>NC_037332.1:34937500-35562500 GCF_002263795.3 Bos taurus
CATGGGGTTGCAGAGAGGTGGATGTGACTTTCACTTTCACTTTTTTACCACAAAATACATAAAGAATACTTAAAACTCAACAGCTGTACTGAACACTTGTAAGAGATACAAGTGGCAAAATAAGCACATGAAAAGATGCTCAACATCACTGGGAATTAGGGAAATACAAATCAAAGTCAACAATGACATACCACTTCATACCCATTAGAATGATACACACACACACATACACATTTACTTGTTTGCTTATTTATTCAAAATTCAGCAATAACAAGTGTTGATGAAGATGTGGAGAAATCAGAATACTTATTCATAGCTACTGGGAATGTAAAATGGTGCAGTCACTTAAAAAAAATGCTTTGGCAGGTCCTCAAAATGTTAAATCTAGAGTTATCATATATCCCAGCAATTCCATTTTTTTGTATATTCTCAAAAGAATTGAAAAAATATATTCACACAAAACTTGTACATACTTGTTCATAGCTATTCATCATAGCTAAGAAATGGAAACAACCCAAACATCAATTGATGGTTGGATAGATAATGTGGTATATCCATACAATGGCATATTAAAGTAAAGTGAAGTGAAGTCGCTCAGTTGTGTCCAACTCTTACTGACCCCATGGACTGTAGCCTGCCAGGCTCCACTGTCCATGGGGTTTTCCAGGCAAGAATACTGGAGTGGGTTACCATTTCCTTCTCCACAATGGCATATTATTTGACCACAAAAGGGAATAGAGTACTGATGCATGCTATACCATGAATGAATCTTGAGAACACTGTGTTCATGCATGCAAAGCTGCTTCAGTTCAGTTCAGTCACTCAGTTGTGTCTGACTCTTTGCGACCCCATGAATCGCAGCACGCCAGGCCTTCCTGTCCATCACCAACTCCCGGAGTTCACTCAGACTCACGTCCATCGAGTTGGTGATGCCACCCAGCCATCTCATCCTCTGTTGTCCCCTTCTCCTCCTGCCCCCAATCCCTCCCAGCATCAGAGTCTTTTCCAATGAGTCAACTCTGCTTCAGTAGCATCCAATTCTTTGCGACACTATGAACCATAGCCGGCCAGGCTCCTCTGTTCATGAGATTCTCCAGGCAAGAATACTGGAGAGAGGTGCCATGCCCTCCTTCTGAGGATCTTCCTGACCCAGGGATCGAACTCACATCTCTTACATCTCCAGCACTGGCAGGTGGGTTCCTTACCACTAGCACCACCTGGGAAGCCCCCTTGAAAATGTGCTAAGTGAAAGATGACAAAGATGGCACCACATACTGCACACGCAGTGTGGTTCACTTATAATGAAATGTCCAGAAGAGGCAAATATGTAGAGACAGAAAGTAGATTAGTAATTGCCAGTGGCCAAGGGAAATAGAAGTTAGGGAATGACTTCTAAAGGATACTGGTTCCTTACGGGGTGATGAAAATGTTCTAAAATTAGATGGTGGTGAGGGTTACAGAACTCTGTGGAAGTACATCAAACCACAAATTGTAAACTTTCAAAGGCTGTATTTTATGGTATATGAATTATATCTCAATAAAGTTGCTATTTTAAAGTATGTATAAGCTTTAAGCCTTTTATGGAAGAGGAAATACCTACAGTATCTTCCACTTATGCACAGATATTTTCAAAAGCACACAAAATTATATTTTATAGGGGTACAAGTACATATGAAAAAGAACATACAGTGTATGATAAAAATAAAAATTTAGTATAGTTATTATTTCCAAAGTGGAAAGTGAGGGGATACAATTGAGCAAAGAACTTCCTGGGTAACAGTTATGTTTTCTTCTTAAACTGGGTAATGGATTATTCTTCCTTACATCTTAAATCTATCTTCTATTCTTGTGAATCTACTCAGTTCATAATAAAATTAACTGTAAACACATATAGGAAGTATGTGGGGTGACTGTATGGTGACTTAATAAAATAAATTATAATGAGAAGCACCACCATGCAAGAACTATATAAAAATGCTACTTTTTCACTCTGAAAGCTGAGATACCTTTTTTTGGTTGGAACAATGGAGAAGCCAAAGACAAAATCAGGGAAAAAAATATCAACATTCAGCCTTTAGCTCTAAACTCTTTTTCAGTGAAGAGAGACAAGTACTTCAAGGACCACCTGCAGCTTTCAAGCTAACAGCCATAATGGGCACCAACACTCAGAATCCTTTGTTAAATAGAATGGATAATTACGCCTGTACATCAGAGCTGCCATGTACACTTCTGCCTCTGGAGTCAGGCTCATACGCTGCAGGCTAGAAAAATTTGGTCATCAGCTTGTCACTGTTGCCCAGAAATTCTGATCTGGCTGTCACACCTGGATAGAGGCCAGAGGAACAAGAGAAAAGGCCTGGTTCAGTGCCACACCCATTCTGGAGGTTGAGGTCACCAAAAGCAAAGGACCAGTAACATACTTCAGATCAGAGATGGTGAAATTCAGTGTTTTGGCATCCACGTTTCCCTTCACACAGTATAGCTGGTATTTTAGTTTCAACGTCAAGCACAAACTCATTCTTTATTACTTTTTTACCCCTCTAACACTGTGGGTTTTTTTTTTAAAGTAAACAAAAAGTATCATTTACTCGAGTTTTATGATATATACTTAATATATACAACAAAGTCATAGACTTCCCTGTGGTCCAGTGGTTAAGAATCTGGCTGCCAATGCAAGGGACATGTGTTGCATCCCTGGTCAGGGGAGATTCCACATGCCAAGGGGCAACAAAGCCTGTGTGCCACAACTAATGACGCCTGAATACCCTAGAGTCCGTGTTCCATGACAAGAGAAGCAAAAGTGATGAGGAGCCTGCAAACTGCAACTAGAGAATAGCCTCCACCTGCTGCAATCAGAGAAAGCCCACATGCAGCAACGAAGACCCAGTGCAGCCAAAAATAAGTAAATTAAATAAATCTATAAGAAAAAAGAAGTAATTTCTAAAAACCATAGAAACAATGGTTTTACCAGTTTTGCCATTGAAACCCTGATGCAATCAGAGCTGCTCTAGGTTCACATCTGTGGGGCTCAATGAAGCATTCCTCAGGGGGCCAAAAGTTCAAAGATGTTCCTCTCTTCAAACCTCCTTTCTTTTTCAAAGTATTGCCTTAAAATACTGGAGTGTTTCCTAAGGGTAACAGTCTTGTCAGAGGCTGGGCTGCATTATCTAAGAAAAAACTTTTTTTTTTCCATTTCACTTAGTTATTATGCTCATGACAAAAGAGATGTATCATCCAAAGCATAAGTGTTTTGTAATGAGTCTTCTTTTACTAAAACAGTCTAAGACCCAGAAAATAATTTTATGTCTAAGCAGCTTTTCAGCACGGTAACAAGGAACAGAGAGAGGTTACCTCCATGTACAGTTATCCTCAGTAAAATATCCATAGAGAAAGCAAGCCACTCCCACGATGGCTGCCAGGAGAAGCATCTGAGTGTAATAGCCCAGCCAGGCAAAATAGATCCCAATCTTCTCTCCATAATATTTCCTGAAGGAAGACAGAAGTTATTTTCAGAGGAGACATATGATCCGTCTGCAGCTTTATCCTCATATTAATTTCTGATTATAAATAAAGGGGGCTTTAAACTTAAACCTCTGACTCGATGCACATTTAAAAACATATCCATTTTCGTAGCAGGCCCCCGGTTCTACTGTGAAATAAGACGTAGTTTACATATTATGGAAGTACTGACCACTGGTTAACCTCCTGCAGCAAAGTAAACTAGAATAACACAAAGAGGGGAAATTGCTGAATATGGAGCAGATAGAGGATATTATCATCACTCTTCATAAAGACTGGCAGATCTGGTAAGTTTCCCCAAAGATTATTCTTGCCATTTATGAAACGAATGAACATGAACCGTTTGTTCAAACCTGTTTTTGCTTTATTTTGAGAACTTTCTTGGAGCACATGTAATGTAAAATCACAAATAATAAGTAAATGCCAATAATAATAATACTAACTATGAGTGGAATGTCTCTCTAGCCAAACTATTTATAAAACTCCTTTCGAGAATGGGAAAGGGCAGGATGGATATGACTGAGTAATCTACTGTCCCGTATTCTTTGTATGCAGCATTTCTATTTTTCCTAAGTTTTAAAAACTCTTCAATGTTTTTAAATTAATCTGGAGTAAATGGAAGAGAACAGGTAGTCAAAATAAAAAAAGAGGCAGGGCATGAAACAGGGCCAGACTGTTCCTGAAAGGGAGACAAACACAGACAGGCAGAGAAAGGGTTTAGGGATGAGGACAAAGCAATAAGATGGCTGTTTAGGCAACTCTGGCATATACCCTTCCTTGACTCACTTTTCACTTCTGGCTCAGTACAGCCTGTAGATTGGTACAACCTGTAGATTGCCTTAGCTCTGAGGCCTCTATGAGACTTCTGGCTCAGTCTGACACTGAGCTGAGCTCGGTGGGGACTGAGCTCTGAGAACAGCCTGGAGTCTGGAAGACTTCACAGAGGAACATCCCTGAGCTGGACCAGCCCTCACAGGGTAGTTCTGAGACCAGCTCCCTAGTCAGAGGCCTGGGCGTGGGCCACATCCATGGGGAAAAGGAAGGGCTGAGACCGAGATGGGATCACGAGCTGGGAGGAATGCAGTGCGTCCATTCTCATGTGACTGGGCTTTGTGGTCTGGCTCATGGGTGGCAGGCAAATGACAGCTCAGGAGATGGTGTCTGGGAGAGAAAATCCTGGCAGCGGGTTTGAGACATTTTGGACTCTTGGCTATTAGGCTCTTTGTAATACATTTCTATCAAACATCTGCCCTGGAAATGCCACAGTTAAAATTGGAAAGAATGCTAGAAGTTGCCCACTCGAACTGCCCAGTAGTAAAAACACCCTGCAAGAGGGCTGGTCACTCTACTTGGATATCTACAGTGACAGGGGGTCCAGGACTTCCCATGGCACCTTTGTTACACTGCTTAGACAAGAAGCTGAGAAAGAATTTTTGAATTCTAAACAGAAAGCCTGTCTCCTGGTTCTTGTTGAAAGGCTGGGGAAAATGAGGATCCCTTCAAATGTAATATCCTCTGATCATTATCTTTCTCTGCCCCAAACATCCCAATTCTTAACACCAATTTTTAAAACATTCAGCTTTGGTTTTAAAAAAATCAAAGCTATAATAACTATACAGTCAATAAAGAGTCAGTTCTAGAACACTAGGTATAAAAAGCAGCAGCCCTCAAGAACCACTCCCATTTCCTGGCGAGAAATAACCACTTTCACTTCTTATAGCTGACTCTTAGAATATTTACCTCCACTTCTGTAAATAATATACTTGTAGTGTAGTTCATAGGAGAGGGCAATGGCACCCCACTCCAGTACTCTTGTCTGGAAAATCCCATGGATGGAGGAGCCTGGTAGGCTGCAGTCCATGGGGTCGCTCAGAGTCAGATACGACTGAGCGATTTCACTTTCACTTTTCACTTTCATGCATTGGAGAAGGAAATGGCAACCCACTCCAGTGTTCTTGCCTGGAGAATCCCAGGGATGGGAGAGCCTGGTGGGCTGCCGTCTGTGGGTCGCACAGAGTCGGACACGACTGAAGCAACTTAGCAGCAGCAGCAGCAGTGTAGTTCACTGACTTCTCGGTTTTACACATCACCTCCTGATGCTTTACTTTGGACGAGAATTGAGCTCTCTTTCAACCCCCGTCTCATCTACACACCCATAACTCCTTTCCTGCATCCTCTTGACATAGTTACAATATAATTTTGGTTAGAGTAATAGCCTTGCTTTGCATTATTAAGATGCCATAAAGACTGTTCACAGCTGCATCAAGTCATCTGCTGTGCTTACTTTCTCTTTTCTGCACAATATCTCGTTTTCTCTGGAGTTAATAATTGTCTTGGTGGTTCACTGTTTAGTTTTCTGTGTACTTAGCAACAATTCAGCCCCAGACTTTCCTTTCAGGTGTAACTTTCTCACTGCTTTCTAACACATAAGTCAGTCTATCAATTTCATCTCCTTGAATTAATCTCTTCAGTCTCCTGCCACCTGGATTAATGGCTTGCTAGTAGTCCTGCCACAGAGCTGTTACCTGGGCTCTCCATGCCCCTCTTTTAGACTGGGAACCCCCATTTATCGAACCCATGTATTTCTCTTTCTGAGTGGAGTACCTCTGTACTTCCTGCATTACTTTGCACATTTAAATTATGAAAATTTCCTCACACTGAATGAAGAATTTGGCCATATATGGGACAGTGAGTTAAAAAAAAAAATCATCTTCCTTGGCAATATGAAACTGTTGCTCTCTTTTCTTGTACCTTGAAGTGTTGATGCTGAGAAATTCAAAGCTATTCTGAGTCTTGCTCCTTCGTATGAAGCCTGATTTTCTTTCTGGAAGCTTGCAGGACCTTCTCTCTGCTCCAGTGTTTGAGAGGTCACATTTCAGTGACTTGATGGCTCCCTGTCCATTCTCCAAGCTGGGTGCTCTGCATGCTGTGTCCACATAGAGACTCAGGGTGCTCAGTTCTTCAGTTCAGATATTTGTCTTGAAATATTTCTCTCATTTCCTCCTCACATTTTCTCTGGTCTTATTTTTAGCATTCTTATTTTTTGTTCATTGTGCATCCTGGACTGATTTTTAAATTTTTATCTTTTCCCCTGTGTCTTCATATTTTGACTTCATGTTTGGTACAATTTCTTCAACATCATTTTTTAATACTGCTGCTGGTTTTTTTCCCCCCATTCTGCTCATTTTTGATTCCTAAGAGCTACATGTTACTCTCAGAATGATCCTTTCTTTACTTTTCTTTAAACTAGAACCCTGTTTTTGTATTGTGGATATCATGTATTCTCTTAGCACTCTGAGTGAGTGTTATAGGAAACTTGCTTTTTTTTTTTTTTTTTTTTTTTCTGTGCAAGGTCTGTTTCCTCCAGGTGTTTTTTCCAGTTTGCCTGACTTGCTTTTTGGGAAAGAGTTCATTTTCCCTCTGCTAATCCCTGGGAACCAGAGAGGAAGGTTTAACATCCTGAGTGCTCAAGGGGTTACTAATGGGAAGTGTCAACTGCAAATTGACACTTGCCATTGACTCTTGCCATCTACCTCTACAAGGATTAAATCATGCAGCTGCTGATGTTTGGCATCCCCTGAAAGGTGCTCAGGGTAAAGAGCAGAAATGAGGCACTCTGTGCTCTGAGGAAAACTGGCAGAACAGGTCTTCAGATAGTTAAATCTTTTCAGAAGCTGATTTTATGAGCTCAATTCTTATATCTCCTCATATCTAGAAAAGCACTAAAATTCTTCATGGTGAAGATGTTTCCTCATGACTAGCAGAAACATTCTGCAAAAAAAATATGTGCTTGACTGCATGTATTCCCCCTTCATCAAAATCACATATATATATATGGACCTCTCCCACTGCCTCTCTGGAGCAGTTTCTCAGAGCTGAGATGCTGTCTCTGGGCTCATTTTGCCCCAAATAAAACTCAACTCCCAACACTCATGTTGTACATTTCATTTTTAAGTTGACAGAAGCATCAAAGGGGACAGGTGGGCCAGGGGCAGGGAATAGTTAAATGTATTTTCCTTAGCAAAAGGTACTTAAAATCCTGGGGAAATTGTTTTCTTCATAGAACCCCTGCCCCCAAACAAAAACCCACAAAGAATGATTAAAAAGCCATCAAACCAATCACTCTGTCAACAGATGCTATAGGTTTAGTACAAAATGAAAATAATGGAATAGAACCCTCATGTAAATATCAGCTTCAAATACTGACATGTATATAAACATCCTTTTCCAAAATTTTATTCTACAGGGTATCTGAGTTAATGAGAGAAACTGTCTCTTTATGATTCTAATCCAACTAGTAAATAAAGGAAGAAATCATACTCTAGTACTTTGGCTACCTGATGTGAAGAGCTGACTCACTGGAAAAGACCCTGATGCTGGGAAAGATTGAGGGCAGGAAGAGAAGGGGGCGACAGGATGAGGTGGTTGGAACCACGGACTCAACGGACATGAATCTGAGCAAACTCTGAGTGATAGTGCATAGGGTAGCCTGGCATGCTGAGGTCCATGGGGTTGGAAAGAGTCGGACACAACTTAATGACTGAACAATAACAAATGGCCAAATAAAATCCCCGAGGAAATGACAAATCTAGACAACATTCATTAATGGCTGCTATCATCACAGAAAAGATAGACAACCGGACATTATATACCTACTGACAGAAATATGAAATTCACACAAGTTTTCTTGTGCAAAGTTCAATCTCAATCAGATCAAGCCTTGAGATGAGGATCAAATAACTTCGCTAAAGCAAATACACAGGACAGAGAAACAAGTAACACCTCAGGGGAGAATGAAATCAGCCAGATAGAAAACAGAGAAACAATTACGAGGAAAACAAGAAAGAAATTGGAAAATTATAGATTAGAAGCTATTTGAGAGATGTTACTTGCAACATCTGGACCTTGTTTGGATACTGATTACAACCAAAAACTGTTAAAAAATGTATTTTTGTGACAGGAAAACATGAATACTGATTATTTTACGACTTTAAACAAAAGGAGTATTCTGGTTATATTTAAAAGAGATCTTGTCCTTCTATCAATGAAATGTTATGTTATTTGGAGTTTTCTTCAAAATGACCCAGTAGGAGGTAGAAAAAATGAAGAAACAACGGTGACTATGAGTTTAGAATGTTTGGAGATGGGTGACAGACACAGGCAAACTTGCTGTATAATTTATTCTCTCTACTATTGTATATGTTTAAGATTTCCCTTGTGCTCAGTCATGTCCGACTCGTTGTGGCCCCATGGACTGCAGCTTGCCAGGCAAGAAATTTTCCAGGCAAGAACACTGGAGCGGGTTGCCACTTCCTACTCCTGGGGATCTTCCTGACCCAGGGTTCAAATCCATATCTCATCTCCTGCAGTGGTAGGCATATTCTTTACCACTAGCACCACCCGGGAGGCCCAAAATTTCCCTTAATAAAACGTAAAACAAAATGAAAATTCTTCAGTGTTTTAAAATTCTCACTTTTAAGGTTAAGAGGTTTTCCCCAAGTTCAGGTGGACAGGCAATGAGACATCATGGGAAGAACAGGCACATGGTTCCGGGCCCACCTTGACCCTCCTCTTCTCCTCATGCCACATATCCAATCCATAACCATGTCCTGTCCACCTGACTCCCCAAACACCTTCCATATTTGCCCCAGGACTTCTCATCTGGTTTGTGCTAATAGCCTCTTACCAGCTTTCCCTGCTCCCTGCCTCCCCCATCACTTAGTCTCCATAGTATCTTTGCAAAATGTGAGTGAGATACAATTACTGAAATGGTTAAAATATTGCAGCAGTTTTTCACTGCACTTGTCTACACTCCTTTCCACGTTCCTGATACCCTTCTAACCTTGTGAGTCATCTTTGTCTTTCCCCTTAGCACTGGTTTTCACTATTTCCTCAAGCTTAACAAGTGCTTTTGTGCCTTGAGGCCTCTCTTCCTGATATGACTTTTTCCCAGATCCTTAAAATACTGGGCTTTTTTTTTCCCCCCACTAGACAAATCTCAGCTCACATGCCAGTTACTCAAAGATAACTTTCTTGACTCACTTTCTTCCCCACTTCCCAGTTCCTCTCCATCTCATCACTGTGTCATTTTCTTCATTTCACTCAGAAATGTTGTTTACTTATTTATGTGCTTAGTTGTTCTTGATCTATTTTTCTCCAACAGCCTTGCCCAAGCAACGTAAGTTTCTGGAGAGCAGCCGACACTGGTGCTTTGAGAAGACACATGCTGGACATTATGTTCCTGTGCTGTTGGAAATGGTATGCAATAGAAGATACAGGAAAGCAGTGAAAACTGGCATCTCTTATCATGGCTCAGGTCGTAAAGAATCAACCTGCAACGTAGGAGACCCATGTTCCATCTCTGGATCAGGAAGATCCCCTGGAGAAGGAAATGGCTACCCACTCCAGAATTCTTGCCTGGGAAATCCCATGGACAGAGGAGCCTGGCAGCCTACAGTCCATGGGGTCACAAGTCAGACACAATTTAGCAACTAACCACCACCATCATACAATTTAAGCTAAATCTAACAATTACTCCTGTTTAATGAAGAATTTGGTGGGTCTTCGGTCCCAGTTCCTGGGAGGTAACCTCATATGCCTTGGAATTTCCCAAGATAAGACTGACTTCGTTATTCACGGTAGACCCTAAATAGTTTGTGCTAATGAGATGATTCAGGATGTGGACTGGCCAGGCCAGAAAGACCAATCACATGATTGGAACCATGTGATATTGCAGGACCACTGGGAGAAAAAGGGGCTGGAGATGAAGCCATGTGGGCAGTGACTCAATCAATCATGCCTAGCAATGAGGCCCCAATAAAAATTCTGGGCAACAAAGTCCAGAGCTGCAGTGAGCTTCCCTGGCTGGCAATACTCTTAGAGGACTGTCACACTTGAAACCACAAGGGCAATCCTGAGCCCTTCCCACTGGAGTGCTCATTACAACAACTCACCTGATAAGATCCAAGGGCTGCTTTTTGTATATGCTTCGAGGATGAGCCCATTCCCTGTACAGAAGGTACCGCTCATTGGGGCAGCTGAGGTCCTCCGATGGGGTGCTGAAGTTGCACTGGGAAGAAGCAGCAAAGAAACGAGCATCACAATCGGTATGTGTTTGCATTTGCGTGTTCTGTTGGCTAAATGTGGCCCTAACATGTCACAGTCATTTGTAAATGAGGGGTCTCATTTGCTGGAACAGACCGGGCCCCTCTGTCCATGGGATTTTCCAGGCAAGAGTACTGGAGTGGGGTGCCATTGCCTTCTCTGGGAAATACCATGTAGTCCTTAGGAATTCTCAACTGGGAGTAATACTAATGCCTGGAGGGCCATTTGTGAATGTGGGTAGAAAGGAATGCTTGGATGTTACAATCCCAGGGACCACCGCAGGTACCTTGTGAGAACCCCGAGGATACTTAATGTACTGTAAGTGGACCAGCTCTAAATAATGAAAACCTGGGCTAGCTCAAGGGCCCAAACTCTCATGGCAGAGGAACGCCTGACAGCCCAGTCCCCTCCTTGGACACCCAGAGCAACCAGCTGTTTAGTGACGGCGTCAGTTCTAAAACCCAGGCTTTTTTGTCCCTCAATTCAGCAGTAATTCTGTGAAAATACAGAATATAAACAACAAAAAAAGCCTGATGTGATGTTATACATTTAGCTTATTCAAGAAACCAAACTTCCTGCCTCTGCTTAAATGCAATCTCTCTTCTGTCCACCTGACTCACCTTCCTTCCCTCATACTAGAATCAGAATTACCTGGCTCCACCACTTGCTAGCTGGATGACCTTCTGGAAGTCAGTTAGCCTCTCCATTCATCAATTTCCTCATCAATAAAATGGGGATAATAATTCTACCCACCTCAAAGACTTGTTAAGATGATCGACTCAGCCACAGCAATGTTCAAAGTCCCTGGCATATAATAACTACTGACAGATGTTATTATCAACCAGAAAATTATTAATATTAAAGTTTTAACATGAGTCCTGACCTCTACTTGCCTGCCTTCTAAATACCTCATGAGATCATCCCTTAGCCTGGACGTGGGACCAGCGCAATTACAGGAAGATTTAGTGGAAAAGAACTGGGCATGGGCAGATGTCCACTGAGTACTACACAGCCTTGACATCCCATACTGATAATCATGACAGCTATTTGCAAGTGTACCCAAGTTTATATCATGCTCACTGCTAGTCTTGTTGGTGCACAAATATAAAATACACGGACTGTCAGGTTGGACTGCTCTGTTGGGTCTTTTAGCAGGAAACTCAGCATCTGCTTCCCCATCCAGCTCCCAGTTCTCTGTGCATGTGTATCAAGGAGCATGCCTGCTATTCCAGTTTTATTATCTTACACAGTACATTTCAATACTGTCTTCATCCACAAATACATGTATTTCACAGTAGCGATTATCAATGAGTCTTTGCTTTGTTTGGCCTTTTAGTTCAGTTCAGTCGCTCAGACTGACTCTGTCAGACTCATGTCTGACTCTGTGTGACCCCATGGACTGCAGCAGGCCAGGCCTCTCTGTCCATCACCAACACCCAAAGTTTACTCAAACTCACGACCATTGAGTCAGTGATGCCATCCAACCATCTCATCCTCTGTCGTCCCCTACTCCTCCTGCCTTCAATCTTTCCCAGTATCATGGTCTTTACAAATGAGTCAGTTCTTCGCATCAGATGGCCAAAGTATTGAAGTTTCAGCTTCAGCATCAGTCCTTCCAATGAACATTCAGGACTGATTTCCTTTAGGATGGACTGGCTGTATCTCCTTGCTGTCCAACGAGTTTTCTCAAGAGTTTTCTCCAATACCACAGTTCAAAAGCATCAATCCTTCAGTGCTCAGCTTTCTTTACAGTTCAACTCTCACATCCATACATGACCACTGGAAAAACCATAGCTTTGACTAGATGGACCTTTGTTGACAAAGTAATGTCTCTGCTTTTTAATGCTGTCTAAGTTGGTCATAACTTTTCTTCCAAGGAGAAAGCATCTTTTAATTTTACGGCTGCAGTCACCATCTGCAGTGATTTTGGAGCCCCCCAAAAATAAAGTCTGACACTGTTTCCACTGTTTTCCCATCTATTTGCCATGAAGTGATGGGACCAGATGCCATGATCTTCGTTTTCTTAATGTTGAGCTTTAAGGCAACTTTTTCACTCTGCTCTTTCACTTTCATCAAGAGGTTCTTTAGTTCTTCTTCACTTTCTGCCATAAGGGTGGTGTCATCTGCATATGTGAGGTTATTGATATTTCTCCTGGCAATCTTGATTCTAGCCTGTGCTTCATCCAGTCCAGCATTTCTCATGATGTACTCTTTGGCCTCAGAGATCCAGATAAACTGATAGTGAATATAACAAAGTAACAGAGCAATATAAAACAGGATTTTATTTATTTTAATGACAGACTTTTAAGAGCTTAGGTAAAACATCCTTGCATTTATAGAATCATTAAGCTTCTACAGCAGTCACATTTTAAAATTTTCATTTCATGAGTGATCTTATCAGCTAGAGGAGTGCTCTTGAATTTGAGGAGTTGCTGTCATCTCAGTACGCTGTCCTTAAAAAATGTCAACACTCTGCTGTATTGCCATCCTGACAAGAACCCTGACAGATGCCTTTTTAGAAGCCCTGTGATATTCCAGGACACAGTTTGAAGATGGTTATTTCAGAGGAGAAAATGCCTGCCTGAATTCCAGAAAATGGTAAATGAAATGATCTAACATATTTTTCTTACAAAGAACCAATACTTTTCTGGTTGATAATAATATCTGTCAGTAATTATGAAAACAGCTGACAGATATATAGTACTTATTATGTGCCACGAACTGTTCTAACATCCATGTGGATGAACTGATCCTCATAACAACTCTACGAGATAGGAATTATCATTATCCCCATTTTACTGACAAGGAAATTGATGAATAGAGAGGTTAAGTGACTTTCACAAGATCCTCCAGCTCGAAAGGTGTTTGAGTCTGAGTCTATGCTCTTAATTGGTCCACACATTAACTCTGGGAAATGCTGTCTATTCATTCGTTCACTCATTTTAACTAAGGGTTTTTCCCTGTGCCTGGGATTCAGCAGTAAACAATACAACACGATTCCTGCCCTAAATGAACTTACAATCTTGCAATATGTCCTCTTCATTTTACCAAGGAAGAAACAAGTTCAAGAAGGTTAGCCTTTCCCTAACATTAGAATACATTTTAGATATTTTATTTCATTTTTGCCATTTGACTTACATCATGGAGAGGGAAAGCGGCCTTGTAGATTCCAGAGTTTACGAGTTTGTTAATCCCAAACTTTTTAACATTGTCCCTTACTTGGTACATTATCCGAGAAAGAATGAAGTAAACCTAAAAAAGATTCCAAAATAGAGTGTGTAGTTTATACAGTGTAACTAGCCAATCATTGCTTCCTGTCCTAACAGGAATCTGTAGGTGTATTACTTTTCTTTCTTTCTTTTTTTGGGGGAGCTTATAAAACCCAAACCAAACCAACCAAATTAAACCACTAATTATTCAACAGTAGGTTTTAAATCACCCCAAGACAGCAGCTAAATTGGGTTTAGACTTACAATGCGGCTTCTGGTGGCTGGATTGAAGAATGTGTCTCTATCTTGAATGTAAAAGTCATTCATGCGGTTCTTCTCAAACGGGGCAGTGAAAAACTCTTGCTCTGGCTTGATGATACTTTCATCCACTTGGAGGAGTTTGGTAAACCAGTTGAAATTATCAAAGGCTGAGGACCGGGTTTTCAGATCATTGGGTTTCAGAGGCAATTTGATGTGCATTATCTCTGCGTAGGTACACAGCACCTCCCATGGGGCATGGACTTTTACAAATACGAGCTTGTCATCCACAAGCTATATTGAGAGGATAAGCATACAAACCAGGGAACCAAATCAACTACCGACATTTTCACAAATTGAAAACAGATTATTCTTATGTTGTAGTTCTTTCATAAAATCACCAATATTTTAGATGAAGAAAAGCAAATGTGTTACTAGTCCAAATTAGTAACTAAACATAAAAACATTATATTGTAGTGTTATCGTAATGACAAGTTTTAAAATTTCTTAGACCAAGGAGAAGGCTGTTTATTATATATCTGTTCAATGTCATTATGTGATCATTAAAAAGGATTTAAAAGAACTATATTTATTAATATATAAATGCATTTATTATATGATAAAGAGAGAAAAGCAAACTTTAAAACTGTGAAATGATAATTTCCTTTTAAGGGAAAAATGTATATATTTGAGTAAAAGAACATATTTAGAAGGACAAGATTATTTATGGATAAAGTACAGATGATTTTCAATTCCACTATTCTTACATTTTCTAATTTTGGGGGGGGTAAACTATCATTTGTATTATATAAAAATCTTTAAAAAGGTTCTATTCATACATAGATTTATTATTAGATTCTTTGGCTATTAAGAAAGATCCATGGTTTTTATCAGCAACAAACATATACTCTATAGTGCAGATTCTGACTGACTCCCGTCCCAGCCTGCACTTAAGGCGTGGCTGGGGTTACATGTTTCAAATGCCTTTCCAGCACTCTGAGTGACAGGCTAGTTCCCAGGAGCAACAGTCAGCTGGCGGTTGGAAAGGGTCTGACACTTACGGATCTGGTTGCTTCTAGCTGCAGACCATCACAGATGAGGTTAGATTCATATGCTTGTCTTTTTCTCTGCCAAAAGAAATTGGAAATATGTTAGGCCTTCAGTTTTACCGGGGCGGGGGGTGGGGGGGAACCTATGTGTTTTTTTAATTAAAAAAAAAATCAAACCAATTTGAACTTAATGAAGAGATACATTTGCTCAAAACAGCACAGAAGCAACGAGGTGCTCTGCCTGTTGGTGGCGTGTGGGTTGAGACTCCTCAGAGGCAATGCTGTGAGAATAACTGGATTCTCCTGCGACTCTGGAGGACCCTTGGTTGTCCTGTAGGTTTCTGGCCACTTGAGGTACATAAAAATCTCCAGCTTTGGCACAATTTCAAAGACTTTTTTTGGCTTATGACAGATTGTATATATAAGTGGAGGTTTTGGAGTCCTGCTCACCCATGGAATATACCAGAGTTACAGTCCAGATCTGACATTCTAGATTATTATAATTTTGTTTCTACATCAGACATTGAAATAGTTTGGTTTTGGATGTATATATTTCATCTTTACATGCCTTGACCAATTTTAATAAAACAACACACAATTTTGGTAAAAGGTAAGAAATTTTTCTCTTTGTAAGATTGAAATGTTAGTGAAGCTATAAAACACACACCTAAATCTACCAAATGAACTGATAATACATCTGACAATGTTACAGGGCCATTTATATGAACCACATAGTGAAACATATCTCAACTAAGATGTTAAAAACAGAGGGAGTAAAGGAAGAATATATTTCTAAAAAACAAAAACAAAACCACATAAAATATAAACTAGAATTTCCATCTTTAGTAATCACAGGAGGTGAACTGGACCAATTCTCCCACTGAAGACAACTAAAAATGCTGCATTAAAATCAGTTTTTAACTTCAGCAGTTAACAGGATAGAGAGGAATTACTGGGCCAATGTTCTGTATCTAGTGGGTTGGGCAGTCAGGCCACTGTGCCCATGCTCTGCCCACTGTGGACGGACAGAGAGGGAGCTCAGCTGCTGTGCCACATACAGCACCTAGAACATAGAAAGCACCTAATAAATTAAAGTGGATGCTGCATGTAAAAAGGTCCAAGGTGAAAAAATACACCTGGCATTTGACTTAATGTGAGTGCCAGTGGAATCCCTAATATATTTTGTGGAAGTATGAGAAACAGAATATTGCTTTATTTTCATATATTTAATAAAGTTATATAGTATTAATACTTACTGTGCCAGACACTGTTCTAAGAGCTTTACAAATATAATACGTTTGTTACACATGAGCACAAAATAGTCACTTAGAGAAAAACATCAAGTGCTATACACAAATAAGCCAAACTTATTATTAGGAAAGGCCAGTGAGATGAGAGCTAGGGGGTGAGATGGGGGTGTGGAGGTACAGCTTTCCCATTGTTCCCAGCAGGTGGCTGCCCCCTCTGCCCGCCTCCCACCCCCTATCTCTGCAGTGCACTCTGCTAGGATTTTCAGTCTTCTCTACCCCTCATTCACCATCTGTCCACGTCAATTGGGAAGGTGGTTCAGACCCACTCTGCTTGGTACCTAAGCAGTATTTCTTCACCTTAGACTCAAACCCTCATACTTCAATTCCTGCATGGCAGCCCAAGCATTGTTCCAGATGGAGTCTTTCTTTACTATTGTGTAAAAGCATTTCTGATCTTTCCAGCCACACCTGACAGAGTACTCAGCAGGAGTACATGCCCAATACATGTTTGTTGAAAGAATATACTCAACAAACATTAATTTGTTCTACAAACATTTCCTGAGAGCACTCTTCAAAGTGATGAAGATTCAAAGAGGAATCTGAAATGGTCTGCTGCAGAGGATCTACAAAGTCAGCATCCAGGGATCTAGGACTGTGTCCAATACAAAAGGACTGGAACACTCATTCATGGGTCTAAGGCACTGTAATGGACGCCCGTCATTCTATATAACCACTCAGCATTTCCACTCCCGCCAGAGCCCCACGTCCCCTACAGCGAATAAAAACAGACACACCTATTCCTTGTCTCCCATGAGTTCGCTACTGGCAAGTGAGTAGCTATTAAGCAGACCACTTAAGACTCTAATCAGAAGCTGGAGATGCAAAGAAGTCAGGCCAAGCAGAACTCCTCCTGGGGCGGCTGGGAGAATGGGAGCCAGTGACAGCAGTGGCAGAGGTCTCAGCAGGAGCTTTCGGGGAGGACTGCTGGTCAGAAGTGACCAGAAGCAGTTCTGGACCATGGGGAGCAACCTTGCTTTGTCCCAGACCAGCTGTGAAATGGAATTTGGAGCACTGACTCTGGCTGCCTCGTCTCCAGGTTTTGTTTGTCCGAGTCTTCCAATGAATCTGTGAGCTCCCTAATATTCTTTACTAATAGACTCTTTGTTTCTTTGTCTGCTTAAATTAGAGCTAATTTCTGTTACTTGCCAGCAAGAATCCTAATAGGGTAATAACGATGAACTAGGGAAAATCTGTTAGGCTAAAAGCAAAATCACTGTGCAGTATAGGGAGGGGTGTTCTGTGCAGACCGGACACTCTGACTTCCTCTCTTTCT
The DNA here is from genome assembly GCF_002263795.3 of Bos taurus. NCBI lineage: Eukaryota > Metazoa > Chordata > Mammalia > Artiodactyla > Bovidae > Bos > Bos taurus. The sequence continues at coordinate 34,955,223 of NC_037332.1, forward strand.
GGGGAGATGCCTCAACCTGAGGTTGTACAAATGGCGACCCAGCTTGTCCCACTAGAGGTCATAAGTAGAATTCAACTGTCTTTTGGAGTCAGGCAGCAATAATTTCAGTTAGGATGTGAAAGCTCAGACTCAAGGCTTTTAGCTCACATGAACAAATGTCCTTCTAGTTAGATGACTAGGTGGTTGTTGTTCAGTCACTCAGCCGTGTCCGACTCTTTGCAACCCCATGGACGGCAGCACTCCAGGCTTCCCTGTTCCTCACAATTTCCCAGAGTTTGCTCTGACTCATGTCCATTGAGTCAATGATGCCATCCAACCACCTCATCCTCTGTCATCCCTTCTCCTCCTGCCCTCAATCTTTCCCAACTTTTCCAGTGAGTCAGCTCTTCCCATCAGGCAGCTAAAGTACTAGAGCTTCAGCATCAGTCCTTCCAATGAATATTCAGGACTGATTTCCTTTAGGATTGACTGGCTTGATCTCCTTGCAGTCCAAGGGGTTCTCAAGCATCTTCTCTAGCAACACAGTTTCTAGAAGGCTAGGAGAATCAGTTAAAAGGGCAGCTTCTTGGGTGGCTTAATGGGTGTGTGAACAATGAAGTGATGGTAGTAAGAAACCATATACCTGTGTTAACTCATAAAATTCCACAGTTCCCACCAAAAGCATACCGTGATGCACAACTGTCCCCTTCCTGGCCCCCCTCCTCCACTGGGGAGTGGCTCCAAAAGTTTGAAGGTGCTCCTTGCATTCGACACTTCACTTCAGGACGCTTCAAGCGCTGTGGTCTCCTTCCTCAGACAAATGCAGCCACTCACAAAAAGTCCTGTGCATGCCGCCTCTCTTAGGAGGACACCATCTTTCTCCTGGGTATCAGGAGATCACACCTTTTTCCTGTTTTTCCTGAGTTTGCTTCGGCAATACCTTCTCTTTTCAGTCCTTTATCTTCATTGCTTTTATTCAGCAAACAAACACCTTAAATGTTTCTTTTCTTAAAGAATATAAAATCCTCCCTCAGGCCTGGCTGCTCTTTAAAGGGCTATCATTCCTGTCCCTAGGGATGTCTGTCTTTTAATCTTGATATCCTTAGCACTTAGAATGGGCCTAAAGTGGAAGAAACAAGCAACAGATGTCTGATGAAAGAAGGAATGAGTGGATGGTGCATGGATGGCTACCGGTTTTGTGGGAATTGACTGAGGAATGTAGTGTAGCAACCAGGCGCCTCTTTCCTGAGCTCCCCTTCCCCCACAGCGCTCCAAGAACTTTTACTTAGGGGCATTACAGGACATAATGGAGAAAGAGAGATAGAGTTTAATTCTGGAACGTGCTAGCACCAAATAGCTCCAGGGTACCCAGAGCAGGAAGACATCTCTTGATCCCCTGGGAGTCTAAATTACCAGATGACAAAAGGGGGCCAGTTCAGAGAACCTGCAAAGAACTAGCCCCACGAGAGGGCAGTTGCATCATCACGCATACCAAACACAAACTACTCCTGCCTTGGCTGTATCCGCTGCATCAGCCATGACCGTGACAAGCGGCATGGTGCAAACTAGACATGGTTAGATTCCGAGTCAAAATTTAAATCCTGGTCCTGCCATTTGCTAGCTCTGTGACGTTGGGCAAATAAACTCTGCAAGTATCAGTGGCTTCATCTCAAAGGTGGTGTAAGAAATAGCTTCATAAGTATAAAGTCCTCAGCATAAGGCCTGACACATAATAAGCCCATAATAAGACATGTTAACCATTGTTATTTCCTTTCTCTGTCTTCAAATATGCTCAGCCTCCTTTATTCCTTAAAAAAAAAAAAAAAAAAGTCCTCTCTACCTTGTAAGCCTCAGAGGCTCACCTCTTTTATCTAATGTCAAACACCATAACAAAAACAAGCAACCCTAATCATTTAGCTTCCACAGTGTACACCCAGTGACAGCTTAATCCCTCCCACAGGATACCAATGACATTATTTTACCAGAACTCCAGGAACTGGATCTTAAATCTGAGTCATTTAGCTCACTCTCCTCTTGACTCTATACACTATATTGTCCCAGTCCTCAGGTTACCTTCTTTGATATATAATGGATGTATATATCCTTCTGGACTTCCCTGGTGGCTCAGTTGGTAAAAGTGTCTGCCTACGATGCGGGAGACCCAGGTTCGATCCCTGGGTCAGGAAGATCCCCCTGGAGAAGGAAATGGCAACCCACTCCAGTACTTTTGCCTGGAAAATCTCATGAATGGACGGAGAAGCCTGGTAGGCTACAGTCCATGGGGTCACAAAAAGTCAAACACAACTTAGTGACTTCACTTTCATATATCCTTTTCATTCTCTGAAGAAAGAATTAATACTGTTAAAATGGTCATACTACTTAAAGTAGTATGACAGATTGAATGCACTCTCTATCAAAATACCCATGACATTTTTCACAGAACAAATAATTCTGAAATTTATATGGAAGCACAAATGACCCAGAGTCGCCAAAGCAATCCTGGGAGAAAAGAACAAGACTGGAGGTATAACCCTTCTAGACTTCAAACTATACTACAAAATTAAACTAATCAAAAAAAAAAAAAAGCAAGGTATTGGCTCAGAAACAGACACACAGATCAATGGAACAGAATAGACAGCCCAGAAATAAACCCACTCGTTTATGGTCAATTAATTTATGATAAAGGAGGCAGAAATATACAATGGAGAAGAGAGTGTCTTCAATAAGTGGTGCTGGAGAAGCTGGACAGCTACATGCAAAACAATGAAATCAGAACATTCCTTCATACCATATACAAAAATAAAAACTTAAAATGGTTTAAAGACTAATTTAAAGCCCTAAGTATAAGATATGACATCATAAAACTCCTAGAAGAAAATACAAGCAAAACATTCTCAGACATAAATTATAGCAATATTTTCTTAGCTAAGTCTCCCAAGGAAAAAGAAATAAAAGCAAAAATAAACAAATAGGACCTAATCCAACTTAAACATTTCTGAACAGCAAAGGACACCATCAATGAAAGGAAAAGACAATGAAAAGAAAATGAGAAGAGAGATTTGCAAATTATGAGGCCAAAAAGGGGCTAATAACCAAAATATGTAAACAGCTCACATAACTCAATATATTAAAAAGAAATGCTGATTTTAAAATGGGCAGACATTTTTGCAAAAAAGAAGACATACAGATGACTAACAGGCACATGAAAAGATGCTCAACACCATTAATTATTAAACAAATGCAAATCAAAACCATAAGGAGAAGGTCTCCCTGGTGGTTCAGTTCCACGTTCCCAATGGAGGGGGCTCCATGTTCAATCTAAGGCTCCACATTCCCAATGGAGGGAGCTCAGGTTCAATCCCTGGTCGGGGAACTCGATCCCACATGCCACAACTAAGAGGCTGCATGCCACGACTAAAGATCCTGCATGCCACAACAAAGACTGAAGATCCCACATGCCATAACTAAGAGCTGGCACAGCCAAATAAATAAATAAAAATATTTTTAAAAAACACAATGATATATTGCCTCACAGCTGTAAGAGTGACTAATATTAAAAAGTCAACAAATAACAAATGCTGTCAAGAATGTGGAGAAAAGGAAATTCCTGTACACTGATGATTGGAATGTAAACTGGTACAGCCACTGGTGAAGCCAGTATGGAGTTTCCTCAAAAAACTAAACTACAATTACCATGTTATCCAACAATTCCACTCCTGGGTATATACTGGAAAGAACAAAAACTCTAATTTGAAAAGATACATGCACCCCAATGTTCATAGCAGTACTATATACAAGAGCCAAGATGTGGACACAATCCAGTGATTGTCTTAAGAAGATGTGATACACACACACTTGTGAGCTCAGGTACACACACACACACACACACACACACACACACACACACACACACACAGTGGAATGCTACTCAGCTGTAAAAAGAATGACATATTTCCATTTGCAACAACATGGATAGACCCAGAGATTATTAGGCGTAGTGAAATAAGTCAAAGACAACTGCTACATAATACCATTTATACGAGGAATCTAAACTATAAGTGAATACATATACAAAACAAACTATTTATTCACAAATTGTTGAATGTTTTAGTTGTTTCTAATTTTTCATAATTACGAAAATTCTTGTAGAATAAGTTTTGTGTATCCTCCTCAGAATAAAGTCCTAGATGCAGAATTGTTGAAAAGTGCATACAACTTAAACTTCTTTAATAGATATTGCTGTACTGCCACTGAGAAAAAGTTATACTATAGCGTATGCAATTTTAGTTCTTATTTGGTTCTTTACAAAGACCTTGTAAGATATTTACCTGATATCTCTTGATAACTGGCAGATCTTGGAGTTGGTTTATAATGCCCTCTGTTTTATTACTAACTATAAATACTTAAATAGTTGAACCAAGGAAAGGGCATTTTTATTTGCTTAAACATGTTAATATATCACCTTGGTGTTACTTTAATAAGACAGTTCTTGTTATTTCCCTTTGGCATGGCAGTTCACAAAGAACTAGTGGAATATTTAAAAAATTGATCAAACCAGTTTTCTTGGTTTGTCAGGTTGCTAAAGTAAATTAGCATATGTGCTATATTTGTCAAACAGGAATACATCAGGAAAAGACTGCTTACTTAAGAAAAGATTGCTTAAATCTATTTAATATGAGATCATCAGCTTTACTGCAGTGTAGAATTTATACTTGGATAAGTAACCGTGTTCCTGACATTTAAAAAAAATTAGGGTAGAGCTGTCTTCCATGTTAAAAATGAAAGAAAATTAATATTGCATATTGAATGACATACTCATTTCTTAATAAATATTTGCTGAATAAATGAGTATCTGAGGCCACACGGTTTTTAACTAAAAATTATCTATGTACCTTATTGGAAACCTTACAGGTAAGAATCTAAACCTATGTTTATAGTCTATGGTGTGTATTCGGCAGCACAAAATGATTAAACCAGACTGACTGGCTCTGAAAAAAGCCCAGTCATATGCGAGATTATGTTGTAAGTTCCTCTGTCTCTAGGAGAGTAAATTCTCTGGCACTGTAACCTGGATCTCTCTCTTTCTTTTCAACCTACTTCTAGCAAAGCCAAAGAGACTATAATCACTGAGGATCTACGGACATCACAAAAAGAGGCACATGATTCTGCTACTGTCAGTGGAGAATGGTACTTGGGGTTCAAAGTAGAGAAGGACAAGAGCACTTATCCCACCCCAGAAACTGAAATTTTATTCATACCTCTTATGGGAGGTTAATAAAGCTGTCAGAGAAATAAAGAATAAAGCAATCAAAATCACAAAGGACAGACTGGCATAATTAAGGCAGCTTTCTGTCCCCTAAGCACCTGAGATTGCACATCTCATTTGGCTTAATAAAGTCATTGTTGGGAAGGACTTGCTTGTGAATTATACAGTAATAATACTGATTTTAAACACCAATTTCTACCATTTCCTTTATGTTGCTCTGCTTTATTGCATAAAAAGCAGGGGTTGCAATGTCTAAGAAGATTGCTAAATACACTCTGATGATAATATATCAGCATAAATCAGTTGAGATTAATGAAATAGATTTATTTCAAATATTCTTCCAGCTTTGTCAGACAAAATACTGACGCTGCTGTCACTGTACTTCTCAACTTGCCAATCTTTGTTACGCCTATGGAGTTGGGTAAGAAGTAAACCAAAGGGACTTAATTTGTGCAAAAATATTTCTTTCTAATTACTCAAAGTGCTTCTTACTTGGTAAGGTCTGGTAAGCAGGAATACATTATTTAATTGGGACTTAAATTCACGTGTTGTTGATAAAACATTGAATGTTAGTGGACTGATGTAGGTGACATATGTTCATAAGGAGACAGAAAACAGACAAGCGTCCTAAATGACAAGCATAGAAAGGAAGTGAATATGTAGCTGAAGCTTATTTCCAACTTTTCTTTTTAAATTAGCATTTTTGGTGTAATTATGAAAATAAATAAATGGTAACTTAGAAATTTTCCAAGAAGGAAAAAAAAAAAATCACCTGTTATCAATCCACTGCTAGGATAACTCGGAGAAGGCGATGGCACCCCACTCCAGTACTCTTGCCTGGAAAATCCCATGGACAGAGGAGCCTGGAAGGCTGCAGTCCATGGGATCGCTGAGGGTTGGATACGACTAAGTGACTTCACTTTCACTTTTCACTTTCATGCATTGGAGAAGGCAATGGCAACCCACTCCAGTGTTCTTGCCTGGAGAATCCCGGGGACGGGGGAGCCTGGTGGGCTGCCGTCTATGGGGTCGCACAGAGTCGGACACGACTGAAGCGACTTAGCAGCAGCAGCAGCTAGGATAACTACTGTAAACACTTCAGGGCAGTGTTTTCTACCTGCTTCTATGAACAGCCTGAAGCGCCCTAGTTACAATGCAGATTCTAGGGCCTCTCTTCTCTACATGTTGGCTCAGTACATACAGGACAGGCCTGGATAATCTAGTTTTAACATGCAAAGCAGACTATTCTTATCATCAGGCAAATTTAAGAAATACTATTTTCTTTTTTCCCCCAAACTTTAAACTTTTTATTGTGCATTGAGGTTTAGCCCATTAACAATGTTGTGGTAGTTTTGGGTGAACAGTGAAGGAACTCAGCCATACATATACATGTATCCATTCTCTCCCAAACCCCATCCCATCCAGGCTGGCATGTAACGATGAACAGAGTTCCATGTGCTATACAATAGGTCCTCGCTGGTCATCCATTTTAACACAGCAGTGTGTATGTGGCCTTCCCAAAGTCCCTAACTATCCCTTCCCTCCCAGCAACCCTAAGTTGTTTAGGAAATACTATTTTCTTAGAGCATATCTTTTCTGTGCACATAAGCAAGCACTTCTTTTATGATTATTTATTTTCTTCATGCCTGTTCTGTTTGAGAATTTGGTATAGTTGATGTTGCCCAGCTCTTTACCCTTTTACAGAAAATGAGGCACAAGTACCTGTTTGTCTAGGGCAAATGACAGCTGTTTCATTCAGAACTAACTCAGAAGGACTAATCTGGAAAAGGATTTTTCTCTTCTCCACCTCTTTCTGAGATGAAGTAGAATAAACAGATTTTACTTTTCAGAATTTCACTGTCCTCTGCATTTGTCTGTTTTTAAGGATTAGACCCAAGGACACATCCCATTTTGGAAATACGAAGCAAGATTTGGATTCACTTCTCCTGTGCTGAGTACACAAAAATAAAACCAAATATGCTTATACCAGCAACACATCTTGTAGTTGTAATTTGAAACTGCTGATTCTAATTTAATTTATTCCTTTTAACCTACAATCTTAGTTCAAGCAAGTGGAGTGTAAAGGAAGGAGATACAAATATAAAGAACTTCCTGCTTTAGTTTAAAATATTAAGGAGTTAAAGCCAAACCTGATTTCATATCCAAAAACAAAAGACAGAACATCTACCAAAAGTTATCTGAGGAGGTGAAACCACCCAACAGGAGTTGTCACCAGCATTTAACCCAGCATAATATTTTTCATGGACTATTTGTGGCAAAAATGTCATTTTTAGGAAATTTTTTATACTATTCTGATTCTTCATAATCCCCTTCTGCCATCCCTTTATTTCTTCAATTTGGAGAATACAAGTCGATGTTAAGTTGACTCAATCACACCTTCTCCTTTAGGAGACTCCATGGGATAAATTTCTTTCTGGGGGATATTAGACCAGAAAGATTATATTTCTTTTGAACAACCAGTTTGGTTTTTATTGTGCTGAAACTTTAAACCATGGTGTTGATAACATCCTCTATTTTCTTTGGCTACTAGGAAACTCAAGAGGCAAATTTGCAGCTGAACTCTAATTTCTGAATAGGACTTTATGGTTAATAATAAGTCATTTTGCTTATTACTTTGATACATAGCTTCATTTTATTTTTCTGGCTTTTACATTTTTGTTACCATGATTAGTTCAGTTCAGTCACCCAGTTGTGTCCGACTTTTTGTAACCCCATGGACTGCAGCACGCCAGGCTTCCCTGTCCATCACCAACTCCCGGAGTTTACTCAAACTCACGTCCATCGAGTCAGTGATGTTATCCAGCCATCTCATCCTCTCTTGTTCCCTTCTCCTCCTGCCTTTAATCTTACCCAACATCAGGGTCTTTTCAAATGAGTCTGTTCTTTGCATCAGGTGGCCAAAGTATTGGGAGTTTAAGCTTCAGCATCAGTCCTTCCAATGAATATTTAGGACTGATTTCCTTTAGGATTGACTGGTTGGATCTCCTTGCAGTCCAAGGGACTCTAAAGAGTCTTCTCCAATATCACAGTTCAAAAGCATCAATTCTTTGGTACTCAACTTTCTTTATGGTCCACTGGAAAAACCATAGCTTTGATATCCTCATCTAATTACTTTTATTTATGTTATATTCTGTATGTGACCTCAAGTATTTTTTAATGAATTATAAATAAACTATGTTATAACATAGTATTAACATAAGTAGAAAGCTAGTGACTATAAAAATGATACATTGCATATTAAAGCCAATAATGAATGATGTTTGAATATTCTATACTGTTAGCTATCATCTTATGAGCTACAAAGAATCATATACTTTATGCACTAAGACTTACTGATAAAGCAATGATGCAAAGAAAGCACATTTGATAAATTTAAAAACCCAATTATAAAAGCTCATAGCAATATCAACTAGAAGAGAACTCCTAACTTTGTAAAAGAAAACTACCAAAAATTTATAGCAAATGTATATTTAATGATGAAATTTTAGAACACTTGCACCAAACTCAGGAACAATATGAGTGACTAGTATGTGCTGCAGGTTTTATTCAAGAGGTCTTAGCCATATCACTTGGACAAGATAACAAATGGAGTATAAAGAAAGGTACAGTGAAGCTGTCAGTTGGAGACAACATGGTCTTCCTTTGAATAAACTTAAAACAAGCATCAGAAACTACTGGAACTAAAAAGTTTCTCAATGTAACTAGATCTTATAAAAAAAATCAATAGACTTCTTTCTTAACACAAAATACTAAATCACAAGCAAAAAAATAAAAAAATTAAATGTGTCTGATAACAGCAACAAAAATGTAATATAATAGTTAATAAAAATGTATAAGATCCTCAGACATTATTATAAAACTTTACTAAAGTATGTAAAATCTTAATACATGGAATAGTGCACTGTGTTCACTTTATTAGAATTTTCAGTTGAACTTTTAACCATTTCCAAAGGGATTTCATCTAGCTTCTATGTAAACCGTTCCAGCCTCATGATAACTCGTATAAAACAACGGATAACAGTTTTAAAAGCTCAAGGGATCTATAAACAATTAGTCAGTTCTTCCACATTATTTGAAGGTTTGGGTGTAACTTAAACACTTATTTTTTGGAAAATTTCTTACTCTGTACTCTCTACTGGCCAGATCCACTAACAAATTCTTAAGGCCTGATATACAAGATAAACTTATACTTCCATAACTTTTCATCAACTTCAAGGAAATATTTTTTCTATCAACTTTTAGGGATGGATTCTGCTGATAAAAAAGCATTACATTCAGGATGACTTATACTGTTCTTGTGCTATCTAGACTTTTCTATTCTCTTTATCATCATCTGCATTATATCATTACTTGGTCATAAACACATCTGTTTAGAAGGGAGGCCAAGTGTCAGACAAAATGAAATTCAGAACAGATCAGTTATGTCATCCATTAACAATTCTAGATAAGGGAAATGGGAGAAAGAAGAATGACGAACAAAACTGAGCAGGAAGAGTTGGAGAAACATATGGAAACATATTTCATTTAAAACACTTTTGCTCTTCACAGTATGGAGCAAACTTATTTAGATATATTTTAATCATGAGATGTGCCAGGCATTGCTGGCTGCCTATTCAACAGTCATCTTCCCCTTCTTCATTACCAAGAAAAGCTGACAGTTTTTCAGATACTAAGTGATCAGATGATTTAGGAAATGAAAGACTAGTCTTGATTAGTCTGTGCTAATGATGGTAGTTTCATTCATCTTGCCAGTGGTTGGTTTAGGAATAGGCCTGTGAGAGACAATCAACAGTGAAAGGAAGTCTGCCATTCTAGGGGAGATTTCTTCCCCTTTCTAAAAGCGGGCCGAAAGAAAGGGCGTTCCTTCTTACTGCCACTGGTGTCTGGAAACACAACAAACATCATGAAACGAAGTGAAGACAGTTTAAGAACAGCCAACATTTGAGGATGGCAGGGTGGAAGGATATAATGAAGCTCGAGTCCTGATGACCCCATTAAGCCAATAAATTATCTAACTCAGAAATGCTCCTATCTCCACACTATTTCTTAAATGAGAGAATTATTTCCTTTTAGCACTTAAAACATTTTGAGTTTGGTTTCCCTGTTACTTCCAGTAAAAGACATTCGAACTGACTCCACGCCATGGACAGCAGTACGGCCTAAACAAACACTTATTCTTGGAACAACTTATGATCGACCCCATCTGTAATATAGACGGTTTATGCTTTTCCAAAGGGAGGTGTGAGATTCTGAGGTATTTTCACTAATACAAGTGGACAAAGTTATATGATATTTGGAGGTCTGGCTAGAAAAATAATTTCTCTTTGCTCATATGCAGATGGAGACTTTTACTCCTGTATGTTTCTGATGCTCACAGCACCATCAGTTTTATCTTTCTCTACCTCTAACAAGAATTTAACAATACTTTTTAGATCAGCCCCTGCAAAGTCAACCTTGGGGCTGTTTTAGGAAATCAATATGATTTAGACATAATTTTTTTTTCCTCTCAAAGAAAAGAGAATTTTGAAATTGCCTTTCCTTGGCATTGTCCTAAATTCTGAATACGGCCTGATAGAGAGTATGATGGAACTTGCAAATGATTTTCCAATTAATAAAAATGTGATTCCAAAGCTGAGCTTCAAATTCTAGTAGAATCTAAATTAAGTAACATGTATAAATAGTCTCAAAACACTTAAAAGCATAGCTTATAAATAAATACCAACATCATGGTACATCAATCCATGAGTTTAGATACCAAAATTAATGATGGTTTTTTTTTCTCTTGATTTATGAAAGTTACTTCAGCACCTTTGTTTCTGTATAACTCAAATGCAGACCTTGTTAATAATGTAACCAGCTCTAGGCTCCTTTACCATGGGACAGAGCCCTTATATAAAACTAAAACTGTTTCCTCTATACTGTAATGGATTAGGTTTGTTTAACTTACTTTATATAGTGCTCAATTCAGTTCCATCAGCATATGGATGCCTAATAAATATTTGATGACAGTGACCCTGACTGCACAGAAGATATCTTAGTGTTCACAGGAAAATGATAAAATACTCTAAGCTAGTTTAGTAACAAAATTATATAATAATCAGAGAGTGATGCCTTTTCATACCAGTGTATACCCCAAATAAAAGAGAAGGTACAAAAATTAACATCTAATTCTAACATGTGCTGAAAATTTATGTAGCTGTATACTACCTAAATTTCTGTATACTATTCTGTATACTACAAATTCTGTATACTACAAAAATTTCTGTATACTATTTTATTCAATCCTAAACATAATTATCTGGACTAGGTATTGAGATTCCTATTTTCCAGAATTTAAGATGCCTCTAGTTGTATGGTGAGCCAATACTTTATGTGCCAATAAAAATTCATCCAATGAAATTATGATACACTTTTTTAAAGATGTACCCTGATTTCAGAGATGTTAAAATGTAAAAATAAAAGGCATCTCCAAATAATAATAAAATATGAGGCTGATGAGAAAATTCATCCAACTCAACACAGTTAGCTGGAATCTGTGGCAAAGACAAGCCGCTGATGACCAAAAGTTAATGTTCCCCGTCCATAGCATGGAATTCCTACTGAGAAATGTCTGTCCAGCCAGAAACTATACTTTCCACCTTCCAGAGTTCTGACCAAAAGAATGTGAACCCAACTGATGAGGTCAGTTCCAACCCAGACAGGTAAAGAAGCATGAGTGCGTTCTTCATCCTCTCCCTTACTCTACCTACCATTTATTGATGCCCAGAGTGATCTCAGAAACGACCTGCTGAATATGGCAAAGCCTTTGTGTTAGGCTGGGTTCCTGAATGACTGCAAGCAACAAAGCCCTGCCCATACCTCCAAGACACTGTGCCAAACAGGGATGCCATGACTGACTTGAGCCATAAGTAAACTTTTATTTTATTAAGCCACTGTAATTCTAGGCTGGTGTTGCCTCAACTAGAATTACTCCAAACATTACAGTAGCAGAATCAGAATCTGAATATCAGGTTCCAAAAGCTGGGCTCATTCTGTGACACTATGCAAATACAAGCCTCCAAAATTACCCTTTCCAAAACAAACAAAACAAAAAAATAAAAAGGACTGTTTCCTTCATTTTAAGTAGGTTTCATTCTTGGTTTGAAAAATTAGACAGAAATCAATAGATTTGAGGATGACATATTTTAGAGAGAAAGCCCAGAGAGGGACAGATGAATAGTTGCGTATTTGTAACAGCACAAATGTGAGAAAAAACAAAACCAGAATGAAGAAGTGATTTTCAAAGTGGGTAAAAGTCACACTTGTATATTTTCTTTTTTGTCTTGTTTTAGTCTGATACAGTTTGGTAAAGAAGTTCCAGGAAGTTGTTATATATTTAGCAGGTTAAATGGCTTAATATCTTGAGATAAAGATGGCCGCCTTACCTGAAAGAGCCTGATGCAAAGGAAAAGTAAAGCCTGACTGGCAATGAATGAAAGGGAAAGGAAGGGAAGAAAGTGGGAGACGTCAAGAGCACGGGTTCGCGATTCAAGACAAGAGTATGAATTGTAGCTCCACCAGTTCTTACATTAGAGTCCATGAACTTGGGCAATCGTTTAATCTCTCTAAGGGCCGATTTTGTTATCCAGAATGGTATGAAAATAAAAGGCACCTTATAGGTTGTTCTGGAAAAGACCCTGATGTTGGGAAAGACTGAAGGCAAAAGGAGAAGAGGGCTGCAGAAGATGAGATGGTTGGGATGGCATCACCAACTCAATGGACATGAGTTTGAGCAAACTCTGGAAGACAGTGGAGGACAGGGAAGCCTGGCGTGCTGCAGTCCACGGGGTCTCAAAGAGTCAGACACGACTGAGAGACTGAACCACCACCACCACAACAAGGTTATTCTGAGAATTAAATGAGCACATGCATGCAAAATACACAGACCATCCATGAGTTAGCATACCCTGACACTGGATGGTTGGTATTATCCCTGTTGTCGTTATTTATTATTAGCTTCCTTTCATATCTAGTTGCAAATAGCCAAGTGTGCTTTTAGTGTAAATCTCTTTTACAGATAGAAAGGGCAATTCCTTGGAAGAAAATCTGCCTTCAGCTTAAGAGCCTGAGGAAGTTTCTGTTTAAAACTCAAAAAAAAAAAATTTTTTTTTAATGTTTTTTGTTACCATGCCTTGAGGGAATGATGAATAGAGAAAATATAAAGGTATGCCTGACTTGATATCTCAAACACCAGTTTCACTTCATTGCTTCCACAAAAACAACAGTTTATTTTTTTCATTTTACAATATTATAAAGAATAAAAATAAAAAAATAGGAAAATAAACTTACTCTTTGTTTTTCATTTGAACCCTTTTTATTGGTCTCTTTTCTACTTTCATCTTCATACACTAGAACAAAGTCAATTCTTCGCTGACCATCATTGAAATAGAGGGAGTCAGGTTTTCCATTAAATTCTTCCTGTGTGGAAAAGAAAAATAAATTTTAATATAGTTTCTTGAAAAGTGTCAGTTCATAAGTGCTTATTTTGTAGCTTTAGTAGGTACATCAGAATGTTTACAGAAAATGAAATACATCCTTTACTAGTCACTTGACCAAGAGGGCATGACCAACATGATCTTTGCAAGCATGGTCTGTTTTTGCTGAAAGAAAGTCCTTGAATTGAGCAGGTTAGCATTATTCTTGGAGAAGGAAATGGCAACCCACTCCAGTGTTCTTGTCTGGAGAATCCCAGGGACGGAGGAGCCTGGTGGGCTGCTGTCTCTGGGGTCACACAGAGTCGGACACGACTGAAGCGACTTAGCAGCAGCAGCAGCATTATTCTAAAATATATGGGGAAATATCAGCATTCTGGATTATCCCAGAATTATTCCCACAAGAACAAGAAAAGGAGTTTCAAGTTTGGAAATAAACACAGTAACCAGAGACACCTATCTGAAGGATTAAAGTTCTTTTAACAAGAGAAAAAATATCTAAGGCATAGCACTGTTTATGAAAATCTCAGGGCTTCCCTGGTGATGGTAAAGAATGGTAAGAATGGTAAAGAATCTGCCTGCAATGTGGGAGACTCAGGTTTGATCCCTAAGTTGGGAAGATCCCCTGGAGAAAGGAATGACTCCCCACTCCAGCATCCTTGCCTGGAGAATTTCACAGACAGAAGCCTTGCGGGCTACAGTCCAGGGGGTACCAAAGAATTGGACACAACCGAGTGAATGACTGCATCCTACCTATGTCATATTATCTAACCTTTTCATCAATTTTCATGACTTCTCTCTGAACCACATCACTTTATAAAAAGTATCATTTTATAACCTTAAACAAAAGCGAAAAACTGCTTTGATACACACAAAATACACAGCAGTTGTTGGTATTTGTCTCCAAATCCACACAAAATACCCACTCACTCCTAGCAAAAAACAAAAATCCCAGAAACAAGAACAAATAAATGAGCCTTTAATTTAGAGCTTAAAAGCCTTATGGCATAAAAACAAAGTCATAATGCCAGAACAGACCTAATACAGCTTAAAACAATCTCTTACCATATGGATTTGGATAGTATTGTTTTATTTGCTCTAAGGAAAAACTTGAGTTTGTGTTTCTCACATAGCTGGTCAAGATGCTTATGTGAATTTTGCTTTAGTATTGAAATACGTTTTAACTAAGTAATACTTTTTAATTTTTCAAGTTTATTCCATTAAAAATTCATGGGAATGTAGGACTTTGCAGTCATTTGCTGAAACCACTTAATTACTAAGTGTGATTAATTCTCTGCACTCAGCATCATTTAGTACATAAATCACCTTATTTTACCACAACCACTTTCTCCTTTTTGTCACGCTTTTGATACGATGTGGTTTTTTGCCAAATGTATACAATTTGATGGGGAAGCCCCAAGTGGCTCAGTGGTATGGAATCCACCTGCCAAGCAAGAGACATGGGTTTGAGTCCTGGGTCGAGAAGATCCCCTGGGGAAAGAAATGGAAACCCACTCCACTATTCTTGCCTGGAAAATCCTATGGACAGAGAAGCCTGGCGGGCTCCACAGGGTTGCAAAGAGTCGGACACAACTTAGCAACTAAACAACAACAACAAATACCACCTGATACTTGTCTTTCCTTTCTTCTTTCCTGCCACAGAGCATCTGAAGATTGTTAACAGTTATTTGAAGTTCCTTTCATTCAGCAAGATATTTCACCTGCAGAATGCACTCTGGCAATGTAAGCTAACTTGCAGCCCTTCACCGAGGTTGCATTTGACCAGGGACCTTCACTGTGAACAGTGTGACCTGTCCTGAGGCCTTGCCCAGCCGGGGCACTGAGGGACCACGGAAACAGACACATCAGTGTCCAAGGCTGAGGCCACTACTCAAGTCTTTTATTTGCAATTTCAGCTCTTTAACATTGGTAAACTTTGAGAGTACTTAAAGTTATACAAGACACAAAAAACAAGATTATGGTCACCAGAGGGGAAAGGGTGGGGGAATAAATTAGGAGTTTGGGATTGACATATATACACTACTATATTTAACACAGATAACCAACAAGGAGCTACTATAGAGTACAGGGAACTATACTCAATGTTTTGTAATAACCTATAGGGGAAAGAATCTGAAAAGAATATATATATATATATATATATATATATTTATCAGATCAGATCACATCACTCAGTCATGTCCGACTCTTTGCGACTCCATGAATTGCAGCACGCCAGGCCTCCCTGTCCATCACCAACTCCCGGAGTTCACTCAGACTCATGTCCATCGAGTCAGTGATGCCATCCAGCCATCTCATCCTCTGTCATCCCCTTCTCCTTCTGCCCCCAATCCCTCCCAGCATCAGAGATTTTTCCAATGAGTCAACTCTTCGCATGAGGTGGCCAAAGTACTGGAGTTTCAGCTTTAGCATCATTCCTTCCAAAGAAATCCCAGGGTTGATCTCCTTCAGAATGGACTGGTTGGATCTCCTTGCAGTCCAAGGGACTCTCAAGAGTCTTCTCCAACACCACAGTTCAAAAGCATCAATTCTTCAGCGTTCAGCCTTCTTCACAGTCCAACTCTCACATCCATACATGACCACAGGAAAAACCATAGCCTTGACTAGACGAACCTTTGTTGGCAAAGTAATGTCTCTGCTTTTGAATATGCTATTTAGGTTGGTCATAACTTTCCTTCCAAGGAGTAAGCGTCTTTTAATTTCATGGCTGCAGTCACCATTTGTAGTGATTTTGGAGCCCAGAAAAATAAAGTCTGACACTGTTTCCACTGTTTCCCCATCTATTTCCCATGAAGTGATGGGACTGGATGCCATGATCTTTGTTTTCTGAATGTTGAGCTTTAAGCCAACTTTTTCACTCTCCACTTTCACTTTCATCAAGAGGCTTTTGAGTTCCTCTTCACTTTCTGCCATAAGGGTGGTGTCATCTGCATATCTGAGGTTATTGATATTTCTCCCGGCAATCTTGATTCCAGCTTGTGTTTCTTCTAGTCCAGCGTTTCTCATGATGTACTCTGCATACAAGTTAAATAAACAGGGTGACAATATACAGCCTTGACGAACTCCTTTTCCTATTTGGAACCAGTCTGTTGTTCCATGTCCAGTTCTAACTGTTGCTTCCTGACCTGCATACAGATTTCTCAAGAGGCAGGTCAGGTGGTCTGGCATTCCCATCTCTTGAAGAATTTTCCACAGTTTCTTGTGATCCACACAGTCAAAGGCTTTGGCATAGTCAATAAAGCAGAAATAGATGTTTTTCTGGAACTCTCTTGCTTTTTCTATGATCCAGCAGAGGTTGGCAATTTGATCTCTGGTTCCTCTGCCTTTTCTAAAATCAGCTTGAACATCAGGAAGTTCACGGTTCACATATTGCTGAAGCCTGGCTTGGAGAATTTTGAGCATTACTTTACTAGCGTGTGAGATGATTGCAACTGTGTGGTAGTTTGAGCATTCTTTGGCATTGCCTTTCTTTGGGATTGGAATGAAAACTGACCTTTTCCAGTCCTGTGGCCTGCCGGGAGCCGGCATATTGTATATTGAGTGCATATTGCATATTGAGTGCATATTGCATATTGAGTGCAGCACTTTCCACAGCATCATCTTTCAGAATCTGGAATAGCTCAACTGGAATTCTATCACCGCTGGGAGCCAGCATGAGGAACTCTGCCCATGACAAAAGGTCATGAGGAAGGAGGCTTGGCATACGCAAAGGCGGGATCGAGCCTCAGGAGTCCCCCTGGAAATTCTCGAACATCTACCCCCAAAACCAGAGTCTGCCTACTTTCTGCTTTGTGCTTTCACCTACACCTCTGACTTTACGGGGGGCTGTCCCCCACTACCTCTCTCTGAAAAAAGAGTTAGCTTACAGCTCCAGTTAATAATTCCCGGGCGTGACAGTGTTTAACCTACAAACTCCTTTGGAAATCCTCTAACCTGCCTGAATAGGTTTTTTCGGCCACATGTGATTGTTCAGAGCCTCCCAACTGTGAGAGGCAGGAGATGTTCTAAACTGTCTAAACACAGATTCCTTTGAGTAGTTAAAAGATTGATTAGAAATTGTATTGGTGAAGGGTTTTTTCACTTATTGGGCCAATGTTTGCTGCTAAGTCTCCATACTCCTTACCTACTGTGTCCTTGGCAGTGTATTGATTGATATGTGGGTGTATAGAAATGTAAGTAGTAGCCTTAATGTTTGTAACCTTGGACCCTTAATTCTTTTCTTGATTGAGCCCATCTCACCTTTGCCCTATAGGAATGCAGCTTTGTCCAGTGCTGTTTTGGAGGCTGGTGCCTGACTTTGGAATAATCACCTTAAGAGAAAGATAAGTTTCTTAAAATGTTAACAGGCCTCCTGGCCAGAAGATGATGTAATTCACCTGAACTTTTGCATATGACAAGTCTGAAAGCCTGGCTTCGATTAGGACCAGGAACTGCTGTCCTTGCATGACTCCACCCCTTCCCCCATTATCCTCTATGCACAACTTAAGGTATAAAAACTACTTTGGAAAATAAAGTGCGGGCCTTGTTCACTGAAACTTGGTCTCCCCATGTTGCGCTCTCTCTCAAATTCTGGCTGAGTCTCCATCTGGAGCATGGAACCCGCCATGCTTGCTAATTATGCCTGGGCTTCTAAGATCCAACCGGGGAGGCCTCAGTGTCTCCTCTCCTTCGGGAGAACGGAAGGATGCCTGCGGCCTACGTAAGTGGTGCAAACTTCTTGTCTTGAAATTTTATTGGCCTCCCGCGTAAACCAAGCTACTCAGCCTCTTTTCTCCACTGAATTTTCCTACTGAGCTATCCTCATCCTATTACTCTTTATATCTTTGATAAATATTTAAATAAATAGGTCGCCGAGGCCGTCCCCGCTTCGAATACCCTGGATCAGCCAGGGCTGGTCCCCGGCAGTGGCCACTGCTGTTTTCCAAATTTGCTGGCATATTGAGTGCAGCACTTTCACAGCATCATCTTTCAGGATTTGGAATAGCTCAACTGGAATTCCATCACCTCCACTAGCTTTGTTCATAGTGATGCTTTCTAAGGCCCACTTGACTTCACATTCCAGGATGTCTGGCTCTAGGTCAGTGATCACACCATCGTGATTATCTGGGTGGTGAAGATCTTTTTTGTACAGTTCTTCTGTGTATTCTTGCCATCTCTTCTTAATATCTTCTGCTTCTGTTAGGTCCATACCATTTCTGTCCTTTATCGAGCCCATCTTTGCATGAAATGTTCCTTTGGTATCACGCCCCCATGCCCGAGGCCAGGGGCAGCGACGAGAGGAGTTACCCCGCTTCCCAGGTCAGGGGTGGGGGCCGGGAGGAGATACCCCATGGCCCAAGCCCGAGGCCAGGGGCGACGGGCGGGAGGAGCTACCCCACGCCCCTAAGCCCGAGGCCAAGGGCGGCGGCCAGGAGCACAACCCCATGTCCAAGGAGCCGTGGCTACGCGGGCACAGGAGGGCCTAGAGGAGCTATCCCACATTGAAGGTCAGGAAGGGCGGTGGTGAGGAGATACGCCTTGTCCAAGGTAAGGAGCAATGGCTGCGCTTTGCTGGAGCAGCCGTGAAGAGATACCCGACGCCCAAGGTAAGAGAAACCCAAGTAAGACAGTAGGTGTTGCAAGAGGGCAGCAGAAGGCAAACACACTGAAACCATACTCACAGAAAACTAGTCAATCTAATCACACTAGGACCACAGCCTTGTCTAACTCAATGAAACTAAGCCATGCCCGTGGGGCAACCCAAGATGGGCGGGTCATGGTGGAGAGATTTGACAGAATGTGGTCCACTGGAGAAGGGAATGGCAAACCACTTCAGTATTCTTGCCTTGAGAACCCCATGAACAGTATGAAAAGGCAAAATGATAGGATACTGAAAGAGAAACTCTCCAAGTCAGTAGGTGCCCCATATGCTACTGGAGATCAGTGGAGAAATAACTCCAGAAAGAATGGAGCCAAAGCAAAAAGAATACCCAGCTGTGGATGTGACTGGTGATAGAAGCAAGGTCCGATGCTATAAAGAGCAATATTGCATAGGAACCTGGAACGTCAGGTCCATGAATCAAGGCAAATTGGAAGTGGTCAAACAAGAGATGGCAAGAGTGAATGTCGACATTCTAGGAATCAGCAAACTGAAATGGACTGGAATGGGTGAATTTAACTCAGATGACCATTATATCTACTACTGCAGGCAGGAATCCCTCAGAAGAAATGGAGTGGCAATCATGGCAAACAAAAGAGTCCGAAATGCAGTACTTGGATGCAATCTCAAAAATGACAGAAGGATCTCTGTTTGTTTCCAAGGCAAACCATTCAATATCACAGTAATCCAAGTCTATGCCCCAACCAGTAACGCTGAAGAAGCTGAAGTTGAATGGTTCTATGAAGACCTACAAGACCTTTTAGAACTAACACCCAAAAAAGATATCCTTTTTATTATAGGGGACTGGAATGCAAAAGTAGGAAGTCAAGAAACACCTGGAGTAACAGGCAAATTTGGCCTTGGAATACGGAATGAAGCAGGGCAAAGACTAATAGAGTTTTGCCAAGAAAATGCACTGGTCATAACAAATACCCTCTTCCAACAACACAAGAGAAGACTCTATACATGGACATTACCAGATGGTCAACACCGAAATCAGATTGATTATATTCTTTGCAGCCAAAGATGGAGAAGCTCTATATAATCAGCAAAAACAAGACCAGGAGCTGACTGTGGCTCAGACCATGAACTCCTTATTGCCAAATTCAGACTGCAGTTGAAGAAAGTAGGGAAAACCACTAGACCATTCAGGTATGACCTAAATCAAATCCCTTATGATCATACAGTGGAAGTGAGAAATAGATTTAAGGGCCTAGATCTGATGGATAGAGTGCCTGATGAACTATGGAATGAGGTTCGTGACATTATACAGGAGACAGAGATCAAGACCATTCCCAGAGAAAAGAAATGCAAAAAAGCAAAATCGCTGTCCAGGGAGGCCTTACAAATAGCTGTGAAAAGAAGAGAAGCAAAAAGCAAAGGAGAAAAGGAAACATATAAACATCTGAATGCAGAGTTCCAAAGAATAGCAAGAAGAGATAAGAAAGCCTTCTTCAGCGATCAATGCAAAGAAATAGAGGAAAACAACAGAATGGGAAAGACTAGGGATCTCTTTAAGAAAATCAGAGATACCAAAGGAACATTTCATGCAAAGATGGGCTTGATAAAGGACAGATGTATAACATGGAATCACTGTGCTGTACACCTGAAACTAACACAACACTGTAAATCAAGTATACTTGAATTAAAAGCATAAATTAAAACTATATTTTTAAAAAGTTGTACCCACATGCCAAGGCCTGTCTTTTTGCATTTCAGCAATGGAGTCCTTAAGTCCCCTCTCTTCAATTTCTCTTTCTTTCACTGAAGATGTTACTATTGGTGACAACCTGGGCAGTTACTAGAGGAAAACTGTGCGTAGAGGAAAAACTCTGAGGCCAAGGGGAAGTGAGGTAGGGTGGAACACAGTCCCCAAAACCTGGTCATCATCACAGATGTCTGTGTACAAGAGCAGCTCGTGCTCTGGAGCCCACGTTCTGCTGCCTTTCCTTGGTGGCATCCGCAGGTGCTCACTGAAGTCAGGTTGTGAAGAATGACACACGGAAAGAGAATGATGTCTGCATGGGGCCCCCGGCATTCCTCCCTGCATGGCCCTCGCTCAGCACATATGTTGGCAGCCTGCTACCAGACAATCTGGTCTGCCGGCATGTCTCTCCTGTGTGATAGAAGACCATGGCCCTTTGTTGGAGGAAAACCCCACTGGCTTGGCAAAAGCTGCCTGTGTGAAATAACTAGGTCAGACTCTATGGCATTATTAGAATGCAATGCTGGGGGAAAGGAGCCAACTCTGTACTGCTGTGAAATCCAGGTTTCCCATCTCTTGGCAGAAAACAACTGGGAAGAAGGGAGGAACAAAACGCTGGGCTGGAAAGCATTCCTAACAAAGAAGGAAACTGTCCCCCATCAAAGAGGCTGACCTATGAACACATCTGTGCTGTTTAAAAAAAAAAGGCTGGATTGTTTTAAGTTATAAGTTCCACTACAGGACTGACTCATCCAACAGGTATTAAAATGACAGAAAACTAAAAACCAAAACAACCCTCTTCTAAAGTTTTGAAGTAAAGTTTCAATAGTTTCCCAGATAAATACTGATCATCTTAAACAACTGATTAATCAGAAATGGATTATTCTAGTCCTGACTCTCGAGGTCAACTCAAAATTTGATCTTTAGTTTTTCTCTACCAACTCAAATGCCATCAAGGTGAAAGACAAAAAAAAAAAAAAAAACCAACCCCTGAAACAATCTTTCCAGTTCAGCAGCTTCAGTTTAAAAACACTTTAACAGATGGTTTAAAATTTATCAGGTCAAATCATCTTAGAGATCAGAGCTTATATATGGGAACTGACTTCTCTGCCAGTTCAGTTCAGTTGCTCAGTCGTGTCCAACTCTTTGCAACCCTGTGGTCTGCAGTACGCCAAGCTTCTTTGTCCATCACCAACTCCTGGAGCTTGCCCAAACTCATGTGATCAAGTCAGTGATGCCATCCGACCATCTCATCCTCTGTCAGCCCCTTCTCCTCCCACCTTCAATCTTTCCCAGCATCAGGGTCTTTTCTAATGAGTCAGCTCTTCGCATCAGATGGCCAAAGTACTGGAGTTTCAGCTTTAGCATCAGACCTTTCAGTGAATATTCAGAGTTGATTCCTTTAGGATTGGTTGGTTTGATCTCCTTGCAGTCCAAGGGACTTGCATTTTCTCCAACACCACAGTTCAAAAGCATCAATTCTTTGGCACTGAGACATCTTTATGGTCCAATTCTCACATTCAAACATTACTACTGGAAAAACCATAGCCTTGACTAGACAGACTTTGTTGGCAAAGTAATGTCTCTGCTTTTGAATATGCTGTCTTGGTTGGTGATAGCTTTTCTTCCAAGGAGCAAGTGTCTTTTAATTTCATGGCTGCAGTCACCACCTGCAGTGATTTTGGAGTCCAAGAAAATAAAGTATGTCACTGTTTCCACTGTTTCCCCATCTATTTCCCATGAAATGATGGGACTGGATGCCATGATCTTCAAGTTTTGAGTGTTGTGCTTTAAGCCAACTTTTTCACTCTCCTCTTTCACTTTCATCGAGAGGCTCTTTAGTTCTTCTTCACTTTCTGCCATAAGGGTGGTGTCATCTGCATATCTGAGGTTATTGATATTTCTGCCTGTGATCGTGATTCCAGCTTGTGCTTCATCCAGCCCCACATTTTGCATGATGTACCCTGCATATAAGTTAAATAAGCAAGGTAACAATTTTTATAAAGCAAGGTAACAATATACAGCCTTGACGTACTCCTTTCTCTATTTTGAACCAGTCCGTTGTATCATATCTGGTTCTAACTGTTGCTTCTCCACCAGGAAGCTTATTAATTCTTATGTTCATCAGAGTAACTTACTGTTACCCTAAGGGTCTTAGGCAAATGTCTTGAATGTCAAAAAAGTCAAAAGTCTCTAGTTGTTGCTACTTCTTTTGTCCTGGAAAAATAATGAATAAACTTCTGATTACAGTTTGGGGTCTATAATATGCTTTATCTGTTCATAGCCATTGCCTTCTCTGGTCCCAAGGATACTAGATGCCACCAATATAGCATTCATTTACTCATGTGCAGCAATCTGACCCAAAGCTGTAAAGACTGCAATGGTTAAAAAGACTAGCCATGTTTATTTGTCATTATATCAAAATAAACAAAAACCAACCAGCCAACCACTGCAGAAGAATGACCTGATCACCTCTGTCTTAGGCTGTTAGCAATCATATTTTACGCTTGAGAAGAAGAAAAGACATGCTTGTTCTGAGCAAGGGGTGAGCTAAGAAATAAGGTCCTGGCAAAGCAATGTAGGAAAGAAGGGATAAGAAAGGTCAGGTATGATGTACCCACGTGATTCTTTCCAGGTCTCCCTGCTCTCAGCTGGCTTCTTTCCTCCTTTTATTTGCAGGGCATCTCCTAGTGGTTCAGACAGTAAAGAATCTGCCTGCAGTGCAGGAGACCCAGGTTTAATTCCCAGGACGGGAAGATCCCCTGGAGAAGGGAATGGCAACCAACTACAGTATTCTTGCCTGGGAAATCCCTGGACAGAGGAGCCTGCCAGGCTACAGTCCATGGGGGTCACAAAGAGTCTGACCCAACGGAGTGACTAACACTTTCACTACTCTCACTTTCCTTCAATGGAAGAGCCTTTGGGCCCTTTAACCAAATGCTTAACCAAAACAGGATAAAAATGTAACCAGCAAAATTACTCTACCAAAATCTGTGGATTCAACCAAACTCAGGTTAAAAAATATTAAAAGAAAATTCCAGAAAGTTCCAAAAAGCAAAGCTTGAATTTGCCATGTGCTAGCAACTGTTCACATGTTATGCAGATTGTATCCACAGCTACTGACAAGGCCTTTGCATTGTACTAGGTATTATAAGTAATCTAGAGATGATAAAAGGACATGGGAGGATGTGTATATGCTATATGCAAATACTATGCCATTATATCTAAGGGACTTGAGCATCCAAAGATTTTGGTATCCACAGGGGTCAAAGCCGTCCCCTGTGAATACCAAGGAACAACTGAAATTCCTTGGTAGGAAAACTTCTCTTAAGTAATCTCAGAATCCAATAAGGCATTGGACTTCTTGAACAGGATGCTTCGGGTACACGAAGGGTCACATGATGCCTGCTGCTGCTACTGCTAAGTCGCTTCAGTCGTGTCCGACTCTGTGCGACCCCATAGACGGCAGCCCACCAGGCTCCCCCGTCCCTGGGATTCTCCAGGCAAGAACACTGGAGTGGGTTGCCATTTCCTTCTCCAATGCATGAAAGTGAAAAGTGAAAGGGAAGTCGCTCAGTCATGTCCGACTCCTAGCGACCCCATGGACTGCAGCCTACCAGGCTCCTCCATCCATGGGATTTTCCAGGCAAGAGTACTGGAGTGGGGTGCCATTGCCTTCTCCCACATGATGCTTACATGGTGGAAAAAGAAGGGATGGGGACGGAGAGAACTTTGGGAGACAGCTACCTGGGTGACACTGCTCCATGGCATTTATGCCAGTTAGAGATAAGCAGCTGATCTCACAAAGCACCCTCCTGGAACCCTTGGCATCAGCACTTGGTGAGTCCAGGACTTGCTCCTCAACATGTGTCCAACCTCACAGTTCTCAAGTGTCTTTAAATAAAAAAAGTGAAAGTGTTAGTTGTTTCTCACTCTTTGCGACTCCATGAACTGTAGCCCACCAGACTCCTCCGTCCATGGAATTCTCCAGGCAAGAATACTGGAGTGGGTTACCATTCCCTTCTCCAGGGAATCTCCCTGACCCAGGGATTGAACCCAGGTCTCCTGTACTACAGGCAGATTCTTCACCATGTGAGCCACTAAATAAGTAAACAAAACGTTTCTGCAAATAAACTCTGCAAAACCCAAATTGGAAATCCTATTTTACAACAGAGGCCATCTACTCCTAGAGTTTAAAATGCAAATGTTAAATGATTTGCCCAACATCTGGATACAAAGCAATCAGATTGTTATCTTTGCTCAAACTCTTGTTTATGTATAATGATGCTAGAAACTTGCCTTACAACAAGTGATATTATCTGACTGTATCAGATTAAAAATTCTAGAGAATTTCCATACCCTCTATTCCTGCCCTGACAGGGTTGTTGTTTACTATGAGATGAGAGAGTATTCCAGCTTTATTGAGATTAATGGTCTCAACCTTTACAGAAAGTAGGACACAAAAAGCCTTATTGTCTAACAATGATAGTTGAGGAATTACATTATGAAAAGTAAACAATATCAAAACATGTAATTAAAGAGCAAGTGATACGTGAATATGGAAAACACATGTGGCTCTCTATAGTCCTTAAGACTAGCAAAACAAAGTAGTTAGTTAATTCCAAGAAGAACACAAAAGACAAAAACAAACTTTAATCATAGCAGAAAACTAAAATGAAAATACAGGATTTTCTGTTTTTCAGTAAACCTTGGATCTCTGCCCATAGCAAGTTATAGGGAAACAAAAATTTAGAAGCAAAAGCCTTTATGTAAATATTTAGATCCCATGAAATCTAGAACATAGTGAAAATTTATTTATATGCCATGTAGTTATAAATGAGGTATCAATATATTCTGGTGTTTTCCCTAACTGTAGCAGAGTCCAGGCAGATTCAAGGCATAAGAATTAGTGGAACATTTTTTTTTTCTTTAAACAATTGTGCAAAATTAGTGCAAAGGATAGCAGAGACTGGATTAATTCTTATTCCTTTTATTCAGGCCACCTCCTTGGCCCGAAAGAATACTTGACAGTGAGAAAATGCAAAGTACAAAGAAAAACGCCAAGAACTGCAGGTGTGGAGGGCTGAATGTGGAAGGTGGAAGATTAGTATTGTGAGAAGCAGGGACGGGAGTAACACGTTAGTCCCAGGGCTTACTTCCACTTTCACTACCAGGAGTAAGGATAAGTAAACACACGGATGTACAAGGGAGCCAAAGGGAAGTCAGTCAAGTCAATGGCATGTTATGGGGATTAGTCAACATGTTTCTGATGAGACATTCAAGAATGTGTGGGCTTCCCTAGTGACTCAGACGGTAGAAAAATGTGCCTGCAAGGCAGGAGACCCGGGTTTAATTCCTGGGTTGGGAAGAGCCCCTATGGAAGGGAATGCCTACCTCTTCCAATATTCTTGCCTGGAGAATTTCATGAACAGAGGAGCCTGGCAGGCAAACAGTCTGTGAGTTGCAAATCAAGTCGGACTTCACTGAGCGACTAACACTTTGACTTCCCTTTTCATGAACGTGTGAGGGGAAAGAAATGCAGTGGAAAAGTTACTCATTCAAGGAGGAGGTCTCTGTGACAACTACAACTCTGTTAGAGTCCAAGAACATCCCTTGTTAGTAACTCCATGACAATCAGGGGAAACTCGACTCAGGAGTGACCCAGAATGACATTTGTACAAACTACACTGTCTCCTTCTCCACTCAAACACACCATCAACTTCTGAAGGCCGGTGGCCAGTTCTTGTTCACCCTGAGTTCTCTGCTGCGTCTTCGCATTTAGCAGGAGCTCGGTTTGCTTTTCTCCTAGGAAAAAATACCTTTCTTTTTTTCCTGATGATAAAAGTAATATATACTCAGTAACAAAAAAATTCTGAAGATATAGAGAAGTATAAAGGAATAAAAGTCATATGTAATCCCATCTCCCAAAGAGGAGCCACGCTTGTCAATATTTTGGATCTCTCTCTCACACACATGCACATTCACTAAGAGAATACCATGCTATGCACACTGTTCTAAAAACACCCATCACAACCATTTTTTTAGCTTGATATAAAGCTCTACACCATCATGTTTAATAGCTGCAATACCATCTAAACAGTTCCTCCACTGATGAACATGTATAAGCTGCTTCCAATCTGTTGCTTTCATAAACTGCTGCAAGGAGCATCTTTGTACATATATATCTGTGTACATGTTCAATCACTATTTCCTTAGGCTAAATTCTACAAGATTTTAAGTTTTGGAAGTTTTTTGATATATATGTTGCCAAACCATCATCCAAAATATTTATAAAAATGAACACTTCCACCAGTAGAGTATGAAGTGCCTTTCCCTCACTGGATTTCATTCTTTCTCACTTTTCCCATGATAGTAAAAAAAAAAAAAAAAAAAAATTCATTTTCACCTTTTAATTAGAGAGCACTAACATTTTTGTGGGTACTGCCCAACTGAATTACTGCTTTTCTGAAATGTCAATTACTACTTTCAACTTGGGCTTCCTAGGTGGTGCAGCGGTAAAGAATCTGCCTGCCAATGCAGAAGACACAAGAAATGTGGGTTTGATCCCTGGGTTAGGAAGATCCCCTGGAGTAGGAAATGGCAACCCACTCCAGTATTCTTGCCTGGAAAATTCCATGGACAGAGGAGTGTGGTGGCCTAGAGTCCATGGGATTACAAAGAGTCACATGACTGAGTGCGTTGACATACACACACACACACACACACACATTCTTGACCTAACTGAACTATCTTATTATTTATAACACATTCTTGACCTAACTATCTTATTATTTAATCCCTTTCCAGTAGGTTATCTTGGTTTTTACTCATGAGATTCTAAAGACCACACTGTAAGTAAATGCTAATACAGAAGCAGACCATATAGTTACTTCCCAAAAGAAAAAGAGAGAAAGACTCTAGGGCGCTGTCCACCAACTCTGTCCTCAACAATGCTGATGTGTTTTCTGAAATGTAGACATTTAACTGGAATGTGTGAGAGTAGTTTGAGAAGGTCACTGCCCCCTGGACACACTTTCCATTACAGTTTATACGCCTCCTATGCAACTACCAAATATGAGGATATATTTTGACTCATATTTCTTTAGAATATAGAACTTACTGCTTATTTAGTTTACAAATGATTTCTGTTGCTGGTTAAAAACTGATGCACAAATTCTTAAAAACAAAAAAAAAAGACTTGCTATTTTATATTTGTAAATGGCTATAGTTTCCAAATAGTACAATTGACTACTTTCAGTCATTTCCCATCAGAAATATATGTAGTTCATTTATAAATAATATTAGATTTTGCCATGAAAATGCTGCTACTGCTGCCGTTTCTTTTTTTGTTGTTATATTGATAAAGGAACGTTCAATGCCGATAGCTCCCTAGTTTGGTCTATGTATTTTGCCTTTGTTTGCCTGTGTTAAAATAAACTCTGGAGTTCTATTATTAGAACATCACGTTTCAAACACAGGATGAGGGTGGAGGCATAATGCCTCAGGCATAACTGTGGTTCAATATTTCCCTCTAGCCTCTGCCAAGGAAGCAGTAGTTTTAGCAAACAGAGTTCCCTATGTTTTTAAATATTACATTCTTAAAATTTATGAACCAGGCTAGAGGAAATATGAAAATAGAACTATGACATGACATTTACAATAAAGCTTCCTTAAAAGGAGTTAAGCAACCAAAGCAGATAATAAGCTTTCCACAGTGGGAAGATGCTTATTAGTTTAGGAGCCTTCCCAGAGCGGAGGGACTCTGAGTTAACTTTTCCTTATACCCACAGTTGCAGTTGGGGTTGGGATTTGCGTTAGCACGATTTCAAACTTGTTTTGCTTTCCTGTTTCCCCACAGGCAGTCCACCATTTTTATAACTTTTGCTTAGCCATCCTTAAAGGTGATCTGCAGAAAACAAGAGGAAAAAAGAAAGGAAAAGGAAGAAAAGGAAAAGAAGAGGGAAAATGTGAAAAAGTCTGGAGTGGCTGTTTTCATACTTCCCCTTTTCCAGAAGAAGCCATCATCTGCTTGCACTGTTCTCATCCAGTAGTGGTAACATTAGAGAAAGGAATGTGGGTGAGATTAAGCTATAAGATATTCCCAATAAAGTCAGGAATGATAAAATGATGGATATGATGAAACAAGACAAGTGTGTGCAATAGGACATTTTTAAGAGAATGATTATCTTCCTGGAGGCTGACCTCTAATTTGATATCCCCTAAGTTTTACTATTCTATTATAGATTTAACAGCATTCCAATTATCTTAAACTTTTTTGAACCTACTAACATTTTCAGTTCATGTCACCTCTCAAGGAAGATTATGCAATAGATTTTCGATGCAGGCATGATGGCTGTCCTAAATGACATTTTTTGATCTTTAAGAAATAGCTCCCAATCTCATACTCTGGAATCAGAACAAAAATAATATTGC
Organism: Bos taurus; assembly: GCF_002263795.3. Taxonomy (NCBI): domain Eukaryota; kingdom Metazoa; phylum Chordata; class Mammalia; order Artiodactyla; family Bovidae; genus Bos; species Bos taurus. The sequence goes on from NC_037332.1 coordinate 34,984,757, forward strand.
TATAACCAAATCCTTCATGACTTAATGGACTAGCACACTATCCCATCTACAATTTTAAGATCCTTCGACTTAACAATAATTTTAGCTTGACTTTATTACCATAGGTTTTCCACCGCTTACTCTCTAGTTACTCTTAATTAATCTGATTTCAATAGCATACTTAATTTCAGTTTTTGGAAAATTAAGTGGTTATGACTCAGAAATATTAACTGTTAGGCTAATTAATACACCAAATCCACAGTTGTGAACTGCCCCCTCTTTTCTCAGTAACGTGAATTGCATGGGACCTGGGTTACCACTGATATTTCATGCTTTTGAATGAAAGCCTATCTCATAAAATGTGAATATGATCTGAGAATAAACAGAAAAGGGAGTTTCAAGATACTGTTCTTCAGATTTTTGAGCTGAAGAAGATACATAAGGTGTAACTGAGGGCGTAAGTAAGGCAACAGGTGTTCATCTCACTAGGTTCACATGTAATTCTTCTGCAGACTCCCTCAAAATGACAACCCATCATTCCCAGAGAGCTCTTTATCTTCCACAGGAGATTCCCCTGCGCCGTCTAAGAACTGCCCTGAGTTATTTTTGGCTGCTTAGGGTTTGCAGCACAAGCGTCCTGTCTTCCACTATGACTCCCCTATTGGACTGTTATATCCCCATGTCATAACATGTGCCTTGGGCATAATCTTCTCAGACCATCTCTCTGGGAACCGATGTTTGCAACCTCATTCATAGCGAGAGGAAGAAAAACAAATCAGAGCATCTGGTGCCCAGCAAAGCAAGGACGGTGCCAACTCCTGTCAGCTGGTTAATGCTTTATAAAGATAGTATTTTTTCGGTTGTAACTCAAGACGCAGTTTACAAGAATGGCTGCTCTTCGTGGCATCAAAATGAGGATGCAGAGATGTTTCCAAAACAAAGTTAAAAAACCCAAGTGACTCATTTAAAACAATGGCACAAAAATCTATTAATTGACTACAAATAATAAATAACACCTTAAAAAATCCTCCTCCCAATCAGTTATTGGGAAGTCTTAAGAAATAAAGTGTTCTGAGGAAATGAGTATTCAGATGAACTTTACACCAATTAAAAGGTTACTTTAACCTTTTGTGCTCAAAATTTCCCCAAATGTAGTACATAACATTTCTGATCTTTAGAGAGGACACTGCACACAACTACTATTACTACTACTACATTATAAGTAAGGAGGTAAAAATGGAGAGAGAGCTTCAATTAAAAATAAAAAACATGGGTTGTGGTATCTGGCAGAGCTCGGTTCAAATCGCAACTCAACTATATACAGCTAGCTAGCTGTGTGCCTCTGTGTATATACTTTATCTCTTTAAACTGAATTTATTTACCTGTAAAAAGGGGGGAAATCATAGAAAGAAATTCAGGGTTCTTAGGAAGATTAAGTGAGATGTGCATGTAAAGCAACTACACAGAGCCCAGAACACAGTAAAAGCTCAATAAATGTGAGATCTTGGTGTTCTTTACTTAACATGAAATAGTTCTTTATTGACTACTTAATTGATTATGTTAAGTGCATTCACATACTTTACAGTCATTATGAACTTTCACCTGCATCTTGCTGTTTCTCTCTGCTACCACTCAGATTACAAAGTCTCTTCTTTTGTTATGAATTTACCAGTTTTTAATAGGTATTCCACTACTCCTTTATGATAGTGATATACTGCTATCATAGATATACTGCTTCTATCTGCTTTGGGCAACCAGATTAACCAAATTTGTTGACTTTCTTTGAAATGGCCGTGGTGCTTTGGTTTTGGATGTCAGAGGCTTTTTAGCTTTCTTCAGATTCTGAGTAAACTGTGACTGAAACAAAGGGATCCATCCCAGAAATGAATAAAATATGGTAGAGTTAACATATATTACTCCTCTTATCCCAATCTCTTTCAAAAGAGGTCCTATGATATCTGGCATCAAACAGAATGAAAATAGTAAGATTAATGAATTGTAAATAGAGACAGAGATGAAAAATAAAAAAAAAAGAAATTCCTCCATCTACAACAACATGGATGGACTGAAGAGAGCATCATGCTAAGTGAAATAAGTCAGACAGAAAAAGACTAACGCTGTATGCTATCACTTATATGTGGACTCTAAAAATAAAACAGGACCAAATTGCCAACATCCACTGGATCATAGAAAAAGCAAGAGAATTCCAGTAAAACATCTACGTCTGCTTTATTGACTATGCTAAAGCCTTTGACTGTGTGACTCACAACAAACTGTGGAAAATTCTTAAAGAGATGAGACTACTAGACCACCTTACCTGTCTACTGAGAAACCTGTAAGCAGGTCAAAAAACAACAGTTAGAACCAGATATGCAAAAACTGACTGATTCAAAATTGGGAAAGGAGTATGTTACGCTGTATATTGTCACCCATTTATTTAATTTATGAAGAGTACATCATGCAAAATGCTGGGCTGGATGTATCACAAGTTGGAATCAAGACTGCTGGGAGAGATATCAGCAACTTCAGATAGACAGATGATATCACCATACTGGCAGAAAGCAAAGAGGAACTAAAGAGCCTCTTGATGAGGGTGAAAAGAGGAAAGTGAAAAAGTTGGCTTAAAATTCAACATTCAAAAAACTAAGATCATCTCTATCTGGTCCCGTCACTTCACGGCAAATAAATGGGGAAACAATGGAAACAGTGGCAGATTGTATTTTCTTGGGGTCCAAAATCACTGCAGATGGTGACTGCAGCCATGAAGTTAAAAGACACTTGCTCCTTGGAAGAAAAGCTATGACAAACCTAGAGAGCATATTAAAAAGCAAAGACATCACTTTGCTAACAAAGGTTCATATAGTCAAAGAAACAATTTGATGCTTTCAAACTGTGGGGCTGGAGAAGACTATTGAGAGTCCCTCGGACAGCAAAGAGATCAAACCAGTTAATCCTAAAGGAAATCAACCCCGAATATTCATTGGAAGGACTGATAATGAAGCTGTAGCTCCAATCCTTTGGACACCTGACACATAGAGCTGACTCACTGGAAAAAAAATCCTGATGCTGGAAAAGATTGAGGGTAGAAAGAGAAAGGGGCAACAGAAGATGAGATAGTTGAGCAAACTCTGGGAAATAGTAAAGGACAGGGATGCCTGGCATGCTGCAGTCCATGGGGTCGCAAAGAGTCAGACACGACTTAACAATTGAACACAGCAGTGAATACGACAAAAAAAGAGAGTCACTCACAGAGAACAAACTAAATGGTTACCACAGGGGAGAAGGAAGGCAGGGAGGCAAGAAAGAGGTAGGGGATTAAGAGGTACAAACTACTATGTATAAAATAAACAAGCTACAAGGGAATACTGTAAACACAGGGAATATAGCCAGTATCTGTAAACGGAGTATAACCTTTAAAAATTATGAACACTGTGTTGCATACCTCTAATATATAATATTATATACATCAACTATACCTTAATATCGGAGAAGGCAATGGCACCCCACTCCAGTACTCTTGCCTGGAAAATCCCATGGACGGAGGAGCCTTGTAGGCTGTAGTCCATGGTCACTAAGAGTCGGGAACGACTGAGCGACTTCACTTTCACTTTTCACTTTCATACACTGGAGAAGGAAATGGCAACCCACTCCAGTATTCTTGCCTGGAGAATCCCAGGGACAGAGGAGCCTCGTGGGCTGCTGTCTATGGGGTCACACAGAGTCAGACACGACTGAGGCGACTTAGCAGCAGCAGCATACCTTAATAAAAAACAAATAAATAAATATAGATGGAGAATCAGGGCTATCGAACATAGGAGGAAGAAATGCTAACCACAGGAACAATTTTAATTGTTGTGATTTTAACAGGAGACTGGCACAAGGCCTCCTGGCAGCAGAGCAAGAAGGAAGTGTGTTCAGTGATACAGTCCTTGTTATCAGAAAAAAGGAAGCATTCTGATTTTTCAGGGAGGAGAAAGCTTCATGTATGATCTTACACAGAAACACCCACTTTTTATCCATTTTCCTAACAATGTCCTTGGCAAGGAACTGGGGTTATAAAATACAATATACTGGTAACCTTTTGACTTTTTTGTCCTTAGTTCTCATATTGCTTCTACTTTTGAAGCCATTAGTCTGCATTTCACTTAGTTTCATCTATTACCATCACCCTCGCCCATGCTCTTGACCTTCGCTAACTAGATGACAATGAATATCCCAATTCATCTCCTAGTATCCAGTTGTCTTGTCTGCCAATTCAATTTATACACTGTCACTATATGGATGTTCCTGAATCAACACATTCAAATCACAGATTCAAAAACCTTGTTACCTACAACGTCCTCTGGAGAAAGTGCAAACTTTTCAGATAGGTATTCAGATCTCTCCTAATCTGATTCATCTCACATTGTATTTATTGTCCCTCTCCATTCCTAACCCTCCAACCCAACCGTGCTTTCTCGTCAGACCTTGACTGTATCATGCTGCTTTCTGTCTCTCCTCCTCTGCTCACATGATTTCCCCTCTGGAAACCCCTTCCATGCTTCTTTCCACTGATCCAAATCCTAATTTTCCTCAAAGGTGTAGCTCAGTTCTTCTCTCACGAAGCCTATTTCTAACAACTGGCTTCATGTTTCTTTCTCCGGCACCAGACTACTGTCCATGCCAATGGATGTGGGTTCTGTGGACCTCTGGGGATTCCTGAAATCCTTTGAGGGGGCCCATGAGGTCACAAGCATTTTTATACAATACTAAAATGTTATTTCTTATTCTCATTGTGTTAACATCTACAATGACGGTACAAAAACCAGCACCGTAGCACATCTCAGTAGTGGCACCAAAGCGTGCAAGTCATCATCGTGCTCTTCACCACCAACTCACAGTCTGCAGGACAGACTCCCCTCTCACCCCTGTATTAGCCATCCTCCCTTCTCTCTCCCCACTGGTAACCACTTGTTTGTTCTCTATTTGTGAATCACTTCACTTAGGAATGTTCTTCATGAAGCTGAAACAATTACTAACTTTATGAAACCTTGACCCTTGAGTACCTGGGTTTTTAATATTCTGTAAAGAAATGGAGGTACTCAGAAAGCACTCCTGCTGTGCATCAAAGTATGATGGTGGTCTTCAGGAAAATTGCCGAGCAATTTTTGAGTTGTCGGTTTTTTCCACAGACCCTACTTTCACTTGACAGACAACTGACACAAAACGCAGTTATCAAGCTTAAGTGTTTGGCAGATATTTTCCCTAAAATGAACAAAGCGCAACTGTCATTTCAAGGAAAACAGCTGACAATATTTGTTGCTAATGATAAAATTCACGCTTTTGAGCAATTAACGTATTAGAATTTAAGACAACTTGTATTTGCCACTGGGAACTTGACAGGTTCCCAATATTTAATGGATTTTCTTATGAGATTGATGAAATGGAGATTGGAGATATTTTTTAAAATATTTTATATCATAAAATGGATATCATGAAATGGATCAAAATTTGTAAAAGTTAGTTAATTCAATGAACCAATATTTTCCAACTGCCCAATGCACAATAATAAAATCATGCTTGGATAAAGATTCAATCAAAATGCAAGACAGACTTCACCTCCCACCCCTATATTAGCCATCCTCCCTTCTCTCTCACCACTGGTAACAACTAGTTTGTACTCTCTATGAATCTGCTTCTTTTTCTTTTATTCACTAATTTGCTGTATTTTTTAGATTCCACACATAAGTAATATCATACAGTATTTGTCTTTGTCTGTCTGACTTACTTCACTTTAGCCAAATACCATCCAAGTCCATCCAGGTTGCTACTATGCCTTAGCAATTGTAATTAATGTTGCTGTAAACATCGGGGTGGATGCATCTTTTCAAATTAGTGTTTTTGTTGCTTTCAGGTCTATACCCAGGAATGGAATTGTTGGGTTATATAGTAACTTTTAGTTTTTTGACAAACCTCCATACTCTTTTCCACAGTGGCTGCTCCCACCAATAAGACAGGAGAGTTCCCTTTCTCATATCCTTCCCCACATTTGTATTCCTTTATTTTATTTTATTTTATTTTTTTTGATGACAGCCATTCTGACAGGTGTGAGGTGATTTCACTGAAGGTTTGATTTGATCCCTGATGAATAGTGATGTTGAGCATCTTTTTCTGTGCCTAGGCAGCTACTCGTAAACTAATGAAATTAGAACATTCTTTAACCCCCCACACAAAAATAACTCAATATGGACTAAAGACCTAAATGTAAGCCTGGATACTATCAAACTCCTAGAGGAAAATACAGTCAGAATACTCTATGAAGTAAGTTGCAGCAATATCTTTTTGGACCCATATTCTAAAGCAAAGGAAACAAAAGCAAAAATAAACAAATGAGGCTGAGTTACACTTAAAAGCTTTGCCAAGGACAACCTGCTGAACAGGAGAAGATGTTTGCAATTGATATGACTGATAAGGCATTAATAATCAATATATACAAACGCTCATACAACTCAACATCAAAAAACAAACAATCCAATTTAAAAAATGGGCAGAAGAAAAGAACAGGCATTTTTCCAAAGAGGTAATGCAGAAGGACAACAGGCATATAAGAGAGATGCAAGACAGGCTTTTAACACACAAAAGCTCACTGAAATGGTTTTGCATTCCATATTATATGCAATGTTTAAGAACTACTATTTATTGAATTTTAATGTGGCATCAAAGAAGAATATTGACATTGACCTAAAAAGGCTTTAAAATACTCTTTTCTACCTACCTATCTCTGTAAGGCTGCATCTATGTCATATACTTCAACCAAAACAACATATTGCAACTTTTAACTAAAGTTAAAAGCCTCAAATAGAAGAAACAGCTGTCTTCTCTTAAAGAGATCTGTAAAATATGCAAAATAATGCCACTCTTCTTGCTAATTTTTGTTTTAGAAAAGTCAATTTCATAAAATATTTTCATATGTAAAAAATTTTCATATTTTGAGTTTCTTATGGATTGTTTAATTATTTTTTTCAGTTCTAATACTATCAGTTATTTAATACAGATAGATATATCCATGTTAAAGATGCTCTTGGGGGTCAATATTTTATTAACAGCGTAAAGTATAAGAATATAAAAAGTTTAGAACTACTGTTCTATAGCATTCATTCTGGCTTTTAATTTTAGATTATATAAATTGTAACAGTATGATACCATATAGAGTATGTGAAGTCGCTCAGTCATGTCCGACTTGGCGACCCCATGGACTATACAGTCCATGGAATTCTCCAGGCCAGAGTACTGGAGTAGATAGCCTTTCCTTTCTCCAGGGGATCTTCCCAACCAAGGGACCAAACCCAGGTCTCCCGCATTGCAGGCAGATTCTTTACCAGCTGAGCCACAAGGGAAACCCATATACAGTATAATGCCACCTATTTTTATGTATACATACTATAATTTTAATTGGATTATAATGTGAAGGAAAAGAACTGTTTTTAACCTATAACAACTAGGAAAGTAAGCCAACAGATACTTGCTGAATTGCCTTGAGATAACATATTCAAGTCAAAGTGTTTAATAGACAAGGTTCTGCCTTGTCAGTTTCCAAAGGCTGTTCCAGGTGGTCTGGAAAATTTAAGATTATGCTCTATCCCAATGCAGTTGTCAGCTACTATATTCCATTAACATGTTTTCGTTTGTTTGCTTGTTTTTGGCCTTACCATGTCGCTTGTGTGATCTTAGTTCCCCAACCAGGGACTGAAACTGTGTCCCTGTGGCAATGAAAGTGCAGAGTCCTAACAGCTGGATCTCCAGGAAATTCTCACTAATGTTAACCCTTATTGACATTTTTTTTTTTTTGAAGTTTGCAAATTCTTTATATTTCCAGCTGTTGAGACAATTTCTGAGAGCTGAGGTTACCTCTAGCGGCGAAACCAGAGCCAGCTATTAAGCCGCCAGAATGCTACAGTAATTGAATACATGACCATTTCTCTTTCAGCCCATTCTTTGTTCTCCTCTTTCAGAAGTTGTAGACGTCTATTTAGTTTCTCTGTCGTCTTAATCAAGCTGCATCTACAACCGTCATGTCTTCTGAAGTTCCTTCAATCATTGCATCTATATTTGAAATGCCATACCTGACGTTGTCATGATGAGGATGAGAAGTGGTGGCAGCAGACCCACCACGTGACACAGGAATGGAGTCAGTTTTGACCAGCTGTCCATTTTGGCGAAGAGCATTTTCACTCATAGAGCGTTCTCCTTTTAGCCTGCCAACTGCACGGATTTCATCATTTTGAGGGGTTGGAGCAGGTCTTTCTAAATCCAGAAAATCTAGCGGTCTTTCACTCAGCGTAAGCACACGAGGTGGTGTTTTTAGAGCCAGAGGCTTAAAGGGAGTTATTTGACTGTATAAGGTCAAGATCTGCTGGTCTTGAAAATGGAATGTCTTCATTATTTCCTGCTACCACAATTCTCTCTGGAATTTGCATAATCACATTAGCATTTGAAACTCCTTCTTGAAATCCTTGTTCCAGGTCAGCATTTGGTGGTGCTACCTTTAATTTTTCTGGGACCCTCATTCGCTGACTAATACCTTCGGTGTATTCCATTTCATACTGAATTCGACTAATTTCCACCATCTCAGCAGCAGTGGGAGAAGAAAAGGCTGCCCCACTCACTAAATGTGTACCAATTACTTCTTGCTCTTTGGCATTATTTGCTTCTGTGCTTCATATTAAATCCATTAACTTGCCTCAGTATGCACGTGCTGGATTTAGAGCCACTTTTGTCCCCCTGGGCCCGCTGGAGGGTCCGCCGGCTCCTGGGGTGCTCGGGTGGGCGGTCTCAGAGGCCATCGGCCGAGCGCACGGAGGCGCCCGGGCAAATCACCGGCCGGAGACGCACGCAGCCAGGGGGGAAAGAAAACCCTCAATGACATTTTGAATGACTATGTTGTTCCATACAAGTATTTTCCCCTATCTCTGCACCTGTAGTTTCCATCTCCTAAATTTCCTTCTCTCCCTCTCCACGATTTCTGACTCTTCATGGAGCCCTTTCCTGACCTTCCTTGTAGCTTGGGTCTCTCTCTGACTTTCTCTCAGAGCACCTTATATTCATCTTTAAATGTCACCTCACAATTTTAATTGTGTAATTATTTGATTAATGTCTGTCTCTCTCACTGGAATATATGCCCCAAGGGATATTTCAGTGAAATTTTTCAATTGTATCTATTTTACAGGGTTATAGAAATATTAAATGCATAAATATTATTAAATAAATCAACTGAAATTAATTAACCCTTTATCCTATGACATTTAGTAATATGATAGCTAAAGCATCAGGAGGAAAATTTTATTACACATTACAGAAGAAACAAATTGATGTGTTTTCTCTTTTTAGACAAACTGCTCAGAAAGTAGATCATGGATGGCAGAAGTGTGCACAGAGGGACTGTGTGAGTCCCGGGAAGAGAGGTGGCAATGCTTCTGAGGGGGGCAATAAGACAGGGACAGGCTGAATCAGCAGGTCAGACATAAGGGGCTGGGAAGATTCTGAGGTTTCCAGCCCAAGTGGCTGAAAGGATGGAGATTACTTTTACCAAAATTCAAAAAGCTGGAAGAGAAATACAATTAGAGAGGGAAGATTATGAATCAGTAATATTTTCAAGTGGAGATGCCACGGGTCTGGGGTTGAGAGAGAGCTGAGGCTGCAAGTATAAACTTGGGAGGTGTTAACACAGAGCTTATAATCGAATCTGAGGAAGTGAGTGAGAAGAGCAGGTGAGTTTGGGTGAGCTCTGAGGACATGGGACAGACAGGAGGGGCTTGGGTGAGAGAGGAGCAGATAGTGGGAAGGCAGAGAAGTGGTGGGAAAGATGGAGAGAGGGGCAACCACATGGTAAACTGACTCCCTTCTCCCCCACGCCCTTCTTTCCCTTCCCACTTTCTCTGTCCCCCCCACCCACCCCCACACAGGGACTACCAGAGGAGGCTACTAACTGGACAGCTTATGTTCTGTTTCTCCTTCTTATGCCCCCTACATACTCATGCCACACTGGCTACACTGTTCAATACAGTAGCTACTAGCTGCATGGGGTTATTTAATTTACCTGAATTAAAATGAGACAGAATTACATATGCAGTTCCTCTGTCTCACTAGCCACTTTCAAGTGTCTCCACAACCACGTGTAACTAAGTGGACAGCACAGACACAGAACAGATGGAAACACGGTCAGAGCTGCCCCTAGACATAGCTTTGTCTCCTCAGTTCAAAAGTCCAGACCCTTAGCTGGAGACTGCTACAGTCTACCCGAAAGTAACTTTTATATTTTTTTTAACTTTTGATTTTATATTGGGGTATAGCCGATTAACAATGTTGTGACAGTTTCAGGTGGACAGCAAAGGAACTCGGCCATACGTATACATGTAACCATTCTCCCCCAGACTCTCCTCCCATCCAGGCTGCTGCATAACATTAAGCAGAATTCCCTGTGCTATACAGTTGGTCCTCATTGGTTATCCATTCTAAATATAGCAGTGTGTACATATCAATTCCAAACTCCCTAACTATCCTTTCTCCCCACTCTCCCTCCCTGGCAACTATAAGTTCATAGAACTAACTTTTTAACTTCATTTTCTTCCACTTCCCTAGATCAACCTTGTGCTGGATACAAACTGAGCATACCTCACCCTCTTCCACTTTCATTTCTTGACTTAGGCTGTGCTATTTGGATACCCTCCAGTAAAATATCTACTGAGACGGTTGGGTTTATGCACCACCTTGCCTGGGTTCTGTGCTATGCTGTGCTTAGTTGCTCAGTCATGTTGGACTCTTTTTGACCCCATGGACTGTTGCCCACCAGTCCTCTGTCCATGGGGATTCTCCAGGCAAGAATACTGGAGAGGGTTGCCATGCCCTCCTCCAAGGGATCTTCCCAACCCAGGGATCGAACTCAGGTCTACCACATTGCAGGCAGATTCTTTACCATCTTGAGACACCAGGGAACTTAAGCAATCAGACACGAATCTAAGAGTTGCTATGAACTTATTTTGTAGATGTGGTTAACTGATGTGGTAATCAGATTACTTTAGGGAACAGAAATTATTCTCAATGATCTAAGTGGGACTCAGGTAGGCAGCTGGCTGGCCTTAAAAAAACTGAGGCCTCTCTGAGAAAAAGAAATTCCGTCTCGAGACTGCAGTGTCTGCCCCTACCCAGGGGTTTCCAGCCTGCCCTTCCTGCCTCTCTGCCCCACAGATTAGAACCCACAGTTGTGGAAGCAGGTTCCTTGAGATAAGTCTCTTTAATAAATATTTCTCTCTGTGTGTGTATTAATACAGATACATACATGTACATTTGTGTATATACATGTATGTGTATGTGTGTGTGCTAAGTTGCCTCAGTTGTGTCCAACTCTTTTCCACCAGGCTCCTCTATCTATGGGAGTCTCTGGGCAGGAATACTGGAGTGTGATGCCATTCCTTTCTCCAGGGGATCTTCCCAATCCAGGAATAAACCTGTGTCTCTCAGGCCTCCTGCACTGGCAGTCAGGTTCTTTACCACAAGCACTACCTGGGAAGCCCATACACACGTACAGACATAGCCAAACACACACATACACATATGCTTACACGCGTGTGTTTGTGTCTAGATATTCTATAAGTTCTGCGTTCTGGTAAAACCTTGACTGGTACAGATTTTAGCACCTGATAAAATGTACTCTTCAAGGTTGCAATACATACCACCTTCTTCAAAAATACAAACCTGATTTTTCAAAGACAATGATGCTAGACCTGGCTGCACATTTGAGTCACCCTTGTAAACTTTATATAAACATACTCAGGTTCTGTATATAAACATAGGCAAGAGCAAGATTAGTACATGAAGGCGGAGCGTGGGCGTTCATGTTTTAAAAGAGGTTCTCCGGTAATTTTGACACACAGCCAAGGCTGAGAACTACAGTCCAAGCCGAACTCCTCTGGCACTTTTGCTGTAAGTGCCACTGAAAATCATCAAACACAGCACACCATTTTACATTCTTTCAACCAGCCAACCAACCAGCATCAGTTACATGATTTAACATCTGTCAGATAATAATACAGTGTGCAGGGGATACAGGCAACAGTATACCCACTCTTGATCTTGAGGGCAAACCCTGAGATATACAGCTTAATATTATTCTTTGAAGCACACTGATTAATGAATTATTATGTGATGGGATACATAAAAATTTTACTGCAATATTTAGAGAAGCTGATAGTGGTTATTCAAAACAGTGCATAATTTAAGTAGCTCTTATTTCAACTGAAAACTCTATCAGCAAGTGTCAATAAATGCTCTATATATGTATTTATTAACAGACTGTACTGTTGGTATTTGTGATACTGCCAGGCATGATTAATTCTCAACCCAGAGATCGTTTGGTAGGCACCAAAGTGTCTGTAACTACTTTCTTAGCAGCAAAAGCTACAAATGCTCCTGTGAGCTCGATCTAAGGACAGCAAAACCAATTCCTGAGATCAACATAGTCTGATTTAATCTGCAAGAGCAGGAGGAGGGTTTGGCTACACTGAAGAATATGGGTTGGGGCACTGCAAGGCTGGCTAGCCCCGTGCCTGCAAGATGCTTTGCCGACTTGCAATCCATAAATGTTAGATAAGACTTCTCACTGTATTATTATTTTATGAACACACTTTTCAGATAGCTAAAATGCTTTTCAACCCCTGTGCAGTCACTGAATGACACTCTTGTGAGGAAATCTACTGCTGATTTTTCTGCTTTTATACATTCAGAAAACTAAGATCATCACATCTGGTCCCATCACTTCATGGCAAATGGATGGGGAAACAGTGGAAACCGTGGCTGACTTTATTTTTCTGGGCTCCAAAATCACTGCAGATGGTGACTGCAACCATGAAATTAAAAGACACTTACTCCTTGGAGTCCCTGGTGGCTCAGATGGTAAAGTGTCTGCCTACAGTGCAGGAGACCTGGGTTTGATCCCTAGGTCAGGAAGATCCTCTGGAGAAGGAAATGGCAACCCACTCCAGTATTCTTGCCTGGAAAACCCCATGGATGCAGGAGCATAGTAGGCTACAGTCCATGGCGTCGCAAAGAGTCAGACACGACTGAACGACTTCACTTCACTTCACTTCACTCCTTGGAAGGAAAGTTATGACCAACCTAGACAGCATATTATTATTATTATTTTTTTTAGACAGCATATTAAAAAGCACAGATATTACTTTGCCAACAAAGGTCTGTCTAGTCAAGGCTATGGTTTTTCCAGTAGTCATGTATGGATGTGAGAGTTGGACTGTGAAGAAAGCTGAGCACCAAAGAATTGATGCTTTTGAACTGTGGTGTTGGAGAAGACTCTTGAGAGTCCCTTGGACTGCAAGGAGATCCAACCAGTCCATTGTAAAGGAAATCAGTCCTGGGTGTTCATTGGAAGGACTGATGTTGAAGCTGAAACTCCAATACTTTGGCCACCTGATGCGAACAGCTGACTCATTTGAAAAGACCCTGATGCTGGGAAAGATTGAAAGCAGGAGGAGAAGGGGACAACAGACGATGAGATGGTTGGATGGCATCACCGACTCAATGGACATGAGTTTGGGTGGACTCTGGGAGTTGGTGATGGACAGGGAGGCTTGGCATGCTGCAGTTTATGGGGTCACAAACAATCAGACATGACTGAGTAACTGAACTGAACTGAACTTATACATGAGGAGACTGAGCTCCTAAAAGGAAAATCAACTTTTTCCCCAAGGGACTGAGAGCAGAGCCGCGAAGGGATGGAGGGCTTCCGATCCCCTGGAATTCCATCATGCTTAATTTCCTAGGGGTGCTTTTAGGACTTTCTTTTATGAAAAAGAAAAAAAATATTCAAAAATATAAAAACACTTTTCAAAGTTACAGAAGTGCGTCCTCTCTCAACTTTCTTACTTCCTCTTTCACAAGATAGTTTATTTAGTTTACTTGTTAAAAACACTTGAGGCTCATGAAAGTTCATGAAAGGGTGGTGATACCATTAGCATCAGTAAATGATCTGTCAAAACTTTCATCATGTGTTTTTATTCTAATGGATTTGGACTTCACAGTCAAATTTTAATCCAGCTTCAAGTATGGCCTTGACTTGATATGTTTTAATTCATATTAACATTGTAAAGATCCATATTATTGGTTTGTCCATTATAATTAATGAAAATTCTCTTCAGTAGCCATTACAATCTGTCAGATCACATTAATCTACATTTCAAAAAGTGGCTTGGGAGAAGGAACTGTAAATACATTTTCCTTTTTTGAAGGAGCCATTAGGGTTTTCAGGGTAAAAGCATATTTATAGTTGTTGGTTTTTTTTTTTTCCCTCAAACCAGAGACAGACTTAAGGAATATATTTGAGACTTGAGTAAAAATGCACTTTTTATTATTATTGTTGAAATAAGAAAAACTACAGTTAAGTATTAAGACTTCAGGAATGAAAGAATTTTAAATCCTCTTTCCAGAGCCCTTAAGCCTTCCAAATTAATGAAGAGTTCAAAATGCGGGAGGGTCAGCTACAGCTGAAATCTCACTGAGCTCCCCTTTTCAATTTTCTAGGAATCCTGTGAATTCATATTGTGTTTACATTTCCACCAAGTTCTGTGTTTCTCTTTAAATTTTTATTACAACTTTTTTACATTAGCGCTGTTTTTTAGGTCACGGCACGGTCAGGTCATTTACTGGCAGACTTTCAGCTTTAACTCAATTCTTTTGCTTTTGTGGGCTTTTCTGGCCATTACTGCGATATGCTTCTAGATGACTTATAATCAAATGAGTTCCATGGTAAATACTGCTATCACATCTTTGTTCAGAATGCCCAGGGCTCCCTGCTTTCCTCATGCATGTTTTTGTCAAATTAATTTTGACATTCCCCAGATAACAGATAGCTTGCTGAATTTCAAATGGGATGCACTGTGGGAGAGCCATTCACAAAGCATTTTACAGTCAAGGGCTTCTGAAACCAGGGAATAAAACCAGGTAGAATGAACACTGCTCTGTGGAGGAAAGGGTTTTAATTAATTACGTCATTTGGCTGCTGATGACAATAGGCTGAATTAGGGAACTAAAAAATAGAACAAAAGCAACTCAGATGCATCCATGAGCCAAATGTAACTGACTAAATGGTACATTCCCAGAAACAACCTCTTTCCCTCCTTCCCCACTTTCCATCAACTACCAAGTCCTGCAGCACATAAAATATGCACGCCCTTCCTTTCCTTCCCTACTGGCTTGGCCAAGTATTCATCATCTGCCGAGACTACTACCTAGTCTGTCCGTTTGTGAACGACTCCAAGGTAGCTCAATTATGAGACCATCTTTCTACTGAAATGCAATCTGTCTGCCTATGTATACCTTCTATCCCTAGGTTTTAATACCATATTTTGCACCATCATCTACCTATTACCACTGTCAAAGTATGTACCTGCCGTCATTTTCTTGCCTGGGTCAGGATCCACCACCATGCTCACCTTTCTCCTCTCCATACATTTTCCCTTCAAATGGAGCACCCAGATGGGGAGGTGGCTTCACCAATATTGAACAGAAAAAGTCTAGTAATTTCTTGGTTTTGGATAGATAGGTGTGAATACAACCCAGATTCACATAAAATTTCTGACATCGTTATTACATGCTCAATTCATACTGAGTTTAATTATAGCCTCCATGCGATCAGTTATTGGCCTCAGCTCTTGTGATCTTTCCTTAGGCAACTGATACTTATGAATTAGGAGCTGGAGCTGACTTTAATTCATATTGATTTTTGTCTCCTCTAGAAATTGATTTCCATCCTTATTCCGCAGTCTTGGCAAGATCAATTGCCCAGATAAGCACACTCTCACTAGGCCCACATTTCTTCAATCTGTATTTAAAAATGATTATTTTCCCACACACCTCGCTAAACTCAAGACACAAAATGTCTGCAGCTTTCTCCTATTCTAAAAGCCTAATAATGCCCATGAAAAAAAAAAAGGAAAGAAAAGGAACATGCTGTCAGTTTGACATGACTTATTTTTACTGTTTTACTGAACTCAAGTTGGTTCCTGATGACCTTTTAACAGTCACAACCCATCTGCTTAAAAAAAAAACACCTCAGCCGTAATATCCCTGGAGATAAATGCCCCAGCTTCAATGTCTCCATTTATCAGAATATAGTCCATCATGCCCAACTTCCACCCAACCCCATGCCTTTTTGAAGACCATCATATTTGTCCCTCTTTCTATTCTTCTGGCACCTGTCCTGGTCCCCATATGACCTCAAGATTATCAGCTGTGGTTCCATGAACAAATTTATAAGCTCTTTTAATGCCCTGATAGATACATAATTTTTCTAGTCAGGAAGCTTAAACTGCTTTGGAAAAATTGTATTCCTTTCTAAAACTGTCTAGTGTAGCGTGGGCTTCTATAGCCCCATATTAGAACTTGAGCCATTGCAATCAAAAGATTAGCAGAAAACCTTCATTAGCAAAAAAGACAAAAGTAGTAATATAGAAGCTGATGAGCTCTTTTTTTCTCTGTCATCTTGTACCATTAAATTTTCCTCCTCAGGTGTGGGACTCCTCACTGCTTCAGGGTTTAATATAACTCAAAGTCTTTCCTTCTCTTTCATGATGCTAAGCATTTGTTCACAGGCCTCAGCTCACTCACTCACTCTGCACCTTAGTTTTATTTGCCCTTCTTTAGTAATAATGGAAAAAAATAAGGTTGGAGTATTCCAGAGGATCAGTGCTAATGCACAGAATGAACACTTCTTAGCACTCTGTGTTCAGCTGCGTTTAGCAAGTCTGGCCTGGCTGGGTATAGAAGCTTACTCACCATTGATGACTGTTTCTCTGGGAAAATACACTCTGCATTCCAGAGAAGTGACTCAGAAAGAAATTTCTCAGATTTTTGTGTCTTGGACTGCCTTTTGCTCCTAGGCCCCAACCCTAGCAAATCCACAGATGTAGCTTCTGAATCAATCACATAAAACATATGAGTAGATCCTCTTCCTCCAGATTCAGGAAAAACACCATCACTTTTTTTCTCTTGAATGCACAAAAAGCTTTCAACACCGAAATGCCCTGTGAATTTCTACCACAGCAAATGGACCAATTTAGGAAATCTTACTGGTCTATTTACCTTTGATCTCATTTCCCTTTTTGACCATCCTTATGCCAAATTAACATTCCTTTGTTTGGGTGACACCCCTGCTTTTTAAAAGGTTTTTTATTTGAATAGAGTTGGCATACAATGTTGTGTTAGTTTCAGATATGGCAAAGTGAATTAGTTGTGTGTGTGTGTGTGTGTGTGTGTGTGTGTGCATAGGTTTCCCAGGTGGTGCCAGTGGTAAAGAACCTGCCTGCCAATGCAGGAGACACAGGAGACCCGGGTTCAATCCCTGAGTCAGGAAGATCCCTGGGAAGAGGCCATGGCAACCCACTCTAGTATTCTTCCCTGGAGAATGCCAAGATCAGAAGAGCCTGAGGGCTACAGTCCATGGGGTCACAAAGAGTCAAACACGATTGAAGCGACTTAGCGTGCACGTACACACACATACATATACACACACCTTCTTTTTCAGTTTCTTTTCAGTTTCATACGGATAAGGCAATGGCATATAAGTTATCACAAAATTGTGAGCAGAGTTCGCTCTGCTATACAGTAGGCTCTTGTACTGTGTGCTAAGTCACTTCACTTGTGTCTGACTCTTTGTGACCCTATGCACTGTAGCCCACCAGGCTCCTCTGCCCAGGGGATTCTCCAGGGTAGAATACTGGAGTGGATTGCCATGCCCTCCTCCAGGGGATCTTCCTGACCCAGGGATTGAACCCATGTCTCTCGCATTTCCTGCACTGGAAAGTAGATTCTTTAACACTAACACCAGTAGGGAAGCCCACAGTAAGTCCTTATTAGTTATCTATTTTATATATATTAGTGAATATATGTTAATCCCAATCTCCTAATTTGTCACTCTCTGCCCCATCCCACCCCAATATCCCCTTTAGTAACCATAAATTTGCTTTCAATATATGTGAGTCTATTTCTGTTTTGTAAATAAGTCCATTTGTATTATTTTTTATTAGATTCCACATATAAGTGATATCATATTTATCTTTCTCTGACTTACTTCACTTAGAATGATAATCTCTAGGTTCATCCATATTGTTGCAAATGGCATTATTTCATTCCTTTTTTATGGCTGATATTCCATTGTATATATGTACCACATCTTCTTTATTCATTCCTCTGTCAATGGACACTCAAGTTGCTCCCGTGTCCTGGCTATTGTAAACAGTGTTACAACAAACACTGGGGTACATGTATCTTTTCAACTTACAGTTTTTTCCTGGATATATGCCCAGCAGTGGGATTGCAGGGTCATATGGTAGCTCTATTTTAGTTTTTTTTGGAACCCTCCATACCATTCTCCATAATGGGGGGGAGGGGGTATCAAGTTACATTCCCAACAACAGTGTAGGAAGGTTCCTTTTTCTCCACACCCTCTTCAGCATTTATTGTCTGTAGACTTTTCAATGATGCCCATTCTGACCTGCGTGGGGTGATACTTCACTGTAGTTTTGATTTGCATTTCTCTAAGAATTAGTGCTGTTGAACATCTTTTCATGTGATTTTTGGCCATCTGCATGTCTTCTTTGGAGAAACGCTTTTTTAGTTGCGCTTTTTTTGTCTCCTTTAGTTTAGTGAACTTAGTGCCATAAAGCTACAAGGCAAAGCCGGTCTGTTTCTTTATTTGCAGAAGGCACAAGAGAATAGAAATACTTGAATGGAAGCTTTATTCCCAGTCTTCTCAATCCTGAAGATCCTGGAGTCCGAGGCAGTCTTTGGGACTTAAGTTGGGTTTCTCAGGATTTCCAAGGAAGACCCTGGATTGACCATAAAATAAACCTTATTCTCAATAGACCCAGCACCAATTCAGTTGCCTCAGGGTCATTTAGACCAGAAAAAAAAAAAAAAAAAAAATTGAAGTCTGGATTTGGGGGGAGAGTGCAGGAAATAAAGATGAAAATTGATCCTTGAGCCCACTTTGAAACAAAACTTGACCAACCATTTTGAATCAAAACATGGAAACAAAGCTGCAGACTCGGCTGGCTCTGATTTTTCCCCCAGAGCATTCACACCTCAGGGGCAGAAAGACTGACAGTTCCCTGGTTCTCTGTGCCACTTCCAGATCATCACTCTCCAGTGTTCTTGGGGGAAGAAATAGTTCCTTTTAGGTCCATGCAAGTAGAATACACCCCCAGGCTTGCCTAGAGCCTGGCATCCCCTACCTCTTAGCTGCTGCTTCTAGTTCAGTGCAAATCTGGCCCCAACTCACATCGTCCCTCTCTGTTCCAGGTCCCCCATCAGACCAGAAGCACATCTGCATCCACAGATAAGACCAGTGCACACTGGCCTCTCAGTAACTGGACTCTTCATCTCCAATGTGCTTCTCCCTTTCATGTATTAACCTCCAAGGTCCCACCCTGGACCTTGTCATCACTTGAAACATTTTCTGTTCCAAAGTCACCTACTCAAGAACCCCTCTTTCTGAAGACAACAACATCTTCTCATTTCACAGTGACCACAGAGGTCCCATGACTTTTCTTAATTAATCTGCTGATCCTTTTTCTTCCTTTTTTCTTAAAGTTCCATAACCAGGTCATCCTTTCAGTAACACTCTTACCAGAACCCTTTCCATCAAGGTCACTGAGCAAAGCTCCGACTCTGGCTAAAGCTAGCTATGTGCTTTCTCGGTGTCTGAGTGATGCTGGCGAGAAGCCGCAGCAGGGCAGCTTGGCCTCATCATAAATTGAGGGTCCTCAGCCCCACATGGGCCTTCAGAAAGCCTAGCACTTTTTCCTCAGTTTCTCCAGGTCAGCTTGGTCCCCAGTTCTCCACAAGTACTTCAAAATGCTGACTCCTCACACTTAGCGTTCTCTTCACTCTCAGCAGCTGAAACTTGAAGCAGTCAGATGGGAACTCCCTCAGCTTCTCTCCATCAAAGCCATAAACCAACAGCATCAGCCCACTGCACCTGTGTCTCAGGAGACAATGCTCTTCCTACAGAATGCTGATTCCTTTATATCTACAAACCATCCACGGCCATTTTCTAAGTTGTACTTTCCTCTAGAGTCAACAGTTCCTCTCATGTGGATCCTTCCTATCACCATTAAAACCTGCTCAAGTTTCTCTATTTGACAGAAAAAACCCATCCCTGGCCTTCATATTCTCCTCTAGTTCTCTGAGCCCTTCAGAGTCAAACCCCTTCCTTGAAAGAGAGCTCAGTATTTTCTACCTCCTTTTCTCCTTCTCGTTCCATGATCCGCCCTAACATGGATTATAGGAGCATCTCCACGCTCCCGAGAAGCAGCTCTATCCGAGGACACCAGTGACCTCAATGCCTTTTCAGTATTCATTTCACTCAGTTCAGTTGCTCAGTTGTGTCTGACTCTTTGTGACCCCATGAACCGCAGCACACCAGGCCTCCCTGTCTATCACCAACTCCCAGAGTCCACCCAAACCCATGTCCATCGAGTCAGTGATGCCATCCAACCATCTCATCCTCTGTCATCCCCTTCTCCTCCTGTCCTCAATCTTTCCCAGCATCAGGATCTTTTCAAATGAGTCAGCTCTTTGCATTAGGTGGCCAAAGTATTTGAGTTTCAGCTTCAGCATCAGTCCTACCAATGAACACCCAGGACTGATCTCCTTCAGAATGGACTGGTTGGATCTCCTTGCAGTCCAAGGGACTCTCAAGAGTCTTCTCCAACACCACAGTTCAAAAGCATCAATTCTTCGGTGCTCAGCTTTCTTTATAGTCCAACTCTCACATCCATACATGACCACTGGAAAAACCATAGCCTTGACTAGACGGACCTTTGTTGACAAAGTAATGTCTCTGCTTTTTAATATGCTGTCTAGGTTGGTCATTTCACTCAGTGGCTCTCAAATGGGGACAGTTTTGTCTCCAGGGGATATTGAGCAATGTCTGGAGCTATCTGGCTGGGGAGAGGGTCCTTTGCATCTTGTGGGCAGAGGCCAAGGATGCTGCTAAACATTCTATAATGCACAGGAAAGCCCCCATAACAAAGAGAAATCCAGACCAAAATGTCAGCGGTGCTGAGGTTGACAAACCCTGAGATGACGACCCCTACAAAACTCGTAAAACTAATCACCACTTCATCTGTTTCTTAGCTTCCCTCTGGCCATGCTCCAGATTTTCTTTAGCCTCTCCAGCGCTCTCCTTTTGCAGCCATCTATTGATTCTCGAGTCACTGCCCCTTATTCCTTGGAGACTTAAGCCCTGGCTCACTGTTAACTTCTCCAACACACTACTCCAGACATAATTCTTAGGGATTTCTCTCTCCACAAATGTAATCCTTCCCACACCCTTTCCCTGTGGCTCCACCCTTTCTCAGCCTTGCATTCCCGAGCTCACAGCCCAAGCCTGTTCTGTACCACTTACTGCAACTTCACCTTCAATTATACACATCTGACTCTCCAACTCCAGCCTCCTATCTTTCCAGTTCACTCTCTTCAATACCACAAATTCCAAAAATTACCAAACCCCACTACAGACTAAATCTATTGATCCTACTGTCTCTTCTTCCTCATGTCTGTGGTCTCTACTGTTACAAAGACCCTGCAACTCTCTCATCCTTATCTTCTTTTGCTGAACTGACCCCCAAATAAGTTAAATCAAATTCTACCTACTCCACACCTGCTCCCCGCAAGCTGGACTTGAATAGGAAAAACAGCTGACCTCAAGTGGGCTCTTAGGGCCGCCAGGCCATCACGTTCCATTACGCAGTGCATTCACTCTCAGATGACTGTCTCATAACTTCTCTCTCTTCAGACCTCTTCATCTCTTTTCTTCCTCAACCTTAGCTAGGCTTTGTTTCCCATTTCATTGGTAAATGGGAAGCAATTAAGTAAAAACTTCAACAAGCTCCTACTAGTAAATCTACTGAACTGCTCCACCTGGGCCCCAACAAGCTGGCCTCCCTCCTGTCCCTAAGAATGAACCGTCTCTACAGCTATGGGGGGACACCCACCCTACCACCCCTTCTTGCCCTGTCAAGGTCATCATTCCAGAAATTCTTCCTCCTCACTCCTGTCTGATTCACCAGGGAAGCCCTCCCAAGGGTTACCCCTGAGAACTCAAATGTTGTCTGCCGTATCAGTAAACAAAGGATGTTCCATCACATGGCAGCCTCCTGGACAGTGAGCCCTGAGGGAACTCGGGATGGAGACAAACTGCCCACTGCCAAGCCCATCGGACAGCCAGCCGCTGCAGAGACCCCCGATGGTGCACCTGAGGAGACGCAGGATGAGAAAACAGAGGATACTGGCCCCAGAGAGCTAAGGTGCATATCAAAGGGGTAGTTCCAGTGAGCCCAGACTCTTACCTTCTCTTACATAGCAAAGCACTAAATTCGTTAATTTGAGATGTCTGGTATTTTCTCATTAAGACTGACCACTAGGTCTTTTGTTGCAAAAACTTCTGTATATCTTTGCTTGCCCGCTTGACTCTTCGGAGCAGTATCTGAGAGTTATTTGAGTTGCTGTCTCCTGGGCTTGAAGTCTTAAGAAAGTCCACTGAATAAAACATAACTCTCAACTGTTAGGTTGTGCACTTTTTTTTCCCAGACAACATCCTCAAATAAGTTCCCAACTCAGAGTAAAACCAAAGTGTTTGCAATCACCTGTAAAGTCCCCACTAGCTACTATTCTCACCACCCTTCACTCTACTCCAGTCACACTGGCCTCCTTCCATTTCCTCAAACATTTCACCAACTCCCACATCAAGACCTTTGTGCATGTTCTTCTGTGTGCCTGGGATGCTCTTCATCTAGATTTCCAAAGAGTCTGCTCCAGCACCCCTGCTTCAGGCCTTTCCACTCCTCACCTTCTCAGGGAGATATGCTTGTACACCTTGCTGAAAACCATAACCAACTCCCTGCACAACACACACAAATAATCCTTCCTTCTCTGAAGGATTTAATATCATCCTGTGTATTTTATTTTGTGTTTTATATCTGCACTACCAAAACGCAAGCTCCACACATGCAGAATGCTTTCTGTTTGTCCACCATAGGCCTTAAAATAGTAGATACCAAGTAAATATTTGTTTAATGAGTTAATATCTTAACTCTTCAGGGTCACATCTATCTTCACCTAGTTAAAGACAATCAAATTTGAATTTCAGGAAATCAATTGTATTTTCTATTAAGTAGTACAGGCATGCTCAGCCATGGCTGAATCTTTGCAACTGCATGGACTGTAGCCCATCAGGCTCCTCTGTCCATGGAATTCTCCAGGCAAGAATGCTGGAGTAGGTTGCCACTTCCTTCCCCAGGGAATCTTCCCCACCCAGGGATCGAACCTGTGTCTCCTGCATTGCAGGTGTATTCTTTAACCACTGAGCCTCCAGGGAAGCCCTAGTGGTAGTATCCTCTCTCAAAAAGAGAATGCAGTTAAACAAAATTCCAAATAGCGTAAGTACTCTTCCCACATCCTTCTCTCTGCATAATCATGAGTGCTGAACTAAGGAAACATACCTGCTCCACTTTAATTCTCATCTTCCTGAGTCTGTCTTTTCTAAATTCTGTGGTTTCTCATCATCTTCCCTGATTTATCCTGTTATAATCCTATACTCTTTTGCCAGTCTAGACTTTTTCGTATTACTTATGCCAAATCTGATAGAAGCTAAACAAAGGAAACATCATCAACTGACATGAGATAAGGGATAATAAGAAGCCTGAAAGTGAAAGTCCTTCAGTTGTGTCTGACTTTTTGTGACCCCATGGAATTCTATACAGCCCTTGGAATTCTCCAGGCCAAAATACTGTAGTGGGTGACATTTCCCTTTTCCAGGGAATCTTCCCAACCCAGGGGTTGAACCCAGGTCTCCCACATTGTGGGTAGATTCTTTACCAGCTGAGCTGTCAGGGAAGTCCTGCCTCTAAAACATCCAGAGAGTCAGACAGAAATCTCAAGTTCTGGAAAAACTTGAACTATTTGAAACTTGAAAAACTCAAAAAAGAGGCTCTTATTCTCAAGACTTAAATCTTAAAATGTAATTTTTTAGCCCTGTTATTTCATTCCATGTGCTTCCATATTGACTGCAGCCTGGTTTCTATCCAGCTTGCTGCTGGATAGATCCGTGATTGCTAGATGAGAATTCCTCTCCATACCCTATCCTTCACCCCATGTATACTCAAGCAATCAGGCCCATGTGAGTTCCTGGGTTAGTGCCAACAGAGGCAGGGTTTCTACAGAGAGCCTTGACCACTACCCAAACTTTCTGCCTATTAGCCCCCAACCCCCAGGTTTTTTCCTACTCCTTGGGGTTTGGAATCAACCTGGGGTCTGCTGGGCAGTCATGCCTGCTGCATCCCTGCACTGAAACATCATATCGCCTTTGCTCTCAACTATATCTGGGAATGGGGACACTAGTGGGAGCCTGGGATGCCCCATGTCTGTGCTGCCATTCTGCAGGGCCACCCTTATCTGCTCCGTCACCATGTGAATGGTTCCCCATCCCTGGTTCTAACCAGACTGCCTAGTGCTGTAGTCTCCACTTCTCAGTGTGAACTCTACACGTTTATCTGGGTCTCTGGTACTCAGTCCCCAGCCTCACTTTGGTTGATCCCCTTCTTCAGACTCTGATACCTGTTATCTTGCACCCCATCTACATTCAGGGTCCGGGTCCCAAAATGATAGTCACCAATCACATGGTCACAGAGCATCCAACCATGCCACCATTTACTCGATGAGATTCCTCTGGAACTAACTGCTTTGAAAATTCCTAATGTGATGAATTATAGTTTACTGACACAGTGAACAGAAAATGTCAGCAAAGATAGCAATGTCAGAGACAAAAAACCAGCATGGAGCTGTACAGCTCAAATGTACACTATGCTACACGTCGATTATACCGCCATGAAAACTGGGGAAAGAACAGAATGGGAAAATATTTGGGATAAAATATTAAGTTAACAAAGCAGTCATAATGCAGATTTTTATTGTGCTTGAACAAAAAACCAAACCACAACTGAGGTGGTTTTCCACCACAATGAGGTCACCAAGGGACTCTCTGAAAGGTCAGTCTTTAGCCAAGACTCTTTCACTTTGACCATCACCCACACATGCATCTCACCTCAGAGCGGCTCGATGTCCAGTTTCAACATGTTCCCAGCTCCTCACAAGTTTGGGGTGAAAACAACTCATGCACCAGTGTCCACATCTCCACTTACCCCTTAACATGTCAGCATGGTTCAGCTAACCTCACCCACTTCAACCTGCAGAGTGGAGTGGGAGGTAGGGACGAGCAGCACGACATCACGAGACAACACGTGATCATGAGATCACAGCCCTACAAGGTGGCCGCTGTCTGCAGGCACAGGAGGGGTTCATGAGAGCATTTCCTACCCACGATTTACACAGACAATACAATGGTACTTTGTTCGACTAGTCACATTACAGACACCTGGGCTGGGAAGGAAACCTTTAATGTCCTTATCATGCGGCAAGGAGCACTGTTTTCAGGACTTGTTTCAAGTGAAAGAAAGACAACAGCTGAAGGAAACAAAGTAATAGCGATAATAATTCTGTGCTCCCCCTTGGTCAAACGATATAAATACACTCCACTGTATAAAAACACAGCTCTGGAGCCTTCTAAAATCTGAACTATTTGAGGATAAGGCCTGAGTAAACATGGTCTAAGACTTACTTTATTTCAGTTCAACTCAGCAAACTGCGGCTGGACCTTCCAAAATGCCACCCTGAGAAGAACAGAATACGGATTCCTCAGTTCCTTTTATTCTACTCTGCCTTTTCTGCTTTCAGTTTTGCTTTGTCTTTGGGCTCATTTTGCTCCAAAATTTGCACCGCTGTCACTGTCCTAATTTAAGATTTTGGTTTGGGTCAACTTACCCGACTCTGTCCTGGCATGTTCCCAATCGGCCTCCCTACCCAACAAGAGCCACCCATTCTTACTGATGCTGTAACTTTCTGTCTACAAAAGAGGCTTCCCTTAAATATCACACCGGGTTCCCCTGAGAGCCCTATTCTCAAGGTGGCTTCTATATCTCCTGTTTTTTTTACCATGGAGACTGCAGTTTGGGGAATAGATGTTTACCGTGGAACTGGGAGAACATGGGCTAGACTGATGCTGAGGAAAAAACACAAACAGCTATACACGTGCTACGAAAGATGCAGCAGGTAATGAGCATCAGACATGTGAAAGTCTATCAGTTCAGTCACTCAGTCGTGTTGGACTCTGTGACTCCATGGACTGCAGCGCGCCAGGCCTCCCTGTCCATCACCGACTCCTGGAGCTCACTCAAACTCATGTCTATCGAGTCGGTAATGCCATCCAACCATCTCATCCTCTGTCGCTCCCTCCTTCTCCCACCTTCAATCTTTCCCAGCATCAGGGTCTTTTCAAATAAGTCAGTTCTTTGCATCAGGTGGCCAAAGTATTGGAGTTTCAGCTTCAGCATCAGTCCTTTCAATGAATATTCAGGATTGATTTCCTTTAGGATAGACTGGTTGGATCTCCTTGGAGTCCAACGGACTCTCAAGAGTTTTCTCCAACACTACAGTTCAAAAGCATCAATTCTTTGGCACTTAGACATCTTTATGGTCCAATTCTCACATCCATACACGAATACTGGAAAAACCATAGCTTTGACTAGACAGACCTTTGTTGGCAAAGTGATGTCTCTGCTTTTTAATATGCTATCTAGGTTGGTCATAACTTTTCTTCCAAGGAGCAAGCATCTTTTAATCTCATGGCTGCAGTCACCATCTGTAGTGATTTTGAAGCTCAAGAAAATAAAGTCTGTCACTGTTTCCACTCTTTCCCCATCTATTTCCCATGAAGTGATGGGACTGGATGCCATGATCTTAGTTTTCTGAATGTTGAGTTTTAAGCCAACTTTTTCACTCTCCTCTTTCACTTTCATCAAGAGGCTCTATAGTTCTTCAATTTCTGCCATAAGTGTGGTCATCTGCATATCTGAGGTTATTTATATTTCTTCCAGCAATCTTGATTCCAGCTTGTGCTTCATCCAGTTCACGATTTATCATGATGTACTCTCCATATAAGTTAGATAAGCAGAGTGATAATATACAGCCTTGACAAACTCCTTTCCCGATTTGGAACCAGTCTGTTGTTCCATGTCCAATTCTAACTTGCTTCCTGACCTGCATACAGATTTCTCAAGAGGCAGGTCAAGTGGTCTGGTATTCCCATCTCTTGAAGAATTATCTACTGCTTGCTGTGATCCACACAGTCAAAGGCTTTGGCATAGTCAATAAAACAAAAGTACATGTGAAAGTCTATAAAACACAAGAAAATCACAGATTCCTCCCTGAACACAATGTGAACACACAATCAGAGAAAGATACTAGCCAGGACATGGAGATCTTATATCAGCCACTCAAATAAGGAAACTCTGATTAACAATTTCAGCACCATCATGTGGTCTACAGAAATGACTCTAGATATTCTTTAAGGCATGACAGTGGAAAACAAAAATATGGAGACTTAACCTAAAAATCTCCTTTCAGTGTGGGTATTGTAAGACTCATTGTTAAGACAAGGGTCCCCAAAAGGAAGCATAGCCTATGATCTTCGAGTTCCACCCCTGGTCATTCTAGCCTAGTCTCACCAGTCTTCACACTTTGATAAGGGAAAAGTGGTGGGTTAGCAATGAAGGTGGAAGAAGATTAGCAGTGTAATTCCCAGTAGACTGTAGCAAAGACACTGCTGAGGCATGCCAATTTCAAACATCATTGTTACATACTGAAGTCTGTTTTATTTTCACACGGGGAACTGGTGTGGACAATGTATGTGTTTACCAGGCATACTGACATCTTACTGCACACAGCTCTTTTTAGAGCTGCACACACATTGCTTAAAGATTATCAGTGAAAAGCAGTTAAGAAAATAACAGAAAAGGGCCAGCTCCATAAGTCTGTGTGAGTATCATACTCAAACATGAAAAAAAAAAATCTGTGTCAATTCTCCTTTGGGGCCGTAATAGCAGAAATCGGAAAAACCAAAAACTGCTCTGCTACTTTAAGATGTGGGAATATTGGTGAGCAGTCACAATTTTGCTTCGCTGAAAATCTCGCTGAATGTAATAGGGAAGTCATTGAATACTATGTCTTTCTATTATATCCAAGTGATTTTCACAGTAGGCAATCTGCTAGTACACCACAGGAGCCCCACACTTTGAAATAAAACGGCACTGTGGATAGAGTCTCATATGTGGCCCCTTTTCAGTCCAGAGCCCTGCCTAGTTTCCTTACTCTTGGCTGAATGGCGGGGGCGATCCTTAAAGAATCAATGAGAAGAAAGAAACCACATCATGAGGTGGGGTGGGCTTTTTTTTTTTTTGTCACTATCAATAATAACTGTGCTCTGCCAATTACTGGAGAGGTGATTATATATCGTATTTCAAAAATAAATTTGAAAAACAGATTTTTTTCCATTGCTAATGTGGTGGACAAGCCATGTGCAGCAGGGGGCAAAAAGTAAATCTAGGTGTCTCCTGGCATGCTCTGCTCACACATCTGGTGCAGTAACGTGGTACATGAGTCAGAGAAACGCTTCTTCCCATCCCCCTCTTCAAAGAGCGCAATATAAAATCCAGTCAAGGACATTCTGTACCAAGCATCCTATGTGCTCCATTTTCTTTAACAAGGCATGAATACAATCCCAGTAGCACCTAATAAGATTTTTAATTCCTTGAGGGTAGGAACCATGGCTGATTTTTAATGAGTCTAATTTAGTGAGAGCGTTTAGTCCCCCTCTTAGCAGAAACAACCAATAGAATAGCCCTACAAGACGTACCCATACAGGTTGTGTGACTGAAAACTCCAGAATGAAACATGAATCGGACTGGTCAACGTCCTGGATGTGCTCACTAGACTGGTTTCCAGGGTTATTGATAGCAGAAACTGTAGTAAGGGTGTCAGTGAATAAAGGGGGAGTTTTAGAAACATGATACCATTTTACTGCAGAGTTCTCATTCGTCATTACAAGCAGCGTGAAGAGCGGGCTTACGGTGCATGATGCTAAGACACTACTTCAGGAACCTGCTCCCCAGAGGACCAGAGCTTTGCACACACATTCCTACCAGCCAGACCTGTGCCAGACCTAGAGCCCCTGAAACCAAGAACTCAGTTTAAGACAAACAAACCCTCTTTCTCTAGGTAACTGATACAAATTTAAGATAGAGTAAGTAGTACTCACAAACTCTGGGGTTCGGAAGTCCTGCTGACTTTTCAATGATCCAAAACCAGAGACATTTGTCTGTTCAAGGTTTTCCAAGGCTGAAAAGAAACAAACGGAAAAATAAATGAGCATGAACTTTCATTGACTTACATACATTTTTTTTTTCACTTTAAGTCAGCAGCATCAGATTAACAACCGTGCCTCTGGCACACTTACAAATTGACATTATTTAATGCTTTCAGGTACCAGGACACTCAAAATCTTCAGCAGCTGTTTCATCTATTGGACAATGCCATGTTTATATTAGGTCTTAAAATGCTCTGGGCTAGATCTACCATGGAAAATCATTTAGCTTCTACATGTAAAGACACAGCAACTAAATGTTATACAATTCTAGTTCAGGAAAACTTTAGCCTACTGATGTCCTTTTTTCCTCTACTATGTCTCAGGAATCTGATGTGAAATCATTTTAGGGTAGCAATTTCAAAATCTGCTGAAAAGCACTATCTAATAGAAATATACTGGGAGCCAAACAAAATGTTCTAGTAGCTACATTAAGAAAAATAAATAGGTAAAATTATTTTTAGCAATAAGATTTATTTAACCTGATATACCTAGATTATCATTTCAATGTGTATATTCAATATAAAAATTATTAGTTAAATACTTTACATTTGTGGTTATTAGTCTTATACTCACAACATCTCAGTGTGAACTAGCCACATTTCAAAACCTCAATAACTTCATGGGACCAGTGGTTACTACAGTGGACAGCACAGTAGAGAGATAAAGAAGCCAAATTCAGAGAGTGGGTCATTCTGCAAGACACTAGTCTCCTCTTGTAAACAAGTTCTCGATGTGAATAAAAGGGACTGTTCCAGATTAAACCACATTAAGAGAACAAAACAATCATCTGAAGTGTTTGGTTCTGGGCTGGATCCTGCTTTAAACGATCCAGATATGAAAGACTTCCAAACAAAATCAGGAAAATTTGAATACTCATTAAGCATTGGATTATATTAATATCAATAAGTGTGATTTGCAATTTTGGCCATGTAGGAAAATGTTCTTAAATAAACTAACATAAATAATCTTAAATACTATTAAGCATTTAAATAATCTCATGTATCAACAGATCCAGCCTCCTCAATAAATCAATGACATGAAATATGTAGAGTATTAGAGATTTGAAGAACCCTAAGGAGCTTCAAACAGTGTTCTGTGACAACCTAGAGGGGTAGGATGAGCTGGGATGTGAGACAGGAACGTATGTATACCTATGGCTGATTCACACTGATGTATGGCAAAAACCAATACAGTATTGTGAAGCAATTATCTTGCAATTAAAAATAAATAAATTAAAAAAAAATAGAGAGCCCTAAGGAACAGAACTCCAGTGTGTGTTTTTTCCCATGCCAACAAACAATTAATTCAATTCTGACATGATCTATCTGAACTGCACAGCGTATGTACAGCCTCAAGACTGCCCCCACTGCAGATGCCAATTGGAAGTCCAGGTTGCTACCTGTGTTTCTGACTAAACAGCTATATAAATCAGAGGTTCCCACCACCCTCTCCTCAGGTTCAATTAATTTGTTAAGAGTGGCTCACAAAATTCAGACACATTTACTCACACTTACCAGTGTGTTACCAAGGATGTTATAAAGGCTAGAGATGCACAGCCAGATGAAGAGGTACAGGGGAAAGGGGTGTGGGAACAGGGGCAGAGCTTCCACACCTTTCTAGGTGCACCGCTCTCCCCACATCTCCACGTGTTCCCCAACCTGAAGCTCTCCAAATCTGGTCCTTTGGGGTTTTTATATGTGTATACATGAAAGTCACTCAGTTGTTTTTGACTCCGTGAACCCACGGACTATACAGTCCATGGAATTCTCCAGGCCACAATACTGGAGTGGGTAGCCTTTCCCTTTTCCAGGCGATCTTCCCAAAACAGGGATCGAACCTTCCCCCACATTGCAGGCAGATTCCGAGCCACAAGGTAAGCCCAATGGAGGCTTCATTACAGAGGCATGATTGATTGATGATCAGTGGCCACTGGCAACTGATTCAATTTGTCTTCTCCCCTACCCAGGGGCCAGGGAGGTGGAACTGAAAATTTATATCCTCAAATCACTTCGTGGGTTCCCCAGGTAGCCAGCCCCTTGGTTACCTAGGGGCTATCAGAAGACCTTACTAACATAATAAAAGGCATCTTTATCCCTCTCATCACTTAGGAAATTCTGAGTGTTTTTTTAAAAAGGAGCTCCATGGGAGTTCCCCAGAGTCTAGTGGTTTGGGTTCCAGGCTCTCACTGCTTTCATCCCTGGTCAGGGAACTAAAATCCCACAAGCCACAAGGTACAGTCAAAAATAAATAAATTTAAATAAATAAATAAGTTGCCCTTGGGACTTCCCTGGTGGTCCAGTGGTTAAGACACTGTGCTTCTAATGCAGGGGATGAGGGTTCAATCCCTGATTAGGGAAATAAGATCCCACATGCTGCACAGCATGACCAAAAAATTAAAAAAAAAAAAAAAAAAGCTCTGTGCCAAGAACCAAGGAAGAGTAAATATACACTTATTACAAATCACAATATCTCAACAACCACTAGCTACATGTGGTATTCAACTGGATCCTAACTTCAAGAAACTAGCTGTAAAGGTTTTTGTTTATCAAAACTAGGGAGACTGAGCATGGAATAAGCATTAAGTTATGTTAAATTACTTTTAATGTTATGAAATGTAGTGACTTTTAATTGCATAGTAATTTTAAAAAATCCATTAGAGGATTTTGCGAACAAAAAGGCTAGGTTCCTACAGAACCAGAAAAATTCCCTTCAATGGCCCAAAGGACAGCTGGGTATGTATAGGTGAGGGTCACTAAGAGATCTCTAAGTGACTGTTTAACAAAACCAAACTATCAGTCAACAATTCAGCTACTTAGCTTTGGCACTTCACTACCCCAATATCGGGATTAGATCTCAGGTTCACTCAGAATCTTGCCAGCTATAATCCTATGAATTGTAATCCTATGGATTGCAAGAAAATGCCAGTAGAAGAGGACACAAACGATTCTAATGCTTCTGGAAAACTGAGTTCATCACAGTGAACCAAAGCAAAAACAAGAAACAGATGAGGGGAGCCAAGCAAGGCTTATAGAGCTGAGATCTGAGCCAAAAGTAAGGTGCCTGCTCCTGAGAACTCTGGTGGACGACAGCAAGTACCGCAGTCTGTTACACTCAGGGAACTGGAATAAACTGGTTATTTCAACATCAGACCAAGAGTTGTCCAACATAATTACATGCTTGCAGATCACCTTTAAAAGCTGTCAAAATATATGTTTAGACTAGTTGGCTATGAGGATGGGTTATCAACTGGTGTTTTGTAGTTTGGTTTAGAGCAAAAAGAAAAGATCTAACCTTTTCACTGAAGTGAAATAGATATTGAATAAATTATATCTGTGGTATTTATGATTCATCTTTTTTTTCTGGCAGAACTAGCAAGTCAATGAAACATAATACTACAGGTATTTTTTTTAAATGATTACCATCAATCTGATGGAATGACTTGATTTTGCATCTTATCTGTATTCTTTTATAAATAGATGCTCAGTTTATCCATTATGTACCTGGGGTCAGCAGATGGGACAGAGCTGCTATCGGTGATTTTTTCTTTTAAACGAAAGGATAAGCTTAAGAGAGTACAAATTTTGCCTAAACACAGAGAAGAAAGCAGATGTATTACCCAGATGTTCTATCAAATTTAAGGCATCTATGCAGCTTGACAGTATTTGAGGGAGAATATATAGAACTATTTATAGTTTCAGTTATTCTGCTGGTAATGGAAACTAATAGATTCACTAGTTAATGTCAATGCAAAGGAGAAACTGTAAATTTAAGTGAATAAAACAGAAACAGTTACTGAAACATCATCTAGGTAGAACAAAGCTGCAGCTGTTGCTCTCATGACCTAATGCAGTACTGAGAAGCAAATGATTTATTATGCTAATATGATAATTATACTTCCCTACTAAGGGGCTCCGGTTACTGTTTGACATTCTCATTTCTGGTAATCTAACATAGTTGAAAAAGTTCATTTCTCAGCAAAAATAAAATAGTCAAAATCAAGGTGACACTTTGAGGGCTTTTTATCAAAATAGGTGCAAAATCAGAGGGAAAAATTCTAAAAAGGCAAAATGTTCATTTTGTTTCCTTCTTGATATAAGTCATTTTAAAATGTAATATTTGGGAATGCATTTTTAGCATTGCCATAATGCCTCACTTTGTACTACAGAAGTACCTCCTTGAATGGTATCATGATTAGCTCATTTAGTTCTGGCACTTGGAATATAAAAAGCATGTGGGACTTCTCTGTTATCTGTTCATCAGAGCTGCTGAGAAAACTGGTTATTCTATGAAAAGTCTTTGCTTTGACATGTCAATAACATTTTGTATGGATGTGAAATTAAAGTTCAATTGGAAATCAGGTTCAACAAATATTCATTGCCCGGTTTACACATATTTTGCACAATCATTGTCTTCTTAGGCCCTGGGGATATCAAGAAGAACCAAAGTTGCCTCTTCTTGAGTAAAGGAATTTGAAGCATGATAAATGCTATTTTTAGGATAATTAGTTAAGTGCTAGGCTAGACAGACTAATGGAGTATTGTAGGACTACCAAAGAAAACACAATATGCACAGATATCAACTGATTTATTACTGGTAAAACTCAAATAATTGAGGATTTGGTCAAAAGAAATCCACTATTTAGTTTTCCTAACTTTATGAATCACATAACAATTAGTTTAAAATTAAAAAAAAATAGTTTTAAAATTTTTATCAATGCAGTTACTATAGTAAGATTAAAGGAATAAAGTCATTGGTGGTACTAGCTGTGACATCCATGAAGGGCCCAATAGAAATGTGTAGAAGTCCACTCACAATAATGGGTTAATAAGAAAACAGTAGAAACCTCAGCAGAAAGTTGCAGGTCACCTGATTACTTGTCCATCGATCAGAAATGGAAATCAGTCCAACTGCAAAATGAAGAGAAAACTTCTACAGCAAAGATGAGTAAGATTTACTTAAAATGTGTGATAAAAAGATCCATAATCTACATTTTATAACTTAGATAATCTATCATCCATCAGAAAACACAAAATGACCTCACGAGAACCTCATGGGTAAGACCCAGAGTGCCTGCTAAGCACTGCCCCTGCAATAAAAGTAATCAGAATTAGGCATACACACAGCATCAGTACAGCCGGTCATTGGGTTCAAATGACATATTCTTTATGGTGACTGGTCATGACTGAAATCATCAGAGAGACAGCAGAGAAAAACAGACCACAGCCAGGTGCAAAGGGCATGAATTAAGGAGACTGACTGGGTTGATCTGCAACTTAGCTGCATGATCCTGGGCAATGACCTATTCTCAGTTTATCTGAAACTAGTGATAAAATTACTTCCCCTGGTTATCCCACAGGTTGCGCAAGGAACACGAATGACAATTCAAAAACATGTTGTAAAAAAATAAAACATGATCTAAACATAAATTAAGTTCCTGTACACAGAACCTAATCATACCATGTCATGATATGATTATATCATGTATAACCATTATATCATATATAATTATATCTTTATATCATGATATAAAGAAATGTAAACAGAATCTTCCTGGGTGTATTATAAAATGTCTGGCACTTCTAAAGGTTTGATCTTACTTCATCTTCTTTTTATCCTTGTTTTCGCAGATGATGAAAAATTGCAGGTTATTAGTTGCCTGAAATCAACCACTAAAACTGATATAATGGGAATCTAATTCCAAAATTGTACATCTTTTTTAATATACTAATGTCTCCTAAACTGCTCTAAATAATTCCAAGAAGCTCTCTAATGCTAAATATTAGTTGATAAGAAATTAAATTAGCACTGTGAGTATAAGTCAGAAGTTTCTTGAAAAGCAAATAATTTAAAAAATGCAGTGAAATTTATTGATATAGCATTCACAATTAGAAGAATTAATAGAAAAGCTCCACAAAATAAACAAATACAATATTCTGACAAGTAATTAAAGATATTCATGTGTCAAGGATGGAGCTAAGCAATATGAGTACAAATATCGGGATGAAGATGGCATAGAAATTGTCCTCAGGAATCCCATGATTTAGTGAATGTACAGTTGAAGAAATGTTAAAAGAATGGCCCATATCACCTTAGGATATGAAGACACATTCACATATTCAGATTGGGCAGGATGTCTAGTGATCTGCCAGGTAGTCCTATACCTGAAACTCTCTTTGCCCACTGGACTACAAGTCTATGAAAACTGGATATTGGCACATATCTAATATTTGACCTGAATATCAACACCCACCAGCCACTATTTTTAAAGCAACCACACACTTGGACCACCATTTCCTGTCACTCCATAATATCCAGATATAATGCAGGCTTGCCCAGTCTCCATCCCCACACCACCTAAGGCTAAGCCTACACCCTACGTCTATCATCCTATGGTATCATACTTGGTCTCCAGGTTCCAGTGTCTCTTCCTCTGGCCTCAGTTTTACAGGATCTACTGAATTTTGATAACAGGTAAGTGAAAATCTCTTTTCCCTATTTCCAGAGGCTGTAAATTTACAGATTATAGGCCTCAAAATATTAACTGCAATTCTAAAATGGGGCCAAAGAGTCATTATCAATGAAAAGAAAGTTAATAATGAAATATAAAATACAAAGACAGGAGAATTTCTTTCCAGGCTAAGATGGCTGTGCTCTACTACCCAGGGCAATGGGCTTGATTCATAAAACCTCTACGCAGTATAACCCTGTGGCTTCAGGCACATCCATCAACCCATCAACCTTAAGTCTCAGTTTCCTTACCATTAAAATGTAGATTATAATACCTACAGGCTCTGGTGGCTCAGATAGTTAAGAATCTGCGTGCAATGTAGGAGACCCAGATTCTATCCCTGAGTTGTGAAAATCCCTGGAGAACGGAATGGCTACCTACTCTAGTATTCTTGCCTGGAGAATTCCATGGACAGAGGAGCCTAGCAGTCTACAGTCCATGGGGTCGCAAATAGTTGGACATGACTAAGTGACTAACATTTTCACTTTCTATAATACCTACATCAGAAAGTGAAAAATAAACTAACTGATACATATATAAAAGTGACTTGAAGACTGTTAAATATTAATACTATGTAACTACTTTTTAAAAATTTCATTCTTTAATAAATTTTGTCATCCTTTACCTTGTTAGGCACCCATTTTTCCTTCTGACTTTTTAGGCTGATTATCCCTACCAATCATTCTCTTTTTTAATATAATAAAAGAAATTTAAACATAGAAAAAGATAACACTAATTCAGCAAATATTTTTGAATGACCTCAATGTGAATCAGGAAATGTTTCCTCACTTTCCTGAATCTGGATGGATCAGTCTCTTACCACAGCTTTTACGAGCATATAAACTCAACGACCATACTATTTAAATGAAAAAAACTGTGGAATTCTCCTCTAATCATTCCTGGAATGCAAATTCCAAATTGAATTTCATGGATTCATTTAGAGTTCTGTTTTTCTCATCCTCAGAAAGATAAAAGTGTGCACCCCGACCTCTCAGATAATTCTGGAAGTGAAAAAAAATAGCTAGTGAGAAGAAGGAAACAAAAAAAAAACACTCACAGATATGTAAAATTTGTTAGGGCAAGAACTTTCCTTTTTTCTTGGAGTCATGACTGGGACCTAGTACTATTAACACCTACCCATCAAGTAATTTAGAAAATTAATAAATACACTCACTACATTATGGTAAAAACTGCCTTGTTTCAGAGTTCTCCCTGTTGTATCTGCCTTCTTGATTAATGTATTAGCATCAATTCAACCACCCAAACTAGAGTTGGGCCGTTTTTTACTTTTCTTTTCCCCATTTTTGATATTTGGTCAGTCATCAAGTTTTATCCTTTTTATATTCAACCTTAAAGTACATTTGGTCTAGAATGCACTTCCTCTCAACTCCATTTTACCTTTTGTTTAAATTTTTATTTTAATGTCACTGTTTATGTTAAGGTTAAATTAGTTGTCTGAACCTCATGGTCTTACAACATTTTGCAGGTCTCAGTTCAGTTCAGTCACTCAGTCATGTCTTTATGACCCGTGGACTCCAGCACGCCAGGCTTCACTGTCCACCATCATATTCCGGAGCTTGCTCAAACTCACGTCCATCGAGTCGGTGATGCCATCCAACCGTCTCATCCTCTGTCATTCCCTCTTCCTCCCACCTTCAATCTTTCCCAGCATCAGGGTTTTTGCAAATGAGTCAGTTCTTCACATTAGGTGGCCAAAGTATTGGAGTTTCAGCTTCAGCATCAGTCCTTCCAAAGAATATTCAGGACTGATTTCCTTTAGGATGGACTGGCTGGATATCCTTGCAGTCCAAGGGACTCTCAAGAGTCTTCTCCAACACCACAGTTCAAAAGCATCAATTCTTTGACACTCAGCTATCTTTATAGTCCAACTCTCACATAATTACATGACTACTGGAAAAACCATAGCTTTGAGTAGAAGGACCTTTGTTGGAAAAGTACTGTCTCTGCTTCTTAATATACTGTCTAGGTTGGTCATAGCTTTTCTACCAAGGAGCAAGTGTCTTTTAATCTCATGGCTGCAGTCACCATCTGCACTGATTTTGAAGCCCAAGAAAATAAAGTCTGTCACTGTTTCCCCATCTATTTGCCATGAAGTGATGGGATTGGATGCCATGATCTTTGTTTTTTCAATGTTGAGTTTTAAGCCAACTTTTTCACTCTCCTCTTTCACTTTTATCAAGAGGCTCTTTAGTCCCTCTTCACTTTCTGCCATAAAGGTGGTGTCATCTGCATATCTGAGGTTATTGATATTTCTCCCGGAAATCTTGATTCCAGCTTGTGCTTCATCCATCCCAGCATTTCGCGTAATGTCCTCTGCATATAACTTAAATAAGCAGAGTGACAATATACAGTCTTGACATACTCCTTCCCCGATTTGGAAACAGTCTGTTGTTCCACATTCAGTTCTAACTGTTGTTTCTTGACCTGCATACAGATTTCTCAAGAGGCAGGTCAGGTGGTCTGGTATTCCCATCTCTTTCAGAATTTTCTACAGTTTGTTGTGATCCACAGAGTCAAAGGCTTTGGCATAATCAATAAAGCAGAAGTAGATATTTTTTCTGGAACCCTCTTGCTATTTTGATGATCCAAGGGATGCTGGCAATTTGATCTCTGGTTCCTCTGACCTTTCTAGATCCAGCTTAAAGATCTTGAATTTCATGATTCATGAATTGTTGAAGTCTGGCTTGGAGAATTTTGAGCACTACTTTACTAGTGTGTGAGATGAGTGCAATTGTGTGGTAGTTTGAGCATTTTTTGGCATTGCCTTTCTTGGGATTGGAATGAAAACTGACCTTTTCCAGTCCTGTGGCTATAGCTGAGTTTTGCAAATTTGCTGGCATACTGAGTGCAATACTTTCACAGCATCTTCTTTTAGGATTTGAAATAGCTCAACTGGAATTCCATCGCCTCCACTGGCTTTGTTCATAGTGATGCTTCCTAAGGCCCACTTGACTTCACATTCCAGGATATCTGGCTCTAGGTGAGTGATCACACCATTGTGGTTATCTGGGTCATGAATATTTTTTTTGTATAGTTCTGTGTATTCTTGCCACCTCTTCTTAATACCTTCTGCTTCTGTTAGGTCCATACCATTTCTGTCCTTTATTGTGCCTATCTTTGCATGAAATGTTCCCTTGGTAACAAAATCACTAAACTTTGCAGGTCTAGTATTAATAAAACCCGTTGTATCACTATGGAATAAAAAACTGAATTACTGTATTACTAGCTATTAATATTAAAATACAGTATTTTTCAGTTGGTCTTCTCATTAAAGTATAGAAAGATGTAAAATTGAGTGATTATTTTAAATAAATTAATTTGCAGCTTATACTGAACAGAATCTCAATCACACAGTAATGTGTGTGCATGCTAACTCACTTCAGTTGTGTCCAACTCTTTGTTACCCCATGGACTGTAGCCCTCCAGGCTCCTCTGTCCATGGGATTCCCCAAACAAGAACACTGCAGTAGGTTGCCATGCCTACTTTCTCACAAATTGGCTACCTCTAAGAAGAGAAAATCTGGGTGAAAAAAAGAGAGAGAAAAGCTATCCATCTCATTATCACACTGTATGACCATGACTTGATTTTGTTCTCCACTTGGTCTATGAGCTCTTAGAGAGCAAGCCACTGTCTTAAGCTACTTTATTTCCTCAGAACCTGGAACAACACTTAGTATATTAAGAATGCTCCATCGGGCAGTGAACAAATGATGGAATGAATTATAAGCATTTGTCAGTCTAGAAAAGTTACTAGCACTCAGTTCCTCAAAATGAACTTAATTATCTATGTACTAATAGAGATATTTTATATTTCCAGAAATATATTGCAGTGAGCCACACTGAGATATATCCACATACAAAACAGGCCAACAGGAGAATGTCCCTTCAAGACAGCAGTCTTCTAGTGTTTGGACAACATTCATAAAAAGAAGGGACTCTGCCTCTCCTCCACCCTGCCCACTGATCCAGCAAAATATCAGCCAGAAACATTTCCTACCTGCAGCACAGAAGACACCATGGAAGAAGGAAACGGACAATTCGGTGAGTCCCTTGGGCATCTCATCCTCCCAGCCTTACCCCAAGTGGCAACTCTAAGGATTTCCTTCATCCACAAATAACAATACTACTCCTGAGAAGAGCTCCAGGAAATACGATTTCTCCGTCTTGTTAAGTTCCCAGTGATGCTTGGTGTTGTTTTAGTTCCTCTCAATAGCCTTTCCCTATTCCCACAACCCTCTCCCAATAAGTCAGCTCCAAAGATATTCCTGGAAGGTAAACATGCCTCTTTCTGAACTCACATTATTCATTCTCACATCCCAACCAGATGAGCTAATGCTTTTCTAGGAAAGCCCAATATATATAACAAACCTATCAGATTCTAATTGAGTTTATTAGTTTCTTCATCATCTAAAAAAGTTTTATTGTAGTAACATAATATACATCACAAAAATTGCCATATAAATCATTCTTAAGTGTACAATTTGGTGGCGTGAATTCTGTTCACAATGTTGTGCAATCATAACCACTGTTTCCAAAACTTTTTCTTTTTTTAAAATCACCCCAGAGACTCCGGGAACCATTAAGCAACAACTCCGTATTTCCTCCTTCCTCTAGTTCACAGTAACCTCTAATCTACTTTGTCTCTCTGAATTTGCCTATTCTAGATGTTTCATATACATGGAATCATGATATTTGTCCTTTTGTTCACTTAGCATAATCATGTCAAGGTTCATCTATGTTGCATTGTGTATCAAAACTTCTTTCCTTTTTTTGGTTGAATAATATTCCATTGTAGGTATATACTGCATATTGTTTATCCATTCATCTGTTGATGAACACCTGAGTTGTTTGCACCTTTCAGCTATCGTGAATAATACTGCAATGAAACAATAGTGTATACTTATTTGTTTAGGCCTCCTGTTTTCAATTCTTCTGTGTATATACCTAGTAGTGGAATTGCTGAGTCATGCAGTAATTTTATTTTTAGCTTTCCAAGGAACTACCAAATTGTTTTCTGCAGTGGCTGCACCATTTTACATTCCCATCAGCAATGCAGGAGGGTGTCAACTTCCCCATATTCTTGTCAATACTTATAATTTTCTGTTTTTTAAAAATCAGCCATTGTAGCATATGTGAAATGATGTCGTGATTTTGACTTGCATTTCCCTAATGACAAATGATGCTAAGCATCTTTTCATGCACAACTGACCATTTGAAGATCTTTTTTGGAGAAAGATCTACTCAAGTCCTGTGCTCATTTTTTACTTGGATTGTTTGTCTTTTTGTAAAGCTGTAAGAGTTTTTTATGTATTCTGGATATTAAAGGCTCATCAGATAGATTATTTCCAAATGTTTTTCCCACCATTATTTTGTTCATTTCCTTGGTAATACCCTCTGTTGCACTGAAGTTTTCATTTTGAAAAGTCCAATTTATCTATTTTGCTGTTGTTGTCCATACTCTTGGTTTTTATCTAGGAATCCACTACCAAATCCAAGGTCATAAAGGTTTACCTCTATTTTCTCCTAACAGTTTTATTGTTTTGGCTCTTATATTTAAGGTTTTGATCCATATTGAGTTAACTTATATATGTGATGTGAAGTTGGGGGCCAACTGCATTCTTTTGGCATATGGAATCCAGTTATCACAAAAACATTTGTTTAAAAAAAGACTCTTTTTTCCACACTGAGCGAACTTGGCACCACTTTCAAAAATCAATTGGTCGTTTCCGGGCAATTTCGTAACTCTCAATTCTGTGCTATTGGTCTATGTGCATGTATCTCACTGTTTTGATTACTGCAGTAGCTCTCTAGTAAGTTTTGAAATCAATAAGTGTGAGTCCTCCAATTTCATTCTTCTTTTTCAAAATCGTTTTGGCTCTTCGGGGCCCCTTGCAATTCCACATGACTATGAGTCAGCTTTTTCATTTCTGCATCCTTTATCATGTTAACAGATGTATTTTTACATCTGAAAAATTTTAGATTTAATAACATGAACAACAGTCAGTCTTAAAATTGAACTAATTTTTATTTAACTTTACCAATTTGGTATTATTTTTTAAAACTCTGGCTAAGATGGTTGATGCTCTGTAAAGGACAAGTGGTATCAATTATAAAAGTATGTTCCAACAACAGCTTGGAAAGCTATCACTATACTCCACAGTCCAACTGCTTCAAGTCTCTTAAGACCCCCAGGGTTCCCAATGGAACACCACCCTGAGTTTGCTGTTGGCTATGGTTCAGCTAAAACTTGGTTCTAGTCATTGATCTGTCAGTTCCCAGATTACGGTGATTATACATGTCCTGGGGATGAAAGAAGATACCACACATACATTTCTATTGTCTTTAAACGCAAAGCACATGTAAGTCATAACTCTATGCTTAACCTACCACAGTAGGCCTGATTTCAAAATCAGTTTTTTAAAGCCTAGGAGAGATGAGAACATAGAAATACAAGGGAAAAAAAACCCACTATAGGTCCACATTCCCTTATCTAAAACTTTTGATGCCAAAGTTCAGAATTTTTCAGAATTCAGAAAGAAAATAACTCTTCTCTGTATATATTGTATATTACTATGCAACCTCAGTGGGGCCTGGGACAGCATCTCTTACTCAACCATGATCATGTTTTGCAGCCAAAAATGTGAACACTCTAATGGGATGAGTAAAAAACATAAGGAGTCTCATGTTGGCCGTGGTCAGGTTTTTTCCATCAGATCTGACAGGTTTTGTAATATGAATTACCAGAAAAATTTTTTTCTAGCACTTTTTGGATTTTTGAATTGTGAGTAAAGATTTATGCAAGTTTAACTACTAAGAGTATATTTAGAACAAAATAACAGAAAAGCTCTATTACAGCAGCTTGTCAGATACACATAGAGCAAAGAACTTGCAACTACCTTAGAATGAAAGACTATGAAGGAAAGATTCCTAGACTTTCATCACTTCTCAACATCTCACAAACTGGCTGTGGTAGTGGTTTAGTTGCCAGAAGTTGTGTTAACTCTCTGCGACCCCATGGACTGTAGCCTGCCAGGCTCCTCTGTCCATAGGATTTCCCAGGCAAGAATACAGGAATGGGTTGCCATTTCCTTCTTCAATCTCACAAGCTCAGTGTTTAGCAAATCAAAATTTCCCCCAGTAATCAGCTACAAATAAACTCTAACCCAGAAAGTGAACCCTAAATTTGCATAAAAGGAAAATCAGAATTGATATGTTGTTTCTAATTATCAAATTTACAGAAAATAGTTATTAATACCTAACATTAGCAAAGATGCAAGGACAGATATTGCCACCGCTGGATTGTGTAAGTTGCTTGGTAGCAATTTGACAAATGCAGCGACAGTTTCAATACTAGTCATACCCTTATAAATTCTAGAAATAGAATTTATAATTCTATTTCTATGAAACAATACTTGCTTTCTTAAATCAACTAGGACAC
Source organism: Bos taurus (assembly GCF_002263795.3). Classification (NCBI taxonomy): domain Eukaryota; kingdom Metazoa; phylum Chordata; class Mammalia; order Artiodactyla; family Bovidae; genus Bos; species Bos taurus. The sequence continues at coordinate 35,028,068 of NC_037332.1, forward strand.
AGCTCTATGATACATAATGCAATTATTTAATTTTGGAGGAAAATACTCATGACATGGAAAATTTTAACAATGTATTTAACGTGAAAAAGATTATAAAATGAGATTTTAGTACATACCCAAAATAATTGAAAGCAGGAACCCAAACACTTGTACACTAATGTTCATGGCAGTGTTATTCACAGCAGCCAACAGGTAGAAGCAATATAAGTGTTCACCCACGGATAAACGGATAAACAAAACAAACAATGCAACTTTGTTTAGCCTTAAAAGCAAGTTCTGACACATGTAACAACATGGATGAATCCTAAGGATATTATAAGTGAAATTAGCCAATCATAAAAGGTCAAATACTCTATGATTCCACCTACATGAGGTCCCTGAATAGTCAAATACAGAGGGAAAGAATGTAAATGGTGGATACCAGAGGCTGGTGGGAGGGAGGAACGGGAAGCCATTGTTTAATGGGTGCAGAGTTTCACTTCTGCAAGATGAACAAGCTCTGAAGATGGATGGTGGGGATGGTTACACAACGTGAACCTGTTTTATGCCACTGAACCATACATTTCAAAATGGTTACAATGGTAAACTTTACGTTATATATATTTTACTACAATGAGAGAAAAAAAAAAAAGGGTAGTTTAAAGTCTGCCAACAATTGTGGATAAGGTTGTAAGGCAGTAGGGACTGGGAGTTCTTAGATGAGCAGAAATAAGATCTGTGTCATGCTCTACCCTCCTTAGCAGAAACCTCTCTAAAGGGACCTCCCTGGTGGTCTACTGCTTAAGAATTTGCCTTCCAATGCAGGGATGTGGGTTCAATCCTTGGTTGGGGAATCAAGATACCACATGCCATAGGGTAACTAAGCCTACAGACCTCGAGCTCTAGAGCCTGCAAGCTCCAACTACTGAGCCCATGCACTGCAACTAAAGAAGGCCATGAGCTACAACCAAGACCCAGTGTAGACAAAAAAAATTGAAGAAAAAAAACAAAAAAAAACCAAAAACTCTCTCAAGTTCAAAATCTGTGTCAGTGGTGGTGGGTATAGAGGGCTCTCATGGTGCTCTTATCACCTGGCTTGTATTTTAACTCTCCCTTTTGCCATGAAACATTTCCAATTAACTGTAGAGGGTATTAAAAAACCCCAAAAACCTCCTATATACACTATGATATTTAAAATTTGTGTGGAGGTAAAAATAAACTTAAGCAAAAGATAATGGGTGGCAGAAGATCAGGAGTTTTTTCAGTTCAGTTCAGTTCAGTCGCTCAGTCGCGTCCAACTCTTTGCGACCCCATGAATCGCAGCACGCCAGGCCTCCCTGTCCATCACCAACTCCCGGAGTTCACTCACACTCACGTCCATTGAGTTGGTGATACCATCCAGCCATCTCATCCTCTGTCGTCCCCTTCTCCTCCTGCCCCCAATCCCTCCCAGCATCAGAGTCTTTTCCAATGAGTCAGCTCTTCACAAGAGGTGGCCAAAGTACTGGAGTTTCAGCTTTAGCATCATTCCTTCCAAAGAACATCCAGGACTGATCTCCTTCAGAATGGGCTGGTTGGATCTCCTTGCAGTCCAAGGGACTCTCAAGAGTCTTCTCCAACACCACAGTTCAAAAGCATCAATTCTTCGGCACTCAGCTTTCTTCACAGTCCAACTCTCACATCCATATATGACCTCGGGAAAAACCCTAGCCTTGACTAGACGGACCTTTGTTAGCAAAGTAATATCTCTGCTTTTTAATATGCTATCTAGGTCAGGGGCGGTGGCCGAGATGAGCAACCCCATGCCCGAGGTCAGGGGTGGCGGCCAAGAGGAGCTACCCCATGCCCGAGGTCACGGGCGGTGGCCGAGAGGAGCTACCCCATGCCCGAGGTCAGGGGCAACGGCCGAGAGGAGCTACCCCATGCCCGAGGTCAGGGGCAGTGGCCGAGAGGAGCAACCCCACATCCAAGGAGTGGCGGCTGAGTGGGCACAAGAGGGCAGAGAGGAGCTACTCCACGTTCAAGGTCAGGAGGGGCGGCCGTGAGAAGATACCCCTCGTCCAAGATAATGAGCAGTGGCTGCACTTTGCTGGAGCAGCCGTGAAGAGATACCCCATGTCCAAGGTAAGAGAAACCCAAGTAAGATGGTAGGTGTTGCGAGAGGGCATCAGAGGGCAGACACACTGAAACCATAATCACAGAAAACTAGTCAATCTAATCACACTAGGACCACAGCCTTGTCTAACTCAATGAAACTAAGCCACATTGTGTGGGGCCACCCAAGATGGGCGGGTCATGGTGGAGAGAACTGACAGAATGTGGTCCACTGGAGAAGGGAATGGCAAACCACTTCAGTATTCTTGCCTTGAGAACCCCATGAACAGTATGAAAAGGCAAAATGATAGGATACTGAAAGGGGAACTCCCCAGGTCGATAGGTGCCCAATATGCTATAGGAGATCAGTGGAGAAATAACTCCAGAAAGAATGAAGGGACGCAGCCAAAGCAAAAACAATACCCAGTTGTGGATGTGACTGGTGGTAGAAGCAAGGTCCGATGCTATAGAGAGCAATATTACACAGGTGTTTTTTACTTGTATATATTTTTCAAAATTTCCACAGTGAACATAATATAAATGTGAACATGTCAAGAAGCAGCTCAGCCTTAACATGCTCAAACCAAAGTTGTTGATTTCTGCCCTGCACTCTGCCTTCGCTCTATAAAAGACTTGTGAATAGTGAATTATCAATAACCACAGAGAACACTAAACAGGGTTAGTTGCTCAGTCATGTCCAACTCTTTGGGGGCCCATGGACTCAGCCTGCCAGGCTCCTCTGTCCATGGAATTTCCCAGGCAAGAATATTGGAGTAGGTTGCCATTCACTTCTCCAGGGGATCTTCTCAACCCAGGGCTTGATCCTTGGTCTCCAACATAACAGGCAGATTCTTAACCATCCGAGCCACCAGAAAAGCCCTCTACAAAAGACTTGCTATACCCCAAGTCTCCCCCATCTCAGTAATTTTGTCAAATTAATCAGACCAAAACTGTTAGAATCATCCCTGACCCCCAACTCTCCTACTGAAAGGTTGTTGTTGAATCACGCGAATACACCGGGATTCTTGGCCCCCGGAGGAGAAGAATTCAATCCGGGGCCAGAGACGAGGCTTGATCGCTCAGAGCTTTTGTGTAGTAAAGTTTTATTAAAGTATAAAGGAGATAGAGAAAGCTTCTGACATAGGCATCAGAAGGGGGCAGAAAGAGTACCCGCTTGCTAGTGTTAACAATGAGGTTATATAATCCAAAGAATGTCTGGAGGTTGTAAAGACCTCCTCCGACCTACTCCCATAATTTACATTTTAAGATAACACTGTCCTCAGGCAAGATACATCCTTGTAAAGACCAGGTATACTCCCATAATTAACATTTTAAAATAACAGAAGGTTGAATCCAAAGACTGTCCTTAGGCAGGATACATTATTGGTATATAATCCTAAGGAATGTGGAGAAAGAAAAAAAGTTTGTCTTTTTTTCCTCCTTGAGAATTCCAGACCCCTCTCTCCTTGGGGACCCCTAGACTCCCTATCAACCTGCCTAGGAAATGACTCTCTCACTACCCCCACATTTGGCTCCTCAATAAATCACATTAGTTGAATTTTCACAATCTACCCAGAAATCAGCTACATGTCACCATTCCCATTGGGCCTAGACAATAGAGACTAACACTTGGAAAGTGCTTACTATGCTCCAGCGCCTGTTTTGTGCTAAGTCCCTTTTATATATGAACCCATCTCCTCCTCACAACTGCCCTAAAAAGGTAAAGATAAGTACTATATAATAGTTTCTTTTATACTGATGAGGAGGCATGGAGAAGCCAAGGATTTTTCCCAAGATTACACAGCTCATAAGCAGGACAATCCTAATTTGAACCCAGGAGCTCACAGGCTGTGCTTGTACCTGTATTATACTAGCCTTGGATACGGAGAAGGCAATGGCACCCCACTCCAGTACTCTTGCCTGGAAAATCCCATGGACGGAGAAGCCTGGTGGACTACAGTCCATGGGGTGCTAAGAGTTGGACACGATTGAGTGACTTCCCTTTCACTTTTCACTTTCATGCACTGGAGAAGGAAATGGCAACCCACTCCAGTGTTCTTGCCTGGAGAATCCCAGGGATGGGGGAGCCTGGTGGGCTGTGGTCTATGGGGTCGCACAGAGTCGGACACGACTGAAGCGACTTAGCAGCAGCATCAGCAGCCTTGGATACAGAGAAGGCAATGGCACCCCACTCCAGTACTCTTGCCTGGAAAATCCCATGGATTGAGGAGCCTTGTAGGCTGCAGTCCATGGGGTCGCTAAGAGTAGGACGAGACTGAGCGACTTCACTTTCACTTTTCACTTTCATGCATTGGAGAAGGAAATGGCAACCCACTCCAGTGTTCTTGCTTGGAGAATCCCAGGGACAGTGGAGCCCGGTGGGCTGCCGTCTATGGGATCGCACAGAGCCGGACACGACTAAAGCGACTTAGCAGCAGCAGCAGCCTTGGATAGCTTGCTTTCCTGCATTATTCAAGTCTCTGTAAAATACCCCTGCCTCCGAGACACTGTCCATCAAATCCTAAATTACACAGCCCCAGAGTAGAGCCCTTGCTCACCTTTCCTTTAGTACTTAATAATCACTTATTACAGATTGTAAGTGAGGGCTTCCCTCATAGCTCAGTTGGTAAAGAATCTGCCTGCAATTCAGGAGACCCCAGTTCGATTCCTGGGTCAGGAAGATCCACTGGAGAAGGGATAAGTTACTCACTCCAGTATTCTTGGGCTTCCCTTGTGGCTCAGCTGGTAAAGAATTTGCCTGCAATGTGGGAGTCCTGGGTTCAATCCCTGAGTCTGGAAAATCCCCTGGAGAAGGGAAAGGTTACCCACTTCAGTATTCTGGCCTAGAGAATTCCATGGACTGTATAGTCCATGGGGTCGCAAAGAGTCGGACACAACTGAGTGACTTTCACTTCAGTTCTTCAGATTATGTGAGTTCCACGAGGGCAGAGATTGTGCCCTGTTTGTAGCTGAATCCCAAGCACCTAGGATAGTGTCTGGGCCACAGCAGACGCTCCGCAATTCTCTGCTGAATGACTGGCCAAACGGATGTCTGACCTCTCCAAGACTGGCTGCCTGCTGGAGTCAGACAGACCCAAATTCAAATCCAGACCCATCACTTCCTAACTCGGTGACTTTTGGCAGCTTAACCAACCTTTCTATGCTTCAGAGTCTACACTGAAAAATGGGGCTAATAGTATTGATACTTCCTCTTAAGGCTGTTTGGCAAAAGAAATGAGCTGTAAAATGTTTAGCATGGCACCTGCACAGAGTAAACATTAGATAAATATTAGCTACAAGTATTATATAATGAGAGAGGGGAAAATGTTACCTTTGAACCTTCCTGAAGCTCTTTTCAATTAAAAAAAAAGGAATACAGCCTTTGGAATATGTCACAGAATAAGAATGCTGACAGCAGTTTATTAAATCTTTGTATCAAAAAATTAGGAAGGTGTTTGTAAATTCAGTCTAATACTGAAAATGAAGAAATGTAAATCCAATTTTTATGCATTCCCTACTATATTAGTATTTATATATTTCTGTGCATTATTTAAAGTTTGAATATATAGACACATTTTTCAAGCCACCAGTTGAATAGCAGGCTGAGACAACAAAAATTTCTTCCAAATGCATCAGTTTTTAATAGTTCAGGACGTTATCTTAGGCTAAATAGAACTGAAGGTCCACGCCATGAAGGTGACTGAATTCCCATCTAAAGAGCCTCTAGTGCTGCCACAGCTCCAGGAAAATGGGATAAGAAAATAAAGGACAGCCCAGCAACACAAGCCTCATCCTCTTCCTCGTTCACCCTCTAATAGCCAGGGCTGCCCAAAGGTGGGACACCTAGACCTGGGCCCTTCTGTTGAAGGAGTGGCAAGGGCCATGACCGTCCTAACTGAGGACCTGGAAACTGTACTATTAACAGGTGGCTGTTTGAAGGAAGCTCCGATTTTGGATGTGAAGGGAGGAATCATAGCAAGAAGTATCTGCCCGAGTCCCAGGGTGCTGAGCTCTTTCTGCAGGACTGCAGCCCTAGCGACGAGGACTGCTCTAGATGGGCCTAGGGACGTGGATGATTCCCAATCCTCACTCTCACAGTCTTCTGAGCACAGTGCTTCTTAGCTAGGAATGTAATGCTTTAGAAGGTTTGAACCCATGCTCTTTGCTCCACAGAAGAATAACCAACTCCTCATGTCTCTTCGTTCATTAAGCTCTGATTGTGTAACTTGAAATACTAGTTCAGTTGCCAGCTGGTACAGACCTCCTCCTCCTCTCCCTGGCAGCTGGGGGTGGGGCATGGTGACAGGGGAGGCAGGCAGATCCAGACAGGAACATTCCACCCCAATTTAGGAGCTCTTTTAATGAGCTGGAAAGCTGTTTCTTTTAGAATCCCATTAGGGACTTCAGCCTTGTGATTATCCTCCAGCTGGCCAGAAGCAGCTAAGATGGCTCAGGCATTTCTACTCTAGAAAATATCACCAGATAGTTCTTTAATGAGACGTCCAAAACAAAAAGATCACCTGAACCCAGGGAAATCACCTTAGAGAAGAAAATATTTAAAATTTCTCAATATATGTATTTAATGTGCTAATAACAGAAATCATAATACAAATGACTGCCTCTCCCCAAGCAGTGATTAAGAATCCTAAGACTTGTTCCAGGATCAAATGTCTTATGTTACTGGTGCTCTGTGAGCTTATCTCATGCCTATTTTTTTTCCTGGTCCTTCCTGTCCCTGTAGCAAGTTTATATAAGCATAGTTAGTTCACACAAAATAATACCTATCATTTATTTAGCATGCAATGTGAACTAAGCACTACAGCTTAGTAAAAACAGCCATTAAGACACTGGCATGTGGCCTTTAGGTAAATAAACACACAAGTGACATCCAGAGAGAACAGATGCCTGCACAGGGTTGGGGAACAGAAGAGATTCCTGAGCCGCTTGGCTGGGCTGGAGGAGGCTGCCTCTAACATGAGCCCTGAGGAAACAGGAGACCATCTAAGAGTCAGCTATGACAACAAAATCCACACTGGAACTAAACTGGAGGTGAAAAAGCTCCGTAAGTGGGCGCCTCGTGAGCTGACCACAAATCAAAAAGGTCAAGGTTTTTAAGTGTTGTCTTCTCTTATTCTACGTATCAATGAACCATTTCTCAATTGAATTGTGACATGCGATGGAAAGTGAATTTTATATGATGACTGGTGACAACCAGCTCAGTGGCTGGACCGAGAAGAAGCTCCAAAGCACTTCCCAAAGTCAAGCTTACACCAAAAAAAAAGTCATGGTCACTGTTTAGTGCTCTGCTGCCCATCTGATCCACTATAGCTTTCTGAATCCCAGCAGTGAAACCATTACATCTGAGAAATATCCTCAGTAAATCAATGAGATACACCGAAAACTGCAATGCCTGCAGCCGGCATAGTTCAACAGACAGGACCCAATTCTTCTCTATGACAACGCCTGACTGCACATCGATACTTCAGAAGTTGAGCAAATTGGGCTACAAAGTTTTGCCTTGTCCGCCATATTCACTTGACCTCTTGCCAACCAACTACCACTTCTTCAAGCATCTTGACAAATTTTTTTCAAGGAAAATGCTTCCACAACCAGCAGGAGGCAGAAAATGCTTTCCAAGAGTTCACTGAATCCCGAGGTGCAGATTTTTATGTTACAAGAATAAACAAACATTTCTTGTTGGCAAAAATGTGTTGGTTGTAATGGTTCCTATTTTGATTAATAAAGGTGTGTTTCAGCCTAGTTATAATGATTTCAAATTCATGGTCCAAAACTGCAATTACTTTTTCATCAATCTAAATAACATAATGACAGTAGTAGTGGGAATAAACAGAATTAGATGAAGTTCAGTGATATTAAGGCCTTAGAATCAACAGGCTGATTGGAAAGAAAGATAAGAGATACCTAGACCAGGAGTCCTGACTGACCTGGGCATCTGGGGTCACTAAGCTAGAAGGCCCTTTAAGCTCTGTAGCTCCTCTTTCACCAATTTCAGTAGGAAATCTTAACCTTCTATTTGGGAGAGACAGTGGAAAACTAGATGCTTTCAAATGAAAACATCACTGAGTTCTATTGCCCCATTAACCAAACTACATTCATTTGTTCATTCAAACAGCAAGTATCTGCTGCATGTCTGCCACATACCAGCACAGGGCAAAGCTCTGGGGATGAGAGTGGCTGCAGACCCTGCCCTCCGGCCCTCTTCACTGTGCCCACCCTCCTCAGCCTAGAGCCTCTCTCATGGCTTGGTTTCCATTCCCACTCAGCTTCTCATGAGTGAACATTCAGCCATTCAGCACTTTTTTCCGTGATTTCAATCTACTGGTATTTGCCCCTTATGGACATTTTTCATGCTCAAAATTCTTCCATCTTAAACAAACAAACAAACAAACAAAAAAAAAACCCTTTTTCCTTGGCAACATAGCAGGATCAAAATGTCAAATGTGCATGCCCTCTGCCCCCACTTTAGGAATTTGTTAAATGGAAATTTGTATACACATATGAAAAAATACACAAGTAATATGTACAAGTATGTTCTAAGGAACATTATGTGAGGGAGCAAAAATGTCTAAATAAAACTCAAATATCCAGAGAATACTACAGCACAACAGAATACTATATATCTGCTGCATGTAGCCACATGCCTAAAATACACAGATTGTACACCTGAAACTATCACAACATTGCTAATAGCTATACTCCAATATAAAATAAAAAGTTTAAAAAAATAAATAAAAATAGAAAAAGAATATATGGATAAGATTCTAAGAATACAAGCTTCAGCAGACTATATAGCAATAAACCCAATTTTTAAAAAGTGTATGTATGTGGTAGCACATGCACCGAAAATTCTGAAGGATGTGCCTCAAATTATAAACAGTGGTATAAATGTGACTATGTGAGAGAAATGAGAGAATGTGATTATGGACGTGAGTCTCAGTCCTATTTTTTTAATTTAAAGATTTTATCGTGAGTACATACTGTTTTAGTAAGCAGAATAAAACAATAAAGACAAGACACTACCATAAAAAGGAAACACAAGTTTATCGACCTTTCCCACTGCATCTACTGCATTATACTACTATTACTACTAAGTCGCTTCAGTCGTGTCCGACTCTGTGCGACCCCATAGACGGCAGCCCACCAGGCTCCCCCTCCCTGGGATTCTCCGGGCAAAGAACACTGGAGTGGGTTGCCACTTCCTTCTCCAATGCATGAAAGTGAAAAGTGAAAGTGAAGTCGCTCAGTCGTGTCTGACTCTTAGCGACCCCATGGACTGCAACCTACGAGGCTCCTCGGTCCATGGGATTTTCCAGGCAAGAGTACTGGAGTGGGGTGCCACTGCCTTCTCCGCTACTGCATTATAACAGTCCAAAATCCTTACTTACTCCCACCAGGGCACTGGGTGAGTTGGTGGGCCTCCGGTGGGGATCAGCCTCTACTACCTGGCACCTGGCTCTAGCTAAAGTCATGCATGAGGCGCACACAGATAAACTTAATGTGCTTTTTTTCCCCCTTACCTTAGTGACATCTGAACAGCCATTAACATAACTGACCATGTGACCGTGATCTCTTATGAAGATTCTCATCCCTTGCTTTCCTTCCCTTGGAGATTCTTACATCTCTTCTGGTCTCTTCTGTTGGTGCCTCTGCCCTAACTGAACGTTCACTTCTAAAAATATCCAGGGCTCTATCTGAGGCCCATTCCTCTGTAATGTGCCAGTAGCATCTGTTAACACCTCTAGGCCAAAGTTTCCAAGTGCATCACTCTATTTCTGATGTTTTTTTTGAACACCAGGTTTATACATCCAACTGCCTATGGGATGACTTGACTGAGAAATCTCCCAGGCATCTCAGATGCAGTGTTCATACAGAACTTATGTTTACACATGCGTGTGAACACACACAGAGCTATTCTTTCTCCATTACTTCTGGTTTCAGTAAATGGCACCACCATCTATTCAGCTCATCCAGTCAGACGCCTGCGTGTCCTCCCGGACTCCCTTCTCCGCCTCATCCCCACAGCCAACATCACCAGCGTATGGTGCTCTGTGTTTCTTGATGCTGTCTTCCTCTCTCATCTTACACTGCTAAGCCTCCAGGAGCCCTTATCTGGACTATAGCACTAATCTCCTGACCTGCCAGCAACTTTTGCCCCTCCCAATCCTTTCTCCCTAGAGCAGCCAGAGACCTTTGAAAATACAGTTCTGACCAAGTACTCTTCTACTTTAAACCCTTTAGTGGCTTCCCATTAAGAAGAGATTTTCAAATTTATGACAACAGGCATGTGTTATTTCTGTAATGGGGGAAAATAAGAACAATAATTTTTAAAAGAAGTGTGGTTAAAAAGAGACTGTAAGTACAATGAGAGCAGGGGTCATGTCTATTTAATCTGATGCAGACCCTCAGTGCCTAGTCAAGGTCTCTGCATTCAACTGACCCTAATAAATACTGGACTACTGAACATAGAATAAATGAATAAGATACAGCAGAACTTAGAATGGCCGTAGAGTTGAGGAAGGTATATTTTTATTTGTTGTGCTTTGTTTTGTAAGATGAAATATATATTCCCATGGTATATATTATGTATTCATATACACACACATGTTGATAGGCAAGAGTGAAAGAAAAACAGGTAGGAGGGAGCACTGATGGAGAGAGGGGGTGAACCTCAATCAGAGAAGCAAAGATGAGTGTAAACAAAAATTTACATGTACATTACACACACACACACACACACACACACACACACACATTTATATATGGAAAAGAACAAAAAGCAGTTGAGAGCATCTCCTGAAGGCTTCCACTTCCTCTCTGGTTTACGGAGATGCTCTACTAAGCACGAGGGGAAAGGGTGTGACTAAGGACATGAAGAAAGCAGTGAGGAGTAGAAACCTTATCTGTGATTGATGAGAGCCATTAGGTGTGTGTGCTTCAGTTTCTTTTCTGCTGGCTTTGCCCTGAACTCCTTCAATGCTCAAGATCGTTTTTCTTTTTGACCTCTTGCTCCTGAGAAACAGTTCCCCGGAGTCAGTACGAGAAACAAGTGTTTCATAATAACTGGAGGACTTTGATGAAATAATTCCTACACCCCAACCAATGAAGATCCTCTCTTAGTAAGCGGAGGAGGGGTGGCTCTCTTTGCTCTAAGGAAGTTTGGTCTCTTGAGACACAAGTCACTGGCTTCATGGACCACATTTTCTCCCTAGTCACTGTACTGACCACTGCTGAGCACACTGGGTTAGCGATCACACCCGTCAGTCAAAACCATACTGACGTGAAATGTCCACTCTGTCTTTCCATCTGACTGAGAAACAGCAACATGGAGCAGAGAGGAAATATAGATGGGCTATTATCTACTCACACATGGCTGGGATGGGAAGGGCACATTTCCTTGTGGGTTACAATCAAGACAGTCATCCTTGCCACAAGATAAAAGGGGAAAAATAGACTTCTTTCTTTATTATCTTTCTTGTCCTCCTGGCTCAAAACTAATACTTTATCTACTTATGAGAACTTGAATCCAAGTATGCTTTGGAGTTGAACTGCTATCGCCTGAAAATAGCACAGAGGGAAAAAAAAAATCAGAATTTTTAACCTTTTAACAGTTTCTTGTTCATGAAATATGGGCTGCAATTTTACTTGAGACTTCAAAGATGTCAGAGTTACAGAAACTGACAAATACAAGGAGAAGCTTACATTCTGGATTTTTTCAGCTGGCTGCTGCAATTTTGTTACTAAATCTAGTGCTCAGTTACACGTAAGTATCCATTTAGAGATAAAACAAACTTATGGGTACAAAGAGACCTGACAATTATCTATTTCAATTCCCTGGTCTTCTAGATGAGGAAATAATGATGACAGAGAATGCTCATGATTAAATGCATGCATGCATGCATGCTCAGTCGTGTCTGTCTCTGCCAATCCATGGACCCACTAAGCTTCTCTGTCCATGGGATTTCCCAGGTAAGAATACTGGAGTGGGTTGCCATTTCCTCCTCCAGGGGATCTTCCCTACCCAAGGATCAAACTCACCTCTCCTGAGTCTCCTGCATTGCAGGAGGATTATTTTATCACTTGAGCAATTGCGGCAGACCCAAGATTAAATGGTTTGCAGCAAATCTGGGGATAGACCCCAAGTCTCCTAAATCCCAGCCCAGAGAACATTCCACCACACACCAGCCCCCAACTCTGACTGCAAGTAAGGAAAGAAGTGAATTTGGTGAAACTGGAGATTCAGAGCATATGTAGAAATCTGTTTCACAAGCATGATCAAATGCCTCATTAACAATTATTTAAAGAAGTACTAAACATATGCATTTAGTTCTGTTCCCTCTTCAAATACAAGAACATAAAAGAGATAAAGACAGAAAACAGAACTAGAGAGAGTAACACAATTTTGAAAGATGGAGAGCAAACAGACAAACGGCAACTGGCTGAATAGACTAGAGAAAGCTCAGTCCCAAACTGGGACCACTTAGAAACAGCCCCATTTAAATGATAAATCCCTAAGACTCCGAGGCTGGTGGCACCAGGTTCCTCTGGAACTGGTGGTAGAGGTGGGGCAGGGCAACGGCTGAAAGTCTGCTTAAGAAGTTTAAGACCCTCAGTACTCTCCCTTAATCCCTGAAGACAAGTAATTGTTCAACCCCCCAGGTGCCACCTGGGAGAAGACTAGAAATGTATCTCCTGAAAACAGCCAATAAAGGATCTTTGGACTAGAGGAGTCTAGGCATAGTTGGGAAAGGGATTCCATACTGAAGAGATTACATGAAAAATTACTGCTCAACAGAGAGGCCACCAGCCTTCAACTTGGCTTTCTGACTAGTCATATTTTCACTGGGAATCTGATTGCTGCTGCTGCTGCTGCTAAGTCGCTTCAGTCGTGTCCAATTCTGTGTGACCCCATAGATGGCAGCCCACCAGGCTTCCCCATCCCTGGGATTCTCCAGGCAAGAACACTGGAGTGGGTTGCCATTTCCTTCTCCAGGGAATCTGATTAGGCTCATTTAAAAAAAAAAGGACATAACTATACTAACAGCAAGATTTCCAAAATAAAACAAACAGTGTAGCTTGGTCGCCATAGAATGAAGCCCCAAACTGCCAAACCCCATTCACTTTCAAAGCTAATCTAAAACAGGAGGAAACAGAAAGACTTCCCAGATATTAAGGTAAGCACATAGTAGAGAAACACCAAAGCAATTTAGAGGAAAGAGAAAGTCACAAAAAGATGAAATCTAAAAATAAAATTAAAGACTCAAGCATCTTCAGAGATCTGAGAAAAGTATATTCATGAAATAAGGACAAGATGTTATTAAAGAAAGAGAAACAGAGAATGAAAAAGAGCTCACAGACATTTAAAATGAAGGCAGATTAAAAATTCAATAGATGGCCTGAAAGAGAATTCAGGAATGTCCAAGAAAGTTGAACAGGATGACAGAGATGAAAAACAGGAAAGATAGAGAGTTTAGGGGCCAAATCAGGACAGCTAATATCCAAATAACAGTGTTCATAGTCAAAGAAAAGAAGTACTTGTGATTTTCAAAATCAAAGGACATTTTCTCCCAGAATTAAAGGACATTGTTTTTCCTTTACAGAAAGGACAGAAGTAGGATGTGGGAGAATGGGGTTTCCATAGTAAAAAGGCCAACTGGGTTTCCAGCATATAAAATGCAGACAGACCTACACCAAAGTACGTGCCTGAGTGGGTGCTTCGTCGTGTCCAACTCTCTGCAACCCCATGGACTGTAGCCTGCTAGGCTCATCTGTCTATGGAATTTCCCAGGCAAGAATACTGGAGTGGCTTGCTATTTCCCTCTCCAGGGGATCTTTCTGACCCAGGGACTGAACTGGCGTCTTCTGCATTGGCAGGTGGATTCTTTAACACTGAGCCATCTGTAAGCGCACCCAAGGTACATCATAGTAATTCCCAGAGAAAGAGCTTTCATATGAAGGATTTTAAGTCAGAATGACAGGAATTTCTCAAATGTAACTATGGATGGCAGAAACTTCAAAATTCTGAGAACAGGTGATTTCTGCCTTAGAAATATAAACTTAGTCAAGCCATCAATTAAATGCCAGTGGAGAACAAAGGCAATGTCGGATCTACAAGTCCCAAAAAGTTACCTCTCACATCCACTTTTTCATAAGAAACTGGAGAATGTGCTCCACCAAAATGAAGTCATAGACAAAGAATAAGTTATAAGTTCCAGAGACTGACAGCTCCAAAACAGTAGAGGCAAAAGGAGACCTCAGAAGGGCAGCAAAAGGGAAGCCTCAGCTGTTTTATGACTGAGAAAGCAACTGAGACAGATCAGAGGCTCTGGGAGGAGTTTCCCCCAAAGATGAACCTGGTAGATCCTCTATGTCGGCTAATTTAGGGAGAAGATTTACAACTGGGGTAGAGTCTGAGGCTGAATATGCATAAGTCCATAAAAAATTAAGAGATTAAAAAAGTCAGTATCCGCTGGGCCGTCTTGAGAGGAAAAGTAATCAAACGACATTACAGGGCTCTTCTGTAGAAAGTATCACGAGCTATAACAAACACTGCCTACTGATCTCACCAAAATTACAATACAATACAAATTACAATATAACACAGCTAAGAGGGTGGGGGCTGGAAAGTGTGTGAGGAGGGGAGGGGGCAAGGGCAGATGAAGGAAGCTAAATACTCACTTTTTCAGCAATTGATAACTCCTCAAAATAAAACAAATAGATAAGTAACAACACAAATATGTTAATTAAAGATATAGAAGTAATTACTAAAATAATGAGATAAAGTTGAAAACATGTGCCTCTGGGGAATAGAAAATGAAAGAGGAGATGCTGCTATTTTTCATAACAAATCTTGAATATTAATTTTCTAATTATGTAAAATGCTATAAACTATACAAAACTTTGACAAAAATAAAAGCTTAATTCTTTTCCATTAGAAAAATGTGGTGGGGGTGAGCGGCGAGAGCTCATGTTAAACATCTCATGACAGACACATATCACACAAGAATCCATGTTCCAGCACCTACTGTGCATCAGTGTTGTGAGAGAGGCAGAAGATGCAACAGCTAATAAAGCAGAAGTCTCTTTTCAGGGAAGTTATATTCCATAATAACAACTAAACATAAATCCTTTATAAGTAACTGATTCTGCTTAGGGATAAGGAAATACAGTGGTCATGGTAGAGAATAATAGAGAAAATAAGAATTTTTGAGTAGTGCGGTCAGATCAGAGGAGGTTCCCTGAGGAGTGATATTTGAGACCTAAGGGATGAGACAGAGTTGGTTATGCAGGACTAAAGGAAGAACACTCAGAAAGAAAGAGCATTCAGGATTGGGGTGGCAGGGGGAGGGGAAGGCAGGCGGGGAAGCAAGCCAAGGGTTCTGAATCGGAAACCTTGCTGTGTTGAAGGATATGACTAAAAGCAGTCAGTGTAGCTGAAGACTGAAGGAGTCAGAGGCTGAGGAATGAAGTGAGGCTGAAGAGGAGGTGGGGGGAAGGGACACACGCACTGCCGGGTGAGCAGAGAATGGCATCTCAGTGTTTCTGAGTGCTCTGCCGATCTCTGAGTTGGGAACGGTCTCCTGGAGAAGGGAATAGCAACCCACTCCGGGACTCCTGCCTGGAGAATCCCATGGACAGAGGCTCTTGGTAGGCTACAGTCCATGAAGTCGCAGAGTTTAACATGACTGAAGCCACGAAGCATGCATGCACACGCCGTGGCAAGACGAGACACAACAGACCAGTTGCTAGACACTGTCAACGGTGAGTCAGGCTGCCGCTGGCACCAACCGCCACCTGTTTCCTAAAGGTGTCACTTGCTCCACAGATCAGCAGTAAGCACTGGTCCTGAGAAGGGCTTGTCCCCCAAACAGCTCCCATAGGGCAGCCGGAGACCTCACCTCACTACCTGTGTGGCTCCCTTTCAAATAGCAGCTTGTGGAGGGCAAGAAGCTTTTCATTAGGCAAATCCAGTGTTGGTGCAAAGACTCATGAGGTAATGCCAGTGAGGGGTCACACTGTGGCAGAGCAGACACAAAGCTGTGTGACCTTGGGCACACATGTAACTTCTCTGAGCCTCCGTTTCCTCACCATATTGTGACAATGAAACGGAGGACAAGTCTTTGCTCAAACTATCATACAACTGAACTCATTTCACATGCTAGCAAGATAATGCTCAAAATCCGTCAAGCTAGGCGTCACCAGTATATGAACCGAGAATTTTCAGAAGTACAAGCTGGATTTAGAAAAGGCAGAGGAACTATAGATCAAATGCCAACATCCATTTATGATCAAATGCCAGATCATAGAAAAGACAAGGGAATTCCAGAAAAACACCTACTTCTGCTTCATTGACTATGTTAAACCCTTTGGCTGTATAGATTAAAACATACTGGAAAATTCTTAAAGATGGGAATACCAGACCACCTGACCTGCCTCCTGAGAAACTTGTATGCAGGTCAAGAAGCAACCATTAGAATCGGACATGGAACAATAGACCGATTCCAAATTGGGAAAGGAGTACATCAAGGTTGTGTACTGTCAGCCTGCTTATTTAACTTCTATGCAGAGTACATAATACAAAATGCTGGGCTGGATGATTCACAAGGTGGACTCAAGACTGCCAGGAGAAATAACAACTGCAGATATACAGATGATAACATGCTAATGGCAGAAAGGGAAGAGAAACCAAGAAGCCTCTGATGTAGGTTAAAAAAAAAGAGAGAGTGAAAAAGCTGGCTCGAACCTCAACAGTCAAAAAATTAAGATCATGGCATCCAGTCCCATCATTCGTGTTGCTTGCTAAGTCACTTCAGTTGTGTCTGACTCTTTGGGACTCCACGGACTGTAGCCCACCAGTCCATGGGATTGGATTGTGGATGGGATTCTGTCCTCTGTCCATGGGATTCTCCAAGCAAGAATACTGGATTGGGTTACCATCCAGGGTATCTTCCTGACCCAGGGATCGAACTCACATCTCTTATGTCTCCTGTATTGGCAGACAGGTTCTTTACCACTGAGCCACCAAGGGAAGACCTTTGGTCCCATCACTTCATGGCAAATAGATGGGAAAAAGTGAAAGCAGTGACAGATTTATTTTCTTGGGCTCCAAAATCACTGCAGACAGTGACTACAGTCACAAAATTAAAAGACGCCTGTTCCTTGGAAGAAAAGCTATGACAAACCCAGAGAGCATATTAAAAAGCACAGACATCACTTGGCTGACAAAGGTTCATATAGTTAAAGCGATGGTTTTTCCAGTAGTCATGTACAGATGTGTGAGTTGGACCATAAAGAAGGCTGAGCACTGAAAAATTGATGCTTTCATACTGTGGTGCTGAAGAAGACTCAAAGAGTTCCTTGGACAGCAAGGAGAGTAAACCAATCATTCCTAAAGGAAATCAACCCTGAAAATTTACTGGAAGGACTGATGCTGAAGCTGAAGCTCCAGTACTTTGGCCACCTGATGCCAAGAGCCATCTCACTGGAAAAGACCCTGATGCTGGCAAAGACTGTGAGCAAGAGGAGAAGGGATGGCAGAGGATGAGATGGTTAGATAGCATCACTGACTCAAACTCCAGGAGATAGTGAAGGACAGGGAAGCCTGGCATGCTACAGTCAATGCAGTTGCAAACAGTCGGACACAGCAACTGAACAACAACAAAGGTACTGGAGCCAAGGAGGACAATTAAGTAGAAACCCAGGATAATACCCCATTTCTGACACTTTGCAAATGGGGAGGATGATGGTATTAAGATGGGATGTGGAAAGGCAGGTTCAGGGAGATAGGATCTGGAAGTGAATCAAGAGTTCTCCTTGAGCACAAGGCATCCGAAGTGTCCAGGAAGCAGTCAGATGTGGGGCCTGGAGGTCAGAAGAGGTCAGTATTGGACACATACGTACAATGGGGAGTCATCAGCTAATTGAAGGTGTGTAAAGCCCTGGGACGGAGCAACCCACTCCAGTACTCTTGCCTGGAAAATCCCATGGATGGAGGAGCCTGGTAGGCTGCAGTCCATGGGGTCGCTGAGTCGGACATGACTGAGTGGCTTCACTTTCACTTTTCACTTTCATGCATTGGAGAAGGAAATGGAAACCCACTCCAGTGTTCTTGCCTGGAGAATCCCAGGGACGGCGGACCCTGGTAGGCTGCCGTCTACGGGGTCGCACAGAGTCGGACACGACTGATGTGATTTACCAGCAGCAGCAGAGCCCTGGGAACCAATAAGCGTGCAGAGTGAGAAGCAGGTCTAAGCCACAACTTGAAGAATTCTCCACATTCAGAGGTCCCCAAAAGGAGATGCCAGCAAAGGATCAAATGGCTAGTAGGTAGAAGGGAATTTCAAGAACAGAATGGAAAACTGTGCTAAAAGCTAATCAGGGATCTAGAAAGACAGGATGGGAATGTACTTATTGGAGGCAGAGACACATAGAACTTGAATGACCCTGAGAAACCACACAAGAGTGATGAGAAAAGGTATTAGACCATCAAGGGTAAGGTAACATGAGTAATAAAGAGCTATAGTACATCTAGACGTTTTAGAAATTCTAAAAGGGTACAGAGAAAATGGGGGGAGAGACAGACAGGGATATTAGGGTCTAACAAGATATCTGGCTCTTTAATTTTTAATACAGGGCTACCAAAGAACTAGGGGGCTTCCCAGGGGGCTCAGCAGAAAAGAATCCACCTGACAATGCTGGAGATGCCAGATACCCAAGTTTGATCCCTGGGTCAGGAAGATTTTCTGCAGTAGGAAATGGCAACCCACTCCAGTATTCTTGCCTGGAGAATCCCATGGACAGAGGAACCGGGAGGCTACAGTCCATAGGGTCACAAGGAGTCAGACACGACTGTCATGACTGAGCACACACACCAGAGCATTAATTCCCTATTCCTTCAGTTGTTCAGAAAATGTGTATTAAGCACCAGAACATCATCCTTAGGGATCTTTCCAATATGCCAGAGGACAGAGGCAATAAACAAATACCCATTTGCATATTTCAGATGGGGAGAAATGTTTTGAAAACAAGTAAAGCATGTGAAGAGGACACAGAGTAACTGATATTTCAAATGAGTCAGAGGGCCAGCTCGGAGTGGGTGGCTTTGAGAGAGAACTGAATGAAGTGCAGGAGAAGGAATTCTAGACAGGAGGGGTTTGGGAGGTGAGAGGGGATGACGACAGTGTTCTGGGGTAGGGCTAGGGGGTGCAGCTTGTCAGGGAACAGAGAGAGTCTGGTGTGTCCAGGGCACTTCAAGAGACAGGCAGTGCTGGAAGAGATAAAGTAGGAGACAAAGCTGAGAGTTTGAACTGTACACTATTTGGAGGGAATCCACTGAAGATCTTATAAAAGTCTAACACAGAAGGATCGCTGTGACTGTGTCTGAACTTGGAGCGAAAGGTACACAGCTGAGGCTCACTTAGGCAGTGGTTGCAGAATTCCCACAAGATTTGGTGGTAGTCTGCACTTGGATTTAGGAGTGTGGGTGGGAGGTTAGGAGCACTTGCATTTGGAATGGATGCTAATGGCTCACATATGAGATTGGAGAGAAAGGCAGGGATCAAAGACTTCAGTTTCTCAGCGGGGCAACTGAGATGAGAAACAACAGGCATGCAGGGTTAGAAAAGAAATCAAGAACTGGGTTTTGCACGTGTCAAAATTGAGATGGCTGTTTGACAAACAAGTAAAGAGATTAAACAGGCAGCTGCAAAGCAAGGGAGAGATAGGAACTGAAGATAAGTCTGTGAAGTCAACATGTCAGTTTAAGGTTTTTGAGGCCCTGGAAGTGAAGATCACGGAGGAATAAGTTAAGATGGGGAATAGGACAGAGAACAAAGCCCTTGGGGCTGCAAAGTTTGAGGACCAGGAATGGGGAAAGACAGATCCAGCAGAAGAGACAGAAGAAATGAGGGAGTTGTAAGCAGTATCAAGATGGAGAAGCATCACGGAAACCAAGGAAAGAAAGAATTTCAAGAAGGAGGGAGTGGTCGGCCAAGCCCAGGCCTGCTGAGATAAGCACAAGCTCCAGAAGAAAGCACAGGGGCCTCTGTGACTCATGATGAATGAACGATGCTCTGAGATAACATTCCTGGAATAGGGACACTTTTATCAAAGTTGTAAGCAGATACACAGCAATCAAGCTGTTACTGTTCTTGTCTTACTGACAAGGAAACTAAGGCATAGAGGTCAGGTCTCTTGCCCACCATCACACAGCATATAGTACGGCCAGGGTTCTCCAGCTCAGGAACTGCAGGGCAAAGCATAAACTATCAATCATTTTGCTTTGCTGCCTCCCTCAAATCAAAGGCATGATGTCTGAGTGAGATCACAAAATTATATCTGACACTGTATGTCTTGTGGCTAAAAATAGCCACTGCTGACCATTCCTTTCCTCCCTTTAAAATCATGACAATGAATACAGTGGAACTCTTGAGGGTCACTACAATAACGACATGTCATTTTAAAACCAGAACTTTTTAAGATATTGTGAGGACGTGCTTTTAACTGTGTCACGTAAGTCTGTAAATGTTAACTTACTGGTGTTTAATAACAACTCTAGGGGAAACTAAGGCCAGCCTTCTTCCACCAGCACAGAAAATGCTCAGAGTTAATAAACAGGCTCTTTTGGAGATATCGTCATTCTCATGAAAGGCCATGTTAAGGGAAAAATACAAGGACTCTGGAATCAGACAGACAGGATTCAGATTCTGGCTCTGCTCCCTAGTGGAGAGGTGAGTACAGACCTCTTCACATGCAAAAATCAATGTGAATAATTCCTAATTTGCTGGGCAGTCATATTTGATGGCACAATATGGATGAAAACATGGTGTCTTACATATTTAGTAGACTCTTCCTTTCCCTCCTTCCCCTTGGATGTACTCCTGAGCCTTCAAAATTGGTGAGACAGAAGTTGGTTACTTAGCAAAAACCTATATTGGTTTAATTTTTCATCCAAATAGCAGCAAAGAAGAGCCTGGAAAAGTGGTGCTTTAAAATTTCTTTAAAATTTTAAAGAAATTTAAAATGGTTCTTTTAAAGAACCACTTTAAAAGTGGTTCTTTAAAATTTCTTACCTTAAAAAGTTATACAAATGTTGACTTTTATTCCACAATATAATGAAATTATAATATAAAATGTTGTGTATTTACCTCCAGCTAAGTAACTTAGCTTTCTCCAGAAATTTTTAAGGACATTAGTTTGAGGAAGATTTCCCAATGAACAGTGGCTTCACTTATACTCTGCCACATGCCACTTACATGGAATATGAAAACTCTGAACCTATGAAATCTTAGTAAGACTTCAGAATGGTTTCATACACATGGGTCATTACTGGCTACTGACTGCAACCTCTCTACATCCATCTTAACATCTACCCAACAATGTAGCCCAGTTGGTAGCTAAGTGGCTAAGTCACATCAGTCATGTCCGACTCTGTGTGACCCCATAGACGGCAGCCCACCAGGGTTCCCCGTCCCTGGGATTCTCCAGGAAAGAGTACTGGAGTGGGGTGCCATGTTGGTAGACTTGACTCCAAAAACTTTAAACTCTAAATTCTCCAAATGAGAAAAACAGCAACTTTCTGCTACCCTATGTGGAGCCTCCAGGCCACCTATAAGGTAAAAAGATACGGACTATATTCTAAGACAAATTTCTGTAATGGCTATAATAGTAAACATAAATAATGAAAATCTGGAACCAATTTTCAAATAACAAGGTAATAGGATAAACATGACCTTAAGCAAACTGAGATGACAGAAGAGTGATGGTTTTTCATTGTTATTTTCATTTTTTATTTTTCAGGTACATATATATATTTTTTCAGATTATTTTCATTATGGTTTATTATATTGAATATAGTTCCATTGATTTTTATGTCCATTTCTGTGCCAACACCATTCTGTTTTGATTATTATACCTTTGTAGCACTGTCTAACGTCTGGAAGGGTTATACCTCCAGTTTTGTTTTTCTTCAGTACTGCTTTGGCAGCTCTGGTTTTTTTGTGGATCAATATAAGTTTTAGAATTATTTGTTCTAGTTCTGTGAAAAATGTCCTGGGAATTTTGACAGAGGTCATATTAAATCTGTAGAGTGCTATAGGTATTAGGAGCATTTTAACAACGCTACATCCTCTTCCAATCCAAGAGCATGGTATTCCCCTCATTTCTTTGAATCACCTTCAGTGTCCTTTATCAATCTTTTGTAGTTTTCAGCAAAGAGGTCTTTCGACTTCTTTGTTAAGTTTACACCTAGATTTTTCTCTGTGTGTATATGTATGTGTTTGGTGTGATTATAAATGAGATCTTCACTTTTGCTTTCTGATATTTCATTGTCGGGCAAAGAAATGCTACAGGTTTCTATATATTAATTTTGGATCCTGCTACCTTGCTTAATTTATCAGCTCTAATAGTTCCCATGTGGCATATTTAGGCTTCTCTATAAAATACCATGTTATCTGTAAATAATGACAATTTTACCTCTCCGTTTCAATTTGGATACTTTCATTTCTTTTGTTTGTCTGACTGCTGTAGCTAGGACTTCCAATACTATGTTGAATAGAAATGGTGAGAGTGGGTGTCTTTGTCTTATTCATGAATTTGGTAAAAAAGCTTTCAGCTTTCACCTTAAGTATGTGGGTTGTGGGTTTGTAATAAATTGCTTTTATCATGTTGAGAAATGTCCCCTCTATACCCACTTTGGTGAGAGATTTTTATCATGACCGGATGTTGAATTTTATAAAAAAATGTTTGGCCTCTATTGAGATGATCATATGATTTTTGTCTTTTCTTTTGTTAATGTGGTATATCACATTGATTTGTGCATGCTGAACCATCCTTGCTACCCTGGAATGAATCCAACTTGATTATGGTGTATGATCGTTTTTTTTTTGGATTTGGTTTGGTAATATTTTGTTGAGAATTTTCTCATCTATATTCAAAGGTATTTACCTGTCATCATTTTCTTTTTTCATGGAATCTTTGTATGGTTTTGGTATAAGGGTGATGGTGGCTTCACAGATGAATTTGGGAGTATTCCCTTCTCTTTAATCTTCTGGAATAGTTTAAGAAGGACTAGTTTAAGTTCTTCTTTATATGTTTGGTAGAATTCCCCAGTGAAGCGTTCTGGTCTTGACTTTTGTTTGTAGGGAGCTTTATTATTATTATAGATTCTATTTCATTTTTAGTGATTTGTGTGTTCAAAGTATCTTTTTTCTTGATTCAGTTTTGACAGGGTATATATTTCTAGAAACTCATCCACTTCTTCTAGGTTGACAAACTGTTAACAGCATTTTCTTCAGATTTTTTGTATTTTGGTGGTATTACCTGTCTTTTCCAGTGAGTCAGTTCTTCACATCAGGTGGCCAAAGCATTGGAGCTTCAGTTTTAGCATCAGTCCTTTCGATGAATACTCAAGATTGATTTCCTTTCAGATTGACTGGTTTCACCTCTGTGTAGTCCAAGGGACTCTCAAGAGCCTTCTCCAACACCATAGCCCCAAAGCATCAATTCTTTGGCACTCAGACTTCTTTATGGTCCAACTCTCACATCCATACATGACTACTGGAAAAACCATAACTTTGACTATACAGACCTTGTCAGTAAAGTAATGTCTCTGATTTTTAATATACTGTCTAGGTTGGTCATAGCTTTTCTTCCAAGGAGCAAGCATCTTTTAATTCATGGCTGCAGTCACCCTCTGCAGTGATTTTGGAGTCCAAGAAAATAAAGTGTCATTGTTTCCATTGTTTCCTCATCTATTTCTCATGAAGTGAGGGGACTGGATGCCATAATCTTCATTTTTTGAAAGCTGAGTATCAAGCCAGCTTTTTCACTCTCCTCTTTCACTTTCATCAAGAGACTCTTTAATTCCTCTCTGCTTTCTGCCATAAGGGTGGTGTCATCTGCATATCTGAGGTTATTGATATTCCTTCTGGCAATCTTGATTCTAGCTTGTGCTTCATCCAGCCTGGCATTTTGCATGATGTACTCTGCGTATAAGTTAAATAAGCAAGGTGACAATATACAGTCTTGACATATTCCTTTCCCAATTTGGAACCAATCTGTTGTTCCATGTCCAGTTCTAACTCTTAAACTGCTTCTGCTACATCCTATAGACTTTTGTAAGGTTGTGTTTTCATTGTCACTGAACTTGAAGAATTTTCTTATTTTTTCTTTAATTTCACCATTGATCCACTGGTTTTGCTGAAAAATGTTGTTTAGTCTCGATGCATTTTGTTTTCCTGTTTTTCTTTCTGTGGTTGATTTCTAGTTCCATTCCGTTGTGCTCAGAAATGATGTTTGAAATAATTTCTATCCCCTTAAATTTGTTGAGGCTTGTTTTGTGTCCTAATTTGTGGTCAATCCTAGAGACTGTTTCAGGCGCACTTGAAAAGAATGTGTATTCGGTATTTTTTGGATGTACTGTCCTGTATATTAAGTAAGTTAAATTGTGTCATTTGATATCTCTGTTGACTTATTAATTTTGTCTGGTTGATCTGTCCATTGATGTCAGAGCAGTATTAAAGTCTCCAACTCTAACTGTATTTCTGTCAATTTCTCCCTCTATGTCTGTTAGTATTTGTTTTACAAATTTAGGTGCTTTTATGTGCTCTGCTTAAGTCACTCAGTTGTATCCAAATCTTTGTGACCCCATGGACTATAGTCCATGAGGCTCCTCTGTCCATGGGGATTCTCCAGGCAAGAATACTGGAGTGGATTGCCATCACTCCTCCAGGAGATCTTCCCAACTCAGGGATCGAATCTACGTCTCCTGCACTACAGGCAGATTCTTTACCATCTGAGCCACCAGGGAAGCCCAAGAGTACTGGAGTGGGTAATCTATCCCTTCTCCAGGGGAACATCCCAACTCAGGAATTGAACCGGGGTCTCCTGCAATGCAGGCAGATTCTGTACCACCTGAGCTACCAGGGAAGCCCAGGTGTTTCTAAACTGGGTGTACATATGTTAATGAGTGTAAAATTCTCTTCTTGTATTAATCTTTATTGTTATGTAGGGTCTTTTTTTGGTATTTTTAAATTATTTATTTTAATTAGAGGCTAATTACTTTACAATATTGTGCTGGGTTTTGCCATACATTGAAATGACTCAGTCACAGGTATACATGTGTCCCCCCATCCCATTTTTGTCTTTCTTTATGGACTTTGTTTTGAAGCCTACTTTGTCTGATATGAGTATTGCTAACCCTATTTTCCTGCAGATTCTATTTGCATGAAATATCTTTTTCCATCCCCCAACTTTCAATCTATGCGTGTCTTTCAGCCTAAAATGAGTCCTTCATAGGTAGTATATTGTAGGTTCTTGTTTTTTTTTTTTTTTAATCCAATATGTAACTCTATGTCTTTTGTTCAGAGCATTTCATCCAAAGACATTTGAAGTAATTCTTGATAAATATATAATTGCCATTTTAAACCTTATTTTCTAGTTGACTTTGTAATTCTTCTTGTTCATTTCTTCTGTTTGTCCTTTTGTGATTTGATGGTTTCCTCCTGAATTATTCTTGAGTTCCTTTGTTATTTATTTTTGTGAATCTACTATATAATTTTGATTTGTGGTTACCTTGGTTTTTAAGTATGGTGATCTGTAACTATAATGACTGGCTTTAGACTATTAGTCATATAAGTTCAAACACATTCTAAAAGATTTTTTTTTACTCCCTTCCCTCCACATTTTGTGATTTTGAGGTCCTATTTGATTTCTTCTTGTTTATCTTTTCTATTAATTGTAGTTATAACTACTTTCACAAAAAAAAAATTCTGATTTTTCTTTTTAATCTATGTACTGGCTCAACTAAATGATCTTCAGTCATTTTATATATTTGCCTTTCCTATTATGATTTTTCCCTTTCCTATAGATTCTTGCCTCTATTTCTATGCAGGAGATGCTGGAGACATGAGTTTGATCCCTGGGTCAGGAAGATCCCCTGGAGGAGAAAATGGCAACCAGCTCCAGTATTCTTGCCAGGAAAATACCATGGACAGAGGAGCCTGGCAGGCTACAGTCCATGGGGTTGCAAAGAATCAGACATGACTGAGGGACTGAGTACATCCATTCCTGCATAGGGTGTCCAATATTTTTGGTGCTGGGGCTATTTCTGGTATAAATGCCTGCCACATCTTTCCTCAGAGCATGCTGGGCATTATCCCCTTGATAGGGGGTGTGACTGACATTCTAGTGTCCAGTTCCTGCACTGGATATTGGGCAGTGCCTCCTCTTTGCTCCATGGCTGTCACAGCCCTCTCAGTTGTGAGGTCTGCTCCACAGCTGTTGGAGCAGAAATCCTGAGGGTCAGGTTCAATAAAGCTCCACTGCCCTTAAATATATAATTTGCCCCTAAGGAGGTGAGCGCTGAAGCAAGTGAGACGAATGTCGTCACAGTGGACCTACGTGCTTCCCACGCAGGTATCCACAATTTTGCCCAAATTAGCCCAAGGTCACATTCCGTTCTCTGGTATATTCATCCCAGACCTAGTGCTAAGCTGGTGGAGGGGCCAGAGCACTGTGGCTCCAAAAACTAAGGTGACTGAACCGTGGCCTGGGACCTACGTTGCCTCTGTGTCAGGTCTCTTCCTAGATCTGTCCACCCCAGATCTAGCTCCAAGCTTTGGTGTGAAGTGGGTGAAACACTCCTACTGAGGAGGAAACTGCGACACACTCCTGCCCGGGACTGTCCACCGAGGACATGGGATTCTGTGATGCCATCAGCCATGTCACACGCGCATGAACAAAGTCCACTGCTGTTCAAACCTGCCCCCACTCTTGGATGGCTAATAAGCTCAGATGTCAGCCCTACCCCCACCCTGTACATGCTTACAAAAGCATAAACCACCAGAGCCGAGCCCCGCTATGAGGTAGCTATCAATAACAATGGAGCTCCACTGGTGGACCCATACCCTGCCCTGCTCGCACTAACAATGGACCACACTTCAAGTCCTCCAGGCTGTCACCATGAAGCTAGACCAAGTCTTCTCCCAGGGTCCCTTCGCTGGAGTTTTAGGACTTTAGCACATACTAGCTGCCCCACCTAGCATGCATTTCAGGCTTGGAAATGCAGCGAGGTGGCAGTCCTCAGTGTCAGTGCTGGACTCACTCTGTCCTGACTGCTAGCAGGCCAGCATGTGCATGTTCCTCAAGAGCAGAGTCCCCGCCCCCCCAGCTGCCTATCAGTCCTGGCAGGTGTCCCAGCAGACAGAGGAGTTTCACAAAGCAACCTGCCTGTGCACACACTCTCTCCTTTATAGATCCCTGCCAGGGGAGCTGGTCTCATTATTTTCAGTCCTACTCAGTTCCATGGGGATCTTTCTTGAGCAGCTCTGGTCATTTAAAGAGATCTTCCCCGAGTGTCTGGCTGGTTTTT
The DNA here is from genome assembly GCF_002263795.3 of Bos taurus. Classification (NCBI taxonomy): domain Eukaryota; kingdom Metazoa; phylum Chordata; class Mammalia; order Artiodactyla; family Bovidae; genus Bos; species Bos taurus. The sequence goes on from NC_037332.1 coordinate 35,055,528, forward strand.
TGTGAGAATTATTCTATTTGTAGATGTAATTTTTGATATGCTTATGTGAAAAGTGAGTTTTGTATCCTATTCTGCCATCTTGATCTCCCCAGTAGTCTTTTAATCAGTTGAACAGACTTTAAAATACTAACCCAGAGAAGCCAAAGGATTTAATTCAGCTATGCTAGTAGATGTGGTTAATCAGTTACATACACAACATGATAAAGAAAATTAAAAAAAAAATTTTTTTTATAAAAGAGTATTATTTTCAATTTGTCTTAAGGTAACGCTAGGTGCTCCCTTTCACTGATGCTACACACACTTGTGTGTAGGGCTTCCCTTGTAGCTCAGTCAGTAAAGAATCTGCCTGTAATACAGGAGACCCAGGTTCGATTCCTGGGTTGGGAAGATCCCCTGGAGAAGGAAATGGCAACCCACTCCAATATTCTTGCCTGGAGAATCCCACGGACAGAGGAACCTGGTAGGTTCCCAGTCCATGGGGTTGCAAGAGTCGAACACGACTTAGCAACTACACCACCACCACCAACCACCACGTACACTTGTAAGTATGTTATTTGGAAGTCCCTAGATGTTATAAACACGCTTTACCCTGAGCAACAGGTAAAGTCACAGAAATCTTGCTTTCATTACTTTTTCATCAAAATCTCCTTGATAAACTCTCCCCCTCCCAAGTCTCTCTCTTGCAAGGCAAGGGTGGGCAGTCTTTGTGTTTGAGATCCTGACCCACAGCAGAGTGGGCAGTTGGAGAGGAAACAATAACATTTGCTCTCAGAAGCTACTTTCAAAAGGAGTAGATTATTTTTAACAACTCATGAGGGCTAACTGGCAAATAAAGAGTTAGGGAACTTCAATTCACCAAATATTATCCTCAGACTGTCAGCTCTAGAAGGACAAGGCTGCTGTCTTTGTCCTTTTGTCAACTTGCTAGCGTGTGAAGACACTACGGAGCATGCACTTCTTCATCCTATGCCAGCAAATTACCAAAAGGACAAGAAAGACATGGATCTTGTCCTTCTAGAGCTGACAGTCCAAGGGGAATGGTAAGGAGGGTGCTGTTAAATATAAAGGACGGACATCTTACCCAGGCTGGATGGGAGAGTGGGAGGAGCCATTAAAGGCCTCTTGGAGGCAGGAACATTACCTAAAGGATGAGGAGGCATCAATAAATAAAACAAACAAATATACCTGGGCCAGGCTAGGCAGCAGACAAACCAGTCAAAGGCATCAGACCTGAATTCCAGACGTGCCTGCACAACAACCAGGATCCGACCTTGAGCAAGCCATCTGACCTTTCCAGTTTCCTTTCCCTCATCTATGATATGGAATGGTTAGATTGTGTCAGTTGACCTTAACCCTTGCAGTGCGTCAGAAATCGTCTGGGAGCTTTCTAAAAATCCTGGATCCTGGATCCCCCACAAAATGTGGTTTTGATTTTGCAACAGCTTTCCAGGTGATCCTTACCTGCAGTCCAGGCTGAGAACCACTGGGTGAGATGAGCCCTCAAGCCTGCGGTTCTCAACCCTTAGTGCACCGTCACATCCTCCCAGTGTAGCCTGCGTTCCCAGAAATTAAGCAAGACTCTCTGGGGTGGGAGCCTGGCATCAGTATTTTTGAAGGTTCCCAGGCTGATTCCCCGGTGTAGCTCAGGTTGAGAACCACTGTTCTAGGCCTTCTCGCAACTTCAGTTTCCGATATGGCCAGTGAAAGATGGAAAAGGGAAGGAAAGAAAAGCCCATTTCTCCCATAAGAATAAGACTTTTTGTGTTAAATTAAAAAAAAGAACTGAGTGTCAAAAGCTACCAATAGATTTTATACAGGGTTGTACCCCACAGTAAGGTTGATTTTGGATATGTGTATAATTCACGTTGATGCATGACAGGTAGACAACGTCCATCCCAAAATGCTCTCAGTTCTAAATTCAAAATTCCATGAACTGCGTCTTTAAAATGAGTCCATGGTGTGTTCTCTGCAATACTCTGAATCTGATTTGCATGGTTGACTGTAATATGAACATTACATTCCCTACCCCCAAGGTTACTTAAATCCACTTATTAGGCAATGCTGAACTAAACAAACAGTAATTAGAAACGCTCCAGACTACCTTTTAAATCTGTTGCTAAATTATATTTTGCCTGCACCAAGCTCATACACACAGCATGTCTACAAGCGTCATGAAACCAAAGTCTCAGAAATATTTACATTAATAAGAGCATAAGCTACCTCTGGGCCCTCACGTGGGATTCTTCAGGGATGTAAGGGCTACTTCAGATGAAGGCTGTTCATTACTGTTATTTCCCACATCTGGGTAAATAAAGCACTGCCCACATGTGGTTAGAAATCCCAGGAGAAAATGAACTCTCTGGAGGTCTGGAAATGAAGAGCACTTCTGATAGACTGCCTCATTTCCTGAAATGAGTCAGAAATGAAAGTAATTCTTCAGAAAAGAACATCTGCATGGTGGCACAGCTTATAAAATAACACCAGATGATACCTGTGGCCAGGAGGCTGGGTCTGGGGACAGAGAGAGGGCCTAGAGAACAGGGCTGGGGCCCCTGCTCTGCACTTAATCTTGGAGCTGCTGCTGTTAGCTTGGAGGGTCTGCAAATCCAATGAGCGGCTGGTCATCCTGGTCTCAGCTGTAAATCTTGATCAGCAGCAAGACTGTTCGCATTCCATTAGAAAGCTGGCCCCTGTCCAAAGGGTCGGAGCAGCCAGAAAGGATTCATGTGTCATTGCGGACACAGAAACAGCAATTCTTGCAAGAAAAATGGTTTTGCTTAACTAGAAATAGCCTATGACTGTTGAGCTGGGAGAGCCTTTCCCCCTGAGGAGGAAGGACCACTGTACAGAGATGATCCAAGGCCACCCAGAGAAGGTCCTCCCTTCACATTATGCAGGAAGAAGAGGTATTAGCATAAGGTCAGGGACTGGAGGGTGAGAAAGACAAGCACCTTTCACAACAACAATCCCAGTAAAAACCAAGAAACAGGAAGGTGATAAACATTGGCTGTTGTCACCAAAATCGGGTGCCAGTTATTTTTATTAAGTGAACTGTTACTATTCTTTCCACAATGCGTATTTAAAAGAACCCCATTGTTTATAAAGCGGGGGGGTGGGGCGTGGTGGCTGGGGAGGTTGGAAACAACCTGAGTGCCTATTAATAAATGACTAGTTAAATTAAAATCTGGTATGCACACAACAGAATATTGGATAGCCACTTAAAAGAAGGCGAATTCAGAGCATGTGACATAATATGTACTCTGGATGATACATTAGGGCCGAGAAAAAAATGCTCCTGGACTCCATATAGTAAACATGTATTGGTGTAAATGTTTTTAAAGAAGCTGCCTTAGAGTAGGAGGAGGGGGCTAGGAGGGTGTCATTCTTCCTTTTACAACCTCAATACAGTCTGAGTTATCTTTTCCTGTACCTACCACCCCAATGCTTTTAAATAACAGGCATTAACTAGGAAGGCTATTTTTGGTTTTCTCTTTGTACTAGTCTATAAGTAATTTTAAATGAATGCTATTTTAAATAGATATCATGGGCTGAACTGTGTCTCCTCAAAATTCATCTGTAGAAGCCCTAATTCCTGATACCTCAGAATGTGACTCTATTTGGAAACAGGCCTCTAAAGAGATGATGAAGTTAAAACGACATTGCTAGGGTGGGCCCTACTCCAATCTGATCGGTGTCCTTAAAAAAAGAGGAAATATGGGTGCGGAAAGACCTTGGGAATGTTCACACACACAGGAAGGACCGTGTGAGGACACAGTGAGAAGATGAGGTCTGCAGGTCAAGGAGAGAGGCCCCAGAAGAAACCAAATCTGCTGACACCCTGACCTTGGGCTTCACAGGCTACAGAACTGTGAGAAAATAAATGCTAGCATTCAACCCTCCCAGTCTGGTATTTTGTAGGGAAGTCCTAGTACACTAACACAGTACAAGTAGACCTTATTTTATCGCATTTCATTTACTGCACTTTGCAGATACTGCTTTTTTTTTTTTTTTTTTAATTGAGGGTCTGGGGGAATCCTGTATTGAGCAAGTCTGTTGGTACCATTTTTCCAAAACAGCATTTGGTACTTCATGTTTCTGTGTCACATTTTGCTAATTCTCACAACATTTCAAACTTTTTCACTGTTGTCATATTTGTTACAGCAATCTGGGATCAGTGATCTCTGACATTATTATTGTAATTGTTTTGGGGCGCCATGAACTGCACCCACATAAGACCACAAATGATACATACTGTGTATGTTCTGACTGCTCCATTGACCAGCTGTTCCCCATCCTGCTACTTTGCCCTGGGTCTCCTTATTCCCTGAGATACTTACCACAATATTGAAACTAGGCTAATTAATAACCCTACAAGGGCCTCTTAAGTATTCAAGTGAAAGGAAGAGTCAAGGGATGCGGCAAACTCCATTGCTGGGTTATTTTAAGAAACTGCCACAAGAAACCACCACCCTGATCAAAAGGCAATCATCAACATCAAGGCAAGACCTTCCATCAGCAAAAAGATGCTAACTTTCTGATAGTGAAAATCAGATGACTTTCTGACTTTTAGGTAATGGTTAGTATTTTTTAGCAACAAAATAGTTTTAAATGAAGTTATACACATTGTTTATAGGAAACAATGCTATTATATACTTAATAGACTACAGAATAGTGTAAAATTTTATATGCAGTGGGAAATCAAGAAATGTGTGACTTGCTTTATCACAGTATTCACTTTATTGTGATGTTTGCTTTGTTGCATTCTTTGCTTCACATGGTCTGGAACTGAGCCCACAATATCTCCCAGGAATACTTGTATATACACAAATAGATGGATGCAATTTAGACTAACGTAAAATGGAGAGAGGTACCCACAAGTCTTCAGTGGTCAAAACCCCACCATGTCTGCAATGATGTAGATGGCCTCATCTGACATGTGAAGAAACTGAGGCTCACTGTGCTTCTGACCAAATCAGGGTGACCCCGTTTAGTGACTTCAGCCAGGACTAACAGGTTTCCCACCTCAGTCAGGACTCAGACCATCTATGTCATTTATCTTTTACGATATTTTTAACAACTCCCATAACTCAAAGGACTACCTCAAAGTTCAAGATATTTTACTAGTGTCTTTTAAAGGCTTAGCTTATATTCAACAGGCTTTCTTCTTGCGCCGATAACTAATGAAGAAGAAGGTGTAACCATAATACTATTAATCAATTAAAAAAATAAAAGATGTGGTATCTGGGTTTCTAAAAAAAAAAGTCCAGAGAAACAGCCATATGACATATTTAGGCGCCCATCTAATTTTTTATACTTTAATACATGTGGTCTCAGGTCACAATGCAATATATTTTATTAAAAGTATGATATTCCAAGACTAAAATTTATGAAATTTAATATATTTTTATAGATTAATCAATCCTTCCTTTAAAAACTAGAGTTTAGTAATCAAAGATAAGCTGAAACAGACTTTACTTATAGATTCCATAACCCAGAAGTAGGCTGAGATTCAGGCACATGAAAAGAAGATCAAAACTTGAAGGCAGATATCTGGTACAATCAGTGGAGGTCTCATTCAGAGGAAGGCAGACTCACTGTTGCTTTGACTGGTTAGGGAAAGTTTCACCAAGGGCAAGAGTTGGAAACCAATTTGGGATTAGACATGTAGAGGCTAAGGAGAGGTAACGTGTCCAGGTCTGCCTGGGCACTGAGTATAAAATTTTGAACCAAGAACTGTGTACCTAAGATCCTAACAGAGTGCTTGGCACACAGGGGTTTGCCTGCGTGGGGGCAGTGGGGAAAAGACACAGTATCTCACCCCGGGGTCTGTGAGGCAGGTCCTGTAAGGAGGTTGTGGGACATAAAGGAAAAGAAGTTGGGGCCAACCTGTAGACTGATTAAAGTCTGGGGAGGCTTTAAAGGTGTTTCTAAAAGAGAATATTAAAGAACACAGATGGGTCCAGCACTGACGTACAGACTGGACCAGAGGTGGTAGGGAAATGACAGGAATCAACCAATGGGTTACTCAAAGGAGATAATCAGGTGACCTCCTGGGAACCGTCTCAGCTTCCTAATCTATAAAATGGGCATCACACTACCCTATCTCCATACCTATGCCTGTGAACACTAAAGTGGGCACAACACATGGCCTGACAGTAAGCACTTAAGAAAATGCAATTGCTGTTATCATCATGAGTATTCCATGCTAGAAGCTAGACAAAGAAATGAGTGAGAGAAAAGCGCCATGTGCAGAAGCAGGGTATGTCTCCTTGGATTCTCAAGTCCCTTAAACAGAGGATGGATATGGCTATTTTGGAAGTGCAGTGTACAGTATTCATTCCTCATTTCTCAAGAACTTAATATATCAAATACAGGAGACCTAACACAGGAAAATCAGATGTCTGAAATGATCTTTAAAAGTCAAGATACTCCAAAATCAATTTTTAAGTTGATTTTGTATAAAAGTAATTATACAGGTTAAGGCTAATCAGTTTTCAAACACTAAATTAACAGTTCAGTTCAGTTCAGTCGCTAAGTTGTGTCCAATTCTTCACGACCACATGGACTGCAGCACATCAGGCCTCTCTGTCCATCACCAACTCCCGGAGTCCGCCCAAACTCATATCCATTGAGTTGGTAATGCCATCCAGCCATCTCATCCTCTGTCATCCCCTTCTCCTCCTGCCCTCGATCTTTCCCAACATCAGGATCTTTTCAAATGAGTCAGCTCTTCGCATCAGGTGGCCGAAGTATTGGAGTTTCAGCTTCAACATCAGTCCTACCAATGAACACCCAGGACTGATTTCCTTTATGATGGACTGGTTGGATCTCCTTGCAGTCCAAAGGACTCTCAAGAGTCTTCTCTAACACCACAGTTCAAAAGCTTCAATTCTTCTGCACTCAGCTTTCTTTATAGTACAACTCTCACATCCATACATGACCACTGGAAAAACCATAGCTTTGACTAGACGGACCTTTGTCAGCAAAGTAATGTCTCTGCTTTTGAATATGCTGTCTAGTTTTGTCATAGCTTTTCTTCCAAGGAGCAAGCATCTTTTAATCTCATGGCTGCAATCACCATCTGCAGTGATTTTGGAGGCCCCCAAAATAAAGTCAGCCACTGTTTCCACTGTTTCCCCACCTATTTGCCATGAAGTGATGGGACCAGATGCCATGATCTTAGTTTTCTGAATGTTGAGCTTTAAGCCAACTTTTTCACTCCCCTCTTTCACTTTCATCAAGAGACTCTTTAGTTCTTCTTCACTTTCTGCAATAAGGGTGGTGTTATCTGCATATCTGAGATTATAGCTATTTCTCCCGGCAATCTTGATTCCAGCTTGTGCTTCATCCATTCCAGCATTTCTCATGATGTACTCTGCATGTAAGTTAAATAAGCAGGGTGACAATATAAAGCCTTGACGTACTCCTTTTCCTATTTGGAACCAGTCTGTTGTTCCATGTCCACTTCTAACTGTTGCTTCCTGACCTGCATATAGGTTTCTCAAGAGGCAGGTCAGGTGGTCTGGTATTCCCATCTCTTGAAGAATTTTCCACAGTTTTTTGTGATCCACACAGTCAAAGGCTTTGGCATAGTCAATAAAGCAGAAATAGATGTTTTTCTGGAACTCTCTTGCTTTTTCCATGATCCAGCAGATATTGGCAATTTGATCTCTGGTTCCTCTGCCTTTTCTAAAACCAGCTTGAACATCTGGAAGTTCACAGTTCACATATTGTTGAAGCCTGGCTTGGAGAATTTTGAGCATTACTTTACTAGCATGTGAGATGACTGCAATTGTACGGCAGTTAGAGCATTCTTTGGCATTGCCTTTCTTTGGGATTGGAATGAAAAATTAACAGACTTAGCTATAAATCCAAAATAAATATTTTCATAATGAAAATGCCAATGCCTTTTTAATTAAGGATGGAAGAGACAACATAAAAGACTTCAGATAAATGAAGAATTGTTCTTTTCTCTCATAAATTAAAGGACCTGATAACTAAATTATTTTGAGATACTGATTACCAGAAATTGTTTAGAATCTAAACTACAGAATTTTCCAACTGCATAATAATTTTCACCTCATAGTGGGGCTGACAGCCTCAGACCAAATTTGGTGCTCTGGCTCTTTAAGATCATTTTCTGGACCACAGCTCTATAGTCCATGGGGTAGCAAAGAGTCGGACATGACTGAGCGACCTTCACTTTCACAGCTCTATATTATGAGTCAATAGGTAGACGAAATTCTACTGAAGATAGTAGCATTGAGTCCAACACAACACAGTGTGAACTTTTTTTTTTTGGTCAAGTTGACCTTAGAGGGAAGAGTTATTACACATAAAAAAATATGCCCACATTTACATAAATATGGTTCGCTGGTGCCTTAGACAATGGTAAAGAATCGGCCTGCAATGCAGGAGACCCAGGTTCTATCCCTGGGTTGGGAAGATCCCCTGAAGAAGGGCATGGTAATCCAAAGAAGTATTCTTGTCTGCAGAATTTCAGGGACAGAGGAGTCTGGGTTGGAAAAGAGTTGGACACAATTTAGCAACTAAATAACAACATACATATTCAATACTAAAAATGAGTAAAATCTTGGAAGAAAACAGCAGAGAACAAAATCAGGAATTTAGGAATGGGAAGAAAAAAGCGTTCTTGTAAAGAGAAAAACAAAGGCTTAGACAACATGGTCAGGTAATGGGGCGACCACCAGATAAATCAAGAGAACGAGTTGAATTTCTCTTCTTTGTCCACCCAACTGATCTCCTTTAGAATGTGTAACTTCTCTAAGCCCTTGACTCTTCATGTGTGTCTGAACAGGGCAATACTGCACCATATCCAAAAGTCTCTTGTAGCTTGGATAACAGACCGGAAGTTTTCTGTCCAGATGATAAACAGATGCTTTTTTTTAATAGGCTATTTTTATTGCACAGTGGGTTTCAAGTGTACTCGTCTAGAGTTTCACAGAAGAGAGCCAAGCTTGTCAGCATATACACAGAGCACAGCCGTGAAGCCTAATCCAAACCAAAGCCTCTGAAATGAGTACAAACAGCCAGACAGTCCAAATGTTCCCTGTGCAATGTCCACTTCGGCCATGATCCCTCTGCCTCTGCACTCCCATGCTCCTCCCAGTGAGATAACGCTCTTCACTCAACCCCAATGCTTCACACAATCCTGCTGAGTGCAATAAGACATATGTTCATTAAAAAGCTGGTAGAGTTCACCAGGTGCAATAGGCAATGAAAATGTTAGGTCACCATTCTCTACCTTGAGAATGGCACAGTGATTGACAACAACCAGAGATCTAACAGAACACGCTTATGACCCTGTCACAAGCAGTAGTCCAGTAGTTCTCTTCTTCAAAATCTTCATAAGATAATCTGAAATGTGAACAAATATTTATACCTACACTTATGTCACAGTATTTACTCATAACAGTAAAATAATCTGCCACACCTTAGAGATACAATAATCAAGGGATGATTGTGTAAATGGTACCTCAACTTACCACTGAAAGAGGAGAGTGAAAAAGTTGGCTTAAAGCTCAACATTCATAAAACAAAGATCGTGGCATCTGGTCCCAACACTTCATGGCAAATAGATGGAGAAACAGTGGAAACAGTGGCTGACTTTATTTTTGGGGGCTCCAAAATCACTGCAGATGGTGACTGCAGCCATGAAATTAAAAGACACTTGCTCCTTGGAAGGAAAGCTATGACCAACCTAGACAACATATTAAAAAGCAGAGACATTACTTTGTCAACAAAGGTTCATCTAGTCAAGGCTATGGTTTTTACAGTAGTTATGTATGGATGTGAGAGTTGAACTATAAAGAAAGCTGAGCACTGAAGAATTGATGCTTTTGAACTGTGGTGTTGGAGAAGACTCTTAAGAGTCCCTTGGACAGCAAGGAGATCAAACCAGTCCATCCTAAAAGAAATCAGTCCTAAGTATTCATTGGAGGGACTGATATTGAAGCTGAAACTCCAATACTTCGGCCACCTGATGCAAAGAGCTAACTCATTTGAAAAGATCCTGATGCTGCGGAAGACTGAAGGCAGGACAAGAAGGGAATGACAAAGGATGAGAAGGTTGGTAGCATCACCAACTCAATAGGCATGAGTTTTAGTAAACTCCAGGAGTTGGTGATGGACAGGGAGGCCTTGCGTGCTGTAGTCCACGGGGTCACAAAGAATCAGACATGACTGAGCGACTGATCTGAACTGAACCTCAACTTGTAAACTCTCCTCCACAGCCCCATGCTTACCCTCTACAATAATCAAACTGCTAGCTGGTAGACAACCTCTTCAGTAGACTTAAGATCCAGGAGGCAAAAATTGTTTTGTTCACAGCTTCACCCATAAAGTCTACCTCACAGTGAGCACGGTAACTATTTGTGACATGTTTGCTAGCAAAGGTTTCTACATCAATTCTGCCTTGTGGAGTATCTTGCAGCTATTAAATGTGTTTAGGGAAGCATTTTTTAATATAAGGAATGCTGATGATGAAAAGATCCTAAAACACAAGAGCAGTGAATATATATAATGCCACTGAATCATACATCTGAAATTGGGTATGTGTGCTTAGTCGCTAAGTCTTGTCTGACTCTTTGAGACGCCATGGACTGTAGCCCACCAGGCTCCTTTGTTCATCGGATTTTCCAGGCAAGAATACTGGAGTGGGTAGCCATTCCCTTCTCCAAGGGATCTTCCCGACCCAGAGATCGAACCTGCATCTCCTCCATTGGCAGGTGGGTTCTTTATGAGCTACCTGGGAAGCCTGAAATTGGATAAAAATTAATTTTATGTATTGTATACTTTGCCACAGTGAAAAATAAATATTAGGAAATGCTTATGAGGCAAGTTAAGTGAAAAGACAGGATACTGTGTGTCTAAACTCTATATAAAATTCTGTGTTTTAAAAAAACCAGAGAGAAGTACATTAAGGTGCTCATTATGGGTGATTTTTGTTTTATTTACAATTTTCTGTTTTTTTTCCCCAAAATATCTACAATGGTCCACTTACAGTTGCCCCCTGGTCTCTGTGGGTGACTGGTTCCAGAATCCCCTCAAGTTACCCAAATCCAGGATTCCCAAGTCCCTCATATAAAATGGTGAAGTATTTGCATATACCTCCACATATCCTCCTATATGCTTTAAGTCATCTCTAGACTACTTTGCTTTGCCAACAAAGGTCCATCTAGTCAAGGCTAGGGTTTTTCCAGTGGTCATGTATGGATGTGAGAGTTGGACTGTGAAGAAAGCTGAGCGCCGAAGAATTGATGCTTTTGAACTGTGGTATTGGAGAAGACTCTTGAGAGTCCCTTGGACTGCAAGGAGATCCAAACAGTCCATTCTAAAGGAGATCAGCCCTGGGTGTTCTTTGGAAGGAATGATGCTGAAGCTGAAACTCCAGTACTTAAGACTCTGATGCTGGAAGGGGTTGGGGGCAGGAGGAGAAGGGGACAACAGAGGATGAGATGGCTGGATGGCATCACCAACTTGATGGACGTGAGTTTGAGTGACCTCTGGGAGATGGTGATGGACAGGAAGGCCTGGCGTGCTGCAATTCATGGGGTCACAAAGAGTCGGACACGACTGAGCGACTGAACCGAACTGAAGACTACTTATAATACCTAATGCAGTGTGCTGCTAAGCTGCTACTGCTGCTAAGTCGCTTCAGTCGTGTCCGACTCTGAGCGACCCCATGGACTGCAGCCTACCAGGTTCCTCTGTCCATGGGATTTTCCAGGCAAAGAGTAATGGAGTGGGTTGCCATTGCCTTCTCCTAATGCAGTGTAGATACTAAGTAAACAGTTGTTGGCTTGTGGCAAATTCAAGTTCTGCTTTCTGGAACTTTCTGGAAATGTTTTTTGGAATAGTTTTGATCCATGGTTGATTGAATTTGTGGATGCAGAGCCTGTGGATATAGAGGGCTGACTGTATAACACTCACAATCAGAAAAATATGTGGTATGGCAGCTGTTGGGGATAGGAAGGTTTGGATATCAACAGGTTTCGTCTGGATGGGAACCATTCACCTTGCTATGATCCTTGATGTGCTTGTATACTGCATACCATCTGTGCTTGCCTACACTGTGAAGACAACTCAAAAGGCATGCAAACAGGATTAAAATTTTTAACTTTATTATACTGAAATGTCTTTTTCTTCTTGCTATGCTAGAAAGCACATATTACAAATTTTCTTCTCCCTAAGTATATTTTGTCCTGGCTGAGAATAGCAACAGATGATTGTTTTTGGACATTCAAGTGCCAAACTGGATCAAATGCACGGTTGTTCTCAGAGGTGAAATCTTTCTGGACCTGGGATGGGCCAGTCTGGAAGGCCTCATAGAGAATGAGGCATCCAGAAGGCCTCAGTAAACATGAGATTCATCACATTTACAGATAAATTAGAAGAAAGGCCTCTGGAGTTGCACTAACTCAGGACTGAAGTTAACATATAACAAAGACCTAGGACTGCCACCTGTGATTGTCATCTTGAGTGTTCCTGGCCTCAAATAAATAGCAATAACAATACCTGCCCCTTGAGTATTAAATGGGATGATATCAACAAATCCAAGACATAGGAAAACCCAGAGCAGAGCCTGCGGTCAGTAGGTGCTCAATCTGTATCACTGGTTTTCTTCTATTTCCTTCTTTCGATCAAGTGTCTAATCTGGGAAAGCAACAGTATAAATGAAATAATCAACTGTCTATAACTCATCGAGTTAACATGACTGGAGTACAGGAAGATAGTTTCAACAATCTTTTAGTTTATCCCATTAATTCAGAAGCCCTCATGATATAGTTCAAAACAATTTTCTATTCTCTGTTCCTTAGTAATGTGTGCTAAGTCACTTCAATTGTGTCCAACTCTGTGCAACTCTATGGACTATAGCCTTCCAGGTTCCTCTGCCCATGGAATTTTCTAGGCAAGAATATTGGAATGGGTTGCCATTTTCTACTCCAGAGAATCTTCCCAACCCAGGCATCAAACCCACATCTCTTGTATTGGCAGTCGGGGGGGGGGGGGGCGGGTGGGGAGCAGGCAGGGTCGGGGGAGCGGGCGGGGTGGGGTCCTTACCACTAGTGCCACCTGGGAAGCCTTCTTTAGTAATAGGAAAATATTAATCACTATACTCTGTGTACTTCATACACCTGAGATCATGAAGCCACCCTTCAATTCCTTCTTCAATGTTCCCATCTTAAAATCTTTGATTGCTTTAAACACGCTGTGGCTCCTCGGGGCCTTTGTGAATTCTCCCCACACTATAAGGAATCCTCTGAATTCTTTCACACAAGGCAGTCACCTGTTCTATGCATACCAGTGTTGCCCTTGGAAAATACAACTAATCATTATGTTTCTGAAGGTCACTTGACTTGGGGTAACTGATGGGGGCGTGTGGGTACTCCCGAGACAGATCCAAGTGTGACCAAGAGTGCCCTCCACGTCTGCTTCCATTGTAACCTTTGTCCCTTCCTTTGCTTCATCATTATCAACAGTGTTCAGCAAGCTGATAGCTTCTGAGATTGTATCAGATTCAACAATGCATCAAATCTCTTCCTTCAAGAGCAGTCTTATCTATGCAGAATATCTGCTCTCTTTCTTATCATCTCTTTTTCTTCAGTGCCTCACAGGGCAAAGGAGGAAAGGAACCAGGCAAAGATAATGGAGATCTTCAGTTGTTCAGGTTTTCCTTTGTGCAGGCTAAACTCTGAACCCTACTACCCTCAGGCTAGAAAGCTCAAGTGCATTCTCTCAATAAACACGTCCTGGGCCTAGCACTAAAACCTGGGCATTCAAAAAGAAGCTAGTCTTGACTTGTGGAAGAAAAGAGTATTACCAAGTTCACCACAGTGCGACATGTTCTACAACAGAGGTATGCCCAGGGTGTTACTATAGCTGAAAGGAGCAGGAGAGGAGGACACTGGGCCTGCCCGGACGGAGTCAGGCAATTCACACACCTCTTTACTGGCTGCTGAGCAATGAAGGAGCTGACCCTACAGTGTCTCTGGGGGGTTAATGATGTTGCAGTCTGTTAATGCAGTCTGTTTAACACCACTGTCACTGAACTGCTTTGGTTACTGCATATACATGCACATTCTCCTCACATATTCACCTCTTTATTTTCAGAATAAAACATATGGTGCTTCCATTCCCTTCCGAGGCTTTCAACCTCATCGTGCTTCCTGCCCTGGAGAGTTGCTTTGACTATCAGGAAAAGAACACTGTAATGACTTGGATGGAGCAAACAAAGAGGGAAGAATGGCCTGCTTGCTGAAAGGAACTAGAAAAGCGGGTGTGGAGCCACTACCAGAAGTGCCGATGGTGACCAGGCCCTCGGTGGTCCCAGCTGGTGAGTGACTGCCCTGTGGGTGCCCACATGCATCCCCATCAGCTGCAGCTAGGTGCAGTTTATCTTCTGATCATTTTTCATCCCCCACCCCTGGCCTCACCCATTTCTAGTGGTAGAATACTCATCAAGAATGGTTTTTAACCTTTCACAGGCCAAGCAACTCTTTGGAAAAATGGTGAATTTCTAGGATCCCGTCTCCAGAAAATTTCTCAGAAGCACATAAACATAAAATATTATACACACATTTTGGAGATTCACAAACTCCTGAAGCCCATACATGGATTATGAGGAGGGGCATACTGTTCAGTTTGAATGTTTTTGAATTTCTATCTTGTGCCAAGCACCTTGGAGAACCCACCTCAGACTCAACTTGTCACCATTCTCAGTGTCGAACTCTTTTCCATGTCCAGCTACATTATCGGCAACCAGAGGGTACGTATGGGTTGTAACTTAATCATCTTTTATTTCCAGCTTCTAGTAAGTTCCTTATTCTGGAGAAAAAGAGTCCACTGAATGAAACAGACACAAATTCACATAATTTTATCACTGAGATCCTAATGGTCAACATTATGGGATGAGTGACTTTAAGCTAAATCCCAGAGTAGGGACAGAAGTAAATAAGAAAAGTTAGAGGTGGACGTTACAGGCAGAAGAGCACACAGACAGGAAACAGCATGTACAAGAAATGAAGTAATTCAGGATTCACGGTGACTAAAAAGACAGGCAGGAGGAACCTGTTGAGTTGAGGAGGAAGCAGTAAAGAAAGCTGAGGTTATAGAAGGCACTGAAGGAGGTGTAAGGGAGCCCAGATTTATTTTGTAAAGGTAGGAAGTCACTGAAAGACATTTTTTTCCTTTCCCACTTGAAAGTAATAGATGATAGTTGTAGAAAATGGGGGAAGTCATAAACATTTAGAACCCTACCATACTGAGCAAACCACTAACACTGTTCTTTCATCATATATACGTATGGTTGCCTAGTGGTTAGGATCACTGGCTTTCAGCCTAAGTCATGTCCAGCTCTTGCGACCCCATGGACTGCAGCCTGCCAGGCTCCTCTGGAGATGGAATTCTCCAGGCAAGAACACTGGAGTGGGTTGCCATTTCCTTCTTCAGGGGATGTTCCTGACCCAGGGATCGAACCCGGGTCTCCTGCATTGCAGAAAGTTTCTTTACCAACTGAGCTACCAGAGAAGCCAATAACCTAGATTAAATCCCTGGTTGGGGAACTGAGATCCAGCAAGTTGTGCAATCAGAGAGAAGAAAAGAAAGAAAAAAAAAAGAGAGAGAGAGTAAGAACAAAAGTGCACCCAGATTGATACTTTAAGTAACACTAGGGTTTCAAGTCAAGCAGAGGAAGAAGGAGATCAAGAAGGAAGAAACAGTCAGACACAGAGCAGAAAGAATACTAAGACCATCCTGCCCTTGAGCTTTTTAGGAAGAATATTTTTTTTTTTTTCAATTTGAAGGTCGTTCAGTCAACTTCAATGATTAAACAAAATCAGATTAAAAAGTCCATGATGAGGATAAGAATTTACATCCCCTGGCTGCCTCTCCGAGCTTTACCCACCAGCCATATGGAGTTGACAATTAATATTCAGTAGGAAGTAGATTTATAATCATGTGCCTGCCATTCAAATGTGAGAAGAAATGTTTTCTTCTCAGTACACCCAATAATACATTAATACATCTCCAGTTTAAAATACATTTATGAATAACATTATACATTTTATAAGTTTCCTGGCAAGAATGATAATAGAACAATCTATTTTCACAGCTATGTGAAACAAAAAAAAAGGAATGAAAGGTTCAGTTAATCAAGGAATTTAATATGCTTTATAATAAATATCAAACAGTCATTACTTGGCCTATACAAAGGGTGGCGGAGGTCAAAAGACAATTATAACAGCAAGAGTTTGTGCCCATATTTATTCTCTGTCAGTTGCTTACATTTGCATAAAAAGTCTCCTCTACTCATGAATTTTTTACCACATTAGAATGCTAGAAATCAAATTTGTTTTTTCTGATTTATATATGGGCAATAATAATAAGATTTTGTAGTGATTAACAGTAGGAACAATCAAATAAATGGAAAACACCAGCCCTTCCAAGGTACCAACACAACGACCAAAAGACAGATATGAAAATAAATTACCTTCACTGCCTTAGGTAAAGACTGGAAGGCTCAGAAAGCCAGGAAAGGGACAGAATTTGAAAGGATTACTGTGTCAGTTTTTGATACAGCCAGGAAAGGCCAAATACTGTGAATTCTTCATCTTCTGTCGTTTTTGCCAATAGTAGGTATGTGTACACAACATATGCACACTCAACTTGATGGCAGTGTGATCATAAAAAGAGAGGCAATAACTTCAAGATTATAAGTGGCGAGATGTGGGCTAGAAGGAGATGCAAGCACTATCTATCCAGGAACTGAAGGAGTCACAATTTCCTCTCTTGATAACCACGTGGAACTAGAGGTCACAACTAGTAGATACCAAAATGTAATAAAATGACTTGTACAAGTGAGCTTATTTACAAAGCAGAAATAGAGTCACAGATGTAAAACATAAATTTACGGTTACCAAGGGGGATACCAAAGAGTCAGGCATGCCTGCATGACTAACACACAAGGGGGATGGGGGAAAGAGAAATTGGGCGATTGGGCTTGATATATAGACACTACCATATATAAAATGCTATTGTGTTATTATTTAGTCACTAAGTTGTGTCTGACTCTTTGCAACCTCATGGACTGGAGCCCACCAGGCTCCTCTGTCCATGGGGTTTCCCAGGTAAGAATACTGGAGTGGGTGCCATTTCCTTCTTCAGAGGTCCAAATCCAGGGGTCAAATTCTGTGTCTCCTGCATTGGCAGGCAGGTTCTTTACCACTAAGCCACCAGGGAAGTGCCCCCATATATAAAATAGATAACTAATAAGAACCTACTATATAGCACAGGGAACTCAATACTCTAATGACCTATAAGAAATAGAATGTAAAAAAGAGTGGATATATGTGTATGTATAACTGATTCACTTTGCTGAACAAACTAACATCGTAAATCAACTACACTCCAATAAAAATTAACTTTAAAATAAATAACTTTAGGATGATCTTCCTAAACTGAGAATCCTATGATTCCATGATGATTCCTTTAGGAATAACATCTGTCACATTTACCTCCAGCAACATTTCTGCTTTTAATGAAGGAAAGAATTTCAAAAAGAGGCAAAATATGGTAATGATGGCTAATCATCTCTGTGTTCAAAGGTGAGCAAGATTAAGGGCTTCCAATATATTAAATACTCAATAAATACCAGAATAATAAAATCAAGGAAGGAAAGAATAAACAACTAAATGATGGGGTGGGGAGGACGGGCGGGGGGGCGGGGGGGACAGGCGGGGGGAAAGGTGCTAAAAATTAAGAATACTCTAGTAAGCAGGAATAAAGTTTTATTGAGTTTGATGATCTGGACAGGCAACTTAATTTCCACTGTCTACAATGTAAGAAACATCTATCATGGCAAGTTTAAGTAAAAAATGAGCTTACTCTAGTATGTAAAGCAGTTACTAGTTTGATAACTTAAATCTTGCCAGGGTTATTAAATATGATTATCTCATGGCATAATATTTAGATAAAAATATACACTAAGATCACAGAACTAGGAAACTTTATGCATTCAAATATATTGAGTTTATCTGTTTATAGAAGAACTTGGTCATAATGGAATTTCTACTTCATCTTCAACTGATAACTGGGTTTCATTGTTTGTATTTATAATTTTGAAAAATATCCACTATTCATTTAATCATAAGTATAGCTACTGAAGGAAGGAAGGAGCAGGAAATGGCAACCCACTCCAGTGTTCTTGCCTGGAGAATCCCAGGGACGGGGGAGGCTGGTGGGCTGCCGTCTATGGGGTCGTACAGAGTTGGACATGACTGAAGCAACTTAGCAGCAGCAGCAGCATAGTTACTGAAAAGAGTTAAATGTCACCATTTTATGTTCACTCCAAAGTGTGATAAACACTTGATTAGTCAAACTAAAAAAGAAAACAAAACAACACAAATTACTGATACTAAACTACACTTATTTTCAAAAAAAAACTTAAAATCTGACAATAAAGAGAGTTGGTTCTTTAAGTACAAGTCATTTTAGCATTTTCATGCCTTCAACGAACCTGCCCAGTCCTGTGTAGCCCGGTCTTCTGGGAAAGAGCTTGCACCATGGTCAAAGAAATGGCCTCTGGAGCCAGGCGGCCTGGGTTCAATTCCCAGCTCAACCACTCGCTGATATTATGACCTTATGACCAAGTTACCTCATCATTCTGTGTCTCAGTTTCTTCACCTATAAAAATGGAATTATAAGAACACCTAACCAACCAAAGCTGTGTGAGGAGTAAACACATTAACGTGAAGGACATAAAAGAGCTCCTGCCACACAGCCGTTGTTCAGTTGCTCAGTCGGGTCTGACTCTCTTTGTGACTCCATGGATTGCAGCACGCCAAGCTTCCCTGTCCTTCACTGTCTCCCAGAGTTTGCGCAAACTCATGTCCACTGAGTCGGTGATGTCATCCAACCACCTTATCCTCTTTCCCTCTTTCTTCTCCTCTTTCCCTCAATTCTTCTCCTCTTTCCCTCAGTTTTTCCCAGCATCAGGGTCTCTTCAAATGAGTCGGCTCTTTGTATCAGGTGGCCAAAGGATTGGAGCTTCAGCTTCAGCACCAGTCCATATAAAGAATATTCAGGGTTGATTTATTTTATGACTGGTTGGATCTCCTTGCTGTCCAAGGAACTCTCAAGTCTTCTCCAAAACCACAGTTCGAAAACATCAATTCTTCGGCATTCTACTTTACGGTCTAATTCTCACATCAGGATGTGACTACTGGAAAAACTATACCTTTGACTATATGGACCTTTGTCAGCAAAGTGATGTCTCTGCTTTTTATCACGCCGTCTAAGTTTGTCATAGCATTTCTTCCAAGGAGCAACCATGTTTTAATTTCATGGCTGCAGTCACTATCCACAGTGATGTTGGAGCCCAAGAAAATAAAGTCTGTCACTATTTCCATTGTTTCCCCATCTATTTGCCACGAAGTGATGGGACCAGATGCCATGCTCTTCATTTTTCATATATTGAGTTTTAAGCCAGCTTTTTCACTCTCCTCTTTCACCCTCATCAGGAGGCTCACAGTATATACTCAATAAAGATTGGCTTATTATTATAGTTTATTACAATTATTGTTATCATCATCATTATTAAAACTATTACCTATTTTGTGGGCTTTCCATGAAACAAAAATCAACTCAGGTCTGAGTACTCTGGTCTAACTAATAAGCAGTTCTCACAGAATACCATATGTCCACCACAGCATAATTAGTGTCTAGGATCTGTACATGCTTTCGGTGAACTGTAAGACACTTATTAGTCAAAGGCTAGTGAGGGGTAGATACAGGTCTGGACTGGGTATTCTGACTCTTGATGATGCTCCTATTTCTCATGGTGGTTTCTAATCTTGCTAGGCTTTCAGTAAACCACAGCAACAGGCTCAAAAACAAAGCTATAAGTAAATAAATAACCCACCAACGAACATATTTCTCCACAGACCACAATAAAAGCAAGGGAGATATACTGAAAACATCCAGTTGCAAGTTTTATGGCCTCAATTCTTTGGCCATGTGTGTTCTCCATGTGAAAGTAAAACAGGAAAAGTAGTCATCCCTCAGCCAAAGCCATGTTCTAGCACGCACCACCTGCAGGCAATCACCAGTAACACCCCATGTTTCACTCCTACTTCTTGGCCTACTTCCAAGAGGTGTGGCCAACTGTGTTACAAATCTGAATTTCCAGAATCTTGGAGTAACCTTCCCCAACTCTTCAACTATAACTCATAAGTCTTTCCCTACTGACTTCTCCTTTCTGTACCATCCAGTATGCATCAACCCCCTCATTCGTAAGACAGGTGAGTGTTCTGGAATAATAACATGCAGAGTTCTGAAGTGCTTTTGAAAATCTAAAGTGTAAACCAATATCACTAGCCTCATTATAGGAGTTATTAACGTACAATTATGCAATCAGCAAGCTGGGGTGGATGGGGGGTCAGGTATTATCTACACTCCTTATTGTATAGGTAAGGAAACTATGATACTGCTCATTTAGAGCCAAAATAACAACTCATTCAAAGCAACTTAATGTGTTCATATAACTTTTAAGGCACTCATTAAAGAAAAATTTATTTATACACTTTGACACTTTAATGTTGTGAGAGGCTAATCATCTAAATCCAGGTTGTTAATAATACTGTATACCTTATAACTTGTAATCATGTGCAGATTTAGAATAATACTTTAACTTTCTAAATCCTGGGCTTCTTCCATGGACCCACATTTCACATTTTGTCATTACTAATGGCATCAATGTACTTCTCAAAAATTATTTTCAAACAATGAATAACTGTGTGTTTAAGCTTTCTGAATTCTGTCTTCTCTTCTCTGCAACTGGATCAGGGCAGGAACTTGGACGGACATGAGATGCACGGTCTGGACTCCTGACTTCAACCAAGAAAGCCCAGCGGGACACAGCAGGGTAAGGACATTTTACAAGATGGTAAAAGTATCTGCCTGCAACGCAGGAGACCTGGATTTGATCCATGGCTTGGGGAGATCCCCTGGAGAAGGGAACGGCTACCCACTCCAGTATTCTTGCCTGGAGAATTCCATGGACAGTCGAGCCTGGAAGGCTACAGTCCATGGTGTGGCAAAGAGTTGGACATGACTGAGTGACTTTCACTTTCACACATCTTTTCCTAAGATGTTCTCTGCCTTTAACAAGATGCACATATCCTCTTACATTTACTAAAGGGAACTTTTTCATTATTATATGTTTGGCAACCTATGCACATGCTAAGTCGCTTCAGTCATGTCCGACTCTTTGTAACCCTATGGACTGTAGCCCTCCAGGATCCTCCATCCATGGGATTCTCTGAGGCAAGAATACTGGAGTGGGCTGCCATGCCCTCCTCCAGGGGATCTTTCTGACCCAGGGATCAAACCTGTGTCTCTTATGTCTTCTGCATTGGCAGATGGCTTCTTTAGTGCCACTTGAGAAGCCCAAGGTAAGTCAAAAGTAAATTCATAGACAAATAAACAAGGAAAACATTTATTTTTCAATTCTGTATTTCTTACACACAAATTGAAGTTGGTAGAATCAGACTATGAAAACATTCAAACGCTTTTAAGGGGCAGAAGAAAGCTAATTGTTTAAAATATACAGCAAGTTTACATATACATGGGGAAATATCCAGAGAGATATAACCCAAGACCAATTTTAACCAGACAATATAGATCATGAAAGATCAGTCCACTCTGATTAGCTGGGGCCTGTGCCATACTGGTTCTTACATATTTTTTATTTAATTTATATTTTATTAAACATAAATGTTTAACTCCTGATATAAAGAAAATGTTGGTAAACATTTGTAGCTGCTATCATTTTGAGTCTTCCTCTGTGTTTTCTCATCTTCTTCCAGTGACAATGTAATTTTTATGCCATTAAGCAAATGTGATGTTAAATAATCCACACTATAGAATGTTCTCTACTCGCTGAAAGGATCTTAATTTATGTTATGCTCATCTATAGAACATCTCACTATAATAAAGCAAAGAAATTTTTTTGACAGAACAAGGAAGGGTGGCCACTTTTAAAAACAGACACAGAGAGCTTTTCAAAAAAGCTAATTACTAAAAGACAATAAGTGTTAATAAAAGGTTAATCAATAAAAGGATAATAAAAGTGTTGATATCTTCAGTATCTGCAGAGAATAAAGCAAGAACAATACAATGGTAACTTTTTCCCCTGAGCAAGTCTCATGAGAAAGACATCCACATCTGAATGAGCCAGGAATCCCATTATGTGAAGTTTCCACAAATCCCCAAAGCTAACTTAGAGAAAGAGATTATAAAGATCAGGTCCTTACTGTAATTTGTCCCCTAAGGGACAAAATTTTTATTTATATTTAGGTGTGTCAATGAACAAACCATTAACTATAAAGTGTAATGAAATAAGACAACATAATATTTTTTTAAAATAATGTAAATGTTGTTTCCCCTACTATTTCCTTGGACAGAGGAGCTGGCAGCCTACAGTGCAGAGGGTTGGAAGAGTTGGACATGATTTCCCAACCACCACCATCACCACCACCATCTCCTAGTTCACTTTGAGTCTCAGTAAAAATGGGAGAGTTCTTTGGGCTCACAGTGGGTGAATGAATGCCCTGCTGTGGTGGCTGGTGCAAGGGCCCTGCTCTCAGGTTTTTATGGGCCTGGGTAACAAAATCCCTTCACAGCAGCAAAATGAGTATTTAATGAGGACACTGACTGTCAGCCAAATTTCAGCATGTGCCTCTGTCCAGGAAGCAAAGGAGAGATGTCATTTGTTATACATTATAGCTAATAAAAACAATAGCTTAAAGAAATAACCAAAATATAAGATTAAAATTTTAAAAATCACTTCCAAAAAAATAAGCATCTTTGGAGATACAGATAGGTTTGTGTTTAGAGATTTCTAACCACTTTCCTATAATATCTGGCTATTAATTTCTTTAAACCCTTCACAACATCACCTGTTATGTTCAGAATAAATACAGGTATCCAGGAGAGATGAGTTCAAAGTGTTTCATTTAAGTTCAATATTACAGAAACACGATGCATCAGATCACGCGGTTTGGCTGTTGAACAACAAATTACCCTCAGTTTTCCAAATGCTGAAATAATCTCTTCATGGTTATTTGTGTGCTCAACCAGATAAAGCCAGAACCTCCCCCCAGGTTCTCTGCTTCAATTAACCACACAGAAATAAGAAGGCTGTATCCTTAACGATTAGAGAAATGCAAATCGAAACTACAATGAGGCACCACATCACACAGGTGAGAATGACCTGCATGAAACACTCGAAATAACAAACCCTGGAGAGTAGAGAAAAAGGAGCAAACCCTCCTATACTGTTGACATGAATGTAAACTGCTGCAGCCACTATGGAAAACAACAGCATGGAGGTTCCTCAAAAAAATAAAACGAGTTACCATACGACCCATCAATCCCATTCCTGGGCATATATTCAGACAAAGCTATAATTCAGAAAGATACACGCAGCCCTACGTTCACAGCAGCACTACTCACAGTAGCCAAGACATGCAAACGACCTACATGTTCATCAACAGACGAATGGATAAAGATGTGGCACATACAGACAATGCACTAGTACTCAGCCATAAAAAGAATGAAATAATGCCATTTTCAGCCACATGGTTGGACACAGAGATTACTATACTAAGAGAAGTAAGTCAGAAAAGAAAGACAATACCATAGGATACCACTTACATATGGAATCTTACTGTGATACAAATGAATTTGTCGATGAAAGAGAAACAGACTCACAGACACAGAGAACAGACTTGCCAAGGCAGAGGGGGTGGGGGGAGAGATGGATTGAGAGTTTGGTATTGGCAGACACAAATTACATACAGGATGGATAAATAAGATCTTACTGTAATAAGCGATACTGAAAAATACAGAAAAGAAGTATATATGTATAACTGAATCACTTTGCTGTACAGTAGAAATTAACACAACATTATAAATCAAATACACATCAATAAAATAAATTTTTTTAAAAAAGAAAAAAATAAGTTTGGGAAACACCTTGTTCATTTCACCCCATGTCAAGCCTTTGGAAATATGCTCTCAAGCTCCACTTTTCAAGATCTTAGTACTCTTTATATTGTATAATAATAATAGTAAAGTTTAAACAGTGGTTGAGGGACCTTAAGATGTAAACTGAACAAATAAAAGTTTATAAAAATTAAAAGAACAAGAAAACATTTCCAGAGAATGGTCAAGAAAAAAATGAATGAGCAACAGGGTATTAATTTTGGTCATCAGCATTCTCTCCTAGGGCATAAGGATGATTTTTCTATCCTGCCAAGATTTTGAGAAGGCTAAATTCAAAACAGCAAGTTTTTACAAAAAGGATTAAAGAGCATCAGAATAAAGAGATTGTTAGTAGTATATGACCTAAGCAAGTTTTACTCTAGTTGATGACAATAAAAATTTTTTTTAACCACAAAAAAAAAAAAAAAAACAGCAAGTTTTACAACAGGTGAACAAACTTTACTATCCGTAGTGAATGGGACTATAGCAACTTTGAAACATGGCCGGCCATTAATCCTCTGAAACTTGTCTCATTAGGTGATGGAGGCTGTGTCCCCTCCCCTTGAATCTGTGTGGAATGGTGACTGCTTCCTCCAAATCGAGTATGATGGAAACAGTGCTTGTGAATTCAAAGGTCATGCAGGTCCCTTCTCATCCACGGGAACATGGGGCTCTGAGCCCTGAGTTCCCCTATCATAAGCCCCACTACCCTGAGGCTGCCAAGCTGATGGACAGCTCCAGCTGAGATCAGCCTTCCAGACTCCCTGCCAAGGTTAGACAAACATGAGTGAAGCCGTCTAGGACATGACTATCTGCCAGCTGGGCACTACTCACCGAGCCGTGGCTGAATGTCTGTGTAAAGTCACATGGCTATTGTTCTAAGTCACTAAGCTTTAGGAGAGTTTGTTATGTAGCAACTTGTAGAGAATCACAGAATTTAGAAGGTGCTTTTGAAGATCTCCAGGTGAAACACTCTGTTTGCTATTTGCTTTCGAGGAAACAGATCCAGATTAGTTAAGTGTCCAAGGTTTCTTGTTAGCAATTGGGTTAAAACTAAAAAACAGGTTTTGGGGCTCCCAGGTCTGTTCTTTCAAAGAAACCACCTTGGTTTCATCACATCCCATCTCCACATTTTTATTCTGTTATTGTGGGAACTCAAAGAGTAGTGTTAGGGCCATGTCCTTAGAAGTTGTGTCTTCCATTAAAAATTAAGGACAATCTGACATATTTTCTTTCTCATGCCTTTATCTTAAACAATTTCCTTGGGTGAAACTGGAAAGAATTACTATTTGGAGAGTCTGAAATAAAAATTCTAACCAGAATTTACTTCAGTAATGTGGATAGTAGTGTTAGCTTCAAAAGGTATGCCTAATATTTCAGCTCTATTCTCATTTCATGTGAAATATCTTCAGGGTAAACCTTGGTGGCACTTTTGATAAAAGAAATTTTCACATATTGTGATACAGGAAAGACATTCTGGCTTCTTCATGAGTTAACTTGAATTTGATACTAATCAGAACAGCCTGTTTGTAGCCTATCAAACACACATTGTACATCTGCTTTAATTATTAAAGAAAAGGCACAATGACCAGAAGTAAAGAATGTCCATGTCAAAAATAAAGACTAAATGCCTTCCTTCCTGGGATGCAATGTTGGTCCACCTTCGATAAGACTCCCTTCCCAGTTGCCAAAGCCATACTGATATACTGTGTATATGGTAATCTGGTTTTTTGTTGAAACCTTAAAGGACGGTGTCCTGGACTTGTTTGATGTTCTGTTCTGACAAGATACAAAGCAAGGCTGAAATCCATTCATCTTCAGAGCAGTCTCTCATAGTTATCTGAGAAGCTGTCTTCCAGGCTGTAGTCCTCAGTTTGGCCCCAGTAAAAATCTTTCCTACTTCTATTATAGATAGATCATTTTCACTGACATTTTCTTCTAGTATTTATATAGTCAATGCTTTGCTCCAACTTGTTAAGATAATCAATGACCTGTGATTAGCACTAGTAACCCAGTTCTTGAGCTTTACTTATACCTTTTCAGTTAGCTGAACTAGATGTTAAAAGTCAACAAACACTAAGCTTCACAAGGGGCCTTTTGTGTGGTATTTTCACAAGTTCTTCAGGTTCCATATGAACCTGAAGGTACAGATCAACAATCTGCTCAGTCAGAAGATTTCTCATTAAATACTTCAGTCTTTTGGATGCTCTGGTTCATTAAACTGTTAATTAGCAAGGAAAAGAAGACAATACAAAGATAAAGAAACAGGCACTGGCAGCCATTTAAAAGGAAAAGTAGACAAGATACTGACGTGTAGGTAACTGGCACTCTGTAAGTATCTAAAGGTCACTGTAAGTACCAAAAGGTCAGACAGTCAAAAATAACTGAATCATCTGGAGGATCCTCAGTATCATTTTCCTCCAGAAGAAATTTACTCTACAATTCCATGAAATATCATCCAAATTTTTGAAAATCAAGTTTAATATTTGACCAAGTGCCTCTTCTTTCCTTAACAAACCTATATCCTCCATGCCTTATCCCAAACAAACAAAAAAGAGATCCCTAAAATGCTTCAAAATGGGAATATCTTGCCTTGCCAATGCATTTGTCCTGGGGGAGAGGGGAACCTTCTGATTTTGCAAACCTTTATAAACTGGCAGAATGCTTAATAAATCAAATTCAAAATGTCAGACTGTTACAGTTACTTACTCTTGGCCCAGGATGTTACAGCAGTTGGGATAATGCTCTGTATTAGCTTCAAATTTAGAATTTTTTGAAGCAGTTTCACACCTACTCTATCAATTCATTCCTACAAAAAGTCCTATGTGGTACCACCAGTAAGTATTATTAGAGTTTTAAGACAACCTAAAGCTCAGTGAGGCTGAGCTCCATCACCAGACTAACAATCCTTCCATCTCCACAACAGACGCATTCTCAAAAGTGTTATAAACGGCAGGTCTTACTTTTGGCTTAAGGCTGGCCCAATGAGCCCCGACCGGATATCCTTGGAGTAGCATCAGTCAATGAAAAAATATTGCCTGCCATATCAGTAAACAAAGAGTGTTGCAGCCATCAAACCATCACATTACAGCTGTCCTATGGTGAGCCCTGAGGAGCCTCAGGATAGAAACTGGATACCCATCATCAAGCCATCAGTCAGTGATGTACCCCAAGGAGATTCAAGATGAGAAACCACAGGATGCTGGCCACAGATAGCTGAGGTACATATCAAAGGAACGATTTCAGTAAGCCCAGACTCTTGCATCTTCCCATACATAGCTAGTGGAGGTGATGGAATTCCAGTGGAGCTATTTCAAATCCTAAAAGATGATGTTGTAAAAGTGCTGCACTCAATATGTCAGCAAATTTGGAAAACTCAGCAGTGACCACAGGACTGAAAAAGGTCAGTTTTCATTCCAATCCCAAAGAAAAGCAATGCCAAAGAATGCTCAAACTACTGCACAATTGCACTCATCTCACACGCTAGCAACGTAATGCTCAAAATTCTCCAAGCCAGGCTTCAGCAATACGTGAACCGTGATCTTCCAGGTGTTAAAGCTGGATTTAGAAAAGGCAGAGGAACCAGAGATCAAATTGCTGACATCTGCTGGATCATCAAAAAAGCAAGAGAGTTCCTGAAAAACATCTACTTCTGCTCTATTGACTATGCCAAAGCCTTTAACTGTGTGGATCACAATAAACTGTGGAAAATTCTGAAAGAGATGGGAATACCAGACCACCTGACCTGCCTCTTGAGAAACCTATATGCAGGTCAGGAAGCAACAGTTAGAACTGGACATGGAACAACAGGCTGGTTCCAAATAGGAAAAGGAGTACGTCAAGGCTGTATATTGTCACCCTACTTATTTAACTTATATGCAGAGTGCATCATGAGAAACTCTGGGCTGGAAGAAGCACAAGCTGGAATCAAGACTGCCAGGAGAAACATCAATAACCTCAGATATGCAGATGACACCACTCTTATGGTAGAAAGAGAAGAATAACTAAAGAGCCTCTTGATGAAAGTGAAAGAGGAGAGTGAAAAAGTTGGCTTAAAGCTCAACATTCAGAAAACTAAAATCATGACATCCGGTCCCATCACTTCATGGCAAATGGGTGGGGAAACAGTGGCTGACTTTATTTTTGGGGGCTCCAAAATCACTACAGATGGTGACTGCAGCCATGAAATTAAAAGACACTTACTGCTTGGAAGAATAGTTATAACCAACCTAGACAGCATATTAAAAACCAGAGACATTACTTTGCCAACAAAGGTCTGTCTAGTCAAGACTATGGTTTTTCCAGTGTTTATGTATGGATGTGAGAGTTGGACTGTAAAGAAAGCTGAGTGCCAAAGAATTGATACTTTTGAACTGTGGTTTTGAAGAAGTCTCTTGAGAGTCCCTTGCATTGCAAGGAGATCCAACCAGTCCATCCTAAAGGAGATGAGTCCTGGGTGTTCACTGGAAGGACTGATGTTGAAGCTGAAACTCCAATACTTTGGCCACCTGATGCGAAGAACTGACTCGTTGGAAAAGACCCTGATGCTGGGAAAGATTGAGGGCAGGAGGAGAAGGGGATGACAGAGGATCAGATGGTTGGATGGCATCACTGACTCAATGGACATGAGTTTGGCTAAAATCCGGGAGCTGGTGATGGACAGGGAGGCCTGGGGTGCTGCAGTCCATGGGGTCGGAGTCGGACATGACTAAGTGACTAAACTGAACTAATACATGGAAAAATATTAAATTCCTCAACTTGAGATATCTGGCTTTCTTTTTTTTTTTTTTTTTTACTTTTTATTAGAGGATAGTTGATTTACAATGTCAAGTCAGTTTCAGGTGTACAGCAAAACGAATCAGTCATACGTATACATATGTCTACTCTTTTTAGATTCTTTTCCCATATAGGCCATTACAGAATATTGAGTAGAGTCCTCTGTGCTATACAGTAGGTTTTTCTCAGGTATCTATTTTATACATGGTAATATGTATATGTCAATCCCAATCTCTCCATTTATTCCTCCCTACCCACCTTAATCCCTGGTAACCATAAGTTTGTTTTCCACATCTGTAACTCTATTTCTGTTTTCTATATAAGTTCACCTGTACTCTTTTTTTAGACTTCACAAATAAGCTATATTGATTGTCATACTGAGTGAAGTAAATCAGACAGGGAATAATGCACAACTTTAAATGCTGAGATTAACTAACTATAGCAGTAAATGCTGGAATCATCAAAATCCTCAAGATAAAAAAAAAAAAATCCTCAAGATAACGTTACAGGCCATGACTAACACATATTTTTTTTAATTGGAGCATAATTGCTTTACAATGCTGGTTTTATGGGTTTTCTCCAACAGTAATCTTTTGATGTCTCAACTACCTGGTCTTTGCTGCAAAAACTCCCATAAACAGTGGCTCCTGCCTTACCTCTTTGGAGCAGTCTCTCAGAGTGACCTGAGGGGTTACCTTCTGGGCTTATGTCCTCAGTTTTGTCCACCAAGTAAATTATAATTCTCAACTTTCAGGGTGTGCTTTTTTTTTTTTTTTCCAGTTGACACATTCTAAGACTGACTCAGTGGGGGACCCATAATACCAGCTATTGGTATAACCGTTTGCTAAAATGCCTTTTGCCAGTGTCTTCTTCCGTATTCCTTCAGGTCAACTGACTCCAAATTCTTTTTTTCTTTTCCAAAAAAGTTTACTTACATGAAACACATTTACTTTACTATCTCATGTATGTTCCCTATAGACACACACACACAAAAATGCAGCCACACTATTTGGCAAAAGGTTTGTAAACTGAGCAACACAACAGTGTGGTCACAAAAGTTCAGCGTAACATGCAGGTGGGTTTCATCATCCATCAAACAGATGTCCTGCCAATGCTACATGACTGTTGTAAGAATCAAGTAAGACTCAAGTGCTGTGTTAACTGTAAGTGCCACAGTTACACAAAGTGAAGTCATAACCATTACATATGCCTGCCAAGGGGGGAAAAAGGTAACTTTATACCAGTATTTATCAAACTCTTTCCTTCATTAACTCCAAGGACTCACTATTATATCCAGATCAGACATTATATCCTTCTACCTAGGGAAAAATTAGCAGGGTTTTCAAGCAGAAGAAACAAAATTAATGGCAATGAGATTCCTTATGAAATAAGATCCATAGTCCCCCAGTACATTAGCTAATCAAACATGTATACTGTTCGTATTTCATTTCCATTTTGGTATCCATAACTATACTGTCTAGGAATCAGCATAATGATTGAGCCTAAGTTCCAATTCTGCTTTCTTCATTTACTTGCTGTGTGACTTTAGTGAATTACTTACCTTTCCTGACCCTCTTTTATCATCCATAAAAAGGGTATTGTAATAATAGCACTTATCTAACAGTGGAACGAAGCAGAACTCTGTGGGCCCTCCACGCCCAAGTACAAAGGCCCATCCATGTCTCCTGCCTCTTGTTTGTAGAGAATCTGAAGTCTCCCAGGCCTCCCTGAGTCACAAAGGACCAGGCTCAAGCAACTAATGATTAGGTCAATAGAATCACAGTATCTGATGCACATACCTGAGTTGTTTTACAAGTACTTTAACTGACATCACAGGAAAAGGGCTGACTGCATGATGACCAGACCACAGCCATAACATAAGCTTCCCCATCTTGAGCACTGTCAGTGGCTAGCACAATTCCTAGGACTGGCCTTAAAAGAATGGGATTAACACTATTGCCCATAATAATCTACATTTTTGTGCACATCAAAATAATCATAGCTTGTCCTGCCTGTATAGGGTACAGTCCTATGTCAATACTTCACACTCAAAGAAAATGGTATCCTGTGTCAGCAGGAAGAAGTTACTGAAGACAGATCTCTGCCCATTATCCCATGGAAATGGAATGATATTCTGACAAGTGGGGGTTTGTAAGCAACTTCAGGGAGGAAAGAGCTTTTTGCAGAAAAGAGCTCTCTGCAGGAGGCTTCTTTGTCTTGTCACTAAACCTTAAACCAGACACTGGCAGGCTCTACTCATCTCAGGTCCAAGCACACCTTTCAAATCTTTCAATCACACAATAGTTTGCCTAACTTGTTAGGTCTTTCCACAGACCAAAGAAGTAGAAATGAAAAATAAGTAATTAACAGATAACCAGATCTCTTCCCCAGTTCCCCCTTCAGTAGTCTCGAGAACAAACTGTGTGAATAAGATAGAATCTAAAGAAAAAATCACAAGCCTGCACACAGTGGGAAATGGAGATGACTCTGACCCCCTATTCAACGATTAACTGAGATTACTTTCCTTTTTCCTTTTAAAAGCTTTTATAGCTGAGGGACTTTCCTGGTAGCCTAGTGGCTAAGACTCTGTGCTCCCAATGCAGGAAGCCTGATTTGATCCCTGGTCAGGGAACTAGGTCCTGCACGCCGCAACTAAAGACTCCTCATGCCACAACTAAGACCTGGCAGAGTCAAATTAATAAATAGATAAATATCTTTCTTCAAAAAGCTTTCATGGACTAGCAGAATCTCTGAGGGTGGTTTTAAGGGAACATTGAGTCCACTATCTCCCCAGATGGTCAGCATTTTGATTAAAAGCAACTTTCCTTTCTATCAACATTTCTTTCTCCCTCCCTCTCCCTCTACCGTATTGATTTTCAAGCAGCTAGCAGCCAGACTTGATTTGGTAACAGTAGCATTATTATAACCAGTAAATGTATTAATACCTATAAAATGTGTAATTATACATGGTGCTTAATATATGTTCCTCTTTTTATACAACTACTTAGTGTTTAACACTGATAGGCATACAGCAGACAATTAAATTCCAGTTGATGGATTTCATTAGAAAGCAGGATGGAACAAATCCACATGGAATCATCTGGTATACCATCACAGGCAGCAAGGCTGTAACAATCAGACCAACCCAACCCCTGCTTGGTCTACTTTTAAACATTCTTAGGGAAAAATCTATATTTGGAACACGTTAAGTGTTTAACAATCTATACCACTATCTTAATTATAGGAACGAATTCCCTGAATCTGCTAGGATTCCCTCTTTATGCATTTTCCATAGCTGGCCTCTCTACATGATTACAGGCTACTGGTCAGCTTTCTTTTTTAAAGCCCACAACCTCAGCCCCATTACTCTGCCCTCAGGGTTAGCAATGTTTATTTTGTTTGAATTCCCAAGTGTAGAAATGTTTCAGGCACTATACTGACCCAGGTTAAAAAAATCCTGAAAAACTCAAAGAGGATTACACTGGAAAGTGCAAGAAACCCCAAAACCACAAAGTAAACTTCCAATAGGTTTCAGTCTTGTACTCATCGGCACCAAGGAATGTCGCTCATACAACAATTCTGATCAAAACTATTTCCTGAAGAAGGTAAATGAATATATTCATTTTTATTCATCCCTATTACAATATTATGAAAAGTGAGCCCTAGTACAAACTGAATAAAGTCCCCCGAGGAATAAAATCAATTATAGACGTACTGTGTACTTACACTCAGACTTGGAAATTCAGCACTTTTAGCTAATTTCCCTCTTGATATTTTCAAATTTAGTTCAATAACCAAGTACTGCTTATTAGTAATATTAATGTACCATATGCTATCTCTGTCATCTTAACAATCTTCTTGGTTTTTTTTTTTTTACTAAAATGTCAATCTAATCCTACCCAAGAGAATCTATGCAAAATTACAATGAACATATTCATTCTATAGACATAATAATTAGCCATGAACCCACGCATGAATGCCTATAATTAATTTCTTGTATACATTATAATAATTTTACTTAAAATTATAAAATTTGCATAATTTGGCTAATATAAACAGCTACTAGTCTGAGGCACTGTACAAAGTCCTTTAAGTACATTTTCTCATTTTATCTTTACAAAGAGAGAAAATAGTTCAGGGAATCACCAACTTACTTAAGTTTGCACAACCAGTAAGCATCAGAGTAAAGATTTTAATTCAGTCATCCTAATATCAGAAAACCTTCCCAACAAGACTTTTCTGCTGCTTTACACTGGAGAGGTATTTGAAAAGCATTTGTGGTAACACAGTAAAAAATCAGATTAAGCCAGGGAAATATCTTTTCTATAAAGAGCTGTCAACACCACCAACACAAGGAAAGAGAGGAGGGCTCCAATGAGCCTCCTCCCTCAAAGAAAAATCAGTTTTACTGTTTTGTTTGTTTTTAAGACAGAACTATAGAAAAGGTATTATGACTTCAATTTTTATATTAAGAAAAAGCAAACATAAAACTATTAAGTTACTGTGACTATTAAAAATTACACTTCAGTGCTGTGAACTGATTATTTCACCACAGTTTTAGTTTCAGAATTTAATGATACAAAAGTTCAAAAGAAAGTTTTCTTTATGTGGCTTAAATACCTCCACTCTTGGGGGCTCATCAACAGACCCTGTGACTCATGTCCACAATGGTGATTACAGAGGTGGTTATATAATCTTATCAGTGTTATCTGGTGGGATTTCTAGGGCTAAGAAGTTACCTGAATGCTTTCTTTCTGTGGATGATGCGGTAAAAGGTGGGAAACCACCACTAGCCTCAGCTACAGTGGGAGAGCTGGTGCAGCTGAGTCCCTTCCATAAGACCCGAGGGCAAGGTTGGCTCCTGGAACTAAAACCACCCCTGAGCTTTTCACTTCTTGTACGAATAAACTGCCTTGATTATTCAGGCCATTTGATTAGACATTCTGTTCCCTGTGACCAAAGATTTCTAATTAAAACAGAAAGTCAAAAGTCAAGAAACATAAAAAACACATATATAAGAACATCCTCTATTCCTTCCCTAGTCTTCCCCCAGTACAGCCACACAAGGGAATCCACTGTCATGAACACATTTGAAACCAGGTGGACCTTAGGATTGCCAGTGTGGGAGCAGATGATGACAGCACATTCCGAAAGGCAGCACTGTTCGTGAACTTACAGCCTGTGCAGTTGACAAACCTTAATGCACGACTTCTCTACCATAATCCTCCCCGTCTCACTCAACTGGCAATTCAGTCCTTTTGGATCAACAAGTCCCTTAAGAGTCTGATGAAACCACAATGAGGCACCATCTCAGGCTGGTCAGATGGCTGCCATCAAAAAGTCTACAAACAATGCTGGAGAGGGTGTGGAGAAAAGGGAACCCTCTTACATTGTTGGTAGGAAAGCAAACTAGTACAGCCACTATGAAGAACAGCGTGGAGATTCCTTAAAAAACTGGAAATAGAACTGCCATATGACCCAGCAATCCCACTGCTTGGCATACACACAGAGGAAACCAGAATTGAAAGAGACACGTGTACCCCAATATTCATCACAGCACTGTTTACAATAGCCAGGACATGGAAGCAACCTAGATGTCCACTGGCAGATGAATGGGTAAGGAAGCTGTGGTACATATACACAATGGAATACTACTCAATTGTGAAAAAGAACACATTTGAGTCAGTTCTAATGAAGTGGATGAAACTGGAGCCTATTTGTGATTATTTCTATAAAACACAGGACAAAAAAAAAAAAACCCTTGGTACAATCTCCCTTTTTATACTATTCCTACAAGAAAATAAGCTTCCAATTTAAGTTACTTAAATATTTCTTTACAACACACTCTTCCAGGGGATTAAATGAAAGTGTACTATGTCTGAATCTCTCTTATTTAACTGCAGTAATGAATTACACCAAGAAGTGCATCTATAATCACTCTAATAAAACCAGAATGCAGGTAAACTCAATCACTCTTTTATATTTGAGGAGAGAGAGTCATAGAAAAATAAAATGCTTTATTCCAGGTTGTCATGAGCAGATAACATTAAGAAAGTGGTGCTTTTAAAAGTTCAGAATGTGGGACTTTCCTGATGGTCCAGTGGTTAAGAGTCCACACTTCCACTATAAGGGGCACAGGTTTGATCCCTGGTCAGGGAACTAAGATCCCACATGCTACATGTTCTGGCCAAAGTAAAAAACAAAAAAAATGAATGCACGGATGGACAAGGTGACTCCTATGTACAATAAATTCATTTAGACTTCAAAAAGTTACAAAGCAATTTGTCACCATATTTTATTATCCAAATAATCTCTTACTACTTGTGGACAAATAAAGTCACGGATTATGGATTTTCTACATGTGTTTACAAAATATTAATACATACATTTCTATTCCAGTAGCAGATT
This sequence comes from Bos taurus, assembly GCF_002263795.3. Lineage (NCBI taxonomy): Eukaryota > Metazoa > Chordata > Mammalia > Artiodactyla > Bovidae > Bos > Bos taurus. Next base: position 35,090,775 of record NC_037332.1, read on the forward strand.
AAAACTCAGCAGTCACATCAGCTTTTTTCAAAGGCATGTGAAACACTGTAACCTTAGATATTGTATAAAATTTTAAATTCTGAAGGGAATTTTTCTCAATCTCTTTTCAGCTTCACATGTGAAAGCTTAATAAAATGAATGACAAGGACACACACTAGTGTCATCAGAAGTCTGATAATAAACCTTAAACAGTCTGCCTATTCACAGCATTTATCACTTTTCTAAAACAATTAAAATGTGAACCTGATGTCTTCTAGGTTCTGTGCCAACAAGGTTAGGGCTGTCTTGCCTGTGTGTTTACCTTAGCTAATTTCCCTACCAAACGCAGGTTAAGAACCCTCTTTCCATCATATATAGCCTCTGCCATTTCCAAAGACAGCCTGGCCCAGGGAGATTCAGGATGAGGCTGTGGAGGCGGCCTGGGAGGAAGCAGGCCTGAGAGCAAGTGCCTGGACCAAGCCCAGGGCAGGAACCAGGAGGCAGGCCACCTGCCAGAGGCTGTGGTGACCAAGGAACGTGAAGGCAGACAAGCGCGCTGGCTCAGAAATGCCATCAGCACCAGGGAGGGAAGGGGAAAGCTCAGAGTGCTTCTCTACCTTTTAGATCTTCAGCACATTTTCAAATACTGGAAATTTTGACCGGGGACTTTTCTTAAAAGTGTACATGCACAAGACTGAGAAAATATCCACCTTTCATATCAAAGAACAGGGAAAGAAGGTTTCCAGCCCCAGCTATCACACTCTCAGCTGAGTACCAGCTCAGCTCAGTTATCCCGATGCTTAACCTGGTCCCTCCTCAGCCCTGGGAATTGCTTTTGAATAGAACTGTTTACTGCCAGGCCCAGAAGGTGGTGTGCCCACATTCCAGTAAACACTTGATTTCTTTCTTAGGTGCTGGGCTGAAGTTACATCTCCTATCTCTTATTGCAGGAAACTGTATCCCACTCTTACTCACAGTCAGCATGCATGACTAATGAAATGGAGTGAAAAGAAATACATTTTGATGGAAAACTGCCAAGATTTAAGGTACCACTGGTAAAACAGCTAAAGAAAGGGACAGAGATACAGCTCGTGTTATCAAATCTGAGGATAGACGCAGGCCTATGGGGGCCTGGCAAGGGGCAGGGGGCACCACACAGGAGGAGGAAGGCCTTCACTTCCCACGAATGGGAGAAATGAAGAGATGCTGATGAGACTAAGACAGGACCTGAACAGCTAGAGAGACTGGCGTTCTAGGCATGCTTCTGAGAAGAGTTTAGGCAACTAGGGATAAAAGACTGAAACGAAACACAAGCACAAGTTGACACTGCACTGATACTAAAAGTTCAGTTATAAAATCCTGCTTGCCTGGAGTCAGAATTGGTTCCAGACTGCGGAGTGGCTGGGCCAGGAGGTGGGAATCAAGGGCGTGGGAGCAGGGGCGGGCTGGGGGGAGAGGGGGATTGGTATACTGTGAAGGTTGGAATCCGGCGGAATCTAACAGCCTGCTTTAATCCAAGCAGTGTGGATGACTAACAGTGGAAACCAGACTCAAGAAATCATGAGTCACCCTTAAGAGGAACCAACGTCAGTGTCAATAACTTCTCTGGGAACTTGGAACACATGTGCTAGAACAAATATTTTGGAACTGAATATCTTGCACCAACATTGAATCACTCCTTCATTTTGGATAGATCACTATAAATGTCCTTGTTTTCAGAGCTCTTCAATTACCAAATGAGGCTAATAATATCTGTTTAGATATTTTTACCAGTAAAAAAAAGTCAGTAACAACTGACCTTTTAGAAAAATGAATTATTACACTTGAACTTCTTACCCTGGAGAAAAGTGCCCACAAACAGTCCACTCTGGACTGAAAAATTGTTAGTGGGCTAATGCTCAGAATGAACACGCTGTTTGTTTTCAAACCACAGCAGGGTGATTAAAATCTGAATTTCTATAAAATGAGATATGAGTTCATTTTCCTCACACATTCTCTCCCAACTTAAAGAAAACATTCGCTAATTTCCTATTACAGGCAAGGCATTGTATGAGCTTCTAAAAAGATTACAAAAGTACAAAAATAACTAAGTTCAAAAAATATTTGACCTTAGAGTAAAGACAGAACCAAAAGGTTAAGTATTGTTAGTTTGCTCTTTATCAGAGATGTAATATGTTAAGACTTAAATCAAAATATTTTTCCAGATATTCTTACAGTTAAAATATACTAGACATTCATCCACAACATGAACGAACTTCGAAAAGTACTATGCTAAGTGAAAGAAGTCAGCTACACAAAAGACTAAATTCTCTATGATTTCATTTATATGGAGTTTCAGAACAGGTGAAACCAATTTATGTAGTAGATATCCTTAAGTGTTTGCCTGGATTGTGGGAGGGGGTGGTGACAGCTTGAAGTGAAAGGGTGATGAAAATGTCCTCTGTCTTATTTTGGGTGGGTGGTTATACAATTGTCAAAACTTACCAAACTGAACATTTAACTGCATCTTACAGGATGTGAAATATGTCTTTTACATGTTAAAAAAAAACACTACTGAACTAAGTAAACATGACCAGGAGTGGAGCGTTCAGATAAAAAGCATGGCAAAGGGTTAATGGCATCTCTAGATCTCTAGATCTCAATGGCATTTATAAGAAAACAGTCTCCATCTGAAAGGAACTAGTTGTAATGGATATAACAATAAGTTTAACAATACAACCATACTGCCTACTAGATTTCAGTCATGTATGAAAGATTCTAACACAGAAAAACAACAGGATGTTTTAAGAGTAAGTGGAAACAATTTGCATCTGTTTCTTTCTGCCCTACCAACTGAAAACACAAAAGTAGTTTTAATTTGCATCTTCCATACTACTCCAGTAATTCAGTTGGTAAAGAATCTGCCTGCAATGCAGGAAACCCAGGTTCGATTCCTGGATCAGGAAGATACCCTGGAGAAGGAAATGGCAACCCACTCCAGTATTCTTGCCTGGAGAATTCTAAGGACATTCCTGGCAGGCTACAGCCCATGGGGTAGCAAGAGTCAGACACAACTTAGCAACTAAACCACCACCACATACTACTCTACTATCAGGGTGCTTTGGCTATTCACAGGGAAGGAATTCTAGAGAATGTTTCTTTTTTATATTTATTTTAGGTTCAATATTTTTTTATTGATGTGTAGTTGATTTACAATGTTGCATTAATTTCTGCTGTACAGCAAAGTGATTTTTTTATATTCCTTTCCATGGTTTAACATAGGATATTGAATGTAGTTCTCTGTGCTATACAGTAGGGCCTTATTTATTAGAAAATGTTACAGGAGACCTCCTGCAGTGCAGGAAATCCAGGTTCAATCTCTGGTTTGGGAAGATTCCTTGGAGAAGGAAATGGCAACCCACTCCAGTATTCCTGCCTGGGAAATTCCATGGACAGAGGAGCCTGGCAGGCTGCATGCAGTTCACGGGGTCACAAGTGTTGGACACAACTTAGTGACTCAACTGCCACCACCACCACACTAGTTATAGGATTTGTCAGGGGGAGAAATTCTTGAATATGTACCTCAGAGTCTCTGTGGGGCTTTTCTACCATCATACAAATTCTGATTCATGCCTCAGGGGCTTGGTTGACTCCCAGCTAACATTGGTCACTTCCAAACAGGAATGAGTCACACCCCTCAGCTGGTGGGGCAGGAAGACAAGAGAACCAGTTTCTGGCTGAGAATCTAGAAAAGGAATTCTTGCTAGCTCCCCGCCCCTCTAAGTCAGGAGAGGAAACGGTGAGGCACAGGAACAAGAGGTACGTGCTCCACCTCCCCATCCATCCTCCTCCTCTGGAAGCTCAAGGAAAATACACAGAATTGCTTGGGCCATATCTCACCTTCTCCTTCAACTTCCATCAGAGCACTATGCTAAACTGAGCTAAAAAGAAAGAGAAAAGTTTTGCTCCTGTCCAATCCAGTGCTTGGGCTTCCCTTGTGGCTTAGCTGGTAAAGAATCTGCCTGCAATGTTGGAGACCTGGGTTTGATCCCTGGGTTGGGAAGATCCCCTGGAGAAGGGAAAGGCTACCTACTCCAGTTTTCTGGCCTGGAGAATTCCATGGACTGTGTAGTCCATGTGGTCACAAAGAGGCGACACGACTGAGCGACTTTCACTTCCACTTGACTTCTCTGGTGGCTCAGATGGTAAAGAGTCTGCCTGCAATGCAACGCGGGAGACCCAGGTTCGATCCCTGAATTGGGAAGATCCCCTAGAGAAGGAAATGGCAACCTACTCTAGTATTCTTGCCTTGGAAAATCCCATGGATGGAGAAGCCTGGAGGGCTACAGTTCATGGGGGTCACAAAGAGTGGGAGATGACTCAGTGACTAACACTTTCACTTTCAATCCAGTGCTAACATTTTAGCCAATCTACCCAGGGGTACACAGACACAGGCCCACTGGCACAGCAACAATGCTACTTGCTCACTTTTGCAAGGTGCATTTACAGCTACTGAAATCCATACCAACAAAGCTCCCATATGGAGGATTCCCCCCCAGTACAACTGGAGTTGTAAGCCTGAAACCACGTGTGCTGTTGTACACATTAATCTAATGCACATCTTGAACCTTCTCAAAGACGTGCCTTTTAAAGACTGTAGTCTAAGGTCGTGCTATTTTTAGAATTATGAGAACAACAGCTGCACTTGTCAGCCATCCCCCAGGGAGGGCCCAGTCCTCTGACCAGGCTTCGGATATGCCCCACTTCTGTTCTTGGCTGTGCTGTCCTGGTTCTGCCTCTTTTTTCACAATCTTTAAGTATAAATTTGATGGTGACTGGTTGGCATGTTTGTCTTCCCTGCCAGCGGGCCTATTCATTGAGGGCAGAGGCTGTTTCTTCTGTCTTGTGTATTGAATTCCTAGTGCCTAGCACAATGCCTGGCACAGAGAGTGTGCTGAATAGACATTAGGTAAATAAATGGATTTCCATGTGCATGTGTGGGGGGGTAGCATTTGATTATTAGACTATAAGCTCTACCAGAGATGGGGTCTTCTCTACCTGGTTCTGTGCCCTTAGACCTTAAACAGCACATGAACTATAGGAGGTCTTCAGAAAATATTTACCAAATTAATAAAAATTGTGAGATGAGATCAAGTCAGCTCGGAGCTAAATGAAATCTCGGCACATGACTTTTTAAAAAAAGCAACAAACCTGATCTGATCTATGAAGGCCACTGCTAGCAATACTATGATCAGCTTTCAAAGGGATTTTTGTGTATGTGCCAAATAAGTTAGTCAAGACTGTGATTGAACTCTTCAAAATAAGCGTTTTGAAGTACAAAACAAGCCACTAGCCACAGTTTTGAGGCAACTGTAAGCCTCAAGAAAACCATGATTACCCCATTGCTCAAAAGCCATGTGCTCTGTTGCTCACCATTAAGAGTGGATGGCAAGGCCTGTTAGAAATGTTCCCGTCTCCTCTGTGACTTGGAAGCTGCAATATGCCTGTTATAGAAGCATGTACCCAGAGAGCACCAAACACTATCTAAATTTAAATGGAGGCAGGAAATATGAGCCAGTCAGGCATCTTGTGGAGGGAGCATAGGCTGAAACCCAGGGGACAAGAAACACAGTTCTAAGTGCAGTAACTGAAGGATGTAACTCTGGCTTTTATTGAAAAGTCACTTCTAGGGAAGACTTACATATAACGCAAATAACAGTAAACTCTATTTGGGGATCAAAGCAGCCTCCCCCTTTTCCTTTGCTCTCGCCTACCCAAAAGGAATGGAATGTCTAAGTTTTCTTAGGTCTGATGCTGCTGGAGGGGGACCTGGCAGTGTTCCATTTCTAACAAACGAATATGGGCTGACTCATTCCCAAACGTCAAGCTTATAAAATGAGGAACCTTGTTTCATATACCTATTTTGCAAATTATATATGGTCTATTTCCTTATTTTATATCACTAAATTTAAAGCAATTCAAACCATAAGGGTAACAATTTCTTTACGTGTTCATGTTTTGTCATTTTGAGCTGTGCCACATCCATCTCTTTCAATAGGTTTTTTAATTTGACTTCAAATTTTTCAATAAAACTCAACTAACAGAAATTTTAGTCTTGTGGGAAAATTAAACATTTTAGAATTTTCCCATTAAAAATAACTGATCATTCACATGATAAGTAAAATTACATATTTATTTAAAACTACGTATCTTATTAAATGTTTATTTTATTAAAAGTTCACATGATCAATATCAACAATTACCTTTTAGGCCTTGATGAAAGATACTTTCAAAAATCTTAAATTTGTTGGATTAAGAGACACTCCTATTTCTTATACATTTTTTTAGTGTAAAGCTTATCAAAGTATCACTTAAATTTCATTATGAATTTTTATCCTCTATTCTCCTACCTTTCTTACTAAAATTATATATATTCATGATATAATTCTACTGTGAAATGCATCTACTGGAAAATCCAACTTAGGTTATGCTAGTCACTTATATTTCTTCCAGTGGCTCAGTAGTAAAGAATCAGCCTGCAATGTGGGAGACCCAGGATTGATCCCTGGGTTGGGAAGATCCCCTGAAGAAGCGAATGGCAACCCACTCCAGTCTTCTTGCCTGGGGAATTTCACGGACAGAGGAACCTGGAGAGCTGTGTATGGTCCAGAGGGTCACAGAGGGTCAGACACAACTGAGAGACTAACACACTTTTTATATTTCTCCATTTTTAATTGTTTGATAATGAATGCCACTATTACTTATTGGCCTATTATGTGCCTGGAACTGTCCCTCATCCTTTTGTATGTCAGTTTTAAACTTTATAAAAATCTTATAAAGTATATAGCATTACCCCTTCCGTATTATTATCTCTACTCATTTTTCTGATCTGGAAACCGAGACTCCAAAGTTACATGAGCCTATCCAAGGGTCGATCTGTATCCAACATCCCACCTTTCCAATTATACCATATCACTCTTCAATAATCAATATCTTTCATTCATTGCCTAACTCATTCACCGAGATTGTATTGATCACCTACTCTGAGCCAGGCATTATGCTGCTCACTGAGATAATAGCTCTCAAGATGCCCTTAGTTTAATGAAAAAGACAAAAACAACAATGATGAAAAAGACAAAAACAACAAGCTGTATAAATGGAAGAGTAGTAAAATCTCTAATAAAAAGCAAAAGAGATACACCTGTGTTAAAATACAGGAAAAAACAGCTATCCACAATACTAACATCATCTCCTAATTATGGAGGACTTTATTCTATGAGACACCACAATCCTGCAAAGTAAGCTTTTTAAAATTATGTCATTTTTTACATAATCACCTTTGAATAGGTTCTATATTTTACAGAGGAGGAGAAAGTTACATTAATCACTCAAGGTCACCCAGCTAGTGAATTTATAGGTTAGAATTTGAACTTCTATCTGCATAAAACTTAAGGTTAAGTAGTGGTGGCCTCCATCTCTGCAGACCCAGGCTAAGGGCCTGATGAAAATACAGGGGCAAGACAACAGACCCTGAGGAGATTAGAATGACAGCAGGAGAAGCTGGTGTGGGATAAATTAAAAGGACCACAAACCAGCAGAGTGGCCCCTTTGTCCTTCATTACAGACATTCGCAGTCCAATAGGAAGCAGGTCCACAGCCTTGGCCAAGGTCAGGCTATCTGTAAAAGATGGTGGAAATAACCTTTCAACACAGGGAAAAGTCATCCTCTTTTACCTTCAACATAAGTACCTCTAATGAAAGTGAAGTTTTCATCTGCAAATCCAAGCCTCAATTAAAGACCACTTTTACCTGATCCCTAATACCCACACTTATCCAGGGCTTTGTTGGTGGTTAGGGATCCTGCGGCCTCGTCTCTCCTCCCCTCTGGATCAAAGTAGATGTCGATTCCCAAGGCATCCCCCAACCCTGTGAGAGTGGGTTTAAGTATGCCGGGCCAACAAAGGCCGAGAAGGTCCTCTCTCAGAGACTCAGGGATAATCTCCGAAGATATTAAGAGAATGTGGGGCCAAGACTGACAGTGCCTGCAAACACAATGGTCAGAAATTGGGAGAGGGCTGGTGGGAAGAGTGTCAAAGAGGGTTTTTGGTTTTCAGTTGTGCTAGGCCTTCTTTGTTGCACTCAGGCCCTCTCTAGTTGCCATGAAGAGGGACTTCTCTTCATTGTGGTGCATGGCCTTCCCACTGTGGTGCCTTCTCTTGTTGCCAAACACAGGCTCAAATGCATTCAGGCTTCAGTATTTGCAGCACATGGGTTCAGCAGTTGTGGCACACGGGCTAAGTTGCTCCGCAGCATGTGAAGTCTTCCCAGGCCAGGGACTGAACCCGTGTTCCTTGCATTGCAAGGAAAATTCTTAACCACTGGACCATCACAGAAGCCCTCACAGAAGTTGTTAACATGAGGTCAATAATCATTCCTTCACTGCCTTGTGACTGCCCTTTCTCCAAGGAATGCTGAACTCTCTGAAATGCTCCAGTATCTACCATTCAGTAGAGACAAAGTAATCATGGAGAACGCTGAGCACCAATAATCTCATCATCAATCATTCCTTCCTCAGTCCTCCTGTGATCTTCTAAAAGCTCAATTTGTAATAAAAGCTATTCACCTCTTACTTAAAAGTCTTCTTCCTCTCTTCTTGTGCATACAATTACATGGTGACACACGGGGGCTGACGGCAATTGGGAGAATGGGAAAAGCCACAGGTGCTACAGATGAAAATACCATCTTACACTTATGAGTCATTTATCGGGAGCCCACAAAGTGTCAGCTGTTGGAATCTTTTGCTAAGATTCCCTGAAAGAGATTCCCCCTGAAATAGGTTTCCTGGAATCTGAAGAACATTATCATCCCATCTGAAGATCAGTAAGGATATAGGAAAACACATAGTAATTATCTCTTTGCAGAAACCACATGCTATTCTTCAACTCTTTTATCTTTAAGTACATGTGTCTGCAGCACAGCCACGGTCATGATCTCCCTTAACCTGACACTTAGTGGGCAGTTCCTGCACGCATAATGTGACACAGACAGCGGGGAAGGACTTGGGGCTCTCCGAGGTTAAGAGCAGCCGTTCCTATGACTGCTGTTAAGGAAAAGAATTCATTATGATGGTGATATTGTAACTGCCACTCAGGTAATATGAGTGAAAATGCCCTATACCCAGCACCGTTGGGGCTTCCCAGGCGGCACTAGTGGTAAAGAACCCGCATGCCAACGCAGGAGACATGAGACGTGGGGGAGATCCCCGGGAGGAGGGTATGGCAACCCACTCCAGTATTCTTGCCTAGAGAATCCCATGGACAGAGGGCCTGGCTGGCTGCAATCCATAGAGTTGCAAATAGTCGGACACAACTGAAGCAACTTAGCACACCAGCAGTATACCAGCCTCCTTGCCTCTTCTTAGCAACCCCACAAGGCCGAAAACACAGGCTGTGAAGTCAAGAAACTTGCTCTGGTTGATAGATTCTAGGGGGCCAAAGCCAACCGCAAATTCATGTCTTCTGACTATAGGCCTGTCTTCCCTCCTCACGACTCTGTATTAGCACAGGCTTCATAGGCTCTTTCTTCCTTTTGCTTTAAACTGTCCTCTTTAGGGAATAACTCACCCCAATGAACCCAAGAGGCTCTGTCTTTAAAATCTTCTACTTTCCCTAAGGAGCATCTATGATCAGTGAGCTTACACTCTTTCTTCACTATCTGTATTACTTAGAAACAAAGGTGGGTTTGATTTGTTGGTTTTTCTTTTTTTGCTTGTTGGCTTTAGAAAAATAAAAGTATCTTATGTTTTACATAGATTGAGCATTCAGGACTTGTTTAATAAGTAACAGCAGAAGGAAATAAAACAATACAACAAATGAATGCAATTGTTTAAAATCATAATATAAATTATAACAAAACATTTAAAATAATGTTAAGGGTTTATATGTGGGGAGGTTGTATTATTTTTGTTTTAAACTTAGTGGGGAATAACTTCTATTAGAAACTTTGCACAAATCAGAAAAAAGTAAAAATAAAAACATGTTTTAGTTTATGTCCATGTGATGCCACAAGAAAAATCTCACCATCATCTTGTCTGTGCCAAGTCAAAGATTATTTTTCAAACATCTAGATAGAATGTCTGAAGAAATCATAAAAAATAAATTATAACACAATGTTAGTTTATATAAAACAAGCTTTATAAACAAACCTATAATTTGCATAATTGCACTTTGTGAAAGAACATCTATTTACATGACTTTGACCTCTGGCTCAAGTTCTGCCAAAGTTAAAATAAAAATTATAGAAAAGAGAATTTTAATGACTAATATCCTTTTTTCCCCCAATTTCAAGTATTTGTACTTTCAAATAATGTAGGAAACAGTAGAGTTTCAATGTTCTAGATTGAAAGCATTAAATATAAAAGTAACATCTGGACTTCACAAAAGAATACATTTTCTTCCATTTGTATTTTTGGCTGCTGAACAACTTACTGTAGCAAGTTCCTTCAATTAATATTCAGACATGTAGCCAGGGCAGTAATAAGTACCATGGCAGAGAAAGTTGCCTATTAACCCTTCAACTTGTCTTCTGTGCAAAACATTCCATCTGATTTGGGGCTGAACAGTATTTGGATTGCTCTTTGGCACATGTCCAAAATATTCTATTGTTGACATTTTCATCAAGCAGTCTTTAAACTGGCTACTTCTTAAGACGGGTGCTAAATAATTTTAGTTGCATTTTAAAAGGCAAGACAAAACTAAAGGAAAAGCAATAATGACATAAAACAATGACTACCCTGTATTAAATTCTCACAATCTCTACATTTACATACGAGTTACCAATCAGTCAAGAAGTATATTTCCTTGGTTGAAGGTGACTGGAAATATATTCTTCTGTTCTAAAACTAGTGATTTTTGCATAGATCTAAACCCTGAATGATTTGTATCAAAAGCAGATCAACCAGCTTATAACTTGTAACAAAAAAAGCTTCGCATTACAATCTAAAATACCATCTCTTAACAAATATTTGGACTCTGGGAAAAGCATTATGATACTTAGGTTGTAGGGTACAAAGGAAATAAGATAGCACTTCTCCTTCTAAGGCTATAAAGTTTGCTAAAATGTGCTAAAGTAACTGGAATGCAAAACACAAAGTGATGTGTATGATAAAAGAAGAAAACCTAAAGAATTAGCTACAGTGGAAACTTCTATAAAATACAGTGATTTTAATTTAACTTGCTACAAGTAACACTGAGAGTGCAAGACCATCCTTTAACTAAACATTAGACTGGGACTTCCCTGGTGGTCCAGCGGTCAAGACTCCATGCTTTTACGGCAGAAGGAACAAGTTGGATCCCTGGTCAGAGAACTAAGATCTCACATGCTGCTTAGCATGGCCAAAAAATATAAATAAAGCTAGACTGTGGAGTTCTTAACATACTATAATCTTCCTCCAAGAATGTCAGAATTTAAATAGCATCTCTGAGGGTAATCTTTACAGGAGTCTAAATTTCTTGGTTTCTAAAAGAAAGAAAAAAAAAAAAAAAGAAACACATGGCCATCAACATATGTGATTGTTGCAACCTCTTGAGAAAAAAAAAGGGGTAGGGTGTGTGTGTGTAGAACTCTTTCCCTCTTTTAGAGCTGCTTGTGTCAGATCCAAAGAACAATGAGACAGGTAAGAGAAGACTGGGGAATCTTTTGGAAAGCAATTATTTGACTTGAGAGTTAGGACATGGAAGATACATTGTGACTGTGGATTTGAAATTGAAGATAACAAAAGGTTTACGTAACAGGGTAAGACTGACTATGCTCAAACAAAAGGACTTTAAGAATAGTTTGCTTTTTAGCCATCATACCCTGGTAGAGAATACACACATACACATGCACACCATATACGTAAGAGCCGCTTGTCAGAGCAAATAAGGCCAGGACAGCATCGAGGATGATTTGCTGAGAAATCAGGCCACATTTAGGAATGCTCAGAACACTCCACTATTTTAGTTAGCCCCATCCCCTCACCTATCTGGCCATTCCTTGAGGGCCAGCACTGCCTCTGTAGAGCCATCCTGGATTGTTCTAAGCAAGGTTACATATTTTGTCCTTGGTGCCACCATGACACTGGTACACATCTTGATCCCAGTCTAGCATTAATCACAGATGACTGCAATTATCTATTCACATATCTGCCTCCTTCCCAGATAGTGAGGAACTGGAAGGTCAGGGACGGCAGAACCTAGCAGAGAGCCTGGAAGAACATGTACAATCAGCACTTTTATAATAGATGATTGTGGGCATCTCCAAGTGCCAAAGAAAAGAACTGCACAAGGGCCATAAAAACCACTAACCATTATGCTTATTATTTACTTAATTAAATTTACTTAACTTACATAAATTTATTTATTTTAATTATTCAGAGCAATTAATTTCTTCTTCCTTTCAACAATGATTTACTTGGTTTCCACTGAAGATATCAAGCATCACTCTAGGCACTGAAAGTAACCCAGTCGTGTCCGACTCTTAGAGACCCCACAAACCATACAGTCCATGGAATTCTCCAGGCCAGAGTACTGGAATGGGTAGCTGTTCCCTTCTCCAGGGGATCTTTCCAACCCAGGGATTGAACCCAGGTCTCCTGCATTGCAGGAGGATTCTTTACCAGCTTGAGCCACCAGGGAAGCCCAAGAATATTGGAGTGGGTAGCCTATCTGTTCTCCAGAGGATCTTCCTGACCCAGGGTCTCCTGCATTGTAGGAGAATTCTTTACCAGCAGAGCTACCAGGGGACTAACTTAGAACAGAAAACACACAAAACACCAGAGAAAGTTTATTACATTTTAGAGGAGGGTGAGGAAGAGAGAATTTTCTTAAATTATAGGAATGGAATGTCTATAACATTTGGTATATTCTACATGACCTAGTCTCAGCCCTCAAGAAATTTACATTATTTGTTGGTGGAATTAATGCAAAGATAATGAATAACAAAAATACAAGGTGAGTGCTAATTATGCGGAATAGAAGAATTAGGGGTGTGAGCATGCTCTGGTGGCCACTTTGGGCTTAGAGAGATCAACAACAGCTCTCTGGGATTGTGATGGGTTTGGAAGGAGAGGGAGCTGCTGAGAAAGAGAAGGAGAGTCTGGTGTTGCTGGGAAGGGGAATGGTCTGAGCTACAGCAGAAGAGAAAAATGTAAGGCTTGCAGAACAATGCAAAATTCTCCCCTCCTGTACATCTGTTCTCCTCCTGCTGCTATTACTTTCCACCTAATCTCTCAGCTCAAGTCCCCTGCTGGAAGCCTTCAGTCTCCAAGACCTTAAAGGTGCTGCCTCTCTCACAAGCTCTCAGTTTCACTTCTCTCTATTCCCATGACCACCACTGGCCATTTCTGAACCTGACTACCAGAAAGGCTTACCTCAACCATCTTCCCTCTCCAACCCATTTCCCAATGCACTGCCAGGGAGACCTTTCCAAAAGCAAATTTGATTCTATCACTCCTTTCCTAATCATCTTTCATGAGCTCCAGATCACCTACAGCTGGGGTCCCCAACCCCAGGGCTACACACCTTCCTTTGCATTACTGCCTGAGTTCTGCCTCCTGTCAGATCAGCAGCAACATTAGATTCTCAAAGGAGCATGAACCCTATTGTGGTGAACTGCGCGTGTGAGGGATCCAGGCTTCATTCTTCTTATGAGAATCATCCTAACTATCATCCCCCACCCCATCCATGGAAAACCTGCCTTCCGCGAAACCAGTCCCTGATACCAGCTGGGGACCACTGACCTACAGGGTAAAATCCAAAACCCTTAAAATGTTTGGAGGATTCTTCATGGTGCCACACTTTCCTGGCTCTGCAGACTCGTCATTGCTCTCCTCCACCACAGGCAATACTTGGAACTCCAGACTTTCTGCCTGCCTGCTTCTTCAACACCTGGCCCAGCAGTCTCCTCTGTGCAGCCGTCTCCTGTCCTCCATGGTTGTGGACAGACTTCAATAATAGCACTTACTGCAAATGGCTGGTTCAGTGGAACCTACTCTCTACGGCCAGGACATGCATCTTACTCTCCCCACAACAAGCTCAGCACTTAATCCTCCAACTAGCACAGGTTTGCTCAACTAATGGTGACAAAGCAAAACCGGTACAAGAATCAGATTTGCAAGTGACTAAAGGTAAAGTTTGTAGTGAGGGGACAGAGATAGTGCAGAAGATATGTCTATATAAAAATGCAACCGTAAAAGGAAAGCTAACAAAGATACTTGAGAGGTACAGCTGGACCATCGCCTCTCAAAGCTAATAGGCCTCTTCCCACCCATCCCCCACTCCAGTGAAGGACTATTAACCATGGGCTCAGAGAGTAAACTCTACCATAGGTAGTCTGGAATCCAAAGCAGTCAAAAAATGTCACCAGCCCTTTCAGTAAATAAAGATGTTACTGCCATAAACTCATCAACCATTGCAGCCACCCCATGATGAACTCTGAAGGGAATTCAGGATGGAGGGAAAACAGGATACTAGGTCCTAGATAACAGTTAAGATGAATATCAAAGGAATTATTTCAATAAGCCCAGATTCTTGCATTCTCCCATACACAGAAAAGCACTAAAACCTCTAACTTGAGATGTCTGGTTTTTGTGATTAGCAGGAATCTTTTGATGTTCAACTACATGTTTCTTGTTCTTCATGCTTTTAAAGCAAAAAAACTCCTATATATCCTGGCTCCTTCCTTGCCTCTTTAAAACAGTCCCTCAAAGCTACCTGAGAGGCTGTCATCCCAGGCTATGGTCCTCAGTAAGCTCCAGAACAAAACATAATTCTCAACTTGCAGGTCATGCTTTTTCTTCTAGTTGACACAACCAACCATCTAAACAAAAACCTTTTGCCTGAACTATCTGAAGTGTTCCTGATAAGCCTTTTTGGAGAACAAGTTTCTTCCCTCAGCTAAGTCTGAACAATGCAAATGCAAGAAACAAAACAGCATACTAGATATCTACATTCTGACTATAAAAGATATTTCTATCACTTTCTACACCAACAGGAAGAGATGTTAATTCAATTCACTGCTTAATGAGGTGGCAGGATGTGGGGGTAGTGCAGGCAAGGCAGCTAAGGACCAGCACACCAGGCACACAGAACCCACCTCAACTGTGATCTCCATCCGCACCAGTGCAGTAAAGGCCACGACCCAAATACCTCCTGCCATCACTGCCCGGATGTGACATCTGTGGTTCGTTGTTAGAAATGATTTAGAAAATAAGTGGCATTTTGCAAAAATGCTCCCGTGCCATTAGGCTGTTTCACAGCCCTCTGGCGAATATTTCATGCTAAACAAGGAAGCAAGCCTTACACTTAAAGCACTCAACAATGCTTTGAAAGTAAGCAGAAACCCACACGTCTAAAAAAATGGGGGACAGTGCAAATCCCAGTCTGCTAGAAGCACACTTCTAGTAGAAGTATCTAGTTTAAATAGTTTTTCTTTTTGTCTCTTGCCAATTAATTGATGACAGAGTTTTACCCAGGAAATTGCGTCAAAATAACTCTTCTGCTCTGAATTATAAAGTTAATAGCTATAGAGAAGTTTCATAGAAACCTTCAGTAACTGAGTGGGTTTTAAATTATTACACAACTCTCAGTAGTGACAAGTGATGGGAGAAGTATGTTAGTCAATAGGTTTAGCAGAGCCCTGCATTACAAAACTAGAGGTAGAGGTTAAAATTATAATCTTCATATCACCAGAGTCTTCTCTCCCATAGTTGGCAATTATAATTATTTCATAAAAGGTTATATACCATTAGCCTACTTCTGGTAAGCTCTAAAAAAGCTTATTTTACAATGACAAACTTTCCACTGGTATGGTAAACATCTCCTGATATAAAACCACTGCAACCCACATTAAATTTGTATAACAACTCCAGATTGTTGAAACCTGGTATTTGTTGACTGACACAAAATATGTTGACTTGACCCCGATATACAATAAAGTATTAATATCAGTAGACTCTGAAGGGTGGGATGAAAGAAGAATAGAGATGTTTATTTTCTTAAATACACCTACACTGCTTGACTTGATACAACCATCAGGTAAATACAGAATAGCCCAAGTTAGGTTTTTTCCCCCTAAAGTGAAATCTCTTGATGGCATGGTTAACAAAGCTCAGTCTTGCTTACTTTAATTTTTATTTGGGTTTTCACCCTTCTTTATTTACAACTGTCAATGTAAACAGTGACACCTCACTATAACAGGCAAAAGTGTTTTCCTATGAAACAGATTGTGCTAATTTTATTATAACTTTTTAAAGTTTGCTCCTATCATTCATATTTGTATGTAATAACAATTTGGGCTTCCCTGGTGGCTCAATGGTAAAGAATCCACCTGCCAATGCAGGAGATCCAAGCTCAATCCCTGGTTCCAGAATATCCCCTGGCAAAGGAAATGCCAACCTACTCGAGTATTCTTGCCTGGAGAATCCCATGGACAGAGAAGCCTGGTGGGCTACAATTCACGGGGTCACAAGAGTCAGACGCGACTTGGTGACTAAACAATCAGTACTAGTATACTGAGGAAATTGGGTCAAGCTGGAGGAGTAGAGGGATATGTGCTCATCTTCTCCTGCCTGAGCACCAACTCACAACTAGCTGGTGAACAAGCATTGACAGGAAGACACTGGAACCCACCCCAAAAAAGATACCCCGCATCCAAAGACAAAGCAGAAGACACAACTAAATGGTAGGACAGGCACAATCACGATAAAAGCAAATCCTGTATCTGTAGGTGGGCAACCCACAAGCTGGAGAACAATAATACCAAAGAAGATTTCACACTGTTGTGAAGGTTCTAGGCCCCACATCAGGCTCTCCAGCCTGCAGATCCAGCCAAGAGACTGGGAATCCCCAGGGAATCTGACTTTGAAGGCCTGCAGGATTTGATTACAGGACCTCCACAGGACTGCAGAAAACAGGATTTATTACCACAGCCTGCTAAACAGTAGTATAAGAACCGGACAGCTGGAGCGACAAGGTGGAAGGGCATCAATCTGCACAGGTCTTGGAAGTCAGAAAACCTGGGTTTGAATCTTAATAAGCTGTGTGAGAAGTTAGGCAAATCAACCTGTGAGCTTCAGTTTTCTCTCCCATAAAAATGAACACATTACTATCTGCTCCCTCCATATGGATGAATACCTTATAAATTATTCTCAAGTAAATGAAAGTATGGAGTATATAATACCTTCTATTCAATTTGGCTTTGGATTTAAATGAGCAGTGCCTACAATAGCTAAGATATGGAAAGACAATAATTATCTGTCTCCAGGTGAATGAACAGAGATGATGTGATATGTATAGGTATGCTGCTGCTAAGTCGCTTCAGTCGTGTCCGACTCTGTGCGACCCCATAGACGGCAGCCCACCAGGCTCCCCCATCCCTGGGATTCTCCAGGCAAGAACACTGGAGTGGGTTGCCATTTCCTTCTCCAATGCATGAAAGTGAAAAGTGAAAGTCAAGTCACTCAGTCGTGTCCGACTCTTCGCGACCTCATGGACTGCAGCCCACCAGGCTCCTCCATCCATGGGATTTTCCAGGCAAAAGTACTGGAGTGGGGTGCCATTGCCTTCTCCATGTATAGGTATACATACATGCATATAGTATGGGATATTAGAGCCATGAGAAAGAAGGAATCCTGTCATTTGCAACAACACAGATGGAACTTGAAGGCATTATGTTAAGTGAAATAAGTCAGAAAAAGAAATACTGTGTAACTTACATGTGAAATATCTTAAGAAGGTGAACGCACAGAAACACTAAAATGAGGGGGAGAGTGGGGAGATGTTAGTCAAGGGTACACTTCCAATTATAAATTGAGTAAATTCCAGGTATCTAAGCATAGTGCTTAAGAGTTAATAACATTGTATCTTATACTTTGAGATTAGATCCTAAATGTTCTCACCACAAAAAAGACATGGTAATTAAACGACATGCTGGAGGTGTTAGCTGTCTGGTGGTGATCATTTTGCAATATATAAATGTATCAAACATGTTTTACCTTAAACTTATGCATTGTTAAATGTCAATTATATCTCAATAGAGTTGAAAACAACAGAAAAATAAATACATGAGCAGTACCCAAAATGTGAACGAAAAACCACACCGAACTCCTAAAATTAAGTTACTACTAAAGTTATTACAGAAGACTATATTAGAATATATTCGAGAAGAGTGTTAGTACGTATGCAGGAACTGTTACGTTATTGAAACTGATTTGGCGTCCAGGAAACTGAGTCGGAGTCTGCCTTGTAATTTAATTGCCAGTCTTCCGGATGGGCTCTATCTGTCATCATTAGATGATAGTGTTCTCTTTAGGGACCTGACTTTGTCTCCACTCCAACTGCTTTCCCCTTCCTCACTTCCTCCCACCCCTTTCGGTTAACTCTTAAACAACTCTCCCTCGGCTCCGTGCACCACTTCTACAGAATTTTTAACCAGAAATAGGGCACGCAGGGCTTCCCCCCCGCCCCGAGCTACGGGGCCCCCTGGACGGGTAGGAAATGCCCAACAGTCCACCCTGCCTCAGGGCTTCCTCCACCGCATCACTTCCCCCGCCCGCGCCGCGGAAAAAGGATCCCGGCCCACGCCCAGCGGACTCAAATCAGTCCCGGGCCGCCCCACCCAGCCCCAGCCCTCCGAACTAGGGCCGCGCGTCTGCTTTCACCTAGAGGTGGCTTCAGGCGGGTCACACCCCTGCTCTCCTAACCAGGGCGCGCTCCTTGAACCCCACCCTCGGGCTCGCAGCCCGCGCTGGCTCCCCGGAATCCCCCGCGCCAATTCGAGCCGGAGAAAATGACCCAAAGTTGGTGTCCAAAGTCAAGACTTCCCGCGCGGGGGGGGGGCTTCCCTGTATCTACGATGCCCGATCAGGGCCCTCGTCCCTCGCCCTTCCCGAAAGTGACACGGAGACCCGCGCCTCCCAGGCCTTTCCCGGGGCCGCCCTCTCGCCCGCCCTCCGCGAGCTGAGCCGGGAGGCGGTCGGTCAGCGGCTGAAAGCGACCGCATTGCGGCCGCTGGCGGGCGGCGCGGGCTTCCTTCTCCTGGTCCCTCTAACCCCCGACCTGCTGCGGGTCCCAACAACCTCCCTCGCCGAGAAGGGTGCGGCGCCCACGCGCAGTCCCCGAGTCCTTCCTGCCTGGGCTGAGGATTTCGGGGACGGGCGCCCGGCCCCGCGCCGCAACCCCCCTACCCTGTGGAAACCCCTCGCTCACCGATATCCCCATCTTCTTCGTCGTCCTCCTCCAGCTCCATTTCTAGCAGAACGTCCCTGGTCATCATGGGCATGTCTCCCCCCGCAGCTCGAAACTTGGCGCGAAGTTGGGGGCTCCTTGGAGTCCGGAACTTCGGCTCTCTGACCCGGCGGGCGCCCTGGCAGGGACGGCAGGGCGCGTCTCACTCCCGGCTCAGGGGCCGCTGTGCTCACTCCGCTCTCGGTGAATCCGGACCCGAGTGGTGCGTCCAAGACAACCTCTGGCTGCCGGAGCCGTCCGGGCCACTGAGCATGCCCAGTGAGCGCCGTGGCTCGCTGCGGAGTGATTGAACTGCCGCGGGTTTAAGAGCTCCCAGAAGGAAGTCAGGGGAAGAGAGAAGGGAGTAGCTGGTATTCACGCTGTGCCGGCCAGTCAACTCGCCGAAGGGGGAGGCGAGAGCGTGGACTCCGAACGAGGCAGCTCTCTGTTTCAAGTTCATATATGGGCACGTCCTGGGCTGGCTTTCTTTGATATCTGCTACGCGAGAGGGGAGAGACGCTGCTGCAGCTCCCAGGAAAGACCCTTTAGGCGAGCGAGTCTGGATGGTGTTTAAAGGGGAAGTGGAGCCCATGGTGGATCTTAAAGTATCAATTACTCTGACTCCAAGTGGGGAAACATGTATTCTGTAGGGGAATGGGGAGGTGGCAATTACAGAGAAGAGGCCAAACTCGTAGATAAGAAACAACAGAAGAAAACAAGACCAAGAGAGCGAGATCCAAAGACACGTTCACAAGAAGCAGGATTTCCACATCTAGTGGGGTTAGGTTAGGGAAGGGAGAAGCTTCCCCTACTCCCGCCGGTAGGGGCGCATTCTGGGAGTGGTCGGATGATTGACAAGAGATCATCTTGAAAGCTTCATCCTCCGTGTCACAAGGGCAAAGGAAGCGAAGACCTACATTATGGTTAGGTGTGAATTCTACTCTGGAGCAATGGTTAGGCGTGAATTGTACTCTTGAGCAAATGTGAAAAACCATCGTAACCAGAGGAAACAAAGTCCTGAAATAAAGTTGAGGCAGAGAGTATAAGAATGCATTCCTGGTGACCAGAGGGAGCAGTAAGACAAATACAAAGGGATTTCTGCTTTCAGACAGATGGGGTAATTTGAACTGCGGGTTCCTGGGGTTGTACATCAGCAGAACTTTTTTCCAGAGGAGCTGGTGTGTTCCCGTGGGTCCATTTTGACTTCTCCAAAGGGCTGCTGCTGCGGCTAAGTCACTTCAGTAGTGTCCGACTCTGTGTGACCCCATAGACGGCAGCCCACCAGGCTCCCCCGTCCCTGGGATTCTCCAGGTAAGAACATTGGAGTGGGTTGCCATTTCCTTCTCCAATGCATGAAAGTGAAAAGTGAAATTGAAGTCGCTCAGTCATGTCCGACTCTTAGCAACCCCATGGACTGCAGCCTACCAGGCTCCTCCATCCATGGGATTTTCCAGGCAAGAGTACTGGAGTGGGGTGCCATTGCCTTCTCCACTCCAAAGGGCTAGAAGGTGCATTTGAAATCCTTGTTATATTCATTGTTTCCCTAAAACTTATTGAAACTTTTTGTATTTTTTCCACTTAAGTTCAAAATTGTTATGATGATGAGAATAAATATTCAGATGACAAATGTGCATTTTATTCTCCTATATACTTATTTCTCATTTATTCTTATGAAAGAAATAAAGCATTGAGATCAACTGTCAGTGGGAGTGGGAAAACAGCTATGAATATGCATTATAAGACAAGAAGAAATTACTTTTAAGAAAATATCCAGGAAACATATTTGCTTCTTAAGGAAACTTTTGGTGGAAAATTATTTTTAATATAAAGAGAAACCAACACAGCATTTTAAAGATAGGAGGCTGAAGGAAAAAAATGAGGAGAAAAGATTATTTTCTTTTAGTAAACTTTGCCCCTAATGCTTATAATATGGTTCCTACTAAAATGGAAATTTCAGAAGTATTTTGGTTACATGTGAATGTGATTAACATTCACAATTTTCATTTAAAAAATGCGTATAGTAGTTTTTATGTGCTAGGCACAGTTCTAAATGTTCTGTTGTTGTGCTTGCTTGCTTGCTCAGTTGTATCTGACTCTGCGATCGGATGGACTGTAGCCCGCTGGCCTCCTCTGTCCATGGAATTCTCTAGGCAAGAATACTAGAGTGGGTTGCCATTTCCTACTCCAGAGGATCTTCCTCACCCAGGGATCAAACCCAAGTCTCTTGCATCTCCTGTATTGGGTGGCAGATTCTTTACTCCTGTGGCACCTAGGAATCACTCTAAATGTTTTACATTCAGTGGTTACTCTTCATAATAACCCTAGGATTCACCACTCCTTCACTCAAGCACAGAGCCATTGAGTAGCTTGTCCAAAATCACACAGGAATTAAGTGGTTGAGCTCGGAGTCAACAAGCAGCTTATTCCAGAATCTGTGTTCGTAAGTCACTTTGTAAACCCCTTCAGAGACATTTTTAAGCCATTTTTTAAAATCACTTTTTTTCCCACCAATTAAAAAAAAAATATTTATCTATTTATTTCTTTGGATGCATCAGGTCTTAGTTGCAGCATGCAGTATCTTTAGCTGCTCCATGTGAACTCTCAGTTATGGTATGTGATATCTAGTTCCTTGACCATGAATTGAACCTGGGCCCCCAGCATTGGGAGAATGGACCATGAATCAAACCTGGGCCCCTTGCATTGGGAACATGGAGTCTTAGCCACTGGACTATCAGGAAAGTCCTTCCCCACCAATTCTAAAGCTTTAAAATCCTCATCAACTCCCTGCAATAGTTCTTTCACCAAATAGTCTAGTTCTTTGGGCCTAGGATTTTGTTCAGTATTAATCAGTAGTTAGAAAACTCTTGTGATTGATTTTCCATTAGGTTTCACTGAGTCATTTGAAATTCTCTGCAGATTTAAAGTTTACATTTTTCTTGCCTGATAAATGTTGCAGAGACATTGCTAGACTTATATGTAAAGGTGACTGTTGCTAGAAGGGAAATGAATTATTTACTTTGGTTATCTGTAAATTTATTATTAGTAGTCAGTTATTTCATTTAATCCATTTTATTTCCTACAGCTTCTTTCATGCATTATTTTTTTCAACTGAGTAATATATGCTTCAAAAATAATCAAGGTAACAGGCCTGGGTAAGAACCACACCTTTGACTCTGAAAAATTATCATCTATATCATGAATAGTTTATGAAATAAAATGTGCATAACAATCCGTGGCCAGGTGATGGGACTGGCAAAGCTTTTCCAAGTCAGGGATCATAAACCAAGTATCTTCCCCTTCATTGGTCTTCTGATTAATTGCAAGCTTTGTCTGGCCACAGAATGGCCCATCTTTCTCTGCCCATGCCTTAAATGTTGGTACTTTTCTGTCTCCCATCCTCAGACCTCTGTTCTTCTCATTTTTCCCTACTTAACTCATTCAGTCTTATAACTGTATTATCTTTTCCTAGCAGGGCTAGTTTCATGGGCATACCAACAGTTCATTCACACAGGGCTCTGCACTCAGAAGGGCTTAATATACTTGAGGTCTTGAGGTCTTAATGCTCTGTGGTTGCTAGCTTAAAGATCTTACTAACAGTATCTTTGGGTTTTTGTTTTGTAAGTGAAGTCCATTGACAGAGTGGAGGATGCCTCCTGCCACCTCTCTGCCTCCCTGGGATAGGTTCAGCTGCCAACTCCTCTCATTTTCTGGCATTTCACTCCTAATCACTCCCCCCTCACCTCATCCAGGACCAGGAAGAGACTTGGGCACAGGTGCAGGGAAGGTGAGGTTCTTTTGTGTGCAGGGCATGGTGGCAGCTGTCCTGGACTGTCAATGCCACAGTGTACCTAGGGGTGACTTGTTAGGAATGAGCCTCTGACACATGCGCAAGTGCATCCTAGCCTGAAATTTTAGTCTCTTGGAGGTGTGCATCTAATGTGGTTTAGAGATTAGGGGCCATAGGAAGGGGCTCAACTTCTCTACCCCCATCCAGAGCATTCAGTTCTACAGATTTTTGGGAGGAGGACCAAGCAGCTCATGGATCTCAAAGGCTCTTTGAACAAGGGACCCTGAATTTGCATTTTGCACTGGGCCCTCGAAATTGTAGAGTTGGCCTTGATTTCAGGATATTTATTTCCAGCTCAGCTTTCTGTGTTGCACATGGTGTATCTGCCTACTTGCTTGAACATCTTCACTTGGATATTTGTTAAGACATTTCAGATTCAGCAGGTTTAAAACTAAATTTATAACCTCTGCCCCATATCTGTTTCCCTAAACTAAGAATGGCACTACTAGTTACACAAGCCAATGATTTGAGCCTCACTTTGACTCCTTCCTCTCTCTCTTTTCCCTCCTATTCAATCAGTTGCTAAATCCCATGGCATCCGCCCTATTTTCAGAATACCTCAAGTACATCTTGTGTTTGTTGCCTATTGTTACATTGTTGCATAACCACACAGCCTGACATTTTAGCAGAGACTTGAAGGAAGTAAGAAATCAAGACATAAAACTGTCTGAGGGAGTAGAGTTTTAGGCATAAGAGAAACCAAATATAAAAGTTCTAAGTCAGTTCAGTTCAGTCACTCAGTCATGTCCAACTCTTTGCAACTCCATGAACTGTAGCACATCATGCTTCCCTGTCCATCACCAACTCCCAGAGCTTACTCAAACTCATGTCCATCGAGTTGGTGATGCCATCCAACCATCTCATCCTCTGTCGTCCCCTTCTCCTCCTGCCTTCAATCTTTCCCGGCATCAGGGTCTTTTCCAGTAAGTCAGTTCTTCACATCAGGTGGCCAAAGTTATGAAGTTTCAGCTTCAGCGTCATTCCTTCCAATGACTATTCAGGACCGATTTCCTTTAGGATTGACTGATTGGATCTCCTTGCAGTCCAAGGGACTCTCAAGAGTCTTCTTCAACACCATAGTTCAAAAGCATCAATTCTTTGGTGCTCAGCTTTCTTTATAGTCCAACTCTCACATCCATACATGACTACTGGAAAAACCATAGCTTTGACTAAATGGACCTTTGTTGGCAAAGTAATGTCTCTGCTTTTTAATATGCTGCCTAGGTTGGTCATAGCTTTTCTTCCAAGGAGCAAGCGTCTTTTAATTTCATGGCTGCAGTCACCATCTGCAGTGATTTTAGAGCCCAAGAAAATAAAGTCTGTTACTGTTTCCACTGTTTTTGTGTCTATTTGCCATGAAGTGATGGGATTGACGCCATGACCTTCGTTTTTTGAAAGTTGAGTTTTAAGCCAGCTTTTTCACTCTCCTCTTTCACTTTCATCAAGAGGCTCTTTAGTTCTTCTTCACCTTCTGCCATAGGGTGGTGTCATCTGCATATTTGAGGTTATTGATTTTTATCCTGGCAATCTTGATTCCAGCTTGTATAGTTCCATGGAGAACCACAAAGAGGTCATGGCAATGGTGGCATAAAAGCTTAGCCTCAAAGGTAGTGACTTAGAGTGAGGTGGAAGCTACAACATCTTTTGTAACTCATACATTATCATTTCTGCTGTTGGTCATACAGATCAGTCAGCTCTAATCATTGAGGGAGCTTATACAGAGGATGAAGACCAGAGGTGGGGATCTTCAGGAGCTATCTTGGAAGCTGGTTGCCACCCATCTCCATTGTCACTGTTCTGATACATACCACCATTCTCCATCCTTAGTTCCTGAGAACTAACTATTTGCTGGCCACTTTCCTGGATGTTGGGGATTTAATAGAAAAAAAAAACAAAACAAAAAACAAAGACAGATGACATCACTGCCCTCATGACCTTCCATTCCAGTGGATGAAGACAAATAAGACAAATGTACTTATTTATTTGTCTCTTTCAGGAATCAACAGTTATAACCCTGTATGGAACAACTGATAGGTTCAGGTCTGAGAAAGGAGTATGACAAGATTGTTTGCTGTCACCCTGTTTATTTAACCTATACACTGAGCACATCATGAGAAATGCCAGGCTGGATGAGTTACAAGCTGGAATTAAGATAGGCTGGAACTATTTACAGTTGCTAGACATGGAAGCAACCTAGATGTCCATTGGCAGATGAATGGATAAGGAAGTTGTGGTAGGTACATATACACAATGGAATATTCCTCAGCTATGAAAAGGAAACACATCTGAGTCAATTCTAATGAAGTAGATTAAACTGGAGCGTATTATACGGAGTGAAGTAAGTCAGAAAGGGAAAGATAAATACTGTATATTAACATATATATATGGAATTTAGAAAGATGATAACAATGATCCTACATGCAGGTCAGCAAAAGAGACACAGATGTAAAGAACAGACTTTTGGAGTCAGTGGGAGAAGGCGAGAGAGGGATGATTTGAGAGAATAACACTGAAACATGTTTGTTACCATATGTGAAATAGATGACCAAGGCAAGTTAGATGCATGAAGTAAGGCGCCCAAAGCCAGGGCTCTGGAAGAACCCAGAAGGATGGGGTGGGGAGGGAGGTGTGCGGGGGGTTCAGGATTGGGGGACACATGTATACCTGTGGCTGATTCATGTTGATGTATGGCAAAAACCATCACAATATTTTAAATTAATTATCCTCCAGTTAAATTACTTAATTTTAAAAAAAGATAGGCTGGAGAAACATTAACAGCCTCAGATATGAGGATTATATCACTCTAATGGCAGAATGCGAAGAGGATCTAAAGAATCTCTTGGTGAGGGTAAAGGAGGAGAGTGAAAGAGCTGGCTTAAAACTAAATATTATATATATATATAAAAAAAAACTAAGATATGGCATCCAGCTCCATTACTTCTTGGAAAATAGGAGGGGAAAGGTAGAAGGAGTGACAGATTTCCTCTTCTTGGGCTCTAAAGTCACTTTGGATGGTGACTGCCACCATGAAATCAGAAGACGGTTGCTTCTTGGCAGGAAGGCTAAGAAAAACCTGAACAGTGTGTTGAAAAGCAGAGACATTACTCTGCTGATAAAGGTCCATATAATCAAGGCTGTGGTCTTCCCAGTGGTCACGTACAGTTATGAGACCTGGACTGTAAAGAAGACAGAGTGCCAAGAACTGATGCCTTCAAACTGTGGTGCTGGAGAAGACTCCTGAGAGTCCCTTGGACAGTAAGGAGATCAAACCAGTATCTTAGGGAAATCAATCCTGAATACTCATTGGAAGGCCTGATGCTGAAGCTGAAGCTCCAGTATTTTGGTCACCTGATGCAAACACCTGACTCATTGGAAAAGTCCTTCATGCTGGGAAAGATTGAGGGCAGAAGAAGAAATACCTGTCAGAGGAAGAGATGGGTGGATGGCATCACCAATGCAATGGACATGAACTTGAGCAAACTTTGGGAGATTGTGAGGGACAGGGAGGTCTGGTGTGCTACAGACCATGGGGCCACAAAGAGTCAAACACAACTGAGTGACAGAAAAGCACCCACTGGGATTCCCAAATAAGTACATGTGTTTTATTTTCCTGGGCAAGAGTAATAGGGAATGATGGTTAGGGGATGGATTTACAGAATGGTTAAGGAAAACCTCTCTACTAAGGTGACGTTTTTAGCAGAGATCTGAAGAAAGTGAGGGAATAAGACATGTAAGTATCTGAAAGAACAGTTTTAAGGAGAGGTAAATGCAAGTGCAAAAGCCATGATGACAAGTATGTTTAGTGTCTTCAAGAAAAACACAGAGGCCATGGTGAATGTAGTGTCAGTGATGGAAGAGGAGAGAGGTAGGAGGTCAAGCCCGGTGGGGAAGGGGGGAGTGCTGCAAATCACTTTTGCCATCAGAAGACTTGGGCATTTACTACGAATAATGTGGGAAAACTTTGGAAAGTTTTGAACAAATGGATGGCATAATTGGACTTATATTTAAAAGGATCCTTCTGACTTTATCAGACTATGCAAGAGGAAGCATAAAAGAAAGAAGACAGAACTTCATTTTAAAGACAGAACTTCAAAGAGACAAAGTTCTTTAATTTTGACAAGGGGTGATAGTCTTGAACCAGAGTGGTAGTGGTAGATGTGAACTATAGATATTTTTTAAGGTAGATCTTCAAAGAGTTTCTGATACAGTGAATATGAATATTAGAACAAAAGGGAGTTAAGGATGACTCCAAAGTTTTGATGTGAGTAACTAGGGGAATGGAGTTGTTGTTTTGAGATGTGGAAGGACTAGAGGGCAGTAAGGGATAAGGGAGTTTGAGTTTGGATCCATAAATCTGAAGTCAATATTAGATATCCATGTAGATGTTCAGTAATCATGGGTCTGGAGCTTGGAGGAGAAATCTGCACTGGAGATATAAACTTAGGTCTGGAAAAGACTGCTTGGAAAATTAATCTATATAAAGAGAAAAGTCCATGGGATTGAGCTCTAGGACTCGCCACTCCAACACTTGCATTGTGAAAATGAGGAAAAACCAGCAAAGGAAACAGAGGGAATGAGAGTCCAGTGAGGAATGAGGAACAACAGAAAAGGGTGAGGTTCACTTAAAATTTTTTCAAAAAAAGGAGACATGGGGAACCCAATGCTAAACCCTTCGTAGACGACCTGCTTCTGGATAGGGGTTTCATATATAGCAGAGCCGCTCCCTTGCTGCAATCTATTGAAAGTCAGCCCTTGACACAAGGGTTTGAAGAAAAAAAAATTTTTTTAATAAAATAAAAATGAGAAAAAAAATTTTTAAGTAGAAAAAACATTTTAAAAATGAGATAATAAAATTAGAAAAAAAAATTTTTAATGGATAAAATGACCTCCTGTGTCAAATAAACCTGATAAAATGACTTTGTAAAGACTTCCAATTTTTCTGTAGCTGGAATAGTTTTCTTTGGGTGTGAAGAGAATTGGTCATTGGATTTAACAATGGGAGGTCAACAGTGACCTCAGTTGAAAATAAGTGGTAGGGGACAAAAGTCTGAAACTAGTTCCCCAATATGCTTTTTCCAAACCACAAGTAAGTCTGAAGTTCTCAACAGGCACTTGACTATGTGTCCTACAATTTACTCAATCCTGACACTATTTACCTAGAGAGAGCATCAGGCCACATAAGTTAAGTGTTTAGTCCCACAAAATCGCATCCCCTCCTCCATTTCAGATGCCAATCACAGGTCCAGGTTGTCACCTAAGCTTCTGGCCAACCTGACGGACTGGAGGTTCCCACACCCCCAACTTGGATTTGATTAATTTCCTAGAACTGCTCACAGAACCCAGAGAAACATTTATTTACACTTACCAGTTTATCAAAAGAATTTCTAGAGGAAACAGATAAACAATCAGATGAACAGGTGCACAAGGCAAGATCCAGAAGCACCCCAAGTGCAGGAGCTTTGGTCCCCATAGAACCCCGAAACTCATCAAATCTTGTTTTCAAGATCTTTTATAGAGCTTAATCTGTAGCACTTTCCTTCACCTCCTCAGAGGTTGGTTGCTGGGGCTGGAAGTTCTAACTCTAATCACGTGGGTGACTAGCCCCATCCTAAGGCTACCCAGGAGTATCACCCTAAGTCACCTCATTAGCATAAGCTCAAAAGGGGATCCTCAGGAAAGACAAAGGACACTCTATCACTCAGAAAATTCCAAAAGGGACTTCCCTGGTCATCCAGTGTCTAAGGTTCCACATTCCCAAGCAGAGGGCCCAGGTTCGATCCCTGGTCGGGGAACTAGAGCCCGCATGCCACAGCTAAGACCTAGTGCAGCCAAATAAAGAAAAAAAAAAAAAAGGAAAGTTCCAAGTATTTGAGGTTTGTGCTAGGAATTAGGGACAAAGACAAAGTGCATTTCTTAACATACCACAAGTGCACAGGGGAAGGAGGAAAGAGGAAGTGATAATGATGACTGCAGACAGCCCTCCTGAGGAGATGTCAAACTTTCTGAGACACATGAACTCTAGACTTCTATATCCACCTCCACTTGGATTCTAACAAGCAGCGAAAACTTCGTACCCAGTGTGGAACTTCTGATCTTCTTCCAAACTCTGGTCTACATATAATCTCCATCTCAAATAATCAGTTCATCCTCTGCTTGTTCAGGCCCCAAACCCTGGAATCACTTTCAATTCCTCTCTTTCTGGTATACCCCATATCCATGCCATCACATTCTTTTAAGTCTATTAAAATATACATCTAGAATTGAACCACTAAACACCACCTTTACCACAAACATCTCCTCTAACATCATCCTCTCTTCCTTGAATTATTTTTCTACCTCGTTTCCCCGCTTCCACCTTTGTCTCCCTGCAGTCTATTCTCAACACAGTAGTCAAAGTGATGCTGGAACCATCACCAGAGTCAGATCATATTGCTCTCTGCTCAACAACAGCTCTTTATTCTAACACTAGGAAAATCGAAGGTATTTACAAAGCCACTCTATTTAAATTGCAAAATCTCCAGAGTCACTCCACATGGTTGTGCAGGATGTTTATTCTATACAGGTGCCTGGTCAAGGGAAATAAAGTGAAGCCTGAATTCTACCTGAGGCTTTGCTTGCCAAATCATGTGCCTTGGTATAAGGCTCTGTCTGTACAATGTTTCGTAGAGGTTGTTAACACACCTGGATACATCTACACATGTACTCCCTCCTTCTTACTTTGCTATATTTTCTCTTTATTTCCTAGCTCCCTCTTGTACATTATTTGTTTACTTATTTTGTTTATTATCTGTGTTCACCAACTAAAAGATGAGTTCCATGAGAGTGGTGGTTTTGTCTTTTGTTCATTACTAGATCCTCAGCACATAGTAGGTATTCAGTAAGTATTTCTGAAATTGAATTGGGTTTTTTTGGAAAAGGTAGTGGGAAAATGCATCAGTAGATAGAAAGGTATGTGGGCCAAAAGAGGGAAAATTTTTCATGTGGGAGAGAAAAGGAAAAATTGCTGACATAATGTCCTCAGGTAAGTGAAAGTGATAAGCTCTGCTAAATCATGGAGACAATGACTGTACAAAGCAAAATAAAACTTCCATCACAAAAACCACAGGAAAGACATAGCATATGAATGCAGATGCAGGTGTGTTGGTAAATGTTTAGGTAGGAGCTGTAGAAGCTATCATTTTCCCCTCAAATGTTTATTTGGAAAGCTTTCAGACATACAGAAAAGCTGAAAGAATAGTGTAACAGACATCTCTACATTCATCACCAAGTGTCAGCAATTGCAAATATTCTGTTCTATATGTTTTATCTGTCTTTCTGTGTATATTTCACTGACTCATGTTATTCCTGGAGACCTCATAACGTATCATCCCTACATAAATAATATATTCACAAAGAAGATACTTCTCTCATACCAACAAATACGTAATCCATATTTAAACCTCAGAGATTTCAATGGTCAAGGCTTTTTATACATCTTATACGTTTCACACATGCAACTGATTATATTCCTTGAAATTTTCAGGAGAAGAGAATGTGAATGATTTTTTTCCCCTAATGCTATTCAATGTCTAGCATTTGTTGTAAACTGGACATTAAGTGTGGAGAAGGCAATGGCACCCCAGTCTAGTACTCTTGCCTGGAAAATCCCATGGATGGAGCAGCCTGGTAGGCTGTAGTCCATGGGGTCGCTAAGAGTCGGACATGACTGAGCGACTTCCCTTTCACTTTTCACTTTCATGCATTGGAGAAGGAAACGGCAACCCAC
This sequence comes from Bos taurus, assembly GCF_002263795.3. Classification (NCBI taxonomy): domain Eukaryota; kingdom Metazoa; phylum Chordata; class Mammalia; order Artiodactyla; family Bovidae; genus Bos; species Bos taurus. The sequence continues at coordinate 35,121,607 of NC_037332.1, forward strand.
TCCAGTGTTCTTGCCTGGAGAATCCCAGGGACGGGGGAGCCTGGTGGGCTTCCATCTATGGGGTCGCACAGAGTCGGACACGACTGAAACGACTTAGCAGCAGCAGGACATTAAGTGAGAGGTTATTAGATTCAAGCAAAATATTTTTGGCGAGAATCTGTCATAAGAGACGCTGTTGTTTCCATGTGGCATTACAATAGGAGGTATACACTTGCAGATTATTCTACCATTATTGGTACCAAGTTAGAACACCAAGCTACATAACAAATGCCAGATCTTTCCATTAGGTCAAGGCTTGAACCCACACAGTGTGACTCCAGAGTCTTTGCCTCTAACCACCTTACTGTAGGGCCTCTTGAGGTAAGAGCACTGGCCCCAAGGACCAACAGCACATACACAAATAGCAAGGCTAGGGTGCGAAATTGATGGCTCCACCCACTCCACGTGGAAATGACCTGTCAGTTTATAATCTTAACAAAGGGCCCTGGGAACTCGTAGCTCCTGGTGAAGGTAAACTCCTTCACGTGTTCTCTATTTATTGAAGAAAAGACAAATACATGTGTCAGCTTCCAAGCTAGTACCAAGGATTGGGTTGATTTGCTCCAGGGAAGAGAGAACTCAGATTGTAACTGATTTTCTAGATTCTATATCGATTTATTATCATTCCCCAAGATCCATCTTTCTTATGTACAGAAAAATGAGTAAATGAAGTGGGAAAGTGGCCTTTGATAAGGGTATTAATCTCTTTGATTCTGTGATAACCTGAGTTCTGAGGGAAGAGTGTTCTAATATTGGCAAAGCAGAAATTTGAGATTAGAATTGTTTTCTTAAGGGCAATTTAGGCCAGATTACCTGTAGCTCTGCTTAAAAGCAATGAATTAATCCAGATAATTTTTTTAAATATTTATTTATTTGAGCTTCCCTGTAGCTCAGTGGTAAAGAACTTGCCGGCCAATGCAGGAGATCAGGGTTTGATCTCTGGGTCAGGAAGGTGCCCTGAAAAGAAAATGGCAACCCACTCCAGGATTTTTGCCTGGGAATCCCATGGACGGAGGAGCCTGGCAGGCGGGCTACAGTCCATGGGGTCACAAAGAGTCAAACACAACTTAGTGACTAAACAACAACAATAAATCTATTTATTTATTTACTATTCTGGGGTGTATGGACTTCCCACTGTGGGGCTTCTCTTATTGCAGAGCATGGGCTCCAGGCACATGGGGCTCAGTAGTTGTGGCGCACAGGCTGAGTTGCCCTGGGGCATGTGGGATCTTCCCAGACCAGGGGTCAAACCCATGTCCCCTGCATTGGCAAGTAAATTCTTAACCACTGAGCCACCAGCAAAATCTGATAGCTTTTTGGTTACTAAATTTTCAGAGGTAGGTATTTTTGATTTTATTTTGCTAGGGAAGCTCGACAAACGGACTTCACTTGAAGAGGTTGGAACAAAGTGAGTTAAGTGCCTCCCCTCTGGAAGTCTCCAAAGCCCCAACACAGGGCTGCTTCACTCTCCTGCAGTGGCAGAAGGATCACAGCAACAATTAGGATAAGGATTACCCACAATACTGGCTTAGAGTGGAATCACAGCATCAGGACAGTTAGATTAGAGGTGGGCAGGACACTTTCTTAAAAAAGAAACTTTCCTACTTGGCTTTTGTTCTGTTTGTTTTGTTTATGTTCTTTGCCTATGAAACTGAGTGGAGGCTTCAGCTTGGCCTATAGCTGGTCGTCAGCTGCTGTACAGGATGGAAAATACCAAATATCCCTAAATGTTCACACAGCCGGTTTGATACTACAGAATCTAAGTCATTGCTGGTGAGGAGGGGGATTTCTATAACAAAATTTCAAAGTTCTTTTGATTTTAATCCCATTTTTAATGTTTGTTTGGGGCTGTGCTGGTCTTCGTTGCTGCACACTGGCTTCCTTAGTTGAGCAAGTGAGGGCTACTCTTTTGTTGCGGTGCGCTGGCTTCTCATTGTGGTGGTTTCTCCTGCTGCGGAGCCTGGGCTCTAGGGCTGGAGGGCTTCGGTAGTCGCAGCCTACAGGCTTTAGTGCGTGGACTTAGCACTGTGGTGCATGGGCTTAGTTGCCCCATGGCATGTGGAATCTTCCCAGACCAGGGATCCAAACTGTTTTATGAGTGTAGTCAACTCATAGAATTATCTAAGCCTTCTTGGAATCATTTAATGAGTCTGCTGCTGCTGCTAAGTCGCCTCAGTCATGTCCGACTCTGTGCGACCCCATAGACGGCAGCTCACCAGGCTGTCCCTGGGATTCTCCAGGCAAGAACACTGGAGTGTGTTGCCATAGTCAAATGGCCTGCAAATCTGAAAATATTCACCTTTACAGAAAGTTTGCCAACCCCAGTTTATACTCTCCCTTCTCTTGACCCAACATTTGGAAGGTGCATTTTACTTCTGAGACAAAGCTGTTTCAGCAGGTAAAAAATCTGCACTAATGGGTATCTATAAAGAAACATTTATTTATGTGTTGATTTTCATGTGTTATTTTCAGCAATTACACATTTTTGCCCTGTAGATTATCGTGGAAGAAATCACAAAAGATGTCCTAGAATTAGCAGCCAATTTAAAGTAAGTGCTCTACTGGGACGTTTTTGACAAGTGCTAAATGTCATTCTGCTTGCATAGTACAGGCAACGAATACCTGCCCACGAATGGAGTGGTGAGTCCAGCTCAACATTAAATTTTCCCCCAAAACTGGACTTGAAGCCCGTCAACATTCTTGAATTAAAAAAAGCCAGATACTTGGGTCTTGGCTCTATCCTCCAGGCGTTGGGGGAAGTCAGTTCTCATCCACCCCGAGCAGTACACACGTCCCCTTTCCTCCACTTCTTGAGTTCCTTGGCATAGATTCTGGTTGGTAATGCTGAGATTTGTTACTCGCTGTGATGTCCTGGCCAGTCCTCCTTCACCTGCATTCCGTTCTTAGTATCTTCCTCAGACTTCTTCAGGGGTCCCAACACTTCTTCTTTCTGACAGGCTCACAGGGCGACTTCCTCTGTAGTCTGGGCTGCAGCCTGAAAGTTCTGAGACTTTCCGCTAGACACCTTCATGTTTCTTTCTGTATTGGCAGGGTTTTCTTGTGGCAGTAGCTCTGCACAGATATCTCTGTTTTGTTTTCATTGGCACCTCTGCTTGAATATGGAAGTGCCTGAGACCAGATGGTAGGGGAGGCAGTGGCCAGGGACAAGAAACCTGGGGTGAACACCATGCACTGGACTGAGAGTGGATTACATTGCAGACTGAAAGATTTTTTTTTTTCCCTTTAACTGTGATAAAAACCATGTAAAGTAAAATTTACCATCCTAAGCATTTCTAGGAGAAGGCAATGGCACCCCACTCCAGTACTCTTGCCTGGAAAATCCCATGGATGGAGGAGCCTGGTAGGCTGCAGTCCATGGGGTCACTAGGAGTCAGACACGACTGAGCAACTTCACTTTCACTTTTCACTTTCATGCATTGAAGAAGGAAATGGCAACCCACCCCAGTGTTCTTGCCTGGAGAATCCCAGGGATGGGGGAGCCTGGTGGACTGCCGTCTATGGGGTCGCACAGAGTCGGACATGACCGAAGTGACTTAGCAGCAGCAGCAGCAAGCATTTCTAAGTGTAGGTTCCATAGGGTTACATATATTCACGTTGTGCAACAGATCTCTAGAATGTCTTCTTGTAAAACTGAAACACTATGCTCATTGAAAAACTCCCATTTCCCCTCCCCCTAGCCCTGGCAAGCACCACAGAACAGAAAGTTCTATGAATTGAGTTACTTTACATACCTCATGTACATAGGATTATATAGTGTTTGTCTTTTTGTGATTGATGTAATACAATGTGCTCAAGATCTGAAAACTATCAAATAATTTCTGTTTACTTGTGCATGCTGCATGCTAGTGTGCTCAGTTGCTTCAGTCGTGTCCTACTCTTTGCTATCCTATGGACTATAGCCCACCAGGCTCCTCAGTGCATGGGGTTCTCCAGGTAAGACTACTGAAGTGGGTTGCAATGCTCTCCTCCAGGGGAGCTTCCTGACCCAGGGATCGAACCCTCATCTCCTGCATTGCAGGTGGATTCTTTACCCACGGAGTAACATGGAAACCCCTAAAATAGAAAACACAGGTCAGTAGCAAGCATAAGAATGTGGAAGGATGTTTAAACAAGGAGAAGGTTTGGAACACTATCTAAGAGAGCTGGAAAGTAAATGTACTAGTGAAACAGCATAGGATCACACTAGAGACCCATATGAGGTCAAGAATCTAAAGTAAAACCTGTTAGCATGCTCATATTTTTTTTTCCAGGCACATTCTGATACTCAGGTCCATGTATCAAATAGGTGGACAGTTTGATATAACTAGGATGAGGTTTTGGAAGGTAAGTTCAACAGAGGGAAAGAAGGGGTGGAAATTGATGGTATAATCAAAGGAATGATTCTTCATTCCGCTATTTTTCTCACATCCATATCCTATCTGTTCAAAGATCTAATTCATTCTACTTCCAAAATGCATTAAGCATCTTGTTATCTCCCATGATGCACCCTGATCCAAGTAACCATCATAGATGACTAAAGCCGTCAGCAAAATTTTATCTGATCTTCTTAATTTCCCTTTTTGCTACCCTACAACCCATTCTTCATTCAGTGACTAAAGAGATTCTTTGAAAATCTCTAGATGAATATATTCTGTCCCTGCTTAAAACCCTCCACAACTGAGGAAACTGGAACACTCCCTAGATATTTAATCATATTAAGACATAATTATGAGGTAGTTACATACGGATGTGAGAGTTGGACCATAAAGGAGGCTGAGCCCTGAAGAATCGATGTTTTCAAACTGTGGTGCTGGAGTAGACTCTTGAGAGTCCCTTGGACAGTAAGATCAAACCAGTCAATCCTAAAGGAAATCAGTCCTGAATATTCATTGGAAAGACTGATACTGATATTCAATACTTTGGCCACGTGATGCAAAGAGCTAACTCATTGGAAAAGACCCTGATGCTGGGAAAAACTGAAGACATAAGGAGAAGGGGACAACAGAGGATGAGACAGTTAGATAGCATCAGTGATTCAACGGACATGAGTTTGAGCAAACTCTGGAAGATAGTGAAGGACAGGGAATCCTGGCATGCTGCAGTCCGTGGGGTTGCAAATAGTTAGACTCGACTTAGTGACTAAACAACAACAAAAACAATGAATTTTTAAAGTGTGATAGTAGTATTGTAGTTAAAAATTTTTATGTGCATACAACTTTATAGATAAATGATATGATTTCTGGGACTGTTTCAAAATAATCCAGAAAGAAGGGGTATTGATACACAAACTGGTCAGGGACTGAGAATTGATGCAAGGTGATGGGGAGGGGTCAGTATGCTCTTATCCTTATTTTTTGTGTTTTAAATTTTATTTTTTTTTAAAGGAGGAAAATCCTTCAGTGTTTTTTTCATCCTCTCTTCTCTTCCCTTATTTTTGTCTTTAAATAAATTCATTGCTTTCCTTCCCTTTCCTTCCTTAGAGGTAGCCATGGCAGACCTCTCCCTAGCATGGAGCTGTATCAGAGAAAGAAGGGCTGGAGAAGGTGCTTCGTGCAGCTGGGGCACATGCTGGGTTGGCACAGGAAACCGGCCAGAGCTCCAGGTCATTTCTTCTTCTCAGTCATCCTCCCAAGAGTGAGCAGTTATGTGTGTGCATTCTTCGGGAGTGGACGCTTAGTTTCTGACAGCCCTCCTCTATGTCCCACTGGTTTTCAAGTCAGCTAGGATGACTTTTCTTCCAGGGCTGGGCTTCTCATTATGTGGCTTGAACCCCTCATTTTTCAGGGAGGATCTCTGAGCCCATGATATTCCCCTTCTCTTCTACATCCCCTGCTAGGAGCACAGGTACCTACCTGATTGCTACTTCTCCCTTCATACCTGATCCCATGTGAATCTTACTTTCCTGCCTTGGCTGTAGGAAAACCTTTCTGCCAGTCTCCAGCTTGTTTACAGTGAGAGCGGCTCCACATGTAGATGCATTTTTTGTTGTTGTCAAACTTTTTATTTTATATTGGAGTATAGCCGATTAACAATGTTGTGATAGTTTCAGGTGAACAGCAAAGGGACTCAGTCATATATGTAAATGTATCCATTTTCCCTTAACCTCTCCTCCCATCCAGGCTGCCACATAACATTGAACAGAGTTCCCTGTGCTATATGTAAGACATTGTTTATCCATTTTAGATGTATTTTTAATCAATTATAAAATGTTTATTAGTAAGATACAATTTCTGTGCATGTGTTAGTCACTCAGTTGTGTCTGTTTGCGACTATGACATTTTCCAGGCAAGAATACTGGAGTGGGTTGTCATTCTCTTCTCCAGGAGGATCTTCCCAATCCAGGAGATGAACCTTGGTCTCCTGCATGGCAGGCAAATTCTTTAGTGTCTGAGCCACCAGGGAAGCCCTACAATTCCTGGGCAATATATAAAATTAATCTTTTGGAAACCATCCCCCTAACAGAGGAACATGATTTTTGATGTTAAGAAACATACAAACTCCTCCCTAATACAAGTCCCCATTACCAACTCCATTAGTGGGGGATACTCCTTTAGAGCATGGAATTGTCATAACTAAGATGATGATCCATTTGTCTTCCAGTGTATTTTTGATGTGCTCATGGGGGGAGGTGAATTCAATATCCTCCGTTCTGCCATCTTGCTCGCCTCCCAGAATGCAACTAATAAGTGTTGAATGAATGGTGAAATTAGGAAACCACCACTTGGCAACCCCAGTGATAATGATTCAGGCATAAATCATCAATGGATCCAATAAAACCAGGCAGTAAAAGATTATTGAGGAATGGGATATTTACATAATCTGAAAGTTTTTCTTTCACAAGATAACTTATTACCTGGGTTAAAAATACTAATTTTATAGTGAAGAAATAGGAATAGATCCTCCTTAATCAAAATCAACATTATAGGAATGAGACAAATTAATGTCATGAACTCTCTTACATGTTAGCTGAGAAGAATACAGCACAACTTGTGTGAATTTCCTACCAAAAAAGCATAATGTGAATCTAATTTTGAAGAAACCTCAGAGAAATCCAAACTGAGGGGCATTCTGCTGAATAGTTGGCCTGCAAGCTTTCAAAATGTCTAGGTCTTGGAAGACAAGGGAAGACAGAGGAACTATTCCAGGTTGAAGTAGATTAGAGAGATATGACAATTAAATTCAACCCATGGTTTTACATTGAATCTTCTACCTAAAGATGACAATTTTCTATAAAGTATATTATTAGGAATATTGTAGAAATTAAATGGGGTCTCTTAGCTTATAGGTTTGTATCAATTTCCTAATTTCAGTAGTTATGGCATGGTTTTGAGGGGCACATGGGCGGAAGGTATATGGGAGTTATTTGTATATTCTTGCCTCTTCTCTGAATTTTGAAAGTAGTTCAAGATAAAAAATGAAAAAATGATAACAAATAAACAAATCCCAAGCAAGAGGGTCCAGTGTCTTATTGCCACATTTAGCTGGACAAATATATTCCCTTACTTGGCTCTGCTGGTCACTGCCTTTGTCTCCCTTCACTTTACTCTTGTTGGAACCACTCCAGCCACTTTTTCTTCTTTCACTTCTACAAACATGAGTCAAATGGGTTTCCATGTCAAGGTTTTTATATTTGCTGTTCTTCCTTCCTCAAAGTACTCCTTCCAGTCTTCACACGGAAGACTTCTTTTTCATTCAGCTCTCAGTTCAAATGGATCCCATAAGGCTCTTTTATCTTCTGCACTGCTCTTGTGAAGCTTCCTTGTTTATTTGTTTGTTACTTATCTCTGTTCAGTAAATGTAAGTTCTCTGAGGGCAAGTACTTTGTCTATTTTAACCCCCTGGTCTTCTCGGATGGTGCTAGTGGTAAAGAGCCTGCCTGCCAATGCAGGAGATGTAACAGACGCAGGTTCAATCCTTGGGTCAGGAAGATTCCCTGGAGGAGGGCTTGGCAACCCACTCCAGTATTCTTGCCTGGAGAACCCATGAACAGAGGAGCCTGGCTGGCCATGGCCCATAGAGTCACAAAGAGTCAGACATAACTGAAATGAGTTAGCACACATGCATACACCCAACAGCTAGGATAATGCCTGATGAATAATAGCTGCTTATTTTTCATCATTGTGTCTGACTGATTCTGAAAGGTCTGTTGAATCATTGACATACAGAGACTTTAAAACAGTCTTTCAGTTTAGTATTCCAGTCCTTTGACATGTCCTGGTTAAAAGAGAAAAAAAATAAAAAACTAAAAAGACGAAAAGAGACTTTGGTGGTTAAACACGTGAAGGAAATGCCCCACTCTGTGCCTCCCTTAAAAACTCACAGAAGCCCTACTGAAATGAATTCTGCTTCCCTTTATTTACCAAAACATGTCTTAATTGTATTTGAGCATGGGATCCTTTTTTTCAATTTGGTATGAGAATATAAAACACTGTGCTGGGATCTTTCTGTACTCCATTTAATATGCTCCAGTAATGGAGGCAAAACCTATGGTGTATACATATGTGAAGTGAAGTGTTAATCTCTCAGTTGAGTCCAACTCTTTGTGATCCCATGGACTGTCACCTGCCAGGCTCCTCTGTCCATGGGATTTTTCAGGCAAGAATACTGGAGTGGGTAGACATTTCCTTCTCCAGGGGATCTTCGTGACCCAGGGATTGAACCTTGTTCTCCTGCATTGCAGGCAGATTCTTTACTATCTGAACCATCAGGGAAGCCCGTGGTGAAAAAAATGAAAAAAAAAAAAAAAAAAACCTGAACATATTAGAAGATGTCTCCTGTTTGACCTTACAGTGAAGCCATGGATGCCACACTGTGTTCACTGCCATCTGGGGCTGCCTCGTCTTTGACACCCAGATGTACTATGTCCCTCCCTCCTCCAGCAGCTCTCCCCAGTAAAGCTGTCACTAGACGCTGTGCCAAAAGGTCATGAGAGCAAGCGGGGGATCCCAACCTAACTGCCAACACCAGTGGAAGAAGTGTGCAGGCAATAAGGAAGTATTGCTTATCTCCTGGATTCGAGAAAAGAGAACTCAACAAAGCAACATAATTAAAATGAATTTTGTAATCAATAATAAAGTTTTTGCTTAGTAATTTATGAAAGGTGTAATGTTCTTAAATAATCATAACTGTATTACAAATTTTATACTATTTTTGGAATGAATTTTGATAGTATTCATTCTCTTCCTACATGCAGATTGCAAGTGTGGATTACTAAGGAAGTTTATTTTATACCCAACTAGTACCGCATTGGAGAAGGCAATGGCACCCCACTCCAGCACTCTTGCCTGAAAAATCCCATGGATGGAGGAGCCTGGTAGGCTGCAGTCCATGGGGTCGCTAAGAGTCAGACACGACTGAGCAATTTCACTTTCACTTTTTCAGTTTCATGCATTGGAGAAGGAAATGGCAACCCACTCCAGTGTTCTTGCCTGGAGAATCCCAGGGACTGGGGAGCCTGGTGGGCTGCCGTCTATGGGTCGCACAGTCTGACACGACTGAAGTGACTTAGCAGCAGCAGCAGCAGCAGTACCGCATTTGGCACGGTTTGGTTTTACTAGCTGTTTGGTACTTTCATATCTCCTCCAAGTAGAAAACTGACTACATTTTAGAAATGAAGTGTTAAAAGGAAACGTTACATAGCTTCTTCTCCACGAGGAATTTCTCTAATCTAAATCTGCTTCCCTTTACTCTTCTGTCCTTGGGCTATACCCAAGCTGCCCTATCCACTCTTCCCCTGCCCGACTCCTGTCTCCCATAACAGCAGTAAGAAAACAGAAAGGAGGCTTAGTGTTTGCTACCAAATGCCTACAAGTTGCAAGATCATTGCTTTCATAAATTTTTTTTTTCCCTTTTTCACTAAGTCAACAATTTAAAGTCCCTCCTCCCCAAGGTCTCCCTTCCTCAAATACATTTCTGTTCCCTTATTATCTTTCCATATATGTTCTAATTTGAGAAAAACATTTTTTCTATCAAGATATAATACAAATCTTAAAAGACCCAAAGTTCAGGTGAGGGAAGGTTGTGTAGGGTAGGATCTTCCTTATCTGTATACTTCATCACCACTGGGGTAGCTGTGGGGGTAGACTTGATTTCTAAGTGGGAGCAAAACTGTACAGGTACAATCATTGCTCCAGAAAAGCAAGTGGGATTGAACGCAAATTCTACCACTGTTCTTTGCAGCTACAATTTCTCACAAAAGAGTGTTCACCAGTTAAGACTCATGATGGCAAAATCTAAGAATATTTTTCTATCCCCACATCCAGGGGCAGAACTGGAAGGGTACTGAGATGGTTTCCAAACACTCACCCTGAACAGAGTCCACCTTTGTTATTCAGGTTAGACAAAAAAGGAGTGAGTGGTAAGAGAAGGAAGGGGTGAAAATGAAAGAATGAAGACAGGAAGAAAAAAGTATTAAGTCCTTATCATCATGAATATCTGAGACCCAGTACAATATTTACAGATAATACTTGAAGAACCTTATGAACCTGGGCATACATACAATATTAAATACAAATAAACATTAATTTAGTTTATTTGAGTTGAGTGGATCCTAAGAAGAAATACAGAAGGATGGTCAATTTTAAGTTTATGTTTTTCAAGTTAGTAATTCAGAGACAGCATGGAGGAAGCGCTTCTGAATCTAAAGAGAGAAAAAATTTTCATCTGGAATTTTTCATTCTCACCTGATTTTTAATATGCAAATATCACTGCATAAGCATCCAACTATAATGTACTTAAGCCAATATCTTTCATATCAGTTGCAAAAAACAACATACCTCTAAAAATAGCAATGGCTTATAAAAGTAGAGACTTTGGGAGGGAAAGTACATTGGGAAGAAAAACTCTGCCCCTTTCTGAATTCTGAGTCTTGAGTCAGTTATAACTAGCTCTTTATAATCAAAACCTCAGCAGCCATCAGCACAGAGAAACTAGTTCCGCTTATCCCCTCGCTGAAGAGCAGCAACTAATCTGGTCGAGGATCGGTGACTCTTCTGTTGCTCTGATACTCATAATAAAAGTGTAAAGGGTGTTGCAAATGAACTCCAGTTAGAACATGATAGCTCTGCTGGTGGCTTCTCTCTTTTTTCTTTCCTCTCTAGAGTAAATACCACCCAGGATTGAAGGCTGGAAATTTGCTAGTCTGGCTATTTAGCAAAGATCTTTTTCGAGAAAATTCTATAAACTTTTTTTCCCATAGGGATCCCAAAAGTTCAAGTTATACTATAAGATCATTGGAATAAGATGGGAGGGGTACTTTAGAACAGTTTATACCCTCTAAAAGTAACTAGTAGGAAAAATGACCACTGCTATAGGGTTATATAGTACCTAGAGAAGTTTGTAAAATATACACAAATACTTGAAATGCTTTCTCCTTAAGGTTGTTTTTCTTTCTCTATTAGTGCTCAAACATATTTCTTGTCTCAAAGTCTGCTCTCAAAAAAAAATTTATCTAGATTGAACGCGCAAACATCTTAAAATGTGGAGCCACTAAAGTCCAGGTTTGGGGCAAATATTGACTCTGCTACTTAAAAACCAAGCCAGCTTGGAAAAGTTGCTTAACTTTGCATGTCAGTTCCCTCCTTCCTTGGGTTGGGGGGAGGGAAGAGAAGTGATGAAGATCAAAATAGCCAACTCATTTTATAATGTATCAATGTTCTCTACACTCAACAAATATTGAGTCTTACTGTGTGCTATGCACTTGGGATTCACTGGAAAAAAGACACAGTACTGGCCCTCAAGAAGCATATGGTCTTGCTCCTCAACAACCAAGGTCTGAGATATCTGGACTTAAGGAAGAATGACATCAGGCTCAATGGTATACTACTCTTGCCATTAAGCCATTAAGAAACAGAAGCGGAAAGCCAAGGACATGCTGGAAAAGAAACACAGCAATAGTGTGGATATGATGAGAAGGCTGGAGGGCTGGTGGTGAAAAATGAAATCTTGAAGACAGTTTAGACTAGAATTTTGACTGCCTATAATGGGACATCAAGGATGAATTGACCTGGTGACCCCCTAGATAATTTTTTTCCTGATGACAAATTAGGAGATGGTTGCCTATTCTGGGAACCATTCTGAGTCTAGAATGGCTCATTTAGTTCTGGGAAATTGTGGAGGGCATGACATCCAAATCAGCTACCTTGGAGATATTAAGGGTCACATGTTATACATAGATTAGTCACTGAATTGCAGGCACCACAGTAAGGAGAATTCCAGCTCAGCTGTACACTTAGCTTCTAGATGTCTTTGAATATGCCATGTTAATTGTCTCTGGAATATATCTTACCTACCTACTGGGGTATTCAGTTCAGTTCAGTCACTCAGTTGTGTCCGACTCTTGGGAGAAATTAATTTAAAATGTGCATAAATGCAAAAAAAAAGTTGCAGAGGGGGGAAGCTTACAGTGTGATGAAAACTTCTGAGAGCTTTTTAAAAGTTTTTTAATTTGCTAGGGACTTCCACACATACGGAAAAGGTGATGGCACCCCACTACGGTACTCTTGCCTGGAAAATCCAATGGACAGAGGAGCCTGGTGGGCTGCAGTCCATGGGGTCGAGAAGAGTCGGACATGACTGAGCGACTTCACTTTCATTTTCACAACGTCAACCCACCCTCACAACTGCAGGGCTATCACTAGAGATTCCTGAGCACTCACAGCTTGGAATTTATCTAGGGCCTATCTGGGGCCAGTATTGTGTTAGACACTGGAGATTTAACAGGGAACCTTGTTGCTGGACCGACTGGACTTCATCTGATTAACTCAATGATTTCCTGAGTTTACTCAAACAACACTTGGAGTGTCTTAGACTGGAGTGTATTTTGTACTGTGCAAAATATACAGCTGTATGATTCAGCTGTATCATTAACCCTGACATTCAGTCTCTGTACTTTAGATTCACTGAAAAAGTACAAGAAACATGTGTTCCTAAGTTGTTGAAGGGAAGGCAACAAATATTTATCATGCTCCTTTCATTTGCCAGGCTCCAGTCCTCCTGTGTATTTCTCACTTAGGCTTCACAACAAATATGAGGTGTAGGCATTATCCTGTTGACACAAGAATTGTTGAAATGACAGTCTGAATTGCTGTAATGAAGAAACCAGAAAATATAGTGGCTTAATTAATTAGTGAGTGAGTCAAATTTGCTCAGTCGTGTCCGACTCTTTGCAACACCATGGACTGTAGCCCACCAGGCTCCTTTGTCCATGGACTTTTCCAGGCAAGAATACTGGAGTGGTTTGTCATTCCCTTCTCCAGGGAATCTTCCTGACCCAGGGATCAAACCCAGATCTTCTGCATTGCAGGCAGATTCTTTATCATCTGAGCCACCAGGGAAGCCCTTACTTCTGTTTATTTCTTAACAGCCCCAGTGTGAGCATTCCAGGTTGCTGGAGCAACTATACCCTATAGGGTTATTCTGGAGCCCAGATTCCCTTTCTATTGCTACTGCCATCTCCTGCATGGCCAAAGCTCAGTCACCAATATACAAATGTTCCAGGTTATGGGAAAGGAAAGAAAATAATGTGTTGGCTAATGAATTTGTTGTTTTTTTTCCATAAAATGGCTCTAGGAGCACTTAGTTTTCTTTAACTTCAATCAAAACAATTGTTAGATTGTATTGTGACAGCTGCCATATCAGCATACATTTAAAACATTGTCAAAATTGGTGAATTTTGTGTAGCCATTTTAATATTGGTGATGGAAGAAAAAAAAAACATTTAAAGCATATTATGTCTTACTATTTCAAGAAAGGTAAAAATGCAACTGAAATGCAGAAAAGGTTTGTGTAGTTTATGGAAATGTTGTGTGACTGATCAGATGTGTCAAAAGTGGTTTGCAAAGTTCTATGCTGGAGATTTCTCACTGGACCAATCTCTACCATCAGGTAGACCAGTTGGAAGTTGATAGCTCTCAAATTAAGACATTAACTGAGAGCAATCAACATTATACCATGTGGGAAATAGCCAACATACTAAAAATACCCAGATCAAGTGTTGAAAATCTTTTGCGCCAGCTTGGTTATGTTAATCACTTTGATGTTTGGTTCCACATAAGTTAAGCGAGAAAAACCTTCTTGACTATATTAAACCTTCTTGACTGTATTTCTGCATGTGACTCTCTACCTAAACATAACAAAAATGTACCATTTCTAAAGCAAGTTGTGACAGATAATGAAAAGTGGATACTCTACAATAATGTTGGATGGAAGGGATCATGGGGCAAGCAAAATGAATGACCACACCAAAAGTTGGTCTTCATCCGAAAAAAGTGATGTTGTGTACATGATGGGGGTGGCAGAGAGTCCTCTATTATGTGAGCCTTCCAGAAAACCAAAGGATTAACTCCAATAAGTACTGCTTCCAATTAGACCAACTGAAAGCAGCATTTGACAAAAAATATCTGGAATTAGTCAACATAAAACACATAATCTTCCATCAGGATAACAGAAGACCACATGTTTCTTTGATGACCAGGCAAAAACTGTTACAGCTTGGCTGGGAAGTTCTGATTCATCCACCATATTCACCAGACATGGTACTTTAGGGGTTCCATTTATTTCTGTCTTTACAAAATTCTCTTAATGGAAAAAATTTTCAATTCCCTGGGAGACTGTAAAAGGCACCTGGGACAATTGTTTGCTCAAAAAGATGAAAAGTTCCGGGAAGATGAAACTATGAAGTTGCCTGAAAAATGGCAGAAGGTGGTGAAATAAAATGGTGAATACTTTGTTCAATAAAGTTCTAGGGGAAAATGAAAAATGTGTCTTTATTTTTACCTTAAAACTGAAGGAAACTTTGGCCAACCCAACATATTGCACAAGTGGCTTTGTCCTGAAGGTGATAACCCAGAAACGGGAGCAATCTTTTCTGCTCATATCCTTCTAATCTGAATTTAGATGCATGGCCACATCGAGTTGCAAAGGAGGCTGAGAAATGTAATCTATAGATGGGTAGCCTTGGACTCTGCAAAACGTAGTGCGTTCTACTTTATACAAGATAGTTAGTGGGAAGTTGCTCTATAAGACAGACAGCCCAACCTGAAGCTCTGTGATGACCTAGAGTGGGGTGATGGGAGGGGAAGGAGGCTCAGGGGCAGGAGAATAAATCTAGAATTATGACTGATTCACGTTGTTGTGTGGCAGAAACCAACACAATGTTATAAAGCACTTTTCCATCAATTAAAAAAACTTTAAAAATAGAGTGTTTATGTTCAATTAAAACATAAATTGACAATGAACATTTAGAGTAGTTAGTAGACTCTGGCATAGGTAATAGGTAATGAAACAGGAATTCAAGCTTAGATTTACTTGAATCCAGTACCTTGCCACTCTCCCTTAAACACAAGAGCTAAAGAAGTCTGCCTCACCATCCATTTATCTGCAGAGGAGAATAATAATAATATTTTGCTATTATAGTTTATGCATGAGCAATTAAAATTAGGTGTCAACTTTTCAGAAACATAGGAGCATTTTTCTAAAATATTAATTTGTCTTCCTATAGATGCCAATATCTCCCTCTCCCACCCCTTCAGTTTTCTTGGAAATATCTTAAATTTTAAGCAGCCTGGCCTTGTGACTCATGTGAACTACTTGTTGAATAAGTTACAGAAGAAAGAAAGGAAAATGCGGTAACTTCAAAAAATTTCCATTTCTTTGCCAAATCTGTCAGAGGAGATACTTTAAAGATAATACAGTGTAGCAAAGTATAGGTTTGGTCAAAACTGGATAATGTGTAAAATGTCAATAAGTGAAATGCCTTTCTTTAAAAAATGGTTTCTTTGCTCCCATCACACTTACAAACAGAGATCCTTGAAACTACTTCTGAGGATAAAAAAGGAATAAACCATGTTTTCGTATCTTTGGCAAAGAAAGAAACAGTGGTTTCTTTTTAAAGGGAAGAAAAACTGTCTGTAGTTCAGAATGAAAAAAAGATGCCATGTTCATTGTAAACTATTGTTTCTATAAGTGAGAAACCATTGTTTGTTTTTACTTATTTTTTTATCTTTATAAGTAAATTCAATTCTTATATAGAATGTATAGGGTGAACAAATAGCAACCTTTAATGCTGGCCTTCTCAGTGTAAAACACATCCTTTTTTGTTTCCCTTTCCCTCTGCACTTGATGGGTAATCACTAAGCATAAGGTAGTTGTCTGGATCACAGTCACCACAAATCCTTTTTCCTTCTTTTACTTTTTTTTAGTCCCTGAAATCTTGGACCTCTATCTTTGATCCAATCATTCTAGAATGCTTTTGATAAGAGCTTCTAATTGGCAAATGTAACATTTGTGCAATCCTACTACACTTTGCTTTCTTGGTGGCTTAGATGCTAAAGCATCTGCCCGCAATGTGGGAGCCCTGGGTTCGATCCCTAGGTCGGGAAGATCCCCTGGAGAAGGAAATGGCAGCCCACTCCAGTATTCTTGCCTGGAAAATCCCATGGACAGAGGAGCCTGGTAGGCTACAGTCCATGGGATCATAGAGTCAGACATGACTGAATGACTTCACTACACTACACTTCACTTCACTACACTACATGCAGCTTTGATTCTACTGACGACACTTTTTCTTTTTGCAACTCTCATTTTTTCAGACCTTGACTTCTAAAATATTTTGCCCTTGACCCTCAGTTCTCTCTGTCTTTCTCTCCAACAGCCCATTCCCCCATCTGATCTCACCTCTCCTATTGCTTCAACCTGCAGCTTTACACTGTGGTTTAGGATTTAATATCAAGTTCCTGGACCATGGAAAGAATGAATTTGCTAACACATGTCTTGTGTCAGATCTCTTTCCTTTTCCTGCACTTAGCTTCCACCTGAATCTATTCTGCACTGTATTCCTACTCGAATCTTCTTAAAGCACTACCTTCATTCAATCAATCACCCTCAATAAATCTTCAGTAACTCCCTGATGACTAAAGTCCCAATACCTTACTCTACTTTTAATTTCAGCATATGCCAGACATGCTTTTAACCATTAGGTGAAGGTATCTTTCTCATCCCATAGCAAAGTTCATGAACTTCTTTTTACATTCACAGCTACCACCATAGTCAAGCAAGCATCAGCCCTTACCAAGATATTTCTAGTAACTCCTGTTTCTATTTTTGTCTTACTGTACTACACTCTTCAAAGTGAGAAGGGTCTTTTAAAAAGTGAATGGCTTGTGCAATAACTGGCCTATGTGCTGACAGTTTTGGTTTTTTTTTTTTTTTTTTGAGTTACTGATTCAACCTCCTTACTGGTAATTGGTTTACTCATGTTTTCTATTTCTTTCTGCTCAGTCTTGGAGCTTGTAATTTGTAGAAATTTGCCCATTTCTTGAACGTTGTCCATTTTATTGCCATATAATTGTTGTAGTAATCTGTTATGATCTTTTCTATTTCTGTGGTGTTGGTAGTAAAATTGGTTTATTCATGTTTTCTATTTCTTTCTGCTTCAGTCTTGGAGCTTGTAATTTGTAGAAATTTGCCCATTTCTTGAACATTGTCCATTTTATTGCCATATAATTGTAGTAGTAATCTCTTATGATCTTTCCGATTTCCATGGTGTTGGTAGTAACTGCCCCTTTTTTATTTCTGGTTTTATTGATTTGGGCCTTCTCTCTTTTTTTCTTGGTGACTCTGGCTAAAGAGTTATCAATTTTGCTCATCTTTTCAAATAACAGCTCTTAATTTCACCAATCTTTTCTATTTTTAAGTGCCCCCCCCCGCCTTTTTTTTTCAGTTCTGATCTTTATGAATTCTCTCCTACTTACTGTGGGTTTTATTTGTTCTTTTTCTAGTTCCTTTAGGTGTAAGTTTAGGTTTTTTGAGATTTTTCTTTTCTCCTGATGTAGCCTTGTATCATTATAAACTTCCCTTTTAGAACCAGTTTTGCTGAGTTCCAAAGATTTTGGATCATTATATTTTCATTTTTACTTACCTCCAGTTATTTTTAAAATTTTTTCATTTGATTTTTTTTAGTGATTCATTGACTGTCTAGTAGCATATTGTTTAGCCTCCATGTGTTTGTATGTTTTGAAGTGGTTTTTTTCTTGTAGTTGGTTTTTAGTCTTTTAGTGTTATGGTTGGAAAAGATGCCTATTATAATTTCAATCTTCTTAAATTTACTGAGATTTATTTTATGGCCTAGCATGTGATCTGTCCTGGAGAATGTTCCATGTGCACTTGAAAAGAATGTGTATTCTGCTTTTGTTTGGAATGTTCTACATATACCTATTAAGTACATCTGATATAATGTATCACTTAAAGTCAGTGTTTTGTTATTGATTTTCTGACTGGTTTGGTCCATGATGTCAGTTGGGTGTTAAAGTCTCCTACTATTACTGTGTTATTTTTCAGTTTCTTCCTTTTTGTTTGTTAATATTTGCTTTATGAATTTAGTTGCTCCTATGTTGGGTGCATATATACTTACAATTGTTTTATTTTCTTCTTGTATTGACCCTCTGGACATTATGTAATGTCCTTTTCTCTCTTATTACATTCTTTGTTTTAAAGCCTATTTGGTCTGATATAAGTATTACTGCCCTGGCTTTCTTTTAATTTCCCTTTACATGGAATACCTTTTTCCATCCCCTCACTTTCAGTCTATATGTGTTTTTACATCTGGAGGTGGTGTGTAAGCCTGCTGGTGGGCAGGGGTAGGGCCAGGATTCAGGGGTTCCTGGGGCTGATGCCTGCCCACTGGCAGGTGAGGCTGGTTCGAGGGCTAGTGCTTGTGCACTGGTGGGTGGATCTAGTTCCATGATCTCTGGCTGCAGGGTCCTGCAGTTCCCAGAATAGGTTATCAGGGCCAGGTCCTGGTCCGTCTGGTGGGTATAGCTGGGTCCTGGGGCAGCTGTGGTCTCAGGTGGTCTTAAGGCATCAAGCCTGTTGGTGGGTGGGGCTGTGCCCCTGCCTGGCTAGCAGTTTGGCCTGAAGTGTCCCAGGATTGGTGTCAACAAACCGGTAGGTAAGGCTAGGTCCTGGAGCTAGTAAAGTTAGAGGGAGCAACCCAATCTGGCAATTACCAGCAGCAGTGTCCTTGCGGTGGAATGAGCTCCCCAAATTGGCTGCCACTCATGTCTATGTCCCCAGGGTGAGCTTCAGCTGCCTCCTGTCTCTCTGGGAGCCTCCCCAAGATGAACATGTGGGTCTGATTCAGGTTCCCTTCAAATTATTGTGTCTACCCTGGGTCCCCAAGCATGAGATTTTGTTTGTGCTATTCAAGAGTGTAGCCTCTATTTTCCACAGCACTCTGGGTCTCCTGAAAGTAATTTCTGCTGGAATTTAAGCCAAATGTTTTAAGGGCTTATCTTCCCAATGTGAGACCCTTAGTCTTGGGAGGTCAAAGTGAGACTTGGACCCCTTACTCTTTGGGAAGAATCTTTGCAAATGTAATTATCCTCCCATTTGTGGCTCACCCAACCAGGAGCATGGGTCTTGGATATAATGTGACTTAGCCCTCCTATCTGTCCTGTTATGGTTCCTCCTTTATATCTTTAGTTGTTGAAGATATTTTCTGCTAGTTCTCTGGTCTTTCTCATCAGTAATTGCTCCATAATGCCTATAATTTTGTTGTGCCTGTAAGAGGAGGTGAGCTCAGGGTCTTCCAGCTTGGCCATTTTGGCCACTCTCTCTTTATATTTAATTTGGTATTTGTAATGTTGTACTCTTTTTCTTAAAGAAGGATCTTCATATTGTTTGAACTTCAAGCCCCATACAATCTAGCTCCACCTTTGTTAACTACTGTTTTCTTGGGACCTGGAATTGTTTGCATCTTATAATAAACACTCAGTAAATGAAAGAAAGATGCCTTGCATTTTATAGGAATAACTAATATGTCTTCCCATTCCAGGGAGGTAATTTCCACTCCTCTCACATTTATTCTGTACTTTGCTTCTGCATTAAACATCTTAAAATACCACCGTCATCCTGCCACTTCCCTATTCTAAACATCTCCAATAACTCCAACATCAATGGAGAACAAAATTTAAATCTCTTAGCCTGCCATTCAAGACTTGAGACAACCTGAGTTACCTCCTACTTCTTGTCTTCATGAATACCGCATTATAGGCAGACAGATCTATTTACCACTTCAGGAACATCTTTACTCCTTCTATTCCCAAGTCTTCACATTAGCCATTTATGTTATCTGGAGGAACTTTCCTCTAATCTTAGTGATCTGGAAACCTTATTCCTATGCAAGACCCTTTTCCATGAAGTCTGCCCAGATGCCAGCAGATCCAGTGTTCTCTGCCTTTCCTGAACTCTGGCCAAACATGCCATTCTATTATTCAGAATTGTCTTTTATTACTAGTTATCTTCTCTTGTCTCTGGTTCTATCTACACATCTGGATTATTCAAGCACTTTTCTCATGGACCATAATCTCACTGGAGCTATCCCCAGCTTAGAAGCCTCAGTGGAGACTGAAGAGGTCATAGGGATCCAGGGCTACCCAGATGGTGCTAGTGGTAAAGAATCTGCCTGCCAATGCAGGAGACACAAAATATGCAGGTTCAGTCCCTGGGTTGGGAAGATCCCCTGGAGAAGGAAATGGCAACCCACTCCAATATTCTTGCCTGGAGAATCCCATGGACAGAGGAGCCTACTGGGCTACAGTCCATGGAGTTGCAAGGAGTCAGACACAACTGAAGTGACTTAGCACACAGCACAGCACTGGAAGAAATAATAGAATTTTACAACTTCCTTAGAACCAAATAAAATCACCAAAAATATAAACAGAAAAGAAATAAAGTCTTGTAAGAATGGCAATATAATACTTTAATCTAAGTTCCTAAACCATAAACTCTTCATGGGCAGCTATAAACTGGAAAAGTACCTGGAGCGGGCTGCAAAATTACACTTCCAAAGATATTACAGTATAGCAGTTGGTAATGTGATGATCATGGTGGTGGTGATGATAATAGCAATGTGAAGAAAGCTCTTGTTCTTTAAGCTGTATAAGGCATTGGTATTGCTTAATGGGGTCCTGCATGAGAAGAATTTACTCTTTTATTGCTTTCTATGTAGGACACCAAAGGAAGCAAACTTTTTCCAAAAGAAAGAACACTTTATATGTCATTTTTAAGAAAATGGCTACATTTTCCCTGAGGCATAATGGAAGACTCTTCTCCAAACAATACACTTCTGGAAAAGAAAGTACTTTTAGGAAATGAAGAGCTTTTGTTTCCTGTTAACATCAGGCTTCTTTGTATTCTTTTATGTGTTTCAATGATACGCAAAACAACAGTACCTTAGTAGAAGTTAAAATTATAACTTTAAAAAATCTACTCAAATATTATACTTTATTTCAGTTTAGACTCATTTCCAATTGTGCTTAATCTTTTCCAGCTTTGTTATTGCTTTCTCTTAGAGTTTCCACTGTGAAATGACATTTTTGGTCTCTTTTGCCCTCTGTTGAATTGCCCTGGTAATAACAGTAACTAGCAAAATGCTAGTTCTGTAGCACATGGGGGAAGACATAAATATTTGATTTCAGATCAGTGGTGTGTGTAATTGTTACTATAGAGAAAAATTTTGATTGCTGTCCAAAACTGGAATCCTATTAAAATTTGATTTCTGGGTCTTCTTCATATATATAAAGTACAGGACATTTCATAGCATATAAGTTAACCCTTGGCTCATCCTGTGACAAACTATATTTTATTTCTACAGGGATTGAAAAAGAAGAAACACAACTCATGTGCAAGAATACTATTTATATATTAGAGAGTAATATTATCTTTAATTTTTTTAGGGTTCCTTCAAAGAATCCTAAAAGTCAAGATTTAAATATCAAAGGAAACTGTAGATTGTCTACTCTAGATATAATTATAGACTCTCAATTTTTTGCATATCTTTCTGTTACTAATATTGCTATTTTCTACAAAATCAAAGAAAAGCAAGATAATAGAAAAAATAGATATTTTAAAGCAATTATGTATCAGCTTGGGTTTCAGTTCAGTTCAGTCACTCATTCATGTCCGACTTTTTGCGACCCCATGAATTGCAGCACGCCAGGCCTCCCTGTCTATCACCAATTCCCAGAGTTCACTCATACTCATATCCATTGAGTCGGTGATGCCATCCAGCCATCTCATCCTCTGTTGTCCCCTTCTCCTCCTGCCCCCAATCCCTCCCAGCATCAGAGTCTTTTCCAATGAGTCAACTCTTCGCATGAGGTGGCCAAAGTACTGGAGTTTCAGCTTTAGTATCAGTCCTTCCAAAGAACACCCAGGACTGATCTCCTTCAGAATGGACTGGTTGGATCTCCTTGCAGTCCAAGGAACTCTCAAGAGTCTTCTCCAAAACCACAGTTTAAAAGCATCAATTCTTTGGCACTTAATCACTTGAAAAAATTGAATCAATACTACAAAACTAGGAAAGCTATTATTTAACAGCAATTTAATCATAATTCATAAATCATATTTACAGAATTTCATTCTTAAAAAAGAAACAAAATGTGAATGTTCTTAGGGCAAAATGGCAGAAATATATGAAGTTTTACCCCAATACTTAACATCACAGTTGTAAGTGGGATTTGGCTAATGGCTAAGTCATCTCATTAGATCCAGATGAATGAAGGACTAAAGAAGTAGATAATCCTGAAGCTTAATTTTGTACATTAGTTCCTAAGTCTCTCAGCTGTACCCAAAGCTGTTATGATAACACAAATAAGTGATCTATCTTCCACCTCTTCTAGGTCCCCTTCTTTGATAGCTGTGCTTAGTCGTTCAGTCGTGTCTGACTCTTTGTGACCCCATAAACTGCAGCCTGCCAGGCTCCTCTGTCCATGGGGACTGTCCAGGCAAGAATACCAGAGTGGGTTACCATGTCCTCCTCCAGGGAATCTTCCCAACCCAGGGACTGAATCCAGGTCTCCTGCATGGCAGACGGATTCTTCACCAGCTTAGCTATCAGGTCTCAATTTTATAGTCTGTATAATGAGAAGGATAAGACTTCACAGAATTTGGGAGGCAGTCCTAAGATGGCAGAGGAGACCACTTTCTCCCCCACAAATTCATTAAAAGAACATTTGAACGCCAAGTAAATTCCTCAAAACAACTTCTGAATGCTGGCAGAGGACATCAGGCACACAGAAAAGCAGCCCATTGTCTTTGAAAGGAGGTGGGAAAAAATATAAAAAATAAAAAGAAAGACAAAAGAGGTAGGGATGGAATCCAAATGGGGAAGGGAGTCTTAAAAAAGAGAGACGTTTCCGAATACCAGGAAACACTCTCACTGGCAAATCTTTGAACCTCAGAGGGCAACATAACTGGGAGGAAAAAATAAATAAATAATTAAAACCCACAGATTATGTGCCCAACGGTAACTCCCAGTGGAGAAGCAGCACAGACGCCTGCATCCACCACTAGCAAGCGGGGGCTGGGCAGGGAGGCGTTGGGCTGCATTGCTTAGGGTAAGGACCAGGCCTGAATTTCCCAAAGGCAATCTGAGGGAACTAACTTGAGATAGCAGCCTAGATTGTGGGATAGCTATCCCGCCAAAGCCCTAACCTAAGACACTGCCAGGCTCACAGAACAAAGGACTGAGCAGAGCTAGCCAGCTGCAGACGGGCCCATCCCCTGCCAGAGAAAGGCAGGCGAGGGCAGTCAGAGCCAAAAGGGGGCAATCGCGGCCCCAGAGAGGCATCACCTACCAAACTGCAAGCAGGCTTTGCTGCTAACCAAGACTTCTTGGGATTCTGGATGGTCAACATCTGCCGGAAGGGTCGCAGCCAGAGATCAGCTCCCCAGAAGAGACACATGGCACACCTGAGAAGGTGCGCTGGTTGTACACCCAGAAAACTGAGCGGCAGGGATGGGGGGAGGTGATAAGTTGTAGCAACCGCAATCACCAAGCACCTGGTCACCTGAGCTACTCAGACCAGGAAAAGGCACAAAACACAGGCCCATTCAAGTCTGTGCCTTTGTGGAGTACCCGAGAACCTGAACCTGAACGGCTTAGAACTGGGAAATGCACTCGACCCAGGGCCCGCCTCAGTTTCCAGCAGAGCAACCTAGAGCCTGAGCAGTGTAGACTGGGAAAGCATACATGCCGTGAGCAGGGGAGGGGGAGTTTGGAGAGGTGGTGCAAACCCAGTGTGGCTGAGACACTGGGAGCACATGCCAGTGTTATTTGTTTTCAGTGTTTCTCCCTCCCCACAGCACGACTGAACAAGTGAGCCTAAAAAAGTGTCCACCACCCCACTCCTTGTGTCAGGGCAGAAATTAAACACTGAAGAGAACAGCAAACAGAAGGAGCTAAAACAGAGGGAACCACCTTGAAAGTGACAGGTGCAATAGATTAAAACCCTGTAGTTATCACTGACTACATAGGAAGGGGCCTATAGATCTTGAGAAGTATAAGCAGGATCAAGGAACTATCTGAAAATGAACTGACCCCACACTGCCCACAACATCAGAGAAAGTCCTAGATACATTTTTACTATTATCATTTTTTAAATTAAAAAAAAATTTTATTTTTGAGTCCTCTATTACTCCTTTAATTTTCATTTTTATAACCTATTATTTGCAGAAGAAAAAGACCCTATTTTTTAAAGCAAACTTCATATATATATATTTTATAATTTTTGTGAATTTGTGTTTTTCTTTAATATTGTATTTTTGAGAATCCAACCTCTACTCTAGATTTTTAATCTTTGCTTTTTGGTATTTGTTATCAATTTTGTACCTTTAGGAATCCAATCTTCAGTACCCATTTTTACTTGGGAGCAAGATTACTGGCTTGACTGCTCTTTCCCCCTTTGGACTCTTCTTTTTCTCTACCAGGTCACCTCTATCTTCTCCCTCCTCCTTCTCTTCTCTACCCAACTCTGTGAATCTCTGTGTGTGTTCTGGACTGTGAAGAACACCTAGGGAACTGATTACTGGCTGGATCTGTCTCTCTCCTTTTGATTCCCCCTTTTATCCTCCTGGCCACCTCTGTCTCCTTCCTCCCTCTTCTCTACTCTGTATAACTCCGTGAACATCTCTGAGTGGTCCAGACTCTGGAGAGCACATAAGGAAGTGATTACTGGCTAGCTTGCTCTCTCCTCCTTTGATTCTCCCTCTTCTCCTCCTGGTCACCTCTATCTCTCTCCTCTCTCTTCTCTTCTCCGTGTAACTCTGTGAACCTCTCTGGGTCCCCCTCACTGTGGAGAAACTTTTCATCTTTAACCTAGATGTTTTATCATCGGTACCTTATAGATGGAGAAGTCTTGAGGCTACCGTAAGAAGAAGACTGAAAATCAGAGGCAGGAGGCTTAAGTCCAAATCCTGAGAACACCAGAGAACTCCTGACTCCAGGGAACATTAACTGACAGGAGCTCATCAAACACCTCCATATCTACACTGAAACCAAACACCACCCAAGGGCCAACAAGTTCCAGAGCAAGACATACCACACAAATTCTCCAGCAACACAGGAACATAGCCCTGAGCTTCAATATACAGGCTGCCCAAAGTCACTCCAAACCCACTGACATCTCATAATTCATTACTGGACACTTCATTGCACTCCAGAGAGAAGAAATCCAGCTCCACCCACCAGAACACTGACACAAGCCTTCCTAACCAGGAAACCTTGACAAGCTACCCATCCAACCCCACCCACAGCAAGGAATCTCCACAATAAAGAGAACTCCACGAACTGCCAGAATACTGAAAGGCCACCCCAAACACAGCAATATAAACAAGATGAAAAGGCAGAGAAATATCCAGCAGGTAAAGGAACAGGATAAATGCCCACCAAACCAAACAAAAGAGGAAGAGATAGGGAATATACCTGATAAAGAATTCCAAATAATGATAGTGAAAATGATCCAAAATCTTGAAAATAAAATGGAGTTACAGATAAATAGCCTGAGGACAAGGATTGAGAAGATGCAAGAAATGTTTAACAAGGACCTAGAAGAAATAAAAAAGAGTCAATATATAATGAATAATGCAATAAATGAGATAAAAAACACTCTGGAGGGAACCAAGAGTAGAATAACGGAGGCAGAAGATAGGATTAGTGAGGTAGAAGATATAATGGTAGAAATAAATGAAACAGAGAGGAAAAAAGAAAAACAAATTAAAAGAAATGAGGACAAAAAAAAAAAAAAAAGAAATGAGGACAATCTCAGAGACCTCTGGGACAATGTTAAATGCCCCAACATTTAAATCATAGGAGTCCCAGAAGAAGATGACAAAAAGAAAGACCATGAGAAAATACTTGAGGAGATAATAATTGAAAACTTCCCTAAAATGGGGAAGGAAATAGTCACCCAAGTTCAAGAAACCCAGAAAGTCTCAAACCGGATAAACCCAAGGCAAAACACCCCAAGAACATATTAATCAAAGTAACAAAGATCAAACACAAAGAACAAATATTAAAAGCAGCAAGGGAAAAACAACAAATAACACACCAGGGAATTCCGATAAGGATAACAGCTGATCTTTCAGTAGAAACTCTTCAGGCCAGGAGGGAATGGCAGGACATACTTAAAGTGATGAAAGAAAATAACCTACAGCCCAGATTACTGTACCCAGCAAGGATCTCATTCAAATATGAAGGAGAAATCAAAAGCTTTACAGACAAGCAAAAGCTGAGAGAATTCAGCACCACCAAACCAGCTTTCCAACAAATGCTAAAGGATCCTCTCTAGACAGGAAACACAGAAAGGGTGTAACTCGAACCCAAAACAATAAAGTAAATGGCAAAGTAAATGGCATATTTATCAATAATTACCTTAAATGTAAATGGGTTGAATGCCCAACCAAAGACAAAGATTGGCTGAATGGATACAAAAACAAGACCCCTATATATGTTGTCTACAAGAGACCCACCTTGAAACAAGGGACACATACAGACTGAAAGTGAAGGGCTGGAAAAAGATATTCCATGCAAATAGAGACCAAAAAAAAGCAGGAGTAGCAATACTCATATCAGATAAAATAGACTTTTAAACAAAGGCTGTGAAAAGAGACAAAGAGGGACACTACATAATGATCAAAAAGATCAAGAAGAAGATATAACAATTATAAATATATATGTACCCAACAAAGGAGCACTGCAATATGTAAATGCTAACAAGTATGAAAGGTGAAATTAACAATAACACAATAATAGTGGGAGACTTTAATACCCCACTCACACCTATGGACAGATCAACTAAACAGAAAATTAACAAGGAAACACAAACTTTAAATGATTCAATAGACCAGTTAGACCTAATTGATATCCATAGGACATTTCACCCCAAAACAATGAATGTCACCTTTTCCTCAAGCACACACAGAACCTTCTCCAGGATAGATCACATCCTGGGCCATAAATCTAGCCTTGGTAAATTCAAAAAAATTGAAATCATTCCTAGCATCTTTTCTGACCACAATGCAGTAAAATTAGATCTCAATTACAGGAGAAAAACTTAAAAAAATTCCAACACATGGAGGCTGAACAACATGCTGCTGAATAACCAACAAATCACAGAAGAAATCAAAAAAGAAATCAAAATTTGCATAGAAACAAAACGCAACAACCCAAAACCTGTGGCACACTGTAAAAGCAGTGTTAAAGGGAAAGTTCATAGCAATACAGGCATACCTCAAGAAACAAGAAAAAAGTCAAATAAATAACCTAACTCTACATCTAAAGCAACTAGAAAAGGAAGAAATGAAGAACCCCAGGGTTAGTGGAAGGAAAGAAATCTTAACAATTAGGGCAGAAATAAATGCAAAAGAAACAAAAGAGACCATAGCAAAAATCAACAAAACCAAAAGCTGATTCTTTGAGAAGATAAATAAAACTGACAATCCATTAGCCAGACTCATCAAGAAACAAAGGGAGAAAAATAAAATCAATAAAATTAGAAATGAAAATAGAGAGATCACAGCAGACAACACAGAAATACAAAAGATCATAAGAGACTATCAGCAATTATATGCCAATAAGATGGACAACTTGGAAGAAATGGACAAATTCTTAGAAAAGTACAACTTTCCAAAACTGAATCAGGAAGAAATAGAAAATCTTAACAGACCCATCACAAGCACAGAAATTGAAACTGTAATCAGAAATCTTCCAGCAAACAAAAGCCCAGGACCAGACGGCTTCACAGCTTAATTCTACCAAAAATTTAGAGAAGAGCAAACACCTATCCTACTCAAACTCTTCCAGAAAATTGCAGAGGAAGGTAAATTTCCAAACTCATTCTATGAAGCCACCATCACCCTAATACCAAAACCTGACAAAGATGCCACAAAAAAAGGAAACTATAGGCCAATATCACTGATGAACATAGATGCAAAAATCCTTAACAAAATTCTAGCAATCAGAATCCAACAACACATTAAAAAGATCATACATCATGACCAAGTGGGCTTTATCCCAGGGATGCAAGGATTCTTCAATATCTGCAAATCAATCAATGTAACACACCACATTAAAATGGAAAAATAAAAGCCATATGATTATCTCAATTGATGCAGAGAAAGCCTTTGACAAAATTCAACATCCATTTATGATAACCCTCCAGAAAGCAGGAATAGAAGGAACATACCTCAACATAATAAAAGCTACTTATGACAAACCCACAGCAAACATTATCCTCAATGGTGAAAAACTGAAAGCATTTCCCCTAAAGTCAGGAACAAGACAAGGGTGCCCACTTTCACCACTACTATTCAACATAGTTTTGGAAATTTTGGCCACAACAATTGGAGCAGAAAAAGAAATAAAAGGAATCCAAATTGGAAAAGAAGAAATAAAACTCTCACTGCAGATGACATGATCTTCTACATCAGATCAGATCAGATCAGATCAGTCGCTCAGTCGTGTCCTACTCTTTGAGACCCCATAAATCGCAGCACGCCAGGCCTCCTGTCCACCAACTCCTGGAGTTCACTCAGACTCACGTCCATCGAGTCAGCGATGCCATCCAGCCATCTCATCCTCTGTTGTCCCCTTCTCCTCTTGCCCCCAATCCCTCCCAGCATCAGAGTCTTTTCCAATGAGTCAACTCTTCACATGAGGTGGTCAAAGTACTGGAGTTTCAGCTTTAGCATCAGTCCTTCCAAAGAAATCCCAGGGCTGATCTCCTTCAGAATGGACTGGTTGGATCTCCTTGCAGTCCAAGGGACTCTCAAGAGTCTTCTCCAACACCACAGTTCAAAAGCATCAATTCTTCGGTGCTCAGCATTCTTCACAGTCCAACTCTCACATCCATACATGACCACAGGAAAAACCATAGCCTTGACTAGACGAACCTTTGTTGGCCAAGTAATGTCTCTGCTTTGAATATGCTATCTACATAGAAAACCCTAAAGACTCCACCATAAAATTACGAGAGCTAATCAATGAATATAGTATAGTTGCAGGATATAAAATCAACACACAGAAATCCCTTACATTCC
Source organism: Bos taurus (assembly GCF_002263795.3). NCBI lineage: Eukaryota > Metazoa > Chordata > Mammalia > Artiodactyla > Bovidae > Bos > Bos taurus. The sequence continues at coordinate 35,151,022 of NC_037332.1, forward strand.
TATACACTAATAATGAGAAAATAGAAAGAAAAATTAAGGAAACAATTCCATTCACCATTGCAACGAAAAGAATAAAATACTTAGGAATATATTTACCTAAAGAAACAAAAGACCTATCTATAGAAAACTATAAAACACTGGTGAAAGAAATCAAAGAGGACACTAATAGATGGAGAAATATATCGTGTTCATGGATCAGAAGACTCAATATAGTGAAAATGAGTATACTACCCAAAGCAATCTATAGATTCAATGCAATCCCTATCAAGCTACAAACAGTATTCTTCACAGAGCTAGAACAAATAATTTCACAATTTGTATGGAAATACAAAAAACCTCAAATAGCCAAAGCAATCTTGAGAAAGAAGAATGGAACTGGAGGAATCAACCTGCCTGACTTCAGGCTCTACTACAAAGCCACAGTCATCAAGACAGTATGGTACTGGCACAAAGACAGAAATATAGATCAATGGAAAAAAATAGAAAGCCCAGAGATAAATCCACGCACCTGTGGACACCTTATCTTTGACAAAGGAGGCAAGAATATACAATGGAGAAAAGACAACCTCTTTAACAAGTGATGCTGGGAAAACTGGTCAACCACTTGTAAAAGAATGAAACTAGAACACCCAAAAAAGATGTCCTTTTCATTATAGGGGACTGGAATGCAAAAGCAGGAAGTCAAGAAACACCTGGAGTAACAGGCAAATTTGGCCTTGGAATATGGAATGAAGCAGGGCAAAGACTATTTAATAGAGTTTTGCCAAGAAAATGCACCAGTCGTAACAGACACCCTCTTCCAACAACACAAGAGAAGACTCTATACATGGACATCACCAGATAGTCAACACCGAAATCAGATTGATTATATTCTTTGCAGCCAAAGATGGAGAAGCTCTATACAGTCAGCAAAAGCAACACCAGGAGCTGACTGTGGCTCAGACCATTAACTCCTTATTGCCAAATTCAGACTGCAATTGAAGAAAGTAGGGAAAACCACTAGACCATTCAGGTATGACCTAAATCAAATCCCTTATGATTATACAGTGGAAGTGAGAAAAAGATTTAAGGGCCTAGATCTGATAGATAGAGTGCCTGATGAACTATGGAATGAGGTTTGTGACATTGTACAGGAGACAGGGATCAAGATCATCCCCATGGAAAAGAAATGCAAAAAAGCAAAATGGCTGTCTGAGGAGGCCTTAAAAATAGCTGTGAAAAGAAGAGAAGCGAAAAGCAAAGGAGAAAAGGAAAGATATAAACATCTGAATGCAGAGTTCCAAAGAATATCAAGAAGAGATAAGAAAGCCTTCTTCAGCGATCAATGCAAAGAAATAGAGGAAAACAACAGAATGGGAAAGACTAGAGATCTCTTTAAGAAAATCAGAGATACCAAAGGAACATTTCATGCAAAGATGGGCTCAATAAAGGACAGAAATGGTATGGACCTAACAGAAGCAGAAGATATTAAGAAGAGATGGCACGAATACACAGAAGAACTGTACAAAAAAGATCTTCACAACCCAGATAATCACGATGGTGTGATCACTGACCTAGAGCCAGACATCCTGGAATGTGAAGTCAAGTGGGCCTTAGAAAGCATCACCACGAATAAAGCTAATGGAGATGATAGAATTCCAGTTGAACTATTCCAAATCCTGAAAGATGATGCTGTGAAAGTGCTGCACTCAATATGCCAGCAAATTTGGAAAACTCAGCAGTGGCCACAGGACTGGAAAAGGTCAGTTTTCATTCCAATCCCAAAGAAAGGCAATGCCAAAGAATGCTCGAACTACCACACAATTGTACTCATCTCACACGCTAGTAAAGTAATGCTCAAAATTCTCCAAGCCAGGCTTCAGCAATATGTGAACCGTGAACTTCCTGATGTTCAAGCTGGTTTTAGAAAAGGCAGAGGAACCAGAGATCATATTGCCAACATCAGCTGGATCATGGAAAAAGCAAGAGAGTTTCAGAAAAACATCTATTTCTGCTTTATTGACTATGCTAAAGCCTTTGACTGTGTGGATCACAATAAACTGTGGAAAATTCTGAAAGAGATGGGAATACCAGACCACCTGATCTGCCTCTTGAGAAATTTGTATGCAGGTCAGGAAGCAACAGTTAGAACTGGACATGGAACAACAGACTGGTTCCAAATAGGAAAAGGGGTATATCAAGGCTATATATTGTCACCCTGCTTATTTAACTTATATGCAGAGTACATCATGAGAAACGCTGGACTGGAAGAAACACAAACTGGCATTAAGATTGCCGGGAGAAATATCAATAACCTCAGATATGCAGATGACACCATCCTTATGGCAGAAAGTGAAGAGGAACTAAAAAGCCTCTTGATGAAGGTGAAAGTAGTGAGTGAAAAAGTTGGCTTAAAGCTCAACATTCAGAAAACGAAGATCATGGCATCTGGTCCCATCACTTCATGGGAAATAGATGGGGAAACAGTGGAAACAGTGTCAGACTTTATTTTGGGGGGCTCCAAAATCACTACAGATGGTCACTGCAGCCATGAAATTAAAAGACGCTTACTCCTTGGAAGGAAAGTTATGACCAACCTAGATAGCATATTGAAAAGCAGAGACATTACTTTGCCAACAAAGGTTCGTCTAGTCAAGGCTATGGTTTTTCCTGTGGTCATGTATGGATGTGAGAGTTGGACTGTGAAGAAGGCTGAACGCCGAAGAATTGCTGCTTTTGAACTGTGGTGTTGGAGAAGACTCTTGAGAGTCCCTTGGACTGCAAGGAGATCCAACCAGTCCATTCTGAAGGAGATCAGCCCTGGGATTTCTTTGGAAGGACTGATGCTAAAGCTGAAACTCCAGTACTTTGGCCACCTCATGCGAAGAGTTGACTCATTGGAAAAGACTCTCATGCTGGGAGGGATTGGGGGCAAGAGGAGAAGGCGACAACAGAGGATGAGATGGCTGGATGGCATCACTCACTCGATGGACGTGAGTCTGAGTGAACTCCAGGAGTTGGTGATGGACAGGGAGGCCTGGCGTGCTGCGATTCATGGGGTCTCAAAGAGTAGGACACGACTGAGCGACTGATCTGATCTGAGAACACTTTCTAACACCATACACAAAAATAAACTCAAAATGGATTAAAGATCTAAATGTAAGACCAGATACTATAAAACTCCTAGAGGAAAACATAGGCAAAACACTCTCTGACATAAATCATAGCAGGATCCTCTATGATCCACCTCCCACAATATTGGAAATAAAAGAAAAATAAACAAATGGGACCCAATTAAAATTAAAAGCCATTAAAAAGAATACATTTGAATCAGTTCTAATGAGGTGGATGAAACTGGAGCCTATTATACAGCGTGAAGTAAGCCAGAAAGAAAAACACCAGTACAGTATACTAACACATATATTTGGAATTTAGAAAGATGGTAATGATAACCCTGTATGTGAGACAGTAAAAGAGACACAGATGTATAGAAAAGTCTTTTGGACTCTGTGGGAGAGGGCAAGTGTGGGATGATTTGGGAGAATGGCATTGAAACATGTATATTATCATATGTGAAATGAATCGCCAGTCCAGGTTTGATGCATGATACAGGGATGCTCGGGGCTGGTGCACTGGGATGACTCAGAGGGAGGGGATGGGGAGGGAGGTGGGAGGGGGTTCAGGATGGGGAACACATGTATACCCATGGTGGATTCATGTCAATGTATGGCAAAACCAATACAATATTATAAAGTAATTAGCCTCCAATTAAAATAAATAAATTTATATTAAAAAAAAGACTTCACAGAGTTGTTCTGAAAGTTAAATGTAACAATATCTAGAAAATATTAGGGAAGATTTGGCCAGAAGAGACTTTTGATTAGTGTTAGTCATTATTAGTATCATCACGATGATTATAATTCTCAACATTGTCATTATTTTTAGCATTAATAACAAAAATAACAGTGATAGCGTTAACAGGGAAAATTGCCCTAGACATTTGCTGGAAAAGAAAGCTGAGAGGAAGTTTGACTTCTTTGCATGCTTCTTCCCAACTCAATATTGTGTTTGAAGCTGTGACCCAGAATAGGATTTACAGGATTCCTTGGCATCACCCAGGAACACCGTCTGGTCCTATGCCTCCTATACATTTTCTAAGCAGGGCTTAGAGCTATTTAGGTATTGATCAGCCAGGAGCCACAGAGGCCTTGAGCTGTCAGCTAAGCAATTCTTTATTTCTGACATGCACAGTCCTGGTTTAGGCCAAGAAGTAGAACAAGAGAATTATTTGACTTAAAAATTTTTTTCACATGGAAAAATATTGCATAACCCTAGGCCCCGAAAGTCAAACAGGATGAGATTTGTACTGTCAACACACATGTATAATTCTGCAGTAACAAGTAGCATTTTACTTCAAATATAAAAATTTATAAATTGGAAGTGGATTTTTTTTCCTTTCCTTTTTTTCTTTTCTTGTTGAAGATACCAGCCATCCACATTCACTTACCATTGCCTTTTTTCTTTTGGGGGGTCAGGAGAGGGAGATGTGTGGAAATATATTGTCTTCTCCATGGAGCATTAGCTGTTCTTTCAGATGCTCTTTGCGGATGATATATTCAAGTAAAGAGGAAGACTCTGAATTTGGAAATGATTTTCTCCAAGAACAAAGAAACTGTTATTAATATGTAACTGGAGACACTTGGGGAATCTGAGCAAGGTGACTAGGGTTGAGTCTCTAATGCCAGTTATTATATAATCTCTCTAAAGAAAGACTAACTTATAAAGGGAAATGAACGCTGAAAACCAAGGAGGCTAAAATAATCAATGTGTTTTCTTTTTCTCAAGAGACAATATGGAATCTGAAATACTGGTATGACTAGTATTAACTAGAATATAAAAGGAATGTTTTTCTAAGGAGGTGGGACGGAATACCAAGCTTTTATGATTTGAAATAATCTCTTCTTCAGTCTTACTCCCTTACTCTCTTTCCTTTTTTTCCCCCTTGTTTTCAAAAATTTAGTTAATACCTATTAAATGGCTGCTACGTGCAAAAGAGCACATAGGCACCTTGGTCACATAAATGTGACACCATCCCTGGTCAGCTTGGATATTATGGTAACAGGAAAGAATGTGTGTTTTTTCACAGCAATCTAATTAATTAGGATTTTGATTTATGCATCAATCAGGGATGATTTGGTTAATGTGAGTCCCAAAGAGGCTGATTATCTAAACACATTGACCAAATTGAGCTTCTGAACCTACAGAGCAGAAGCTCAAAGCAGGGAACCAAAGAAGCAGAGAACCAAACCTGGTCCCTGGAGACCCACTGAGGCACTGTGACCCAGGGTGCTGCCTCTGGTTGTTCAGTGGGCATCCTTCTCTCTGAAAACGCTAGCTCGTTCTCATTAATTTCTCCATGAGGGAGTTCCTATGCCAATTCATGCATATCACCATTCAGATACCCGTGTTGAAAAAGAGGAAAAATGGACTTGATTTTTGTTTTAGTTTTTAGTGGCAGTATATGTTGACCTGCCCCTCATGGTATGTATGTGCAATTCTAGAAGGATAAGATGATGGGTAGAATGTACTAGAAACAGAGGAAAGTGAGGGGAATTTTTTAAATTGCAAAAATTGGCATTGAGGCACTGGATATAATCCAACAACCAAAGAAAGTATTATTAAAACAATGATTTCACAGCATCAATCAAGCTCTTTAGATCCCACATTTTCAATAATTTGTTCTATAATATTTTTATTATTTTATATCCTGAAATTACCCAAGTTGTGGGTCTAAATCTAACCATGTGATTATAAATTTCCTGAAAAGTCATGAAGTCCTTCACGAATTATTCATTTACTCAAGATTAAGTGTTACATTGGCTATTATATTCTGTAATAAATCCTAATATTGATTATTTGTACAGATGATTTACACATTTAACTGCAGTTTAGCTCGCTGTTTGTTAAGTCTTAAACCCTTAAAAGAAGAGAAAAAAAATTGCTTACGATAATATATTTTACATGGATTAAATGATTTAAAAATAACTTTAAAAGAAGTAAAGTCAATTGTATCTACTAAGAATAGCAAAGTAATGCTCAAAATTCTCCAAGCCAGGCTTCAACAGTACGTGAACCATGAACTTCAAGATGTTCAAGCTGGATTTAGAAAAGGCAGAGGAACCAGAGATCAAATTGCCAATATCCGTTTGATCATCGAAAAAGGAAAAGAATTCCTAAAAAACATCTGCTTCTGCTTTATTGGCTATGCCAAAGCCTTTGACTGTGTGGACCACAACAAACTCTGGAAAATTTTTCAAGAGATGGGAATACCAGACCACCTGAACTGCCTCTTGAGAAATCTGTATGCAGGTCAGGAAGCAACAGTTAGAACTAGACATGGAACAACAGACTGGTTCCAAATAAGCAAAAGGAGTACGTCAAGGCTGTACATTGTCCCCATGCTTCTTTAACTTATATGCAGAGTATATCATGAGAAATGCTGGAATGGATGAAGCACAAGCTGGAATCAAGATTGCTGGGAGAAATATCAATAACCTCAGATATGCAGATGACACCACCCTTATGGCAGAAAGCGAAGAAGAACTAAAGAGCCTCTTGATGACAGTGAAAGAGGAGAGTGAAAAGGTTGGCTTAAAGCTCAACATTCATAAAACAAAGATCATGGCATCTGGTCCCATCACTTCTTGGCAAATAGATGGGGAAACAATGGAAACGGTAAGAGACTTTATTTTGGGCGGGCTCCAAAATCACTGCAGATGGTGACTGCAGCCATGAAATTAAAAGACGCTCGCTCCTTGGAAGAAAAGCTATGACCAACCCAGACAGCACATTAAAAAGCAGAGACATTACTTGGCCAACAAAGGTCCGTTTAATCAGTTCAGTTCGGTTCGGTCACTCAGTCGTGTCTGACTCTTTGCGACCCCATGGACTGCAGAATGCCAGGCCTTCCTGTTCATCACCAACTCCCGCAGTTTACTCAAACTCATGTCCACTGAGTCGGTGATCCCATCCAACGATCTCACCCTCTGTTGTCAGCTTCTCCTCCTGCCTTCAATCTTTCCCAGCATCAGGGTCTTTTCAAATGAGGCAGTTCTTCACATCAGGTGGCCAAAGTATTGGAGTTTCAGTTTCAGCATCAGTCCTTCCAATGAATATTCAGGACTGATTTCCTTTAGGATTGACTTATTGGATCTCCTTGCAGTCCAAAGGACTCTCAAGAGTCTTCTCCAACACCATAGTTCAAAAGCATCAATTCTTTGAACTATGAAGCTCAGTGTTCTTTATAGTCCAACTCCCCATGTATAGTCATCCATACATGACTATTGGATAAACTGTAGCCTTGACTAGCTGGATCTTTGTTGGCAAAGTAATGTCTCTGTTTTTTAATATGCTTTCTAGGTTGATCTTAACTTTTCTCCCAAAGACTAAACGTCTTTTAATTTCATGGCTGCAGTCACCATCTGCAGTGATTTTGGAGCCCCCCAAAATAAAGTCTGACACTGTTTCCACTGTTGCCATGAAGTGATGGGACCAGATGCCATGATCTTTGTTTTATGAATGTTGAGCTTTAAGCCAACTTTTTTACTCTCTACTTTCACTTTCATCAAGAGGCTCTTTAGTTCTTCACTTTCTGCCATAAGGGTGGTATCCTCTGCATATCTGAGGTTACTGATACTTCTGGCAATCTTGACTCCAGCTTGTGCTTCATCCAGCCCAGTGTTTCTCATGATATACTCTGCATATGAGTTAAAGAAGCATGGTGACAATATACAGCCTTGACATACTCCTTTCCTTATTTGGAACCAGTCTGTTGTTCCATGTCCAGTTCTAACTGTTGCTTCCTGACTTGCATATACGTTTCTCAAGAGGCAGGTCAGGTGGTCTGGTATTCCCATCTCTTTCAGAATTTTCCACAGTTTATTGTGATCCACACAGTCAAAGGCCTTGGCATAGTCAATAAAGCAGAAGTAGATGTTTTTCTGGAACTCCTTTGCTTTTTCAATGAGCCAGCGGATGTTGGCAATATGATCTCTGGTTCCTCTGCCTTTTCTAAATCCAGCTTGAACACCTGGAAGTTCACGATTCACATATTGTTGAACCCTGGCTTGGAGAATTTTGAGCATTACTTTGCTGTGTGAGATGAATGAATTGTGCAGCAGTTTGAGCATTCTTTGACATTGCCTTTCTTTGGGATTGGAATGAAAACTGACCTTTTCCAGTCCTGTGGCCACTGCTGAGTTTTCCAAATTTGCTGGCATATTGAGTGCAGTGCATTCACAGCATCATCTTTTAGGATTTGAAATAGCTTAACTGGAATTCTATCACCTCCGCTAGCTTTGTTCATAGTGATGCTTCTTAAGGTACACTTGACTTCACATTCCAGGATGTCTGGCTCTAGGTGAGTGATCACACCATCGTGATTATCTGGGTCGTGAAGATTTTTGTACAGTTCTTTGTATTCTTGCCACCTCTTCTTACTATCTTCTGCTTCTGTTAGATCCATACCATTTCTGTCCTTTATCGAGCCCATCTTTGCATGAAATGTTCCCTTGGTATCTCTAATTTTCTTGAAGAGATCTCTAGTCTTTCCTGTTCTGTTGTTTTCCTCTGTTTCTTTGCATTGATTGCTGAGGAAGGCTTTCTTATCTCTCCTTGCTATTCTTTGGAACTCTGCATTCAAATGGGTATATCTTTCCTTTTCTCCTTTGCTTTTGGCCTCTCTTCTTTTCATAGTTATTTGTAAGGCCTCCTCAGACAGCCATTTTGCTTTTTTGAATTTCTTTTTCTTGGGAATGGTCTTGCTCCCTGTCTCCTGTACAATGTCATGAACTTCCTCAGGGACTCTTGTCTATCAGATCTAGTCCCTTAAATCTATTTCTCACGTCCACTGTATAATTGTTAGGGATTTGATTTAGGTCATATTTGAATGGCCTAGTGATTTTCCCTACTTTCTTCAATTTAAGTCTTAATTTGGCAATAAGGAGTTCATGATCTGAGCCGCAGTCAGCTCCTGGTCTTGATTTTGCTGACTGTATAGAGCTTCTCCATCTTTGGCTGTGAAGAATATAATTGATCTGATTTTGGTGTTGACCATCTAGTAATGTCCATGTGTAGAGTCTTCTCTTGTGTTGTTGGAAGAGGGTGTTTGCTATGACCAGTGTATTCTCTTGGCAAAACTCTATTAGCCTTTGTCCTGTTTCATTCTGTACTCCAAGGCCAAATTTGCCTGTTATCCCAGGTGTTTCTTGACTTGGTATTTTTGCATTCCAGTCCCCTATAATGAAAAGGACATCTTTTTTGGGTGTTAGTTCTAGAAGGTCTTGTTAGTTCTAGAAGGTCTTCATAGAACCGTTCAACTTCAGCTTCCTCAGCATTAATAGTTGGGGCATAGACTAGGATAACTGTAATATTGAATGTTTTGCCTTGGAAATTAACAGACATCATTCTGTCATTTTTGAGATTGCATCCAATTATTGCATTTTGGACTCTTTTGTTGACTATGATGGCTATTCCATTTCTTCCAAGGGATTCTTGCCCACAGTAGTAGATATAATGGTCATCTGAGTTAAATTCACCCATTCCAGTCCATTTTAACTCTCTGATGCCTAAAATGTCAACATTCACTCTTGCCATCTCCTGTTTGACTACTTCCAATTTGCCTTGATTCATGGACCTAACATTCCAAGTTCCTATGCAATATTGCTCTTACAGCATCGGACCTTGCTTCTGTCACCAGTCACATCCCCAACTGGGTGTTGTTTTTGCTTTAGCTCCGTCTCTATTCTTTCTGGAGTTATTTCTCCACTGATCTCCAGTAGCATATTGGGCACCTACTGACCTGGGGAGTTCATCTTTCAGTGTCCTATATTTTTGCCTTTTCATGGGGTTCTCAGGGTAAGAATACTGAAGTGGTTTGCCATTCCCTTCTGCAGTGGACCATATTTTGTCAGAACTCTCCATCACGACCTGTCTGTCTTGGGTGGCCCTACACAGCATGGCTCATAGTTTCATTGAGTTAGACAAGGCTGTGGTCCATGTGATTAGACTGATTAATTTAGTCAAGGCTATGGTTTTTCCAGTACTCATTTATGGATATGAGAGTTGCACTATAAAGAAAGCTGAGTGTCAAAGAATTGATGCTTTTGAACTGTGGTGTTGGAGAAAACTCTTGAGAGTCCCTTGGACCACAAGGAGATCCAACCAGTCCATCCTAAAGGAAATCAGTCCTGAATATTCATTGGAAGGACTGATACTGAAGCTGAAACTCCAGTACTTTGGCCACCTGATGTGAAGAACTGACCATTTGAAAAGACCCTGATGCTGGGTAAGATTGAAGGCAGGAGGAGAAGGGGATGACAGAGAATGAGATCATTGGATGGCACCAATGACTCAATGGACATGAGTCTGAGTATCTCTGGGAGTTGGTGATGGACAGGGAGGCCTCATGTGCAGCAGTCCATGGGGTTGCAAAGAGCCGGACACAACTGAGTGACTGAACTGAACTGAAGAATTGCAAAATGAGTTCCATCTATGTGGTTTAAAACTCTTCTCTATTCTTATTTGACAACTTTTATCCAGTACTTAGGAATGATTAGTCTTCCTTAATTACTCTGACCCTACAGTGGGAATAGGAATAAGAGCACAAACAAACCCTGACACATTTCTGCAGAAAGCTCACCTTGGACTTGGTTAATGCATGCAAAAGAGCCTTCAAGGGCTTTCTTTTTTCTGGTCTCTTTTTCTCTCTGGCACAATTCTGGAAGTGATCAATAGATTGTCTCCCTTTGAAGGCCATGGTTCTAGTTGAAAAAGACTTCAGCCAGGAGTAGCTATCTATTTTCTTTGTGCCTGAGGAATACATGCTCATTAATTTAAAAAGAAGTTTTATTTTAGTGCTGCTACGTTGCTTCAGTCACGCCCAACTCTTTGTGACTCTATGAACTATAGCCTGCCAGGCTTCTCTGTCCAAGGGATTCTCCAAGCAAGAATATTGGAATGGGTTACCATGCCCTCCCCCAGGGGATCTTGCCCACCCAGGGATCAAACTCACGTCACTTTATATCTCCTTTCATTTGCCCCTAGCACCACCTGGGAAGTGCACAATGCTAATATTAATATTAATATTACTGTTAAAAAATTAACTATGTCAACCAGGTAATCAGCTTGAAAGTGAAAGTCACTCAGTCGTGTCCCACTTTTTGCAACCCCTTGGACTACACAGTCCACGGACTTCTCTAGGCCAGAATACTGGAGTGGGTAGCCTTTTCCTTCTCCAGGGGACCTTCCTGATCTAGGGATGAAACCCAGGTCTCCCACGTTGCAGGGGGATTCTTTACCAGCTGAGCCACAAGGGAAGCCTTATGGATATAAAATACTTCCTACTAAAAAACTGGCTATGTCAACTGATTAATCAGCATGTAAATATTAAGACTAAATTGTGTTATAGCACACCTTGTTTTGAAATATAGTCTAAATTTTAGACTCATTAAGTTCACACACACAAAAAAAATTACAAAGAAAACAGGTAAGTGCAATCTCAAAACAGTTAAAATTGAGGGACATGCTATGTGGCTGGCACCATGTCAAATGCTTCATGTGTTAACTCATCTAATCTTGATGACAATTTTGGAACATAGATACTATTATTCTTCCCATTTTAGAGATGAAGAAGGTGGAGTCACAGAGATATTAAGTAATTTAATCAGCAGGTATAGCAAGCCACAGCAGCAAGATCTGACACCAGGCAGTCTGGCCAGAACACGTTCACCATTCAGCTGTGCAAAGTCTTGGTGATACAAACTCATAAATACTAATTCAGAAGGGAAGTCAGGGATCATTAATTCAGATTCTTTTTAAGACATGTAATCACTGTTTTCCAAGGCCTGTGGGAAAAAATTAATGTCAAAAAACAGCACTTGTGGGCAGTGCGTATGCCATACCAAGAGCAGACAGTGGGCTTTAGCTGTCAGACGTCAAATGTTCTGGTCCCACCAAGTCTGTTTGTGGAAGACAGATGCATCATACCCAGATGCTATGCAACAGTTGTCACCTTATGATGTTCTGGTTGCTGCTTGCTTTTCCTGTCAGCCTGCCTAAAGGAAGAGAATGCTCTGACCACGGAGAAATGAGTGTTTTGATCCCTGAGATGTCCAAGTCTTCTTATAAATTATCAGACTGATATTTATTTGCAAATGCCCTGCAGATAAAATTGGCCACATATCCAGCTTTAGATGTAAGGGAAAGTAGCACACCCTTGGCTGTACTCAAAGTCACTCCCTTTCCCATCTTCTCAATGTCCTTGGACCCAGACACTGAGCCTCGGAATGGAGCCTCCTCAGGAGCTTCCATCTTTCCTCAAATATACATTGGTGTATATTCCAGCCCATGTCCCCCAGCATGTCAGGCTCTCCAAGTGGATCACTGTCTCAACAACATCCTGAAATAACAATGCTGCTGCTGCTGCTGCTAAGTAGCTTCAGTTGTGTCCGACTCCATGAGACCCCATAGACAGCCACCAGGCTCCCCCCGTCCCTGGGATTATCCAGGCAAGAACACTGGAGTGGGTTGCCATTTCCTTCTCCAATGCATGAAAATGAAAAGTGAAAGTGAAGTCGCTCAGTCATGTCCGATTCTTCGCGACCCCATGGACTGCAGCCTACCAGGCACCTCTGTCCATGGGATTTTCCAGGGAAGAGTACTGGAGTGGGGTGCCATTGCCTTCTCCAAAAACAGAAATCGATATATAAAAATTCTGGCATGGCTCTGATAAGGAAACAGAAGCTCCTTGTTTAGATGACGATTAAGGAGCATTGATGAGTTAATGAAGAGCAGGACCAAACCCCAGGGTCCTGATTCCCAGTTCTGTGCTGTCGCCTAGTGGTCTAATGTTAATAGCCCTCTTACCCATGGTAGAGAACAGCAGTGTTCTTCCCTTCCTCTTTTCCTTTCCCTCAGAAGAACTAGAATAAATGAACGGATTCACAGAACAGCGCAGGAGTTGGATCAGAAAGAAATCTCCTAATTTTAATAGAAATGAAGACCCTATCAAAAATTCTTCTGATTTAACTAAAATGGCATGACTGCTTTACAAATAAATTTAAAAGGCTCATTTGAGGATTATTTGGTGCTTTAAAGGAGATCGGTCCTGGGTGTTCTTTGGAAGGACTGATGCTAAAGCTGAAACTCCAGTACTTTGGCCACCTCATGCGACGAGTTGACTCATTGGAAAAGACCCTGATGCTGGGAGGGATTGGGGACAGAAGGAGAAGGGGACGACAGAGGATGAGATGGCTGGATGGCATCACTGACTCGATGGACGTGAGTCTGAGTGAACTCCAGGAGTTGGTGATGGACAGGGAGGCCTGGCGTGCTGCGATTCATGGGGTCACAAAGAGTCGGTCGGACACGACTGAGCCACTGAAGTGAACTGGTGCTTTAAAAGGTCAGAACAGTTAGGATACTGGCTTTTGAAACACATTGTTGTGTGTGCCCCCCACAAATTATTTTCAAGGGATAGGCTAGAATCTTAGAATTCTGCCTTTATAGACTATACTGTTTGTGAATTTTTATCGACTTTGAAGTCTGTGAGAAGGAAGCAAATATTGGTACATAAAATGCCAAATAAAAATATTGTTTCTCTTTAAACTGTTTCAGAGGAATGGACTGCATTTGGTACGTATTCTTTTCATTCTCTCCTGATATGTTCCTAATAATGTATGTGCTTGCAAATACCATGTGACAGTATGTTCAGTAGAATTGGCACTTTCAATCTGAAGTTTCAGTAATGTGTCCAAAATCTTACATATATCTATATATACACACATATACTCACACGTATCTATGTGTGTATATCTGATTATATATTAATTACTGTATTCTACAAAACATTACACAGGTATGTGAGGGGGAAAATATTCTGCTCAAAAGCAAATCCACATATTGTGATTCGGGTTAAAAACTTGAGTGTAACCTTTCCAACTTCACAAGCCAAGAACAAATTATCAGTGCCTTGTTTCTTCAGTTTATCCTAAGAGACAGAGGGTTCTGATCACTTAAAACTTGGCAAAATTGAGGTTTAAATCAAGTTTCACAAAACACTTGCTACAGCAATAAATTTGAACCCATGAGGAAATAGCAATTCTGTAAATGCCAACTCTTGATTGCAATCTACAATATGGTCTGGGATCGACTGTTGTTCACAACAGGTGCAACAGATGGTGTCGCCCTCCGGCAGTCCCCAAGATGCCTTTGTTCTGCCCTTTTACTGTTGTTGCTGTTTGGTCACTAAGTAATGTCTGACTCTTTTGTGACCACCCCCAGGCTCCTCTGTCCATGGGATTTCCCAGGCAAGAATCTTGGTGTGGGTTTCCATTTCCTTCTCCCTTTTAATCAGTGGGCAAAAAGCCACCACTTAGTTTGGTGAATTGTGTTCATCTTGGAGGGCAGAAGACTTTACTTTTGTCTCCATTTTCAGTGGCTTGGTGGTCTACAGTGAAGCAGCCAGGAAGTGTTGAGGTCATGCTGCTCTCTCTAGGCTAAGAGAGAAAAGAATACAGCATTCTCTGCAGTGTTGATTTGGGATCTGTTGAGATGGGCTGGGTTTTGTGTGTTTTTGTTTTTGTTTTATAAACTCGTTGGAATGTAATTTCCTCTGCTTTGGAAATATTGATGTCTGTCATATGGGATGGGAGACTTTTTACCTATTCAGTCATGGTGACGTTTGCAGAATGCTCTGAGCAAAATCCGCTAAAAGGAGGAGTGCTGAAAATATATGATAATGAAGCTCCAATTTAACATGATAGAAAAATCCAGGTCATTTGTCTAAATGGTCAAAATAATCTCGAGGAAAGTGAGTAGAGGCTTAAAAACAGGATTTATTTAAAAAGTGAGAATTTAGAATCCCTGATTTGATGTCTGAATGGTGACTTAAATGATTTTAAATACATGAATTGTTTTAATAATTTCAAGATGTAGACAAGCACCTATTTTGCATACCCATTACTTACAGATTATAGCAGGGAGGCTTCAGGATATGAACTACACAAAGAAAATCTTTCTTACCATAAGCAGTACTATACTTCATTGATTTACTAAAGGAACAGGCAGTGCAGGGACACAGCACAGAATTTTCGCATAGTTAAAATGCCTAGTGAGTTTGCAGGAATCCCTTATACAACTTGCTTCATGGATGTCAAATAGCTTTTCCCTAAATGCTTTCAGTAATAAGAAAATCACTATCTTAAAGGGCATGTCATTCTGTTTTCAAATAACTTGAATCATTAGGCTATTCTTTCTCATTGTAAGGTGAAATCTATCCCTGGAAATTTCCATTCCTTGGTATTCTCTCTGGAGCTATAAGAATAAGATTTGTTTCCCTTCTGTAAAATAATCCACTAGATACTCAAAGTTCACCATTATCAATATATTTAACCCAACTCTCTCCTCCTTCCTGGATAAATACCCTATTTTCTCGAAGGACCCATGATTTAATCAATAATTTTTTTCTTACCCATCCTTTCCTGATTGCGTTCAAATTTAATGTTTGAAATCTCTAATGTATTTGCCTTTTCATACTGTTCATGGGGTTCTCAAGGCAAGAATACTGAAGTGGTTTGCCATTCCCTTCTCCAGTGGACCACATTCTGTCAGACCTCTCCACCATGACCCACCTGTCTTGGGTGGCCTCACACGGCATGGCTTAGTTTCATTGAGTTAGACAGGCTGTGGTCCATGTGATCAGATTGGCCAGTTTTCTGTGATTATGGTTTCAGTGTGTCTGCCCTCTGATGCCCTCTTGCAACATCTACTATTTCACCTGGGTTTCTCTTACCTTGACCATGGGGTATCTCTTCATGGCTACTTCAGTATTCTTGCCTTGAGAACCCCATGAACAGTATGAAAAGGCAAAATGATAAGATACTGAAAGAGGAACCCCCCAGGGGGGTAGGTGCCCAATATGCTACTGGAGATCAGTGGAGAAATAACTCCAGAAAGAATGAAGGGAAGGAGCCAAAGCAGAAACAATACCCAGTTGTGGATGTGACTGGTCATAGAAGCAAGGTCCAATGCTGTAAAGAGCAATATTGCATAGGAACCTGGAATGTTAGGTGTGTGAATCAAGGCAAATTGGAAGTGGTCAAACAGGAGATGGCAAGAGTGAATGTCAGCATTCTAGGAATCAGTGAACTAAAATGGATTGGAATGGGTGAATTTAACTCAGATGACAGTTATATCTACCACTGCAGGCAGGAATCCCTTAGAAGAAATGGAGTAGACATAATAGTCAACAAAAGAGTCTGAAATGCAGTACTTGGGTGCAATCTCAAAAACGACAGAATAATCTCTGTTCGTTTCCAAGGCAAACCATTCAGTATCACGGTGATCCAAGCCTATGCCCCAACCAGTAATGCTGAAGAAGCTGAAGTTGAACAGTTCTATGAAGACCTACAAGACCTTTTAGAAATAACACACCCCAAAAAATGTCCTTTTCATTATAGGGGACTGGAATGCAAAAGTAGGAAGTCAAGAAACACCTGGAGTAACAGGCAAATTTGGCTTTGGAATATGGAATGAAGCAGGACTAAAGGCTAATAGAGTTTTGCCAAGAGAACGCACTGGTCATAGCAAACACCCTCTTCCAACAACACAAGAGAAGACTCTACACATGGACATCACCAAATGGTTGACACCGAAATCAGACTGATTATATTCTTTGCAGCCAAAGATGGGGAAGCTCTATACAGTCAGCAAAAACAAGACCAGGAGCTGAGTGGCTCAGATCATGAACCCTTTATTGCCAAATTCAGACTTAAATTGAAGAAAGTAGGGAAAACCACTAAACCATTCAGGTATGACCTAAATCAAATCCCTTATGATTATACAGTGGAAGTGTGAAATAGATTTAAGGGCCTAGATCTGATGGATAGACTGCCTGATGAGCTGTGGAATGAGGTTCGTGACATTGTACAGGAGACAGGGATCAAGACCATCCCCATGGAAAAGAAATGCAAAAAAAGCAAAATGCCTGTCTGAGGAGGCCTTACAAATAGCTGTGAAAAGAAGAGAAGTGAAAAGCAAAGGAGAAAAGGAAGGATATTCCCATTTGAATGCAGAGTTCCAAAGAATAGCAAGGAGAGATAAGAAAGCCTCCTTCAGCAATCAATGCAAAGAAATAGAGGAAAACAATAGAATGGGAAAGACTGGAGAGCTCTTCAAGAACATTAGGGATACCAAGGGAACATTTCATGCAAAGATGGGCTCGATAAAGGACAGAAATGGTATGGACCAAACAGAAGCAGAAGATATTAAGAAGAGATGGCAAGAATACAAAGCAGAACTGTACAAAAAAGATCTTCACGACCCAGATAATCACGATGGTGTGATCACTCATCTAGAGCCAGACATCCTGGTATGTGAAGTCAAGTGGGCCTTAGGAAGCATCACTATGAACAAAGCTAGTGGAGGTGATGGAATTCCAGTTGAGCTATTCCAAATCCTGAAAGATGATACTGTGAAAGTGTTGCACTCAATATGCCAGCAAATTTGGAAAACTCAGCAGTGGCCACAGGACTGGAAAAGGTCAGTTTTCATTCCAATCCCAAAGAAAGGCAACGCCAAAGAATGCTCAAACTGCTGCACAATGCATTCATCTCACACGATAGCAAAGTAATGCTCAAAATTGTCCAAGCCAGGGTTCAACAATATATGAACCGTGAACTTCCAGATTTGAAGCTGGATTTAGAAAAGGCAGAGGAACCAGAGATCAAATTGCCAACATCCGCTGGCTCATCGAAAAAGCAAGGGAGTTCCAGAAAAACATCTATTTCTGCTTTATTGACTATGCCAAAGCCTTTGACTGTGTGGATCACAAGAAACTGTGGAAAATTCTGAAAGAGATGGGAATACCAGACCACCTGATCTGCCCCTTGAGAAACTTATATGCAGGTCAGGAAGCAACAGTTAGGACTGGACATGGAACTACAGACTGGTTCCAAATAGGAAAAGGAGTACATCAAGGCTGTATATTGTCACCCTGCTTATTTAACTTATATGCAGGGTACATGATGAGAAATGCTGAAATGGATGAAGCACAAGCTGGAATCAAGATTGCCAGGAGAAATATCAATAACCTCAGATATGCAGATGACACCACCCTTGTGGCAAAC
Source organism: Bos taurus (assembly GCF_002263795.3). Classification (NCBI taxonomy): domain Eukaryota; kingdom Metazoa; phylum Chordata; class Mammalia; order Artiodactyla; family Bovidae; genus Bos; species Bos taurus. The sequence continues at coordinate 35,169,186 of NC_037332.1, forward strand.
AGCAAAGAAGAACTGAAGAGCCTCTTGATGAAGGTGAAGGAGGAGAGTGAAAAAGTTGGCTTAAAACTCAACATTCAGACAACTAAGATCATGGCACCTTGTCCCATCACTTCATGGCAAATAGATGAGGAAACAATGGGAGTAGTGAGAGACTTTATTTTGGGGAGGCTCCAAAATCACTGCAGATGGTGACTGCAGCCATGAAATATAAAGACGCTTGCTCCTTGGAAGAAAAGCTATGACCAACCTAGACGCATATTAAAAAGCAGAGACATTACTTTGCCAAAAAAGATCTGTCTAGTCAAAGCTATGGTTTTTCCAGTAGTCATGTATGGATGTGAGAGTTGGCCTATAACGAAAGCTGAGTGCCAAAAAATTGATGCTTTTGAACTATGGTGTTGGAGAAGACTCTTGAGCGTCCCTTGGACAGCAAGGTGATCCAACCAGCCCATTATAAAGGAGATCAGTCCTGGGTGTTCATTGGAAGGACTGATGCTTAAGCTGAAGCTCCAATACTCTGGCCACCTGATGTGAAGAACTGACTCATTTGAAAAGACCCTGATGCTGGGAAAGATTGAAGGCAGGAGGAGAAAGGGATGACAGTGGATGAGATGGTTGGATGGCATCACCGACTCAATGGACATGAATTTGAGTAAGCATGGGAGTTGATGATGGACAGGGAGGTCTGGCGTGCTGCAGTCCTTGGAGTCTCAAAGAGTTGGACATGACTGAGCAACTGAAATGAACTGAACTGAATTTTTGTTTTCTCTGTTTTTTTCTTTTAAAAATAAACAAACACATGCTCAATCTCCATTACCTTCTAGCTTTCTTTCTATTTCTCTTCTTTATTCAAGTTTTTGAAAAAATATTTGCACTCATTTTCCCCACTTTCTCACTTCCAAAGCCACTGCAGGCTGGCTTCTGTCTTGATATCCTGCTGAAATTGTTTATGATTATATCACTGATGACCCTTGAAGGTGAGTTGGTAAAGTGGTCTGAGAATGGGCTATGGTGTCAGACAAATGTGGTTTCTCAGATCTACCACTCGCTGGTTGTGTGACCTTGGCTATGTATTTAATGTCTCTCAATCCCAGTTTCTTCATTGATAAAATGGATTGTTGTGAGGACCAAATGAAATGATGTAAGAAAAGTGTCCAGTGGCACAGCCCACGGTTGGTGATCAGCTTCTGTGGTCGTCATCATGATGTTCCTATAACTGCTCACATCAGTGGGTGTCAGATTGCAGTGCATATCAGAATCTCATGATACCTTTCTTTTGATTTCTATTTGCATGGAATACCTTTTTTCCATCCCCTCACCTTCAGTCTGTTTGTGTCCCTAGGTCTGAAGTGGGTCCCTTGTAGACAGTATATGTATGGATCTTGTTTCTGTATCCATTCAGCTAATCTATGCCTTTTGTTTGGAGCATTTAATCCACTTACATTTATGGTGATTATTGCTATGTATTTTCCTATTGCCATTTTCTTAATTGTTTTGGGTTTATATAGGCCTTTTTTCTTCCATTCCACATTTGTTCTCTTCTCTTGTGGTTTGATGACCATCTTTAGAATTGAGTTTGGGTTGCTTTTTCTTTTGTGTGTGTATCTTCTGTAGTTTTTTGGTTTGCATTTCCCTTGATGCTTATATGTGGCATCTAAAAGATATGGTACAAATGAACCTATTTACAAAACAGAAATAGAGTCTCAGATGTAGAAAACTAACTTCTGGTTACCAAAGGGGAAAGAGGGAGGGGAGGGATAAATTGGGAGATTGGGACTGACATATACACAGTACTATAAATGAAATAGACAACCAATAACAACCTACTATACATAGGCGAATCTACTCAATACTCCAATGACTTACATGGGGAAGAATCTAAAAAAGAGTGGATATGTGTGTATATAAATATATAACTAATTAAGTTAGCTCTGCAGCTGAAACTAATACAACATTGTAAATGCACTACATAATCTAATAAAAGTTTTTTAAAAAGAATTGCATGGTAGGTTTGTTAAAACAGATGTCTGTGTCCCACTCCTAGGGTTTCTGATTCAGGAGGTCTGGGGTGGGGGGTAAGAAAGTTCATTTTAAGCAAGTTACCTGGTAATGATGATGCTTCTGGTTCAAGAAGCACACTTTGAGAAGCATTCTGGCCTCAATCTTTGCCTTTCAAGTGTACCATCAGCATTGACACTACCGAGGGGCTTTTTAAAACTGCCGCACCCCAGACCTCTTGAATCAGATTCTGCATGTTAACAAGACACTAAGTGATTCCTTCACATGTTAAAATTGGAGAAGCACAGGCCTACCATGTGATATTTCTTGGTTCTTACAGCAGTTGATCAAGTAATACCTAGTGCATTGTTTCTCCCTTCTTTTAGTTATTTCTTTAGCTTTTCAGATAAAATTTTCTCCTGGTTTTCTTCCTATCTCTTCGATTATTCATTCTCAGTCTGATTCCCCCACCTCTGTAGCTAAAATCCTCTCTTCGGTTCTGCTGCTGCATCTTCTATTTCCACTCACTGTTCTTGTATTGTTTAAGATTAGATTCAACAGCAAGTAATAGTAATGCCCCCCCCCCCTTCCCCCGCCCAAAGACAGTGGTTTAGACAGGATAAAATACCACTTCTTTCTTATGTTTAAGTCCAGATATGAGCAGTCCACTGTTGTGTAATGTCTCTGCTCCTCCAAGCTTTTGATTACTCACTCCTTTTACTCTGGTTCTTCATCCCTCATGGCAGCCACTCCTGATGTCACTCTTGGCTTAAATACACTCATCACATCTGCATTTCAGTCACCAGATAGCAGGAAAGAATGCAGAAAAAAAGGGGCAAAGGACACCTCTCAGCTGTCTACTAAGGAATACCACTGGAAGCTGCCACCAGATACATCTGATTATGGCTCATTGGCCAGAACTTAGTGACCTGGCCAAATGTAGCTGCACTGGAGAGTGAGAAATGTATATTACTTGGCTCAGCTAAAAAGTGAGGATGTGTTTAATATGAGATAGATCAACTAGCAGCCTGCCACAGGTGCCACAATTCACCTGTTTATTAGCCATCCTGCTGCACATAGAATACACTCAACTTCTCCCCAGGGGAGATGTATTAGCTTGTGAGGGCTGTCATAAAAACGTGCCACAGGCTGGGCAGTTTAAACACTAAAAGTATATTGTCTAGCAATTCTGGAGCCTGGAAGCCTAAGCTCAAAGTGTTGGTAGGATTGGTTCCTTTGTAAAGTTATGAGAGAAAGAGCTATTCCAGGTCTCTCTGCTTGGTTTGTAGGTGATCATTTTCATGTTCATATGGTGTTCTCCCTGAATGCCTGTCTATGTCCAAATTTGCCCCTTATGTAAGGATATCAGTCATATTGGATTAGAGGCCCAACCTACTCCAATAGGACCTCATCTTAGCTTATTACATCTTCAATGACCCTATTTTCAAATAAGGTCACATTTTGAGGTATTAGGTGTTAGGGCCTCAGCAAATGAAACTGGAGGGGACACAATTCAATCCATAGCAAGATATAGTTGCTATTTTCTATGCAGTTATTGAAATCAACCCCAAATCTAGGATACCTTGGGTCAAATGTCCATATCTGGTCCACATGTTGAGGCTGGCATGCTGGAAGAGGAGATAGAAGATATTGCCATCATGACTGCCTATATCTTCCAGATGGTTAGTGATTATGTTCAAGGTGGTTCCCTTGGAAGGGATGGGGTTGGACCCATCTACACCACTGATGTGATGGCTAAAGCTATCAATCCTGCCATCTGCCTAACATCTCCCCTTTCTCTCACACAAACATATTTGCAGTACTTGCTGCTTTCTCTTCTTTTCTTTTTTTAATTATTGAGTCATTTGTTTTATTTATTTATTTTTATTGAAGCATGATTTATAGTATTATATTCAGTTCAGTTCAGTTCAGTTCAGTCACTCAGTCGTGTCTGACTCTTTGCGACCCCATGAATTGCAGCATGCCAGGCCTCCCTGTCCATTACCAACTCCCGGAGTTCACTGAGACTCATGTCCATCGAGTCAGTGATGCCATCCAGCCATCTCATCCTCTGTTGTCCTCTTCTCCTCCTGCCCCCAATTCCTCCCAGCATCAGAGTCTTTTCCAAAGAGTCAACTCTTCACATGAGGTGGCCAAAGTACTGGAGTTTCAGCTTCAGCATCAGTCCTTCCAAAGAAATCCCAGGGCTGATCTCCTTCAGAATGGACTGGTTAGATCTCCTTGCAGTCCAAGGGACTCTCAAGAGTCTTCTCCAACACCACAGTTCAAAAGCAGCAATTCTTCGGCGCTCAGCCTTCTTCACAGTCCAACTCTCACATCCATACCTGATCACAGGAAAAACCATAGCCTTGACTAGACAGACCTTTGTTGGCAAAGTAACATCTCTGCTTTTGAATATGCTATCTAGGTTGGTCATAACCTTCCTTCCAAGGAGTAAACGTCTTTTAATTTCATGGCTGCAGTCACCATCTGTAGTGATTTTGGAGCCCAGAAAAATAAAGTCTGACACTGTTTCCACTGTTTCCCCATCTATTTCCCATGAAGTGGTGGGACCAGATGTCATGATCTTAGTTTTCTGAATGTTGAGCTTTAAGCCAACTTTTTCACTCTCCACTTTCACTTTCATCAAGAGGCCTTTGAGTTCCTCTTCACTTTCTGCCATAAGGGTGGTGTCATCTGCATATTTGAGGTTATTGATATTTCTCCCGGCAATCTTGATTCCAGTTTGTGTTTCTTCTAGTCCAGCGTTTCTCATGATGTACTCTGCATGTAAGTTAAATAAACGGAGTGACAATATACAGCCTTAACGAACTCCTTTCCCTATTGGAACCAGTCTGTTGTTCCATGACCAGTTCTAACTGTTGCTTCCTGACCTGCATACAAATTTCTCAAGAGGCAGATCAGGTGGTCTGGTATTCCCATCTCTTGAAGAATTTTCCACAGTTTATTGTGATCCACACAGTCAAAGGCTTTGGCATAGTCAATAAAGCAGAAATAGATGTTTTTCTGGAACTCTCTTGCTTTTTCTAGTTTTTTTTTAATAGAATATTGAATATAGTTCCCTATGGTACACAGTAGTACCTTGTCATTTATTTTATTAATAAAATAGCTTGTACCTGCTAATCTAAAACTCCTAATTTATCCCTCTGCCATCCTCTTTCCCTTCTGGTAACCATAAGTTTGTTTTCTATGCCTGTGCGTCTCTTTCTGCCTCATAAATAAGTTCATCACATTTTAGATTCCACATATAAGTGATATTCTATGGCATTTGTCTTTTTGCTTATCACTTCACTTAGCATGTTAATCTCCAGATATATCTGCTGCTGCTGCTAAGTCGCTTCAGTTGCGTCCGACTCTGTGCGACCCCAGAGATGGCAGTCCACCAGGTTCCCCTGTCCCTGGGATTCTCCAGGCAAGAACACTGGTGTGGGTTGCCATTTCCTTCTCCAATGTATGAAAGTGAAATGTGAAAGTCAAGTCGCTCAGTTGTGTCAGACTCTTTGTGACCCCGTGGACTGCAGCCCACCAGGCTCCTCCATCCATGGGATTTTCCAGGCAAGAGTACTGGAGTGGGGTGCCATCACCTTCTCCGCCAGATATATCTACGTTACTGCAAATAACATTATTTCACTCTTTTTAATGGCTGAATAGTATTCCATTGTGTGTGTGTGTGTGTTGTGTATACCACATCTTTATTCATTTCTCTGTTGATGGATATGTAGGTTGCTTCCATGTCTTGGCTATTATAAATAGTGCTGCTATGAACATTGAGGTGAATGTATCTTTTCAAATTATAGTTTTCTTCAGATTTACACCCAGGAGTGGGACTGCAGGATCATATGACAACTCTAATTTTAGTTTTTTGAAGAACCTCCATACTGTTTTTCATAGTGGCTTCGCCAATTTGCATTCCTACCAACAATGTAGGAATGTTCCCTTTTCGCCACACTCTCGTCAACATTTATTATTTGTAGACTTTTTAGTGATGGCCATTCTGGCTGTGTGAGTTGGTAACTCATTGTAGTTTTTATTTGCATATCACTAATAATAAGTGATGTTGAGCCCCTTTCAGATGACCTATTGGTTATCTGTATACAGAGTAATTTGTACCTGTCAGTCACTTTCCCTGTCTTGCCCCTCCCCTTTTCCTCTCCCGGCTGGTAAACCACTGGTTTGTTCTCTGTATCCGTGAGTCTGTTTCTGTTTTGTTATGTTCATGTTTGTTTCATTTTTAAGATTCCTCATGAGAGTGAGAACATGCAGTATTTACCCTTCTCTGTCTGACTTATTTCACTAAGCACAAAGCCTTCTTGATACATCTTCACAGAGAAGACTTTAGGGACCACCCTGTCTGCAACAGCCCTTTCCTCTCACCACTTTCTAGCCCCTTACTATGTTTCATTTTTCTTTTGAAAAATTTATCACTGCCTGACACTGTATTTTACTTATCTGTTTTTTTCTCTATATCCTCACTAGAAGGTAAATTCTATGAGGACAGGAATTTTGTATATTTTATTCACTTCTGTAGTGCAAGCATCTAGAATGCAGTGCTCAGTAAATCATTAAAGGAATGAACAAATCCTTCAGGATTTTGTTTCCCTTACGTAATGCAGATTTTGTAATCTGTAGATGAATAATATCCTAGAGTGAGAGAATGAGTATCCTAAGTTTTGCCTCTATTATATTATACATAGAGTTTCTATTATATAGAAATATAATATTTCTATAAGTTTATGCTTCTGTATAAGTTAAATACATATGTAGGCATAATGGCCATTTGACACTTCACCTGGTTTGCAGATTCCTCTGTTTTCCTATCTTATTTGATAAGCATGTACTAAACCACAGGTTCTCATTAGAACAATGTTTTCAAACTACGAGTCATGACCCATCTGCTGCTGCTGCTAAGTTGCTTCAGTCGTGTCCGACTCTGTGCGACCCCATAGACAGCAGCCCACCAGGCTCCGCTGTCCCTGGGATTCTCCAGGCAAGAACACTGGAGTGGGTTGGCATTTCCTTCTCCAATGCATGAAAGTGAAAAGTGAAAGTGAAGTTGCTCAGTCGTGTCCGACCCTCAGCGACCCCATGGACTGCAGCCTACCAGGCTCCTCCACCCATGGGATTTTCCAGGCAAGAGTACTGGAGTGGGTTGCCATTGCCTTCTCCGAGCCATCAGGGGTCATGAAATTGATTTAATGTATCACAACCATTATTAATAAAATGAAAAGAAAACAGATTATATGTCAGAGTTTGTCGCCTGTTTCTAGAATAAATACTGTTTTGTGAAATTTCTCCTTTGGTTTTATGTATCTGTGTACATATGTACTGGGTTACAAAGTATAATGTATTTCTTACTTTGGGTAATGGTCGAAAAACAGTCACAGCTTCTGTCCTTGAGTGACAGAAATGCAAGCTTATCTTAATGTAATCTTTAGTGATTGAATTTTAACTCACTTCTTCAATTCAGGTCTTCTGAGGCAAGAACAATGGATTTGGTTAATACTTTTTGTTTTTCAAAACAACCTTTGCCCTTGAAAATCTTAAATTGTAGCAAGGAAATCTTATATTGTACCATACACAGTATGAGAGATTCAACCTGAAGCAAAATCTTATAGGAATCCAGAGCAAAAAAAGCATTGAATTTTGCCAAGAGAGTTCTCTAAGAAATATGTTCACAGTTTAGGAGATGTAAAGTGCTATGATATATATATATATGATATGTGATATATCATATATATAATATATATATGATATATTATATATATGATACATGATATATGATATCTAGCACTCATGACAAAAACATGGGAAACAAGTTTTGTCTCCTTCATGCTTTTGATTTACTCCATCCTGGGTGGAGGAATGGTCTTGGACGACCAGCTGTGCATGAGTACTCAGTCACTCACTCATGTCTGACTCTTTGTAACCTCATGGACTGTAGCCCACCGGGCTCCTCTGTCCATAGGATTCTTCAGGCAAGAATACTGGAGTGGGTTGCCATTTCCTCCTCCAGGGGATCTCCCCAACCCAGAGCTAGACCCTGCGTCTCCTGCATTGGCAGGCAGATTCTTTACCGCTGAGCCACCTAATCTATTTTGCTTGGAGCTTGATAGCATTTGGATGCATTTTAATATCATAAATATATTCTCTTTTCATAGTTTTGTATACAAAATCCTCCATAGGAATAGTCAGATAACATATTTGTTCTGGTACCCATGGGAATATAATAACAATCTTAATGTAGATTTTAGGCATTGCAGTTTAACTCATTCTTTTCCAATTCAGAGTTATTTTCATTTATGGAGGAGAAGTCCAATTATGTGTTTTTCTATACGATATCTATTGCTTTCAGCACCCGAGATTAGGGCACCCATACTTCCTGGGTTTTTCCAGGAAGGTTATCCTCACCATCATACAATTGCATTCTTTTGTAAAACAATGAAACATTAAATATTTGACAAAGTATCACCAAGCGTTTATACATTTGTAAGAATTTGATATAGAAGAATCACAAACATGGGAAATCCTTTATCAGGCTAAGTCTTGATTTGGGATCTCTCAATCATGGTCAATACACTCAACAGTACAATTTATCATGTGTTGAATTGTTACTTGATGTCAGTGTATATGAGCCAGAGCTTTGGGTTGCAAGTTACAGAAGCTGGGACTCCAGCTGGTTTTAGAGTGATGGGAACACGGACTTGGCAGTCACTAGTTTGTTCTATCTTCTTTCTGCTCTTCTCTGCATATTGCTGGCTTTCATGACACAGTGGGAAACATGTCAATAGCTTTTCTCCTCATTCTTGCCAATGTACCATTGAGGAGGGGCCAAGATGCTCTCTAGTCCCAAGTTAATAAACAAACAAACAAAAACTATAGCCTAAGGAAAAGTTTGAATGACCTTAACAGATATCATTTTACCCATCCCAGACCAGTAAATTGCATGCAGGGTGTGGGATACACTTTCTGTCTGATAAGCATCTGTCAGTCAATCAATGGTGCTGACTAGTTGGGGTTTGTAAGAAAATGGCAATTTCTTTTTTAATCATGTGCCTAATTCCAAAAAGAGGTATTATTTTGAGTGGATCTGAACTTCATTTCTTACTTAGATGTAATGCTAAGTATCTTACGCATATTACTTCAGAGAATCCAACCACATATGCAAACAATCCTTAGGATTCAACTCAGCTTATTATCAAATTGTTTTGTCTTCAGGTATAAAAATACAGGTGCTTTGGGGCCCCTCTATGTGGGTCATTCTGGAAGAGAAGTCTGATAAAATCTACCCTACCTGGTCTTATTTGCTAGTGGTTTGCAGTGATGGAAGAACAGATTTTAGATGATATAGCAAGTACTATCAAAAAACACTGTAAGAAGGTTTACCTTGAAATTTTCTGTGCAAAAATGCTGATTTGACCTTTTTTTCCCATATGGGCTGACCCATTCTCTGCTGTTCTTAGCAGTTTCTCTGAAGGTTACAGAGTCTGTTGCTTACAGTTGCTTTAGCAGAGAGTGGCCAGACTGAGCTCCAGCCTTCAGACAGTTTGTTAACCCCTTATCAGTGAGTTAGAAATCTAATAAGGGTTACTTATTTTATAGACAGGCATTCCTGTTCCAGTTCAGTTTCGACCAGAGGAGCTGATGAAAAGGAAAATTCTTATTTCCTTCCTTTTTTCTTCCCCTTGTTTCCTTCTTTGCCTCCTTCCACTTTCCATTCCTCCCCCTTCTTTTCTTGCAATTACCATTTATTGCAAATATGGGATAATAGGTTGATTTTTTTTTTAAATGCTACCTGGTATGCCCCTTCTTCCCCTATCACAATTCTAGACTCAAGGTATTTTCACTTTACTTTTCTCCCTTAGCAATATTTTAATTAAAAAATTTCTTTAACATTAAAAAATAAGCTCTGGTGTGATATGACTTCTTTTAATATTTTATTTACATATGGGAAATCATAACTCAACTTGTCAAATGTTATTGCTAGAAATACAAAAAGGAAAAGGTAGATTGTTAACTGTCATTTCAGACTCGTGACATCTTTAGATGTATTGTAGTGACAAGGATAGGAGAAATAAATTGAATTCTAGAAAGACATGAATATTGTCTATTTGAGCAAAACAACCTGCAATTGAAGGACTTTAAAATACAACTTTATTGACTTTATTTGCTATAAATAAATACTGCGTAACTACTCTTTTAGTCTTCTCTAATCAAAGAACTGTGAGTGGCTCAAGTTGTCTATTCAAGTATTTACCATATTTAGCATGTACTAGTCATGAAGGAACAGAAGTAAATAAGACTGACATTGTCCTTGATATGATGGAGCTATTTAGTGTAAGAAACATTAAATACACATTCCCCAAGTAACAAATTACAATTTGTATGAATGTCATGAAAGAAACGCACAGTGTGAGGTGGAAATATGTAATACGGGGATGATTCCTAGTCTGGTGTTTGAATGCGGAAGCATTTTAGGGCTGGTGTTTCTGAGGCAGGGACATATAAAGATAGACTGAAGGTAAGCAAAGGTTGGCTAGACCAAGAAAGAGAAATAATATCCCATTCAAGAAAACAACATGTGTAGAGACTCCAGGCTGGAAAAGGGGTTTGGCAGATTTGAAGAACTGAAAGAGTGATTACAGCATAGTGTGGGGAGGAAAAAGAGGGAGCATGGTATAAGGGCATATTAAAATTTTTAAGTTGATTTTACTGTCACTGTATCAGTTAGCTATTGCTGCATAACAAACAACCACTGAATCTCAGGAGCTTGAGACAGGAAGTGTTTATTTCTTGTTTACACATATCATTTGAGTTGGGTTGGTTTGGCTAGAGGCTGCAGGTCTGATGGTCAGCTAAGAGGCTCTGCTTCATATGGATTGTTCTAGAGCAGTGGTCTAAGGGTCAGCGACTGAGGAAGTTCTCTTCATGGTGATGGCAGAAGCACAAAAGAGCAAGCCTGGAAGCAAACAATAGGCAAAAATTTGGCTGTCACATGACTAATATTTCATTGGTTAGAGTAAATCACATGGTCGTGCTCAACATCAAGGGGGCACAAAATGTAATCTTCTGAAGGAGGTGATAGGAGAGGGAGTGAGGATTTTTTTAAAAATAATATAATCTCCTATACAGGACACAACAACTATAACCTGGAAGTGGAGTAAACAGATTTGTTTTTAAAATGGGCATATTAGGGAGTGTGGAGAACGGATTAGAGGCTTCAGGAATAACTGTAAGAAAACAAATTAGGAGATTATCATGTTATTATAAGAGACATACAATGGTGACTTGAGCTAGGTGGTGCTAATGGAGATGGATGTGATGGATTCACATAATATATGGATATAGATTGTAGTTATAATAAGATGTGCTTAGAGTACAGGAAATGTCAAGACCAACACTCTTGTCTTCGTCATAAACTCCTGGGTGGATGGACATACTTCTCATTGTGATAGAAAAGAAGATCTTTAAGGGGCAAGATGATGAATTTAGTTTTGTACATATTTAATTTCAGTAGGACAGTTTGATATCTAAGTCAAACATCATCTATGTCATCCTTATGAATCACATTTTAATCACCCCGTGTTTATTTTCATAATTTCTCCAATAATAGTACATGTTGTACTTATATTTCTAGTAACTAGAAGAAATTGCGAGTGGATATTTCAATAGATACATTTAACAAATAGCAAATAATTTTATGTTTTTGAGATAACTTAGTCTAACTCCTTCACTTGACAAATAAATTAAAAAAGACCTAGAGAAGTATTTTATTCTCTCTTATTAGATGCATTATTTATGAAATCATAGCCTACATGGGTCAATCACTAAACAAAATTTTTTGTTGGACATTTTTGGAACATTTGTATTTTATTCATAATTTGTGGTATGAAAATAATTTTAATAACAATTATGAACATTAACAATATAAAATATTTCTTAAGTGCTATATGCAAAGCATTTACAAAGTATTTTTCAAGAATTATCTCACTGATTCTTTATTAAAAGAGTGCATTTATTAAGAAACCGAGACTTACAATGGTTCGTAAGTTGTCTGATGCCCATGTTCTTAACCACGATATTATTTTGGTCCCTGACTTACAGCAGTTAACAACATGATGAGAGGGACCAGTAATGCACAAACATAGAAAACTGTAGAGAAAATATAAAATACTATTTATTAAATAGTACGTTTGGAGGTTACCAACTAATAACTGCTATAAAATTGCATAGATTAGAGAATTCAATTTAGAGGAATAATAATGTAGGCTTTATGTGAAGTTCATTCACTTTGGAATCAGGATGGATATGCTCGCCCATGAACTACTCTAAAGTATGGTTTCTCACTGTTACCCTTCCAGAGAGTTTGCATGTGCTGAGCAGATCCATCCAATAACCTCTTTAAGATTATCATCCTGATTTTGAGATAATGCTTTCAGCTTTGCCTGACTTTCCCTTTTCTATCACCCTTGTGGCTCGTGGCTTGTTCCTCTTGTATAAAAAATTAGCATCTTAATCTGTGCTTTAGATTCTTGTTTCCTAGAAGATGTGGGTGAAGACAATGTTTAAGGTTTCAACTCCTTGACAGTGACACAAAGTTTTCATTGCATGCACTGATTTTTAATTTTGTCAAGGCAAGAGGATAAAGCATAAGCTTCTCAAAGGTGGTGAGCTTCTCAAAGATGGTGGGCTTCTCAAAGGTGATGGATGGGATCAAGTCATTTAGAAGTGAGTGAACACTAAAAAGTACCAATAATCCATATCACAGTGGCACTTAATTAGTTTATATTTTTTCCTCAGCACATTTGGGGGGTATAAATCACCTACTACATTGTTTGTATAAAGTATGAGGATACATCATGCCCACAATAATGCAAATGACTTTGTAATGTGAGGTATATATAACTTGGGGATCCCCAAAACTCCAAAGTCTTTAGGATGCCGCAGTCATTTTAACTATCTTGGGATGATGGAATTCTGTATTTTATATGGTAGAATTTTGTGGATCCCATTTAGAGCACTATGGCTGAGTTTTAGTGTATTTCATTCAGCTGTGACATACTGAAATAAATGGGCATGTTACGAAGTGGAATGCAAAAATATATGTGAGTTTTAGAAGACAAAATTCAAGACTTCAAAGAAATAATATGCTTGGCATAGGCTGCTTTGAGATAACATGCCCAGTTCCTCCTGGAATTCTTGCTTGTTAGGAATAATTACTTTGGAAAATTGAGAAATGCTGTGTGGGTGTATGTATAACTTTCTCCCCATCATATATATTTGTACATCTATAAAGCGAATAAAAATGTTATTTCAAAAACTTCCCTCATGTCTGGGCATGTAGCAGAATTATCTTTCAAAGGAAGATTACTTTTTAATTTGGAAGAAATCATTGCAGTGGGCCTCTTGGTTTGCTACGTTAAGTAAATCCCAGGGGCCAGTCTGGAAGGGAAAGGCTGAAACTCAGAAGGTTAAACTCCTTCCTCTAGGAGTGTAAATAGCTGCTGTCATTCCATGTAGCTTGTCAACTTTTACAGATTATTATGGGGCTCCCTGGTGTAGCCCCTACTGGTTGGGCTTAAGGGAAAGGAATGTGTGGGCTGTGGACATGGAGGGAGAGGTTGGGCAAGAGCCAGACCCTCATTTGAACTGACGTTGGTTCCAGCAACACAGCAGCTGGCTGGGGGCCTATGGAGAGCCTGCCAAGAGAGGACCCTACTTCCAGGATATGATAACAGTGAGAGTTGATAACCCAGTTGAAGCTCTGTCTCTCTGCCCTGCAAATCTCCTCTGTTCTTGAATCCTCATTTGTGCTTTGTGGAATAAAGGGGGTCTGCGTTTGGGGGCAATGTGCACCTGTGAACTGTTGGGTAGGCATATAAAAGTGATGCTGCTGCTGCCAGAAATGATTAGGGAAATTAGGGGAGCAGAAGTTTGCATAAGAGGACAACCACAGTGGAGTGTGAGCATTTTCTGGGTATTCTCAGAATTATGCAGAGGAGTTTAAGTTGGCTTGTTTGGATACAATAAGTATCGAGTCATTTCTGTTTGTGTTCTCTGTTAGATGCAGCTCTATGGCAGAGAACATATCTGTCTCATTTACCATTTTATATCCCAGCACATGGTATTGAGCATGGAACACTACAGATGCTTAGCAAATATTTGTCAAATGAACGAACAGTATAGAAGCTGGAGATTCACTGGGGCTCATCATATCTGTAAGCTGGAGATCTTAAAACACCTTGATGGATAGTTTTAACACAGTCAATGGCATGAAATAATTTATCAAACTTGGAAAGCTACAAAACTTGCTAGGAATTATGACTGATGTAAAAAGGTAGCTTGGCCTGATAGGGGAATAAATTTCAGGTTTTTTAAGCCAAATATTGATTTTAAATGTTTTAGGAGGATTTGATGTTAAGAGAGTAGGAGGACCCAAGAGCAAAAGCACATGGCCCCAGTGACTTGTCAGAGCCTTGGCTGGCCTCCACAAATGCTTACTGTAGGAAGCATTTTTCAAAAATCTTATGCTTGTTTGAGGGCAATCTACAGTTGTAGGATGTTTAGAATTTTTATTTCTTTTCTCTCTGTATCTTTTGGCATGAGAGAATGGGAAAACTAATTTTTCTTTCAAAAATGGATTAACACATTCAAGATTAACACACACACTACTACTATATATAAGACATATAACCAATAAGGATATAGTGTGTAACACAGGGAATTCTACTCGATTTTCTGTTATAACCTATATGAGAAAAGAATCTGAAGATGAAGGAACATATGTATAACTGAATCACTTTGCTGTACACCTGAAAATAGCACATCATAAACCAACTGTACTCCAATAAAATTAAAAAATGAATGCATTCTTTTGAAAATTAGTTTTCAACTACAAATAAATACTGGTTCTGAATGAGAAGTTTGAAAGAATAAAATAACTAATTCTAGACAACAAATTCCTTGAGGACAGGACATACCTTGAGTATGAGGAAATACTCACCTTTAAGTCCTCAGTACTGAGCATTCAGGACTTCCCAGGTGGCACTAGTGGTAAAGAGCTTGCCTGCCAATGCAGGAGACTTAAGAGAAGTGGAGTTGATCCCTGGGTTGGGAAGATCCCCTGGAGAAGGGAATGGACACCCAGTCCAGTATTCTTGCCTAGGGAATCCCAAGGAGAGAAGAGCATGGTGGTCTATGGTCCATAGGGTCACAAAGAGTCGGACACAACCAGAGTGACTCAGCAGACACACACACACTGAGCCTTCAGTCTTGGCAATAATAAATTATTCAGAAGTATTGCTTTCTCTTTTCATGAATGAAGAAAGACAGTATATTGAAAAATCAGTCAAACTGCTTATTTTGGTTAGCATAGAGACCAAAAATGTTAATAATTGATAGATTATTTTGATGTTGTAGATATAGCCAGAAGAAGTTAATCAAAATCAGTCAAATATTTCAATTAGGTTTCATCATAATGTTTATTTCCAGCCTATCTATCTCCATAAGAAAACCATAAATACAATGAAGCAAAACATACAAAACAAAAGCCAAACAAAGAAAATTACATTAAGAAAATTTTTTTGAAAAAATTCATAGCAGTTAAGCAAGACCCTTAGCTCTGAGTTTCCTGTCAGCCAATGCCAAGAGGAAGACATGAAAGAATACATACGTTTCCTTGTCCAGCAGAAGGAAACAGCTTATTTCATCAGGAGAGACAAAGATTTTCCTGCTTCTGATATAATTTATAATATGGGTCTTTGTAAAAAAGTGAGAAAAAGCAGGGACAAGATCTTTAATGCCAATATTACAAATAAATATGAAAAATCAAGAACATAATTAAATCATGGTTCTATAAAAGCTATTACTGAGGGTGAGATGAGTAGATTTATGTTTCTAAGGAATGATGTGGCATAAAACTTGGAGAGGATTAAGAACTGAGTATTTTCTGTCGCCCTTAGTTCTGGGTATCTCAGAGTTCTAGGGTCAATAGCAATGCATCAGAAGTCATTGGTGGGAGGACCCTGTGTGATTTGGGGGGCCCAGGAGGACCAGGCAATGTGGGAGAATTCTGAGCCTTCACCCCAACTCTGCTTCAACCAATGATGGTCCTCAAATCCAGGTTTTACATTTTAAGTTTTTTTTTTTAATAAATTTTCCTTTGAAAGTTCTGCTAGGAGATATGCAAATAGATTACATACTTTTATTGATGAAGCCTGTTCTGAATACATGATTTAAGAAGCACCCACCTGCCCTAACCCACTACATCTCATCAACTTTCCCTGCTTTGTTTTTATCAACAGCGCTTACCAACATTTAAATTACTATATAGTATATTTCTTTGTTTTGTGTTTTGGTTATAATAGGAAACAATCCCCTTGAACTTGGTGATCCAAGGACAAGCTAATAAAGGAAATATTAAGCAAGTGTGGGCAAGGTTTACAGAAACCTGTGAGTGTTACTGTAGTGTCATGGGGCCACAATGGTGGTCATGGTGGTGGGGAGCCATTGCCACTCCTAGGAATGGAGAGGCAAAGTGAAGGAGCAATTTCTAGAACAGAGAGAGAAATTTAGAGAGGATAGAGGCAGGAGGAGGGCTGCCTTTGAGAGAAGGATGTGGCCATTCCACAATGAATAAATGCCCCAACTTTACTCTCATTTTTTGTCACAAGTGCCTCCCTTTGGCCAAATGCAACCAGAGGTCAGAGGGTGAGTCTGTTGTGTGGTCTGTACGGACTCATAGATTGGGGTGAAGAAGGTTAGAGAATTGATCAGGTGATGTGTACAGAAAATAGACACTGTATATTTTTTGTCATCTTTCTCCTCCAACTAGGACCTCAGTTCTGTGAGGGCTGGAATTTTAAAAAAAATTTTTATTGGAGTATAGTTGATTTACAATGTTGTGTTAGTTTCTGCTGTACAGCAAAGTGAATCAGCCATATACATATATATATAAATATATATATATATGTATCTCCACTCTTTTTTTAGATTCTTTTCCCATATAGGTCACTACATTATATTGAGTTTCCTGTGCTATATAGTAGGTCCTTATTATGAAAGTTGCTCAGTCATGCCTGACTCTTTGTGACCACATGGACTGTAGCCTACCAGGCTCCTTGGTTCATGGAATTCTCCAGGCAAGAATACTGAAGTGGTTCGCCATTCCCTTTTCCAGAAGATCTTCCCAACCCAGGGATGGAACTCAGGTTTCCTGTGTTGCAGGCAGATTCTTTACCATCTGAGCCACCAGGGAAGCCTAGGACCTCATTAGTTATCTATTTTATATATAGTAGTGTGTATATGTGAATCCCAGTCTCCCAATTCATCCCTCCCCTCTTTTCCTCCCTAGTAACAATAAGCTTTTTTTCTTACATCTGTGACTCTATTTTTGTTCTATAAATAGGTTCATTTGTACCAGTTTTTCTTAGAGTCCACATATAAGTGATACCATATGATACTTGTTTTTGTCTGACTTACTTCACTCAGTATGACAAACTCTAGGTCCATCCATTTGCTGCAAATGAATTCGTTCCTTCTTTTTTATGGCTGGGTAATATTCCATTGTATATAAGTACTACATTTTCTTTATCCATTCCTCTGTTGATGGACATTTATATTGCCTCCATGTCCTGGCTATTGTAAATAGCGCTGTAGTGAACATTTGAAAGCATGCATCTAAGGCTGGAACTTTTATCTGCTTTCTTCTCACTCTATCCCTGGTGCCCAGAACAGTGCCTGATTCATGGTTGGTGCTGAGTAAAGATTTCTTGAATGAAACAATATCAGTTGTTTTTAATGTGAGTTTAAAAACAACTACAACAGTCCAGCAGTTTTGAGGCTATGTTGGACACAACTGAAGTGATTTAGCAGCAGCAGCAGCAGCATAATATATCACTGTGCTTCTGCTGCTGCCACTAAGTCGCATCAGTCATGTCCGACTCTGTGCGACCCCATAGACAGCAGCCTACCAGGCTCCTCCGTCCATGGGATTTTCCAGGCGAGAGTACTGGAGTGGGTCACCAGTGCCTTCTCCGATATCACCATGGGAGACACTTTTTGAGTGAATTTTCTTTGTCTCCCTGATTTATATGAGTTATAAGTGCATGATGCTCAATAAATTATACATATGTGTACATATAATTTATGTGCATGGTATCCCAAATGGTATATTTAAAATTGTTATATTATTAACATTTTGAAATGGTTTTAAACTAGTAAATTTTGAATAATCATATTTAGAAAAAGAATTTTCTGCACGAGCATTTTCTGTATATTAACATAATTCAAATCATTAAATCATCTTTATTTCATATGTGCCTGATGTTGCTGAGGACTGCCTTATCTTCTTAAGTCCTTTACATTTTAATGCAGAAATAATCATAGCATAAAACGTCAAGCTTAACAACATTTATACTACTAAACTGGTAAAGATTTATCACAGAGACAACTGTTTTGAACACCCTTCTACTAGGGCAAAAAAAAAGAGAAAGGTCAGTGATTTATTTGAATGGACAGATGGGTCATAATGTATTCCTTCAAAGTGATCTAATTTGGTCTCTGTCAGGCTGACTCAGAGTGCAGTGTCCTTCACTGGCAGAAATGCGGCCTCCGGTGGAGGAATTTCTCTAGCCACTCACTCTGACTCCGGGGGCTGGACAGGGGTTGAGGTCTGCTTCTTTAGGTACTGGGATCTTACACAACCTAGGAATTACAAAAACCAGGAGCAACACCTTGACTCGCCTCAGGGACTCTCTAAGAAGAGTGCCATCTGTCAGTGTCAGAGGAGCTGAACTCAATGTGGCCAGAGTGACTGAGAAGATGAGCAGGTCTCTGCTGTCCTGGCAGAATCTCATGATGTCTTGAGACTGTGGCTTCACAGGTGATGCTTCTTCCAAGGGAACTTGGTGATGTTGCACCAGGTCACCGTCACAGTGAGGGTGGCAAATTGTGTTAACGCTCAAAACATTTGCTGCCCCTCTATGGGATGCTGCACCTTGAAGGAGGGTTTCATGTTCCCTAGCTGTTGGTATCCCCTGAAGGAGGGCATGGCAACCCACTCTAGTATCTTGCCTAGAGAATCCCACCTACAGAGGAGTCTGGAAGGCTATAGTATATAGGGTCGCACAGAGTCGGACACGACTGAAGCAACTTAGCATGCGTGCACACACGCTCTGTTGGTATCGGAAGTGGCCATATGATTGCTTTGTTGATGGAGCGGGGACAGAAGCTTTAAGAATGAGCTTGTGCTCTGTCATGCTTCATTTGCCTTGCCACAGACTTAATATTCCCCAGAGTGACTGCTTCATTCGCTCGGGTCCTAGAGTGAAGAGGACGCGGTGCAGAGATGAAGCCAATGCACAGTGGGCATATAACACAGATGACACCTCTGTTGTTGTAAGGTGCTGAGATTTGGGCTCATTTGTCACCACAGCTTAACCTAGCAGACCCAACCGATACAAGGAAGTCACACCTCTCACTGTCCCTATTTGCCCAGCCTGTGGCAAGAAATGGCTGTTATTGTGGGCAGTCAGCTTGTAGGGCTCGCCCAGCTGGTGAAGGTAAAGCAAGAACTGTTGGACAAATGGATAGTAAGCAGTACACAATGCTTTGCTTCCTGAGAAACAATTTGAACTTGGAAGTTGCCTGAGCAAGGGTGTGCTGGTTTGTTCCAGAGGCTGACTGCTCATGCTGGTCTCTCTGGGCTTCCTAGATGATGCATTGGAAGGGGGCCAACCAGGGAACTGTTCCAGCAAGACTAAACCACTGGCACATTTGGGCTGTTAAGTGCTACCATGATGCAACAGTAACACCT
The DNA here is from genome assembly GCF_002263795.3 of Bos taurus. NCBI lineage: Eukaryota > Metazoa > Chordata > Mammalia > Artiodactyla > Bovidae > Bos > Bos taurus. The sequence goes on from NC_037332.1 coordinate 35,189,017, forward strand.
GGAATTGGCGTTCCTGAAGAACAAGTATTGGAAGCAGCAGGAGGCAGGAGCATTAATAACTGTCAAGAGCAGGGCAGACTGGCTGACTTAATGGGTGAGCTCAGTCCACTCGGGGCCTGACGTGCCCCATCACTCTCCCTTCCACAGTCACTCCCCTAGGAGACATATAAATCATCCGATGACCTAATAAAATAATAAGGTTTGTCTGAGTTTTGACAACAGAAAATAATAGAGGACCTCAGATTCAGAGGGAGAGATATAGGAGGCGTTTTAAAATTGCTTTCTCACTGGAATAGAGGAAGTCTAGAGATGGATAAAAAGTTATGCTCTGTTCACACAAAATTGTCAGTTTTCTGAAAATGCCCACAAATCTACAACACTTTACAGAGCTACAGAAAAGAGTAAGGTTAAGTGACACTTTTCTGCTGGATATTGTCTCTGTTAGGTATTGATACCTGAATGGTCTCTTTCTGGCATGCAATTAATTTACTGGAAGTTAAACTTTTTTATTCATTGTTGCATTGTTACATGTGTTTAAGTGAAGCAGGGCTGAGTTTGCATTCCAGCTCTGCTTTCTAGATCCATGATTTTGGCAAAGCACTTAATTTCTCTGAGTCACTTTCTTCAATAGTGTTTTTGTGAGGAATTAAATGAAACTGCAGTGTATTAGGGTATTTGGCATAAAGCCTGACACTGAAAAGCTCAATCTTTGTTAATTTCCTTTAATCTTTTAGAAATATTTAAAGGTGGGAGGGGAGGCATTTGTGCTTCTGCTTCAGGTTAGTCCTGGAATGTAGATTAGTGTGATGCATTTGGTAATCATTATATTTCAAGTAATGGGCAACTACTGAGTGTCCCATTTGCTCTATTAAGTGAACGCATGGCTGATCCAGCCCAGGGTTCTGTTCTAAATATCTATTGATATATTGCATTTCCCTGTAGCTGATTCCTGGATATTCTGTTTCAATGACACTTTTTCTTATTCACTAGGAGCTGGTAGGTTGTGTTAACAGCTACGTGTGTGCTAAGTCACTTCAGTTGTGTCCGACTCTTTGTGACTCTATGGACTGTAGCCCGCCAGGCTCCTCTGTCCATGGGATTCTCCAGGCAAGAATACTGGAGTGGGTTGCCATGCCCTCCTCCAGAGGATCTTCCTGATCCAGGGTTTCTTGTGAACCTGCATCAGCAAGCGGGTTCTTTACCACTAGCGCCACCTGGGAAGCCCAGTTAACCTCTATTGAATTCAGTATTTGAGTTCCTATCACACACAAGGCACTGTAATCTTTTCTCTAAGGCTCTCCTTGGCCCCTGCTTTCCTGACTTCTCTCCATTTAACAGAAGAAAAAATGATGCTATTCCTTTCTACCTGTGTTCTCAATTCTATTTTTTCTAGACCTTCAGGGAACTTGCTTTGTTAAATTATTTCTTCCTTTGATTACTGTCATTCACCTTTTTTTCTGCTGCTTCCTCCTCTGCTAGGGCAGAAAAGAGAAGGAAAAACACCACCCAAAATACCCATAAGGAGCATCTTCATACAACTCAGTCTCCTTCCTCAGGAAGCCTTGGACAAGCTCCAGCAAAGGTCCAGACACTATGAAGAGTGCGCAGGGTGTTGAGGGCAATGATCAGGATAATTAATTGCGACTGGTGGAGCTGACCCCTTTTCTCTCCCCCATACTGTGTAGTTGGCAGCAAGCAAACTCACGGCCTCCAGATTACAGTTCCGACCACTTCTGAAATAAAGTGAGTATAATTCTTGGTGCTGGTCTAGCATGAGCTGTGGATACAGAGAAAGAGTTGCAGTTGTCTGGAACTCACAATTAGGGGGAGGAAAGAGGGAAGGGAACAAGAGACTTTGGCATGTTCTCATGGCATAAAATCTTAATAGAGTTCAGTAGGCTTTCTGACAGAGGGGACATTCAGCCGGATGTCAGCACCAAAGAAGTGCAGGGAACTCCCCCTTCCAGTGGACTAGCCACCGGTACTCCCTGCATTACGGAAAGCTGGACCCCTCTTCCTTTCAGAGGAGGTGAAGAGTTGCAGCATTTGGGTGTTGAGTTTTTAAACAGATCCAGTATTGTCATTGTCTTTTTTGGACAGCTGAAGAAAATGTTCAAGTAATGGGAAAGAGCCCAATGTACTACAATTTTGTGCGATTTGTTTTGTCATATTAAACATTCTGATATCTTCACTTCTGATATCTTATTAAAAATTCTGGTATGTGAATTTAAAATATAAAATGAACCTATCTGCAAAACAGAAATAGACTCACAGAGAACAGGCTTGTGCTTGCCAAGGGCGAGGCGGGAGGGAGGGGTTGGTAGACGCAAACTACTACATTTAGAATGGAAAAGCAACAAGGTCCTAATGGATAGCACAGGAAACTATATGGAATATTCTGTGATAAATCACAGTGACAAATAATTTTAAAAAGAATATATATACCTGTATAGATGAGTCACTTTGCTGTACAGCAGAGACTGGCACAACATTGTAAATCAACTATACTTCAATAAATTATTTTTTTAATTCTGATATCTTTTTTCTCTTTTAAATTAATTTTTATTGGAATGTAGTTGCTTTACAATGAGATAGTTTCTACTGTCTGAAATCTTATTTTCTACATATTTAAGTCCTAAAATGTCAGGTTCAGGCTATTCAAGAAACATACCTATACTGTACCAATCATTCAAAATCATAAAAATATTTTAAAATTAATAAAATAAATCCTATTCTTTACTGAGACAGTTTTGACTTCTGTAGATTGTTTGTATCTCCATGCACATCTTTGAATCAGCTTGTCAATTACTGTCTTAACCTTCTTACCCCTTAATCTAATACTCTTGACCCACTCATCCATTTTGTTGAACTTGAGTTCTAAAGCAAAAAACAAAATGCAAATATGCCAAATGTAAACAGCATGCAAATAATGCAAATATGCAAATGATGTGCCAGTGATGTGGAAAAATGCTCGCTTCCGCAAGTAGAGCACACAGAGAAGACAGGTAGATGATGTCATGACTTTAGAGGCAGATGGGCTTCCTACCAGCTGCTGAGTATGGGGGAGAAAATGGAGTCTAACTTGTCCAGCTCCTTTGGATTAGGTCTTTTAATTAATGAAAATGTGCAAATATGCAATTAATATGAAAATGAGTTAACAGAGAAGAATTTCATACTATTATTACCTGAGGTGAACTGACATGACCTTTAAAAAAACACAACAGTTTCTAGATAGTGATGGGATTTCTGTAAAAATCATTATTAAATATAATATTTCAAAGTGGGGAAATGTATGTGAACAAAATGGTTTCATTATTTTTCTCATCTAAAATTGTCAAGCTACTGGAACATAATTTGATAGACCCCTGGAGACCACCAGTTATCTATAAGCCACACTGTAAGAAATATTAAACGTCTAGGTGACAGTGGAATTCCAGACAAGGTGGAATTTAAGGTTGAGAAATACTGCAGTGGAAGAATAAAGATGTATAATTTTCAACTAATTACAGGAAATGAAATGATTAAAGAACACTATTTCATAAGCATTTTCTCATGTCATAAAAATCCCTTTAGACCCTACTCTTTAATTGGCTGTTTAATTTTCTATTGTGCTGTTGGGCCAGCAAACAGAATTCAACAGTATAGAAAAAAGATTTTCACACCACAAGAATGCAGCAATGATGTTATTAGAATTTTTATTAACACTATAAATCAAATCAATAGACTCAGAGAAAAATAACATCAATGGATAGTGAAAAGGTACTTGATGCAATTCAACAAAAATTTCATGTTTTCCTATATTCTTAATAGTTTTTGTGCACAAGAGACTTATATTTCCTTGAAAGTTGGAAAGAACTAGTAGGAAAAATCCTGAAAGTTTTCTATTTTTTAAAGTAATGATTTGGTAACCCTCCATTTCTTGGTTATAGATGATTATTCTTCTATGCAGATTTTGTTGATTTTCTTAAATTTGTATTTTCACAGAAAAGTGTCTGTTTTTTAAGACTAAATTTTATAGGCAAGGAATTAGAAATGGACCACTACCATCATTAATTACTCTTTTTCTAGCTGTTATAATAGCTTTTTTTGTCCTTAGTTTTGTTTTTTTGTGGTTTTCAACTTTTCTTGATTAGATTTTCTAGAAGTTTATCCATTATATTTTTTCACCAAGAGATTCTTCATTTAACTGTTCAACCTACTTTTCAAAATTCATTAATTACTGTTTATTTTTATTATTTTTCTCTTCTTTACTTAGATATTTTATTAGATAATTGAGTATACTTTATCTCTTTCAACTTGAGTTGGGATTATTTATTTTCATTTATAGTTTAAATAATAATAATTAAAATTATGCATTTGCCTTCAGAGGAATTTTTTTTTTTTTCAGACAGAATATTTTAATTTACTCCGTTGTACTTAATTTTTTTTAAATTCATGAACATTAAAAAGTAGGAAATAAGGACATTTAATATCTTAGAGTTGGGAATTCCCTGGTGGTCCAGTGGTTAGGACTCAGCACTTTTCACTTCAGGGACCTGGGTTCTTTTTTTTTTTTTTTTTTTTTTTATTTTTAAACTTTACAAATTGTATTAGTTTTGCCAAATATCAAAATGAATCCGCCACAGGTATACATGTGTTCCCCATCCTGAACCCTCCTCCCTCCTCCCTCCCCATACCATCCCTCTGGGTCATCACAGTGCACTAGCCCCAAGCATCCAGTATCATGCATCGAACCTGGACTAGCAACTCATTTCATACATGATATTATACATGTTTCAATGCCATTCTCCCAAATCTTCCTACCCTCTCCCTCTGCAACAGAGTCCATAAGACTGTTAATTCATTTAACAATTTTATTGAAAGTCTACTGTGAGCCAGGCAATATTTCAAGTGCTGGGAATTTAATACTGAATAAAACAGACAAAATCTCTGGCTTTGTGACATTTACATTTTAGTGGGAGAAGGTGGAAATTAAGTAAAAGATAGAGTAGATTATGTAGTATATGAGAAAGTGATAAATTTTAGGGAAAAAAGAAAGCAGAAAGGGTAGAAAAAGAATTCTAGGGAGTAGAATTGGTAATTTATTATATTTTGAGAATTCTCAATTTAGTACCTTAATTTTATTTTAGTCCCAGTATAAATTTGCATGCTTATTTTCTGCTTTTCCAGTCATCATTGAGAAGAATACTCTAAATTTTATAATTGATTTTAAAACTCTTATTTATTTCTAGTTTTCTTGAATTTAGTTAGAGACTGTGTACAGAAAGGTTTTGTGTTGGTGTATTTGTTGATATTTCCTTTGTAGCCATTTAAGTTAGTGTTATACCTAGCAGCAAGTACCAGAAAACACAATCAAGGAAGAGGTTGACTTATGTTCCAGAACAAGGGGCTGACTTATATCCTGGAACAGTAGGAAGTTCAGGACAACCATGAAGGAAAAAAGCTCTCTCTCTTCCTGCTCTCCTGATCTGCAGAGATGGTGCTGCCATCTTGGGCATTCCATGTATGGGCTAGACAGTTAGGAAGAGTGAGGCAATGAGGCAGCCCTAGGAGATTCATGCTGCTGGGTCTTTGGCCAGAACAGAACCACATGGGCACCCCCAGCCACAAGGGAGAACACAGATAGGTTTCTGTTTAGTTTCTGGTCTCAAGTAATAAAATTCAGAATGACTGTTTGGTAGGCCAACCTAGTGAATACAGTACACTATCAATTTTTATAAACATATTAGAAAACTATATTTTTTTCCAATTAAAAATTTTTTTAAAAACGGAAATATAGATAATTTACCATGTTGTGTTAGTTTCAGGTATATAGGAAAGTGATTCAGTTTTTTTTATATATATATATATATGATTCAGTTATATATCTATATATATGATTCAGTTTTATATATATATATATATATATATATATATATATATGAGAAGGCAATTGCACCCCACTCCAGTGCTCTTGCCTGGAGAATCCCATGGACAGAGGAGCCTGATGGGCTGCAGTCCATGGGATCGCTAAGAGTTGGACACGACTGAATGATTTCACTTTCACTTTTCACTTTCATGCACTGGAGAAGGAAATGGCAACCCTTTCCAGTGTTCTTGCCTAGAGAATCCCAGGGATGGGGGAGCCTGGTGGGCTGCTGTCTATGGGGTCGCATAGAGTTGGACACGATTGAAGCGACTTAGCGGCAGCATATATATATATATATATATATATATATAGTTGTTGTTCAGTCCCTTAGTCATGTCTGACTCTTTGCAATCCCATGTACTGCAGCATGCAAGTCTTCCTTGTCCTTCACCATCTCCTGGATCATGCTCAAACTCATGTCCACTGAGTCAGTGATGCCATCCAACTCTCTCGTCTTTTCATCCTCATCTCCTCCTGCCTTCAATCTTTTCCAGCAACAGGGTTTTTTCAGTAAGTCAGCTCTTTGCATCAGGTGGCCAAAGTATTGGAGCCTCAGCTTCAGCATCCGTCCTTCCAATGAATATTCAGGACTGATTTTCTTTAGGATTGACTTATTGGATCTCCTTGCAGTCCAAGGGACTCTCAAGAGTCTTCTCCAACACCACAGTTCAAAAGCATCAATTCCTCAGCACTCAGCTTTCTTTACGGTCCAACTCTCACATCCATACATGAACACTGTAAAAGCCATAGCTTTGACTGGATGGACCTTTGTTGGCAAAGTAATGTCTCTACTTTTTAATATGCTGTCTATGTTGGTCATAGCTTTTCTTCCAAGGAGCAAGTGTCTTTTAATTTCATGGCTGCAGTCACTATCTGCAGTGATTCTGGAGAGCAAGACAATAAAGTCTGATACTCTTTCCACTGTTTCCCCATTTATTTGCCATGAAGTGATGGGGCCAGATGCCATGACCTTCATTTTCTGAATGTTGAGTTTTAAGTCAGCTTTTTCACTCTCCTCTTTCCTCTTCATCAAGAGGCTCTTTAGTTTTTCTTTGCTTTCTACCATATGGGTGGTGTCATCTGCATATCTGAGGTTATTGATATTTCTCCTGGAAATCTTGATTCCAGCTTGTGCTTCATCCATCCCGGCATTTCACATGATGTAGTCTGCTATAAATTAAATAAGCAGGGTGACAATATACAGCCTTGACGTACTCCTCTCCCAGTTTTGAACCAGTCAGTTGTTCCATGTGTGGTTCTAACTGTTGCTTCTTGACCTGCATACAGGTTTCTTAGGAGGCAGGTGAGGTGATCTGGTATTCCCATATCTTTAAGAACTTTCCATGGTTTGTTGTGATCCACACAATCAAAGGCTTTAGTATAATCAATGAAGCAGAATAGATGTTTTTCTGGAATTCTCTTGCTTTTTCTATGATCCAACGGATGTTGACAATTTGATCTCTGGTTTCTCTGCCTTTTCTCTTTTTTTTTTTTTTCCCAGTTTTTAAGCATCTTTATTGAGGTATAATTACACAACATGAAAGTCATCTGTGTTAAATTTACAATTTCATGAATTTTAGCTTGTTAACAGAGTTGCACAAATGTCACTATAGTCAACTTTTAAAATATTTCCATCACCCCCAAAAGATCCCTTGTGTCCATTTACACTCAAACTCAAGAAAAACACCATTTTCTCTCCCTCTAGATTTGCTTTTTAGGGGGAGTAGTCCTCTGCCTTTTCTAAATCCAGCTGGAACATCTGGAAGTTCTCAGTTTAAGAACTGTTGAAGCCTATCTTGGAGAATTTTGAGCATTTCTTTGCTAGTGTGTGTGTTACTATTCTTTAGAGCTCTGCATTCAGATCTTTCCTTTTCTCCTTTGTCTTTTGCTTCTCATCTTTTCTCAGCTATTTGTAAGGCCTCCTCAGACATCCATATGCCTTTTTGCATTGCTTTCTCTTGTGGATGATTTTGATCACTGCCTCCTATACAATGTTATGAACCTCCATCCATAGTTCTTCAGGCACGCTGTCTATCAGATCTAAACCCTTTAATCTATTTGTCACTTCCACTGAATAATTGTAAGGGATTTGATTTAGTCATACCCAAATGGCCCAGTGATTTCCCCTACTTTTTCCAATTTAAGTCCAAATTTTGCAATACAGAGTTCATGATCTGAGCCACGGTTAGCTCCAAGTCTTGTTTTTGCTGACTGTATAGAGCTTCTTCATCTTCAGCTGCAAAGAATATAATCATTCTGATCTTAGTATTGACCATCTGGTAATGTTCATGTATAGAGTTGTCTCTTGTGTAGTTGGAAGAGGGTGCTTGCTATGACCAGTATGTTCCCTTGGCAAAACTTTGTTAGCCTTTTCCCTGCTTCATTTTGTACTCCAAGGCCAAGTTTGCCTGTTACTCCAGGTATCACTTGACTTCCTGTTTTACATTCCAAAATGACATTTTTTTTTTGGTGTTAGTTTTCTAAAGGTGTTGTAGGTCTTCATAGAACCATTCAACTTCAGCTTCTTCAGCATTAGTAGTTAGGGCATAGCCTTGGATTACTGTGATATCAAATGGTTTGGCTTGGAAATGAACAGAGATCTTTCTGTTGTTTTTGTTTTTTTTTTTTTTTTTTTAACTCTTTTTTTTTTTTTTATTTTTTTTATTTTTTTTTATTTTTTTTTTAAACTTTACATAATTGTATTAGTTTTGCCAAATATCAAAATGAATCCGCCACAGGTATACATGTGTTCCCCATCCCGAACCCTCCTCCCTCCTCCCTCCCCATACCATCCCTCTGGGCCGACCCAGTGCACCAGCCCCAAGCATCCAGCATCATGCATCGAATCTGGACTGGCAACTCGTTTCCTACATGATATTTTACATGTTTCATTGCCATTCTCCCAAATCTTCCCACCCTCTCCCTCTCCCACAGAGTCCATAAGACTGTTCTATACATCAGTGTCTCTTTTGCTGTCTCGTACACCGGGTTATTTTTGAGACTGCACCCAAGTACTGCATTTCAGACTCTTGTTGACTATGAGGCCTACTCCATTTCTTCTAAGGGATTATTGCCCACAGTAGTAAATATAATGGTCATCTGAATTAAATTTTCCCATTCCAGTCCACTTTAGTTCACTGATTCCTAAAATGTCAATGTTCATTCTTGCCATCTCCTTTTTGACCACTTCCAATTTACCTTGATTCATTCCAGGTTCCTGTGCAATATTGTTCTTTACACCATTGGACTTTACTTTCACCACCAGATACACCTACAATTGGGCATTGTTTCTGCTTTGGCTCAGCCTCTTCATTCTTTCTGGAGGTATTTCTCCATGCTTCTCCACTAGAATATTGGGGACCTCCTGACCTGGGGAGTTCATTTTCCAGTGTCTTATATTTTTGCCTTTTCATGCTGTTCATGGGGTTCTGAAGGCAAGAATGCTGAAGTGATTTGCCATTCCTTTCTCCAGTGAGCCATATTTTTTTTCAGAATTCTCTACCGTGACCCATCTGTCTTGGGTAGCCCTACATGACATGGCTCATAGTTTCATTGTGTTAGACAAGGCTGTGATCCATTTAATAAGTTTTGGTTAGTTTTCTGTGATTGTGGTTTTCATTCTGTCTGCCCTCTGGTGGATGAGGATAAGATGCTTGTGGAAGTTTCCTGATGGGAGGGCCTGGCTGTGGGGAAAACTGGGTCTTGCTCCTGTGGGCAGGACCATGCTAAATAAATCTTTAATCCAATTTTCTGCTGAAGGGTAGGGCTGCATTCCCTCTCTGTAATTTGGCCTGAGGCCAAACTATGGTAGGGTTAATGGTATAATCACAAACTCCTTCAAAAGGACTTATGCCAGGACTTATGTTCCCAGGACTGTTGTATTCAGTGCCCCTGACTCAAAGGCAGGCCACTATCAACCCATGCCTCTGTTGGAAACTCCTGGACACTCACAGGCAAGTCTGGTTCAGTCTCTTGTGAAGTCACTGTTCCTTTCTCCTGGGTCCTGGTGGGCACAAGGATTTGTTTGTGCCCTCCAAGAGTTTGTTTCCCCACTCCTGTGGAAGTTCTGTAATCAAATCCCACTGGCCTTCAAAGTCAAATTCCGTGGGGTTCTCAGTCCCTTTGCCGGATCCCCAGACTGGGAATATCATATATATATATATATATATATATATATATATATATATATATATATATATATATATATAATATATCTTAAATGTGGAATCTAAAAAAATTAAATGAATCTATTTACAAAACAGAAAGCCACAGATGTAGAAAACAAACTTATGGTTACCAAGGGAGAGTGGGATAAACTGGGAGGTTGGAATTTACATATATTCACTCAGTTCAGTTCAGTCGCTCAGTTGTGTCTGACTCTTTGTGACCCCATGAACTGCAGCACGCTAAGCCTCCCTGTCCATCACCAACTCCCAGAGTCCACCCAAAGCCATGTCCATTGAGTTGGTGATGCCATCCAACCATCTCATCCTCTGTCGTCCCCTTATCCTCCTGCCCTCAATCCTTCCCAGCATCAGGGTCTTTTCAAATGAATCAGCTCTTCGCATCAGGTGGCCAAAGTATTGGAGTTTCAGCTTCAATATCAGTCCTTCCAATGAACACCCAGGACTGATCTGCTTTAGGATGGACTGGTTGGATCTCCTTACAGTCCAAGAGATTCTCAAGAGTCTTCTCCAACACCACAGTTCAAAAGCATCTATTCTTTGGGGCTCAGCTTTCTTTATAGTCCAACTCTCACATCCATACATGACCACAGGAAAAACCATAGCCTTGACTAGACAGACCTTTATTGACAAAGTAATATACTCACTGCTGCTGCTGCTGCTTCTGCTAAGTCGCCTCAGTTGTGTCGGACTCTGTGTGACCCCATAGACGGCAGCCCACCAGGCTCCCCCATCCCTGGGATTCTCAAGGCAAGAACATTGGTGTGGGTTGCCATTTCCTTCTCCAATGCATGAAAGTGAAAAGTGAAAGTGAAGTCGCTCAGTTGTGTCTGACTCCTAGTGACTCCATGGACTGCAGCCCACAAGGCTCCCCTGTCCATGGGATTTTCCAGGCAAGAGCACTGGAGTGGGTTGCCATTGCCTTCTCTGAATATACTCACTACTATATATTAAATAGATAAATAATAAGAACAGGAAACTCTACTCAATACTCTATAATGACCTACATGGGCATGCATGTGTGCCAAGTTGCCTCAGTCCTTTCTGACTCTTCACGACCCTATGGACTGTAGCCTGCCAGGCTCCTCTGTCCATGGGATCCTCCAGGCAAGCCCTGACCTATAGGGGAATACAGTCTTAAAAGGAGTGTATATATGTATATATATGGGCTTCCCTAGTGGCTCAGCAGTAAAGAATCCACCTGCAATGCAGGAGACATGAGTTTGATCCCTCGTTGGGAAGATTCCCTGGAGAAGGAAATGGCAATCCAGTCCAGTATTCTTGCCTGGGAAATTCCACGGACAGAGGAGACTGGTGGGTTACAGTCTAGGGGGTTGAAAAGATTCAGACATGACTTAGCAACTGGACGACGGCAAATGCTTATGTATAACTGATTCGCTTTGTCATATAGAAGCAACTAACACAAAATTGGCAGAAGGAAATGGCAACCTACTCCAGTATTCTTGCCTAGAGAATCACTCGGACAGAGAAGCCTGGTGGGCTGCTGTCCATAGGGTCGCACAGAGTCAGACACGACTGAAGTGACTTAGCAGCAGCAGCAGCAATACAACATTGTAAACTAACTATACACCAATAAAAACTGATTTAAAAATAAAATTTTCAGATTCTTTTCCATGATAAGTTATTGGAAGATACTGAGTATAGTTCCCTGTGCTATACAGTAGCTCTTTACTGTTTACCTATTTTATATATAGTAGTGTGTATATGTTAATCCCAAACTCCTAATTTACCCTCCACCTTGCCCTCTTGGAAACCATAAGTTTGTTTTGCATGCCTGTGAGTCTGTTTATGTTTTGTAAATAGTTCATTTGGATCATTATTTTAGATTCCATAAGTGATATCATATGATATATTCTCTCTCTGCTTAACTTATTTTACTTAGTATCATTATTTCTAGGTCCATCCATGTTGCTGCAAAGGCAACAGTGAACTACATGTTTTTTATAGGGCTCCTTTTCCCCTTGCTAAAGCTGATACTTTGGCCACCTCATGTGAAGAATTGACTCGTTGGAAAAGCCTCTGATGCTGGGAGGGATTGGGGGCAGGAGGAGAAGGGGACGACAGAGGATAAGTTGGCTGGATGGCATCACTGACTCGATGGACATGAGTTTGAGTGAACTCCGAGAGATGGTGATGGACAGGGAGGCCAGGCGTGCTGCGATTCATGGGGTCGCAAAGAGTTGGACACGACAGAGCGACTGAACTGAACTTTCCCCTTGTATTGCAAATGCCATATGTCATTGTTTATTTTTTTGTACTTGATCAGTAAAAGGTTAAAAATGATCTTCTAGAATAACATGTTTTTTGTTTCTGCTTTTATTTTTACTAATCATTATTTTCTTTCTTCTTCTTTTTTTTTTTTGGCCCTACCTTGTAGCTTGCGGTTCCCTGACCAGGGATTGAAACCACGCCCTATGCAGTGAAAGCACTGAGTCTTAATCATGGGATTGCCAAGGAATTCCCCTCATTACTTTCTATATTTCAAAGCTATTTTATTTACAGCTTAAAGGTTAATGATACTTTTTTATTGTGAACTGATGCCTTTTATGTTATTTATTTCTTTTTTACTTGAACTTTGCAAAATTTATCCTGCTTCTTCTGCTTTTTTAATTTCCCCTTGGCTAGAATATCTTGGTCCATCCTTGTATTTTAACCTTTGTCATTTTGTTTTAGGGCATCTCTTATTTGCATCACATACTTCCTCGTTATTACAACTATTTGCCCTGTTCCTATGATGGGCCTGGCAGTTCTTGATACTGGAGAGATAACAGGAAAGAGAACAAAGGGTGCAATTGTGGGACCATTACATACATTGGACAAGTATAACCCTTGGAATGTAATTATTGAGCAACTTTATTTTTATTTATTGGCATCCCTTCAAATTTACTCATGGAGTTAATTCATCTTTATGCTGATTTCCTTTCCTCCTCTAAGTTTCAATAAAATTGAGTTCAAAAGAAAAACTACATTAGAAGATGGGAAGGATCAGTAACAGTGCCCAGATTTTCTCAGAGGGTTAATTTGTAAAAGGCCTGAGTTGGGGAAGGGGGTTGTCTTTAAATAGTGTTTAAATTTTAATTATTATTTGACATATTAATTATTACCTGAAGGTAATGAGGAGAATCATAGATTTTGCATTAAATTTCACGTCAGGAAGAAGGAAGAGCCAGACCCATATGCATACACTTCTCTCTCCTTTTCACGTAATCTGGGGTCCAGATTGCATTTATTATTAAATTATAATTTTTACAAACCTTCTCTTTTGAATTGTTCTTACCCTATCAATTTGATTTTGCACTATATTTTCAATGATTATTTAGAATGAGTTTCATTTTTAATTTCTTTTTAAGTTGCACCACATTTTTTATTTTTTTTGCAACCACATTTTTTATATCACATATTTTCTCTTCTAAATTTTGATTTTTTTCTCTGTAGGTTAGAACATAAGTTTTTACATATCTGAGATAATGTATCTATGGCCTAAGTAAATTATAAGAAATTTATCAGGTTATTACATTCTTGAGCCTCACAGTCTCTCCCTTGTAACTTGTGATCTTTGATTCAGTGTCTTCTGGCATTAGTGGTACATGAAATTTGAAGGGAAGCTGGCTTTGTTCCTCAGTAGGAAACTAAACGGTTTGTGTGAAAGGCTACAGAAATTTTTCATTATCCTTGATGTTCAGGAAATTTGCCAGAATAGTTGACGGTTAATTTAATTTATTTTGTCTGGGATGTAGTGTGCCTTTTAAATCTGCATACTTAGCACATTAATAAAATTTTCCTTAGTTTTGGTTCCGATCTTTAGTTTATTGTTCCTGTAGATTTGCAATTAGATTGAAGAAGAGTCTCCATCAAATTTAAATTCAAATACATGCTGCATAATTTTTCCACATTCATTTATTTTTGTATAGAAATATTTGAGTAATAAGAGTGATTTAATAATTTAGGTAAGTATTTTTTACATACAAAGCCAAATTTTAAAAAGTATCTAACAACCTTTAATGAAGTCTAAAATTCTAGATAGTATTATCATGACAATTCAAGATAAGGGTGTGGTAGGAGAGACAAAAGGACAGTTAGAGTATGTTACAGTACTTGTCTTATTTAGGAAAAATAGATCATAAGTTTAAGAAATTTACAGAAAAAGAAATCTAAGAATGAGTACTCACCAGAAAAATAAAAATAGAATGCATAATTTTCACATCAGACAAAATTTTACTAAGTAGAAGACAGAATATCAGAAATAAAGTACAGTAAAGTATAGAATAAGATAGCAGAGTAAGTTTGAACACAGCACAAATTAAAATGAATATAAATGTGTTGAACCGATGATGGTTCACATACTCTCGGATAGAATAAACAACAACCAAGATCTGGCAACATTTGCTCCATATGTTACTGGGGACTTGTGCCAGACTCATTGTGTGTAACAGGAAATAGGGACTGCGGTAGGTTCCCCAGACTGTAAAGATAAAGCTAGGACATCTACCAGACCTTTATAATTTATGGAAGGTGGTTTATATGGGGAGGCAAGGGAAGATGAGAAGAAGAGAATGGCAATCCACTCCAGCATTCTTTCCTGTAGAATTCCATGGACAGAGGAGCCTGGTGGGTTATATGGGGTCTCAAAGAGGCAGACACGAGTGAGCAACTAACACACACACACACACACACACACACGAGGGAAGATGAAGTGTTACTTGCTTAGTATGGAATTCATGGGTGAAAGTGAAAGTGTTAATCGCTCAGTTGTGTCTGACTCTTTGTGACCCTTTGGACTGTAACTCATCAGGCTCCTCTGTCCATGGAATTCTCTGGGAAAGAATACAGGAGTTGGGTAGCCATTCCCTTCTTTAGGTTCAGTCCACACCTAGGGACTGAACCTGGATCTCCTGCACTGCAGGCAAATTCTTTACCATCTGAGCCACCAGGGAAGCCCCGTGGAATATGTGGGTAATTCTATCTAATCCTGGATTTCAGTATTGGAAAGCCTGTTTTCGTCTGGACCCATGTTATATTTACCCATTGTAAATATAACACTGCTCTTGACTGTCAGGCAGATGCTAAAGGGAAAGGAAGAGGAAAGGGCTATTTTTTGTTTGTCCTGTGTCACCAAGCAGATATCTTCTCCATCAGTCTGGTGGGGGAGTTATGTGAGAGGGCAAAGAGAGGCCTGGAGTGTTCCTTTAGAAAACTCCCTCCACAGGACAGGAAACATTGAGAGTAAAAAGAGGTTTTCCTTATATTAGTCTCTTTTTTAAAATGCATTTAAAAATTGTGGTAAAATTCACATAATATCAAACATACTGTTTTAACCATATTTAACTGTACAGTTCAGTGGCACTAAGTACATTCAGACTGCTGTGTAACTCCCACCATTATCCATCTCTCCAATTTTTCACCTTTCTAAACTGAAACTCTGTTCCTGTGTTAAGCACCAAGTCCTCTTTTCCTTTCCCTCCTCGGGCCCTGGCATCTACCAATGTACTTTCTGACTCTGAATTTGACTGTTTTAGGTATCTTATGTAAGTGGAATCAAACAGTATTTGTCTGCACCTAATGTATGCAGCAGCAGCAGTATATGTTGGAACACATTATTAAGCTTAACAATATATGTCCTACAGATTGTACCTTCTTCCCCCACCCCCTGTGCTACACAGTAGGCTCTCATTAGTCATCTTGTTTATTCACAGTAGTGTATATATGTTAATCCCAAAATTTCCCAATTCATCCTCCCTCCTCTTCTCACTCTTATTCTCCTTTTGAAGTCGTTTCTCATACTTTCCTACTTCTCTCTCAATCTTCTGGCTTGCTTTAATATCTTGTCTGCCACTTGGAGGACCCCAAACAGGGTCTTCTGCTTTTCCTATCATTCACCTGTGCCTTTCATCTCATGTCTGGTTGGGTCTCTATTGAACCATCATTTGCAATCTTGTGTGTTTATCCTCCTCTTCTTGGACTTGAGGACTTGTGAGGTGCATGCAGGGGAAGTTAGAGGAGATAGTACCTACAGTGCAAATTATGACCACAAGCAAGCACTACAAAAATCACTTCACTACCCAATCTATTCCTTAAGCAGGCTTGTGAAGTTCTTGTATGTATGTGTGTATATGTGCTCAGTTGTGTCCAACTCCTTGCAACCCCATGGACTAAAGCCTGTCAGGCTCCTCTGCCTATGGAATTTTCCAGGCAAGAAATACTTGAGTGGATTTCCATTTCCAATCAAGGGGATCTTCCCGTCTCAGGGATTGAACCTGAATCTCTTGCATCTCCTGCATTGGCAGGTGGATTCTTTAGCACGTGTGCCACCTGTGGAGTTATTAGCACTCTTATTTTATAGAAGCAGAAACTGAATTTTAGAAAAATTAAATATCTTTTTCTCAACCACTCTCCAAAGTGGAAGAACCAGAATTCTAAGCTAATTTTTTTTTTATTTTTAGTCCTTTGCTCTGCCTGCTATAACATGGTTCATTTTTAAAAAGTGTTTCTTTTTCAGCATTTCTTGACTTGCTAGCCTCTTTCTCTTTAGCCTTCAGATAAGAGAATGCCAGAGTAATTCTAGAAAACAGACATATGCGAGAACATCTTTTCTTATATGTTTGAGAGAATCCATACAAAAGTACTTTAACAATTAAGCATGCACACATTCTGTCCAAGTGTGCACACATTCCGTGTTAGTTGGTGCTGTTATCTTCCCAATGCCCAGTCCCTGATAACCCACATTTGACTGATTATCTCTTTAATCCCCACTTGTCAAGTTTGGAAAGTGGGTTGGAGCAAGTGGAACAGTCCATTTCCTAAAGATTCTTCTTTCAACTGGTAAATCTCTCTGGGAGGACAGACATTATTTCCATCACACTTTAGGTAGAATAAATTGGTCAACCGTGCTCTTTCCAGCTGGAGATCTTAGTGCTAACATCAGCTTCACTTTCTCCTCATCTACACTCTCATCTGGACCCAACTCCCTTAGTTTCAGGTTCCATATTGCCCAGTCCCAGAATTATCTTTTCAAACCATCAATTGACCTTTTAATGAAAAGGTATCATAGAACATTTCAAACATACACAAAGGCAGAATAGTAAAATAAATCCCTCTATATCCATCATTCAGCATCAATAGTTATCAAAACTATACAATGTTGCTATATATATTTTCTTTGCTGAAATATGTAAAAGAATACCCCAGGCTTCATGTCATTTCACTCCTACACACTTCAGAATGAGTTGAGCTCAGGTTTTTAAACATCATCAACACTCCTCTAAGAAGTATGGATCTTATTCTCTATGTTCATGATTCACCAAATTATTTTGTAAACACCCCATGCATTTGGTGTTCAAATTTCCAACTCAACTATATAAAATAATTTAAATGAATCCATCGGTTGTGTTTACTTCAAAATCTATGAGGAAAAAAAGTCTGCATAATTTAAACCAGTGGATCAGTGGCCAACAGTTACGTGGCGTAATGGCTCAGCTGGATGGAGGGGTAGGAAAATCTAGTTGGAATGGCTGCTCCCCAGCTGACTCCTGCAGAGCAGGAGGCCCTGACCTCCCTTCCCCAGCCTTGCCTCCAGAACGACTGCCATCGGCTCTGCTCCCTGCTGCACGATTGGCTCAGCTGTGCAGCAACAGGCTGCCAGCCACAATGAAGGCATTCTTTAAGGTCAGCTGGAGTCCCACCTGCTCAAGGAAGGCTTTCACAGATACAGTTTCCAGTTGGTACTCTCACTTTCTTTCCTTTTTAAAAAATTTGGCTGCCTTGGGTCTTAGTTGCAGCGCGCAGGATCTTCACTGCAGTGTGCCTGCTTCTTCAGTTGCAACACGGGAGCTATTCTTTAGTTGTGGCACTTTGGCTCAGTGGTTGCAGTGCTTGGGCTTAAGTTGCCTTGAGATGTGTGGGATCTTATTTCCCTGACCAGAAACTGAACCCTTGTCCTCTGCACTGGAAGGAGATTCTTAACCACTGGACCACCAGGGAAGCCCCCCAGTTGGTAGTCTCTTTAGCACACAATTTAGCCACTGTTTCGCACATATATCTTGTCTTCCTAGGTAGACTGCAGCTACATCAAGATAGAAACCATGTTTCGTTTTCTGCCATGTAACTACCTGTACTCAATAATGATGGCAAGCAGGTGCTCAATAAATATTTATTAAGGAGCAAACGGAGTTCAATTTGAATTTTCATTTGGGCTGAAGTTTTTAGTGGCCATTTTTCTGCTCAGCATCAAGGCATAAAAAGAGAGAGATAGAAAAAAACCTGCAGAGGCCCTTCTGTCTGAGAATGTAGATAAAAGCCAAGTTGAGTTGGCCCTCACCCATCTACTTGTTCAGCTTGCCCTACAAGTCCTCTTAAATCCTGCCTGTTCTCTGCTTGAACAACCTACAAATGCTCTTTTCTTTTTCTTCCCTTGCGCAAATGACTAGGGCAATTTTCTGTTGTTGGCACACATTGTGGTATGACCACATGTTTAAGAATCATGAAACCCTACATGAGAGATCAGTCCCTAGATGAACCTTTACCCAAATCAACAGGCTCATTCCTGCGGCAGCACCATGGTGCCACCAAGTGGACTGTTTTCAAACAACTCAACTCATCGTGAACTGGCAAGTCAATTTGGAGTTGGAGCACGGGTGGCCAGCACATTTAGGGAACTGCAGCTTTTATTCTCTGCATTAGTATGCCTTGAATTTTTGATGAATTCTGAAAACTGACTTACTTAAACTTCTTGAAATTTTATTTTCTTTAACTTCTGCTTGATTTCTTTAAGAAAATTCCTAACGAAAGTGTCATGGCATACAATATCGTGTGTGCTTACCTTTTATTTTACTATATTTTGGGGAAAAAATCAGATCCTCATGATTTGGGGGAGAACTTTTAAACACTATATCTCCTAGAGAGGTCTATTTAAAGGCTATGACCACATGTTTAAGAATCATGAAACCCTACATAAGGAATCAGTCCCTAACTGATGCCCGTTGCCTATGTACAGTTTTGATGTTTAAGATTTTCTGGAGTTAGACTATCTTATTATTCAGAACAGCAAACAAATGGTGCAGGAAGAACTGGACACCTGTATGCAAAAAAAACTGAATCTCAAGTCGTACCCTGCAGCACATACAAAAATTAACTTGAAATGGATATGATTGTCACAGATATCTCAAGCCTCAGCTGACTGCCCAATTTGAGAAAATCCTTAAAGAAATTAGATAACTCTAAGATGCCTTACTCTCTCCTACTCTCCAGAGGCTAAAGATCTCTTACCTGTATTTTTTTCAGTAAAGTCCCAAATAATGAGTTTTCTTTCTTTAAAAAAGTATTTGGTTGATTTAATATTTAATTTTTCTAAAACTGCCTCTTTACAGTAGTGTAGTAGGGAAGTGTATTGGACAAGAAACCAGAAACCTTGTATTTCATGCCTCTAAGCACCTGATTATGGGGAAAATCACTTAATGTGTCTAAGTCTTTGTTGTATTATCTGCAAAATGATAGTAGTCAATTACCTGAATATGTTTAGTTATTCTAAGGTTCAAGTGAAATAAGGTTTGAAGTTGTTGTTATTCAGTCCCTCAGTCATGTCCAACTCTTTGCAACCCCATGGACTGCAGCACACCAGGCTTCCCTGTCCTTCACTATCTCCCGGAGTTTGCTCAAACTCATGTCCATTGAGTCAGTGATGCCATCCAATCATCTCATCCTCTGTCATCCCCTTCTCCTCCTGCCCTCAATCTTTCCCAGCATCAGGGTCTTTTCCAATGAGTCAGTTTTTCACATCAGGTGGCCAAAGTACTGGAGCTTCAGCTTCAGCATCAGTCCTTCCAATGAATATTCAGGGTTGATTTCCTTTAGGATTGACTGTTTTGATCTCCTTGAGGGACTCTGAAGAGTCTTCTTCAGCACCACGGTTCGAAAGCATCAATTCTTTGGCACTATTTAATATTCCTCAAATCATTCTGAAAAAATGTTATAAATAGGTAATCTGGGTGAAAATATATGTATATTCTCTGTGCTATTCTTATTTGTGCAACTTTTCTGTAAGTTTGAATTTATTTCCAAATAACAACAATTTTTAAAAAGTGAGACAAATATTTTAATGAAGTCTTCCATTCATTCTCATCATTATTTTCAGTTATTATAAAACTAAACATCTGCATGGCTCCTAACCATTTACAGAGTACTTTCACACATTTTATTTATTTAATCTTCATTAAGAAAGTGCCATTTTAAATGCCATTTGGAGCAACATGGATGCAACTACAGATTATCATACTAAGTGAAGTAAGTTAGAAAGAAAAAGACAAATATATATGATATCACTTATATGAACTTATCTAAGAAACAGAAACCCTGGACTCACAGACATAGAGAACCGACTTGTGATTGTCAAGGTGGAGGTAAGAGAAGATACGTATTGGGAGTTAGGGGTTAGCAGATGCAAACTATTATATACAGAATGGATAGAAACAAGGCCTAACTGTGTAGCATAGGGAACTATATTCACTACTCTGTGATAAACCATAATGAAAAAGAATGTGTGTGTGTGTATATATATGTATATGCATGTGAATAACTGAATCACTTTTCTGTAACAACAGAAATGAAAACAACATCTTCCATAAGATCTTAAGAAAAAACCTGAATGAACGTTTTGGCCAACTCAATAAATCTATTGTACTTCAATAAAATAAAAATTTTAAAAGCCTGATTTAATAGATAAAGAAACAGTCAGAGGCTTCTTGTGAGGCCTTTACTAAGTCATCTTTATATTTCCACTGCCTTACCCAGTGAATGAATGAAGGGAGGAAGGCAGGGATGGTGAACTGACTTGCCCTAAATTTTAAACCTAGAGTTGCATGAACAGGACTGAGACTCAGCGTCTGGGATCCTCTTGCTATTTTGTGGCTATCAGACATCATAAAACACACTTAAGTCTTAGACCAGGATTAGCCATTATTTAATTACTCTTTGATGATTCACAAGTCACATACTCTTACTGTGCCCTAGGCTAACTTTTATATATGCCATTTATCATCCTGTAGCTAAGGGAAATAACAGTTGGAAAAAATGTTAATCAAATCCTGGAAGAGTGAAAACTACCCTGTAGTAAATTCCAATATATTGCCTTTATCAGTGATGCTGCTTAACCTAACAGGAAAACAACAACAAAAAAATCTTACATAGACATTTTCTTAAACATGAGAATAAAGAAGATGCTATCAAGATACCTACACTGCTTATTTTGATGGCAAAGCTCACCCCTAATATGAAATTTTGTGTACTCTTACTTGGAGCTCTTGAAATTTAAAAAATATTTTTAGTATTTTTCCCCCCTGCATTTAAGGTGAAAATCCTGGAGAGCTAAAGGAAATTTGCTCTAACAGGTGAAGAAGAGACATGTTACCAGCAGCAGAAATAGTTTCTGGGAACAGGTTATTAATCTTCTTGGTTTTAATCCCTGTGAAATATTTTTGACGTTAGCTGAATTCAGTTTTTTTTTTAAAGTGTAAAAAGTTATACTAATTAAAAGCAACAGCAGCACAAGAATAAAGAAAAACAGAAATGTTAAGAACATGAATGGAATCCTAGGCTGCTGGTACTGCAAAGGATTTCCCAGTCTAAATGTACCTATCTGGTGAGAAGAAAATTTGGTATCAGTGGCAGTTGTGGGAATACATCATGACCAGACTTCCTTTCATGACTGGGCCTTTAGTCAGCCTGAATTGACTTCTCTTTTGTTATGTGAGTACTGAATCTAAATCTGGACACTCATGTGTAGAGAGGTGCTATGGTTGGGAGATGACAAGGGTGTCATCTAGGGAGGATAGTTGTCCACTTGACCCAGCCTGAAAGGTGATTAGACAACTGATTATGGCTTATTAATCACCCCTCCCTAATCGGGCCTTGGGACAAATAGACATGGCCTATGACCCCTCAGTCTACATTCAGCTCTCCATCTCTTTTCCATGTTGTATCATCCTGCTCATCAGTGAACTGAAAATCAGATGCAAGTTGATTCTTAATGCTAAGGCAAAAGAAAATGGTTTGCAGTTATCCTCATACAGATTTCTATTGGCATAATTCATAGCAAGAGAATCTCCTCCTGTGAGTTATCCATCCTCCATGAATGCTCAGTTTGGTAGATTATGTGAGCAGATTATGTGATTATGTGAGCAGACAAGCCTACCATTGTCATTTTAGGAACAACAAATTTACTCCTCAATTCTTTAGTCAGTATATTGTTATTGAGCACATTTACGGACTGATGGTTCAAAGATGAATAAAGCTGTCTCTCTGCTTTGGGGAAAACATGATCACCAAAAAATGATGTGCACTAAGATAGAATGGGGGTGAGCACAAAGTTCTACAGTACAATTTTTGAAGTGAAGTTGCTTAGTCGTGTCTGACTCTTTGCGACCCCATGGACTGTAGCCCACCAGGCTCCTTGGTCCATGGGATTTTCCAGGCATGAATACTGGAGTGGGTTGCCATTTCCTTCTCCAGGGGATCTTCCCGACCCAGGGATCAAACCCAGGTCTCCTGCATTGTAGGCAGATGCTTTACTGTCTGATCTAACAGGGAAGCCTAACAGTACAATTTTTAGTAGGCTCCTAATCTATTCTATGATAGTTACTTGACTCTTTTATGGAAGTCAAGTAAAACCTCCGGAGAAGAAGATAACTAAGCAGAGCATCGAAGGACTCATAAAGGATAGCCACAATAAGGAAACCCAAGGGAAGAAGGGAATTCAAGTGGAGGGGCTAAAATATGTAAAGGACACGAAAGAGAACAGGATAGATTAAGGAAATAGCAAGAAGTTGGTACAGCTGGAGTTAAGAAAGTGTCAGATCATGAAGTTAAGGAAAAGTCAAATCCTTATAGGGC
This sequence comes from Bos taurus, assembly GCF_002263795.3. Taxonomy (NCBI): domain Eukaryota; kingdom Metazoa; phylum Chordata; class Mammalia; order Artiodactyla; family Bovidae; genus Bos; species Bos taurus. The sequence continues at coordinate 35,212,009 of NC_037332.1, forward strand.
ACTTCAAGAAGTTTGGATTTTATACTGATGGTTTTAAGACCACACTGAAGGGTTTAATGGATTGACATGTGGGTGAGTCTGGAAGCAAAATTCTAGCTAAGAGGCTATTGTGCAAATGCAGACTAGGAAGCATGGTGGCCTGGCCCCAACTCCAAACCCAACATGGCACACCTTCTTACAGCTGTGTGCTGTGGATTGAATGTTTACTGAGAAAGAAGAAATGGGGGTGGAGAAATCTGGAACCCATTTGTGCTCTCCATCCTTTTAAGAATTGTTAAATCATGTCATATTCAGTTTTAAAGAATCGCATACTTAGAAGGCTGTGGTCTCAATAACGTAATCTGATAGAGGGTAAAAGTCTTGCTATTCAACACTGAAACACTGAGTGCTGACCCATGAATACCTAAAAGATGGATGAAACCAGGTAGAAAAATTACTAGAAAATTATGGTGTCATATTTCACCAAAACTTGTTATTATGTCTTCTCATAGTTATTCATATTACTCCATGAATTCTACATGGAGTATCTTCATGAAGTACATGTATTCATCAGTTTAGTTCAGTCACTCAGTTGTGTCTGACTGTTTGCAACCCCATGAACTGCAGCATGCCAGGCTTCCTTGTTCATCACCAACTCCTGGAGCTTGCTCAAACTCATGTCCATTGAATTGGTGATGTCATCCAACCATCTCATCCTCCGTCGTCCCCTTCTCCTCCTGCCTTCAATCTTTCCCAGCATCAGGGTCTTTTCCAATAAGTCAGTTCTTCGCAGCAGGTGGCCAAAGTATTGGAGTTTCAGCTTCAGCATTAGTCCTTCCAATGAATATTCAGGACTGATTTCCTTTAGCATTGACTGGTGTGATCTCCTTGCAATCCAAGGGACTCTCAAGAGTTTTCTCCAACACCACAGTTCAAAAGCATCAAATTCATATATTCATAGGTTAGAGCTGAAAATTATTCCTTTGTTAATTCTTAGTTTTGAATCAAGAAGACTGTATTATGTTCATTTTAGCACACTCAGAACCTCAGACAGGGACTGCTATATAGTAAGTGCTTAATAGGTGGTTGAAAATCAAGAATTAAAAACACATTGACTAGAACTGATTTTCTAGGACCTTTGATGATCTTCATGAAAATTCTAAAAAACTTATTTAACACCAAATAAAATATTAATTGGAAGTAAAATAAATAAATACCATATTCATTGATGATAAATACAGCTTTTGAAGTGTTTAATACAGTTTACAAAAAAGCAGTGGGAATCGTGTGGGTGTAACTGAGTGAAGAATTTGGTCTTTTGTAATTCTGAGCTATTTGAAATGAGAAGGGTTGAATAGTTTAAAAAATGGATGGGAAGAGCTGGGGGTTTAATTGCACCCTGCAATTTTCTTCTCATAACTGTGACTACAGAAAGAACACTTTCTAATTTTTTCTAATGTTCACAAAGATGATTCTGGATCAAGGACTGTGAGAACCTTTGAATATAAGAGCTAGAAAAGCTTAAATGGATTCATGCACCTACCTCTTCATTGCATCCAAATTTTAAATATAATCAAATAATAATCAATATATATATCACTATGTAATTGTAATTTATAATTATATAAATCCTTTAGCTTTAGGGAAAAAAATCACATTATATACTTTTTAAATACTAGTATTTCATTTTCCTTGGTCATTTTGAGCGATGCTTTGTAATATGAAGCCTTTATTTTTGCAATAAAAGCAAAACTTTTCAGCAAGTAGAGTGCAAATTATGCACCTTGTATCCTTACACCATAGTACAGTCATGAAATTTATATTATACCAAACAAATTATTTACTAAATGCATGCTAGTACTTTCTTTGTCTTTTTCTTTGTATTTTAGTCATGCAGATAAGGAAGAATATTTTCATAGAGATTCCTTACTAAATACTTGTTAACAATAGTGACCAGTCACTACAGGCGAAGCCCATACTGTGCCTATACCCAGAGCATATACCTTTGTGTCTATTATCCCAGGAGGCCTCCTCTTTTTTTCTTTTTTCTATTATAAGATGCAGTTTTATTTTTTTTTTAAGTTTCATTCATCTAAGGAGCTCTCTTCCATTTTTTCCTGTTGTCCATATTGTGCTTTAGTTTATTTCCTAAGAATTCCAAGTAGAGGAAATGGAGAATTTTGGTTTAAGTGGAGGCACGGGAACTTGCATTTTCCTGTTGGTGGCAGCACTGCCTTTGTTTTCTTTGTCCGTACAAGGAGGGCTTGCATTGAGAACAATCATACTAAACATGCAGGGGAGCTTTGAGTACAGAATGTTTTGAACGAATCAGAAGAACAAAAATGAAACTACCTTATATGTACAGTAAAGCAACTTCATTTTAAGAAAACCAAATGAATTAAATCCGAAAAAACAAATTTACATTACAAAAACATTGCAAAATCTTCAACTAGTGAGTTTTTTTTTTTTATCAAATATACATTTTTTATACTGATAAAATTTTTACTTAGTCATTCTACAGAGTACTGTATGATAATAAAATATTTTGTGATAATAGAACATTTTGCATTTGATAGGATTTTTTAAGTTCTCAAAGCTTGTGACTAGTTCTTATCTCACATCTTCTACTGACAATGTGTAATATTCTATAGCACAAGAAACACAGCATAGTATCGAACGTGTAACTTCTAATTCAGCACCCCTTTCACAAAACTCCATTCCTATGAGGTGTTTTTTGTTTTTAGTCTGTTGGGCTTTTTTTAGTAGAGGCATATGTCTATTAAAAATAACATAAAATTGTTTTGAACCCCTGGCTATATTAAAATACTGTGCATTTAGCAGAATATTGAGATATATCATTTAAACTCTTAAATAATGGACGTATTGTAACATATTTTAAAGTTACTTCCCTTTTATTTGAATATGTTTTAAGCAAATCTATAACACGCTGTATGGAAAATTTAGGAGATACCAATCTTCTTAGTATGTTAATGAACATTTTACTGGTATTTTATTTTATATTCTGGAGTAATAATTTGACATTACTTCTATGTGTAATGAAAATTATTGGCTTATCAATTTATGCCAGGCCCCTGGATTTTTTTTTTTTTTTTTGAGGAAATAGTATAAGCATGTCTTTGATCCAATAGTTTAAAGAAATAAGCATAACACACAAAAAGAACGAGTAGAAAATTTGCCCTCAGCACCACCACTTTAATTTTACAAGAGGGACAGAATCTAATTTTATTCTGTTGAGAACAAAAGGGGGTGGAGGTGTGCAAAAGCACCAAACACTGGTGATTTGCATCCAAGATCAGTCATTAAATTGAGTGCTTTAAACAAATCTGGTGTAACTTATTTTTCATGTAGCTGGTGCTCAATAGTACTGACTGATCAGTTAATTGACTTTGATAAGTTATTAATTTGGCTGGTTTAGTTCATAATTTGTTTTCCTATTTGCTGCCTGATTGGTCCATCTCTTATCAATTAGCTTCAGACTAGGTTTTTTTCCTTGAAACTAACCTTCTTCTGTTGTTCCATATATTTTTTTCTGAAATGGCTTTCTTTTCAAAAAAGGGCTTTGTTTTTGAGCAGCAGAGTTGAGAACTGTGACCAGGTTTCCTGTTAAGAAAAATAGTAGCTGCTCTGGGACTAGGAAGTATATCAGTGCCACTGATGTAGGGAGGCAGCCAGCCAATTTCTCACAGGTAATTTGCTTCCTTTGTCATCTAGTGTCTGGGTGTGTGCTCAGTTCCTCAGTTGAGTCCAACTCTGTAGCCTCACGGACTGTAGCCCATCAGATTCCTCTGCCCATGGAATTTTCTAGGCAAGAACAGTGAAGTGGAGTGCCATTTCCTACTGCAGGGGATCTTCCTGACCCAGGGATTGAACCTGTGTCTCTTGTGTCTCCTGCATTGGCAGGCAGATTATTTACCATTAGTGCCACCTGGGAAGCCCTCTGGACAGTAGTTCTTAACCCAAAGGAAAGTGTGGAGTATCTACATGGCCCCTTGCCTCTTGCTCTGCCCTGTCTCCCAGTTCTTGAGTCTTCTAGCACTATTTGCTTTTCAATCTGTCCACCTTTCCAAACTTCTCCTGGCCTCTAATGCTCTACTTAACCTTGACTACTCCGAGGTGGTGTCCCATTTTCCGAAACCATTTCCATATCCTTGTCTCAAGATCAAAAATTTATTTTGATAGAGATTTTGCTACCTGGTTGTTAAAAGAGTAGCAATTAAACCAATTCATAACAACAACTGCAGTAATCTTTATAAGGGTATTAACATTTTAGAAGAATACGTTTTTAAACCAAAAAATAAAGCTGTAATGACAGAAGTTCATATCAGTAAAGACGTGTTTAAGCCAGGAATCTTCAGGTTCTTATTAAGTGGAGGTTTATTCTCATTCTTATTCTATCTAGATCTTTTAAAGAATGAGAGACAATTTGTTGCGATAAAAGCTAACAGTTTGCCTATACACCGGCACCATACTTGGTCAAGTTCTACTTGGGCCTGACAGCCTTGTAAATGGTTAAGCACACTTGTAGTTTAGTGAAGAGAATCTCAGTAATTTAATTTATCACCTTCCTTCTCTGATATGAACAAAAGAGGTGACTAATGTTGTAGAATTTGCACCAGAGATATATCAAGGGAAGTTTCTGTTTTTTGCTGAGTGTATGGCCTTGGGCAAGTTTCAGAAACTTTCTAACCTACAGCTTTGATATTCACCTCATATAGTTGATGTGTGTGATTCCTGGACAGGGAAAATTGCTAAAATTCTCAAGTATGTGTTTAAATTTGAAGTAATTTGCATCAGAGTGCCATTATTGTTATTGTTGTTTTTAACTCATCAAAATAATTCTAAAGTTAATATGGAAGAGAAAGTGTACAAATATTCTCAAGAAAATTAAGAAAGATACAAATAGTGAAGGGGAACCTGTCATATCAGCCAGTAAAACTTCCTGTAAGAGTAATACAATCAGAAATTATGAATATTGGCTCAGGAATGAATGAATTGATCTATGAGACAGAGAGTGCAGAAACTGATTCAAGTATTCTTTAAAGTAAAAACTTAGTGTATGGGGATGCTAACATTTTACTTTAGTGAGAAGAGGGAGAATTACCTTATAAACAGTGTTAAAGTAAAGGAATATTCACCTGGAAGGGAAACAAAATATATTTGTATCTTACAACAAGTATAAAGAGAATGTTAGAATATAATGAAGGTGATTATGAATCTTTAGGGTAGGGTTGAGGGATTTATGGGCAAGACAAAAATTCATAATTCATAAAAAATGGACAGACTTGACTCCATAAAAACCTAAAATTTCTGAACGGTAAAATATACTATTACAAAGTTGAGAGGCAAATGATAGACTAGAAAATAATATTTGCAGCATTTATAACAAGGTGTTAATTTCCCTCATATATAAGAACTCCTGTGAATGGATAAAAAACAAGAAATATAATTTAAAAATAGGTCCTCAAGATGATCTAGCAAATCTCAAAAGAAGGATACAAATACCCAATAAATATTTTGAAAAGATACTGTACCTCAATGGTAGTTAAGGATATTAATATTAAATAAATAAAAGATACATTATTTTTTAGGTATCAGGGAGATAGAATTAAAGAAAAAACTTTTCAAATTGACTTTGGCAAAAGGGTGGAGAAAATTGATATCTCTTAAGCACTCTTGGTGAATGTGTGAATTGTTAAAACATTTTTGAAAATCATCTGGTAACATGAATTTAAATGTGCTTATCTCTGACCTAGAAATGCATTTCTAGGAAGCTAACTTACATAAATCAAATCAGCAGTTTTAACGAAAAAGCTGAGTGAAACTTCATATTGCTGCTTTTAAAAATGGACATTTTCAAACCCTGGGAATACCCTGAATATTCACCAATATTGACAAGTGTTTGCATAGATTATTATTCATACATACTATAGAATATTGTGCAAATATTTACATAGGTTTATAGTTTACAAAAATTTCCATGATTTATTACAAAATGAAAAAACCAAGGGGCTAAGCAGTATGTGTAGTATGATTGGATTTTTATAACAGAAAAAGACTATATATGTGTGTGTCTAAACATAAGATGAATATGTGGTGTGTATGAGCATGTGTGAGTGAGTGTGAGTATGTTCATGTGTGTGAAGACATCGAAAAACTTATGTAAGGATACATTACAAATGTTAAAAGCAGAGGAATGGAATTGGATTACAGGGAGAGACCACTAATTTTTTTTTTTTTTTATTTCCATGTTGCTTGAATGAGTACACGAAGCTTTATGACTTATGATTTGAATTGTGTCCCCTCTCCAAATTCATAAGTTGAAGTCATAACTCCCAGTACTCAGAGTGTGATATTATTTGGAATTAGTTACAGATGTAAATTGGTTAAGCTAAGATGAGATCATATTTGAATAGGTGTCCTTATCACTGCTGTCCTTATAAAAAGGGGAAATTTAGATACAGAAACAGCCAGGCATAAGAGAAAAGACAATGTGAAGAGATACAGGGAGAAGATGGTTATCTGTATGCTGAAGAGAGAGGCTTGAAAGTCATCTTTTCCTCACAGCCTCAGCAAGGGCCAACTGTTGCTGCCAGCACCTTGATCTCAAACTTCTAGCCTCTAGACTCATGAGACAATAAATTTCTGTTGTTTAAGCCACATTGTCATGGTAGCCCTGGCAGATGAAGATAATTGCTGTGCAAATTAAAAACCAATACAGTAGGACTTCTCTGGTGGTCCATTGGTTAAGAATCTGTAGGAAACATGGGCGGAGAAGGCAATGGCACCCCACTCCAGTACTCTTGCCTGGAAAATCCCATGGACAGAGGAGCCTGGTAGGCTGCAGTCCATGGGGTCGCTAAGAGTCGGACATGACTGAGCGACTTCCCTTTCACTTTTCACTTTCATGCATTGGAGAAGGAAATGGCAACCCACTCCAGTGTTCTTGCCTGGAGAATCCCAGGGATGGGGGAGCCTGGTGGGCTGCCGTCTATGGGGTCACACAGAGTCAGACACAACTGAAGCGACTTAGCAGCAGCAGCAGGAAACATGGGTGCAGTCTCTGGTCCAGGAAGATTTCACATGCCGTGGAGCAACTAAGCCCAATGTGCCACAACTACTGAACCTGTGCTCCAGGGCCCTCAAGCCACAATTACTGAGCCCACATGTGCATCTACTGAAACCTGCGTGCCTAAAGCCTGTGCTCTGCAACAAGAGAAGCCGCAGCAATGAGAAGCCTGCGCACTGCAGTGCAGAGTAGCCCCCACTCTCCACAACTAGAGAAAGTCCATGTGTAGCAGTGAAGACCCAGAGCAGCCAAAAATAAATAAAAATAAAAATTAAAAATCTGTTGAAAAGAATCTGCCTGCCAACGCAAGGGACGTGGGTTTGACCCCTGGTCCGGTAAGGTTCCGCATGTCGCAGGGCAGCTAAACCTGTGCACCACAACTGCTAAAGCCTGCGCGCCTCGAGCTTGCATTCCACAAGGCACCGCAGTTAGAGAGTAGACCCTGCTTGCCACAGCTAGAGAAAGCCCGTGCACAGCAGCAAAGACTCAACACAGCCAAAGATAAAAGAAATAGAAAACAAAAAAGCACAGAAGCTTAAAAAAAAAAACAAAACCCAATATAGTATTTTTGAAAAGGCAAGGAATAAAAAGTTTATTCATTTAAAAAACACTTATTAAAGGTATTCCATTTGGAGAATCATGGATTCTAATACATAGATTGTATGGATCTAATACAATATTGTAAAGTTTAAAAATAAAATAAAAAAATAAAAAAATAAAGGTATTCCATATTAATTCTTTTACTTAATTTTTTAGAAATGTTGAAGGAAAAGATATAGTGACCACATTTTATAGAAGCTCAGTAACTTTTTCAGAGTCACATAGTGAATACATTTGTGGGTAGGAGTCCAGCTGACTTCAAGTGCCTGGGGAACAGTCGCTTTTCTCTGCTGAATCCCACTGCTGAGTGTTTGATCTCTTCATTGCCCATTTCAAATCTAAGGTGAGCGTTCAGGGAAAAATTAGTTCTCCCCTTCGCATCTCTATAATGTCAACATGAATTGCAGAATAAAAATGTCAGAATGACATTGCCCATAATAAATGATACCCAAGTGGAATGATTTTAGGGCATCTCGCTTTATTGTATCATCTTGAAGGGAAAGACAGTGAACAATGGTCATAGGCTTTTCTTGGTTGTTCTCAACATTTCATGTTCATTTTTATCTTGCTAGGTATATAAACTGGAGAGCTTAAAATCCAGGAGACTGGAAGAAAGGAATATTTCACAAATCGTAAGACTTAATCACAGATATATGTTTGGCTCAATGACATGTTTCAGAGTTTTATCAAGGATAAATCAAAGAGAAAACATCCATGACCTTGTGATACAGACATTATACTTTCCATATCTTTTAGTGTAGGATTTCTTTGTTGCTCTAATTGCTTAGGAAGGGAACTTTGATTATCTTATCTGTCAGTTCTAGTGATAGTAATTATCCATGTTTAGATGCTTATTGTTTTATTGTATCATTTATAGAGAAACATTTAATTCACCCTTAACATCCAGCTCAATTATCACTTTCTGTCCTACTCTCTCTGGTCAATTAGTTGTACCCACCTCTTTGCACAAGAAACACATTTTTATTTTTTTATTTTTTATTTTTTTCTCTAATTTTATTTTATTTTTAAACTTTACATAATTGTATTAGCTCTGCCAAACATCAAAATGAATCCGCCACAGGTACACATGTGCCCCCCACCCCGAACCCCCCTCCCTCCCCCCTCCCCATACCATCCCTCTGGGCCATCCCAGTGCACCAGCCCCAAGCATCCAGCATCATGCATCGAACCTGGACTGGCAACTCGTTTCCTACATGATATTTTACATGTTTCATTGCCATTCTCCCAAATCTTCCCACCCTCTCCCTCTCCCACAGAGTCCATAAGACTGTTCTATACATCAGTGTCTCTTTTGCTGTCTCGTACCCTGGGTTATTGTTACCATCTTTCTAAATTCCATATATATGCGTTAGTATACTGTATTTATGTTTTTCCTTCTGGCTTACTTCACTCTGTATAATAGGCTCCAGTTTCATCCACCTCATTAGAACTGATTCAAATGTATTCTTTTTAATGGCTGAGTAATACTCCATTGTGTATATGTACCACAGCTTTCTTATCCATTCATCTGCTGATGGACATCTAGGTTGCTTCCACGTCCTGGCTATTATAAACAGTGCTGCGATGAACATTGGGGTACACGTGTCTCTTTCCCTTCTGGTTTCCTCAGTGTGTATGCCCAGCAGTGGGATTGCTGGATCATAAGGCAGTTCTATTTCCAGTTTTTTAAGGAATCTCCACACTGTTCTCCATAGTGGCTGTACTAGTTTGCATTCCCACCAACAGTGTAAGAGGGTTCCCTTTTCTCCACACCCTCTCCAGCATTTATTATTTGTAGACTTTTGGATCGCAGCCATTCTGACTGGTGTGAAATGGTACCTCATAGTGGTTTTGATTTGCATTTCTCTGATAATGAGTGATGTTGAGCATCTTTTCATGTGTTTGTTAGCCCTCTGTATGTCTTCCTTGGAGAAATGTCTATTTAGTTCTTTGGCCCATTTTTTGATTGGGTCGAAGAAACACATTTTTAGATACAGAGTATGTAATGTGTTCTCAATGACATGAATTCTCTTGTATTATTTATATATCAGAATCTCTTGCTAAATTACAAATTCATTAGGGTTTGAGGCCACTCAATCTCTATGTTTATTAGCATTTTAAAAACTTTCATGTAAGAAGTGACCACGAGAGCAGAGGGAATTAAAGGTACAGGACGGGTCAGGAATGAGATGGTGGACAAGCGTCTTCACTACCTGGGCCTTCATCGTTCATTTATCACATGTACTTCACCTTCAGTTGGCATGATCACAGCTCAGTAGTTTGCATTCCCTCCTCAGAATGTACTTTTTCCTTTCTTCTTTTGTCTCCTTTCTCTGTGGCAAAAACAGTTATTAGTAGTAATATCAGTACCATTACTAATACTGGTAATACTAACACATAGCATGCATTGTGTCTGGCATTGTCCTAAGTGGTTTCAGTTCAGTTCAGTTCAGTTCAGTCGCTCAGTCGTGTCTGACTCTTTGTGACCCCATGAACCACACCACGTAAGGCCTCCCTGTCCATCACCAACTCCCAGAATTCACCCAAAGCCATGTCCATTGAGTCGGTGATGCTATACAACCATCTTATCCTCTGTCATCCCCTTATCCTCCTGTCCTCAATCTTTCCCAGCATCAGGGTCTTTTCAAATGAGTCAGTTCTTCGCATCAGGTGGCCAAAGTATTGGAGTTTCAGCTTCAACATCAGTCCTTCCAATGAACACCAAGGACTAATCTCCTTTAGGATGGACTGGTTGGATCTCCTTGCAGTCCAAAGGACTGTTGCGTCTTCTCCAACACCACAGTTCAAAAGGATGAATCCTTCAGCACTCAGCTTTCTTTATAGTCCAACTCTCATATCCATACATGACCACTGGGAAAACCATAGCCTTGACTAGATGGACCTTTGTTGGCAAAGTGATGTCTCTGCTTTTTAATATGCTATCTAGGTTGGTCATAACTTTCCTTCCAAGGAGTAAGTGTCTTTTAATTTCATGGCTGCAGTCACCATCTGCAGTGATTTTGGAACCCAGAAAAATAAAGTCAGCCACTGTTTTCACTGTTTCCCCATCTATTTGCCATGAAGTGATGGGACCGGATGCCATGATGTTTGTTTTATGAATGTTGAGTTTGAAGCCAACTTTTTCACTCTCCTCTTTCACTTTCATCAAGAGGCCCTTTAGTTCTTCTTCACTTTCTACCATAAGGGTGGTGTCATCTGCATATCTGAGGTCATTGATATTTCTCCCGGCAATCTTGATTCCAGCTTGTGCTTCATCCAGCCCAGCGTTTCTCATGATGTACCCTGCATATAAGTTAAACAAGCAGGGTGACAATATACAGCCTTGACGTACTCCTTTTCCTATTTGGAACCAGTCTGTTTGTTGTTCCATGTCCAGTTCTAACTGTTGCTTCAAGACCTGCATACAGGTTTCTCAAGAGGCATGTCAGGTGGTCTGATGTTCCCATCTCTTTCAGAATTGGCCACAGTTTATTGTGATCCACACAGTCAAAAGCTTTGGCATAGTCAATAAAGCAGAAATAGATGTTTTTCTGGAACTCTCTTGCTTTTTTGATGATCCAGCAGATGTTGGCAATTTGACCTCTGGTTCCTCTGCCTTTACTAAAACCAGCTTGAACATCTGGAATTCATGGTTCACATATTGTTGAAGCCTGGGCTTGGAGAATTTTGAGCATTACTTTACTAGTGTGTGAGATGAGGGCAATTGTGCGGTAGTTTGAGCATTCTTTGGCATTGCCTTTCCTAGGTGGTTTACCTGTGCTAAATAACTTAACTCTTAGAAAAAATCTCTTTGGTAGGCACTATTACTAGCCTCATTAAAAATAGGTGATAAAACAAAAGTATCAATACCTGCCTGATTAACTTGCCTGCAGTCATGTAACTCCTAAATGACAAACCTATAATTCAACTCAGTCAATCTGGTTCCAGAGTCTGTGCTCTAAAGCACTACGTCTTTACCAGGAATATCATACCTGTAATTGTAATGTGGTAGAAAAGGGGGATAACATTCTTTCTTCCTATCTATCTGTGCTCAGTCATATCCGACTGTTTGTGGCCCCATGGTCTGCAGCTCACCAGGCTACTCTGTGCGTGAAATTCCTCAGGCAAGAATACTGGAGTGGGTTGCCACTTCCTACCGCAGGGGATTTTCCTGACCCAGGGACTGAACCTGTGTCTCCCGCATCTCCTATCTACCTATCTATCTATAGCTGTTTATGTTAAAACATATAAATGCCTCATTTAGTTGCCAAACTTTAGTACAGGGCCAAGACTTTTTCTTTGAGAATGATGCTGCTGATTCAAGTTTCTGCTGGTTCATCTTGCATTATCTCTGTTCCTTCTGCATTGTTCTATAATTTTAGTTTTGGTTTCATTAAACAGGAAGAGAAATTTAAGCGCATTTGCAAAGGAATCTAGGCTTAAAATCCATCTAGATGTTTTTTTTTTTAATTTTATTTTATTTTTAAACTTTACATAATTGTATTAGTTTTGCCATATATCAAAATGAATCCGCCACAGGTATACATGTGTTCCACATCCTGAACCCTCCTCCCTCCTCCCTCCCCATACCATCCCTCTGGGTCGTCCCAGTGCACTAGCCCCAAGCATCCAGTATCGTGCATCGAACCTGGACTGGCATTTTAGAGTGTTCTTCCAGTGATTTATAGGTGTCTTACCTACACCTAATGCAACACCAATTTCATTTTTTATAGTGACTAATTTATGAAGCCTTTCCAAAGCAATCATTTTTATAGACAAATCATTCTCTTCCTTATCATGCAAAAATAGAATGTTTAATATTTAATTCAATTCAGTAATTACAGTAATAAGTATAATTGGCATAAACACTGGAGAATAAATGCCCCTGACTTTTGATAAGCACTTAAGTCATCAAGTGAGAGGGCAAGGCTGGCACATTCTAGAGGGCGGTTACTGCCACCAGCAACCTGTAGCCATGATCATCAGGAAGTATGTTTACAAAGGGAATGGGAGGGAGTGTCAGTAAATCTGGTGTTGAGTGGAGGTGGTTGAGCAAGTGCTAATGTGTTCTGTATCTTCTGAAGCCTCACTCAACTATTTCCTCCTCTGCAAGCCTTCTCTGGGAGTCTCTCCACCACACACAGAGGTGGTCACTTCTTCTGTGACTACAGTACATTGTTTATGTTTCTATTATATACTTATCGGAGAAGGCAATGGCACCCCACTCCAGTACTCTTGCCTGGAAAACCCCATGGATGGAGGAGCCTGGTAGGCTGCAGTCCATGGGGTCACTAAGAGTCAGACACGACTGAGCAACTTCACTTTCACTTTTTACTTTCATGCATTGGAGAAAGAAATGGCAACCCACTCCAGTGTTCTTGCCTTGAGAATCCCAGGGATGGGGGTGCCTGGTGGGCTGCCGTCTATGGGGTCACACAGAGTCAGAGACGACTGAAGGGACTTAGCAGCAGCAGTATATACTTATAATTTAAAATATACTTTTCTCAATTGTTTATGGTGATAAAATACATGCAGTATAAATTTACCATTTAATTATTTTTAAGTCTACAGTTCTGTGGCAGTAAGTATGTTCACTTTGTTGTGCAACCATCATTACCATCAGTTCAGTTCAGTTCAGTCGCTCAGTTGTGTCCGACTCTTTGTGACTCCATGAACCACAGCACGCCAGGGCTCCCTGTCCATCACCAAGTCTCAGAGTTTACCCAAACTCATGTCCATCAAGTCTGTAATGCCATCTAACCATCTTATCCTCTGTTGTCCCTTCTTCTCCTACGTTCAATCTTTCCCAACATCAGGGTCTTTTCCAGTGAGTCAGCTCTTCCCATCAAGTGGCCAAAATACTGGAGTTTCAGCTTCAACATCAGTCCTTCCAATGAACTGATCTCCTTTAGGATGGACTGGTTGGATCTCCTTGCAGTCCAAGGGACTCTCAAGAGTCTTCTCCAACACCACAGTTCAAAAGGATGAATCCTTCAGCACTCAGCTTTCTTTATGGTCCAGCTCTCACATTCATACATGACTACTGGAAAAACTATAGCCTTGACTAGATGGACCTTTGTTGACAAAGTAATGTCTCTGCTTTTTAATATGCTGTCTAGGTTGGTCATAACTTTTCTTCCAAGGAGTAAGTGTCTTTTAATTTCATGGCTGCAGTCACCATCTGCAGTGATTTTGGAGGGCCCCCCCTCCAAATAAAGTCAGCCACTGTTACCATCCATATCCAGAACTTTTTCCATCTTGCAAAACCAAAACTCTGTGCCTATTCAACAATAACTCCCATTTCCTCTTTTCCCAGACCATGGCAACCGTCATCCTACTTTCTGCCTCTAGGATTTTGAGTGTTTAGATACCTCATACAAGTAGACTCACACAGTATTAGTTTTCTTGGTGTGATTGATGTATTTTAATTAGTATAATGTATTCAAGCTTCTTCCATACTGTAGGATGTGCTAGAATCTTCTTCCTTTTTGGGACTGAATATATACATTGTATGTATATACCACATGTTGCTCATCCATTCATCTGCCCACAGATGTCCAAGTTGCTTCCACATTTAGCTCTTGTGAATATTGCTACTATGGGCATGGGTGTACAGCCATCTCTTTGAGATCCTGCTTTCAATTCTTTTGGGCATTAGATGTATCTTTTTTAAAGGTAGCTCTTCCCCAGTAGAATGTGAACCAAATTTTCCCTCTTCAGTGGATATCACATTTCCTGACACATAGTACTGTAATAAAGGCTTATTAAGTAAAACATACTCCACACATAAGTGGAGGTTGTATCTAAGACAGATCTAGAGCTATGATTACTAGCTGTTTGCAATTTTGTACCTTGAGAACTATTCAAACTTGAAGTGAAATTGCTTTGTGAACTTTACATAATTTCTGTCCTAAATCCTAAGGTTTGCTTTCCTCCTTTCTTCTTTTCTCCATAGGTAATGGTGTATAGACTTGAACAATGTGTTTTCCTTCTAAAACTAGGTCTACTTAATTTTTCTAACTGTAGCTTCCTATATTTAAATTCAAGGTGACAGAATTTCCCCAGGAAGTCACAAAACACTATTAATTCTTGATGTCTGTTTACAGAAGAGTCTAAGCCTTTAGAATACAACATGAAATCTCATATTTTTTACTTAACGTTTGATGCAGACATGTTGGATAACTACTGAGTGTTTATATCAGTTAACTGATCATCATTACTGCCACTCAAAGAGTCAATTTCTAACTGCTGAAAAGACTGTATGTAACTTCTATAGGGAAGGCATACGTTTTAGAGTTTAAAAAGAAGAGAGAAAAGAAATGCTTTGAAGCATAGGCTCACACAAACAATTTAGTGGAGAAACATTTCAATAGAGAAAAGGAGCCAAACTTTGATGAGGCTGATCACTGTCAGGAGCTGTTTCAGCTAAACTGCTGACCTAGTGAGGTCGATGGTGTAAGTGAAGTGTAATTAATCATGCTTTTAATGGGATAAGTCCTGCATTTCTTCTCCTTTGCTGCTATTCTAAGGAAAGTATATATTTTTTACTTCAGTCATGGTATAGTAACTTTATTTTTACAATGACTTCCTGTATGTACATTTTTACTGGTATAGTCTACAAGTAATTGTTTGAGATAAAGAGATTAAAGGAATGGAAAAAGAAAAAAAAAGAAAAAGACCAGGAAACACAGTAGCCTTATATTTATGAGAATTCTTCACCAATAAAACCATTTTCTTTTTGGTTTGTGTTCAGATTGTAGTTATCTAGCCAATTGTTTTTCCATTTCAGTCTTATTGGGCTAGAACAATAAACTTATCTTTAAAATTTAACATTTTATTATTTAGCAAATGATATTTTTGTATAAATATATTTGAAAGGATAAGGGCCTGATTTTAGTAATGTGCTTATATTCTCATTCAAGGAAACAAGCTGAGGTGGACCGCAGAAGGTGAAAAAGACCTTCAGAGGTTTCCCTCATGTTCTAATCACAGAAAACTGAAGAAATCTGTCAGCAAATACTTTTTATTTCTCTGCTCCCAAATTAAAATTATATAAGATTTCCCTAGTTTTAGTATTTAATTTTAATATGTACATAAAAATCTGGAAAACACTTATACTTTGTGGTATTTGTCAGACATATCCCCAGGCAACAGTAAATTGGTTAATTTTTCTGCAATCCCTGTATGTCCTTCTTTCTAGCCAATCCTCCCTTTCTTACCCCAATACGCACATCACACACTGCCCAGCAGTGACCCAGAGAAGAAAGGAGAAAGGGTTATTATTTACAGAGCTTGCAATCTAGTTGGGGAGACAGGCAATAAAAAATTAATTTCTAACATATGTCAGGAAAGGATGAGTCCACCGAAGAAAATTAAATCTGGAAGAGGAATTAGAGAACCATGAGCATCAGAATGTGTTTTTTTAAAAAACATTGATTTTATTATTATTTTCTAATAGTGATATCAGTACATTTCCAAATTAAAGTATCTCTTATTTATCTTTAGATAAATACATATGCAAAACATTAAAAATGTAATCATCTCAGCCATGTTCATAGATAGGAAGATTCAATATCGTCAAAGTGTCAGTTTTTCCCAATGTGATCTATAGATGCAATGTAATCTCAATCAAAATCCCAACAAGTCATTTGTGGATATTGATAAACTGATTCTAAAGTTTATACAGTGAAACAAAAGATCCAGAATAGACAACACAATGTTGAGGGCAAAAAAAAAAAAAAAAAAATTGGAGAACTAATGCTACCTGATTTAAAGACTTACCATAAAGCTATAGTAATTAAGACAGTGTGGTACTGACAAAAGACAGGTCAATGTAACAGAACAGACAGCCTAGAAATAGATCCAGACATTTAGTCAACTGATATTTGATGACGGACTAACAAAAGTACAATGGACAGAAGATAGGTTGTCAAGAAATGGTGCTAAAACAACTGGATATCCACATGCAAAAAAATGGATCTAGACACAGACCTTACATTCTTCAAAAAAAATGAACTTGAAATGGAATGTAGAATTAAATACAAAGTGCAAAACTGTAAATCTCCTGGGAGATAGCATAGAAAAAAATCTAGATGGACTTGAGCAAGGTGATAACTTTTTAGATACAATGTCAGAGGCTCAATCTGTGAAGAAATAATCAACAAGCTAGATTTCATTAAAATTAAAAACATCTGCTTCACAAAAGGCAATGTCAAAAGAATGAGAAATCAAGCCGCATATTAGGAGAAAATATTGGCAAAAGACGTACTAAGTAAAGAAAGGATCACTATCCAAATATACAAAGAACCATTGAGACTCAAGAGTAAGAAAACAAATAACCCGATTGAAAAATGGGCAGAAGACCTGAACAGATGCTTCACCAAAGATATATATATATGATAAGCACATGAAAAGATGCTCAACATCATATGGCATTAGAGGAATGCATAATTAAAATAATAATGTGGTACCACTACACACCTACTAGAATGGTGAAAATCCAAATCATTGAAACACCAAATGCTGGTGAGGATGTAGAGCAACAGGAACTCTCATTCGTTGTTGATAGAAATATAAAATGTTACAGCCACTTTGTGAGACATTTTGGCAGTTTCCAACAACTCTAAACATATTCTCACCATATGAGCCTGCAATTGTGTTCTTTGATATTTATCCAATTGAATTGAAAACTTATGTTCACACAGAAACCTACACATGGATATTTATAGCAGTTTTATTTATAATTGCCCCAAACTTGGACTTAACCAAAACATCCTTTAGTAGGTGAATAGATAAATGAACTGTGGTACATCTCAACAATAGATTATAATTCACTGCTAAGCAGGAATGAGCTATCAAGTTATGAAAAGATATGGAGGAATCTTCAGTTCAGTTCAGTTCAGTCACTCAGTCGTGTCCAACTCTTTGCGACCCCATGAATCCCAGCACGCCAGGCCTCCCTGTCCATCACCAACTCCTGGAGTTCACTCAGACTCACGTCCATTGAGTTGGTGATGCCACCCAGCCATCTCATCCTCTGTCATCCCCTTCTCCTCCTGCCCCCAATCCCTCCCAGCATCAGGGTCTTTTCCAATGAGTCAACTCTTCACATGAGGTGGCCAAAGTACTGGAGTTTCAGCTTCAGCATCATTCCCTCCAAAGAAATCCCAGGGCTGATCTCCTTCAGAATGGACTGGTTGGATCTCCTTGCAGTCCAAGGGACTCTCAAGAGTCTTCTCCAACACCACAGTTCAAAAGCATCAATTCTTCGGCGCTCAGCCTTCTTCACAGTCCAACTCTCACATCCATACATGACCACTGGGAAAACCATAGCCTTGACTAGATGGACCTTTGTTGGCAAAGTAATGGCTCTGCTTTTGAATATGCTATCTAGGTTGGTCATAACTTCCCTTCCAAGGAGTAAGTGTCTTTTAATTTCATGGCTGCAGTCACCATCTGCAGTGATTTTGGAGCCCAGAAAAATAAAGTCTGACACTGTTTCCACTGTTTCCCCATCTATTTCCCATGAAGTGATGGGGCCGGATGCCATGATCTTTGTTTTCTGAATGTTGAGCTTTAAACCAACTTTTTCACTCTCTACTTTCACTTTCCTCAAGAGGCTTTTGAGTTCCTCTTTACTTTCTGCCATAAGGGTGGTGTCATCTGCATATCTGAGCTTATTGATATTTCTCCTGGCAATCTTGATTCCAGCTTGTGTTTCTTCCAGTCCAGTGTTTCTCATGATGTACTCTGCACATAAGTTAAATAAGCAGGGTGACAATATACAGCCTTGACGTACTCTTTTTCCTATTTGGAACCAGTCTGTTGTTTCATGTCCAGTTCTAACTGTTGCTTCCTGACCTGCATACAGATTTCTCAAGAGGCAGGTTAGGTGGTCTGGTATTCCCATCTCTTTCAGAATTTTCCACAGTTTATTGTGATCCACACAGTCAAAGGCTTTTGCATAGTCAATAAAGCAGAAGTAGATGTTTTTCTAGAACTCTCTTGCTTTTTTCCATGATCCAGCAGATGTTGGCAATTTGCTCTCTGGTTCCTCTGCCTTTACTAAAACCAGCTTGAACATCAGGAAGTTCATGGTTCATGTATTGCTGAAGCCTGGCTTGGAGAATTTTGAGCATTACTTTACTAGCATGTGAGATGAGTGCAATTGTGCAGTAGTTTGAGCATTCTTTGGCATTGCCTTTCTTTGGGTTTGGAATGAAAACTGACCTTTTCCAGTCCTGTGGCCACTGCTGAGTTTTCCAAATTTGCTGGCATATTGAGTGTAACACTTTCACAGCATCATCTTTCAGGATTTGAAATAGCTCATCTGGAATTCCATCACCTCCACTAGCTTTGTTCGTAGTGATGCTTTCTAAGGCCCACTTGACTTCACATTCCAGGACGTCTGGCTCTAGGTCAGTGATCACACCATCATGATTATCTGGGTCATGAAGATCTTTTTTGTACAGTTCTTCTGTGTATTCTTGCCACCTCTTCTTGATATCTTCTGTTTCTGTTAGGTCCATACCATTTCTGTCCTTTATCGAGCCCATCTTTGTATGAAATGTCCCCTTCTTAAATGCATATTGTTAAATGAAAGAAGCCAACCTGAAAAAGCAACATAGTATTTGATTTCAACTGAATTGAAATATATGATGTTGTGGAAAAACCATGGAGACAGTGAAAAATGATTGGTTTTCGGGGGTTAACAGGAAGGGATAGAGGAATAGGCAGAGCATAGAGGAATTTAAGGTAGTGAAGCTGTTTTTTATGATACTACTGTTATGGATACATGTCATTACACATGGGTTAAGACCCACAGAATGTACAACACCAGGAGTGAAAATGTAAGCAATGGACTTTGGGTGTTAGCTGATGTTGGTTAGCTACATCAGCGAACCAACTGATGTAGGCTCATCAGCTGTAACAATCATATCACTCTGGGGTGGGATGTTGCTAGTGGGAGGCTGTGTGAATGGAGGAAGATGAGGATATATAGGAACTCTGTGCTTTCCACCCAATTTTGCTGTGAACCTAAGACTACTCTAAGAATAAACTCTATTTTTTAAAAAAATCATTGTTTTGAGCATCACTGTCCTTAATCTCCTAATGTTCAGTGTCTAGAAAATCACTGTTTCAATCATATATATTTATGATGGGAGGGTTAATCTGGCCCCTGTTACTTCATCTTAGCTGGAAGTGAAAGTGTCTCTTTTCCAACATCTGTGTTGGTCTCACTTCTAAAATTAGATCCGAAGAAACAAATTACACTTACTTTAGTGTAAAAATTACACTTTATATGTTTTAAGCCAGAGAGTATAAATGCAAATTTCTCTAAGAGCCATTAATTTAAGGAAACATTTAAAAACACTTCACTAATAGCCATAAGTAGGCTTTGTCCCCAGTTTCATAAAAGGCAGCCTTGAGCATCACCCCCAACCCCCACTCAGTTCAGTTCAGTTCAGTCACTCAGTCATGTCCGACTCTTTGCGACCCCATGAATTGCAGCACGCCAGGCCTCCCTGTCCATCACCAACTCCCGGAGTTCACTCAAACTCACGTCCATCAAGTCAGTGATGCCATCCAGGCATCTCATCCTCTGTCGTCCCCTTCTCCTCCTGCCCCCAATCCCTCCCAGCATCAGTCTTTTCCAATGAGTTACCTCTTCTCCAAACTCCAAAGTACTGGAGTTTCAGCTTTAGCATCATTCCTTCCAAAGAACATCCAGGATTGATCTCCTTTAGAATGGACTGGTTGGATCTCCTTGCAGTCCAAGGGACTCTCAAGAGTCTTCTCCAACACCACAGTTCAAAAGCATCAAGTCTTTGGCACTTAGCTTTTGTCACAGTCCAACTCTCACATCCATACACGACCACAGGAAAAGCCATAGCCTTGACTAAATGGACCTTTGTTGGCAAAGTAATATCTCTGCTTTTCAATATGCTATCTAGGTTGGTCATAACTTTCCTTCCA
This sequence comes from Bos taurus, assembly GCF_002263795.3. Lineage (NCBI taxonomy): Eukaryota > Metazoa > Chordata > Mammalia > Artiodactyla > Bovidae > Bos > Bos taurus. The sequence goes on from NC_037332.1 coordinate 35,232,650, forward strand.
AGGAGTAAGTATCTTTTAATTTCATGGCTGCAATCACCATCTGCAGTGATTTTGGAGCCCAAAAATATAAAGTTTGACACTGTTTTCACTGTTTCCCCATCTATTTGCCATGAAGTGATGGGACCAGATGCCATGATCTTCGTTTTCTGAATGTTGAGTTTTAAGCCAACTTTTTCACTCTTCTCTTTCACTTTAATCAAGAGGCTTTTTAGTTCCTCTTCACTTTCTGCCATAAGGGTGGTGTCATCTGGATATCTGAGGTTATTGATATTTCTCCCGGCAATCTTGATTCCCGCTTGCGTTTCTTTCAGTCCAGCATTTCTCCTGATGCAGAGTTCCAAAGAATAGCAAGAAGAGATAAGAAAGCCTTCCTCAGCGATCAATGCAAAGAAATAGAGGAAAACAACAGAATGGGAAAGAATGGAGATCTCTTCAAGAAAATCAGAGATACCAAGGGAACATTTCATGCAAAGATGGGCTCGATAAAGGACAGAAATGGTATGGACCTAACAGAAGCAGAAGATTTTAAGAAGAGGTGGCAAGAATACACAGAAGAACTGTACAAAAAAGATCTTCATGACCAAGATAATCATGATGGTGTGATCACTCACCTAGAGCCAGACATCCTGGAATGTGAAGTCAAGTGTGCCTTAGAAAGCATCACTATGAACAAACCCCACTCAGAGGTGCCTTATTTCTCTCTCTGTACAGTGCCTTAGGATGACCTGAATCTCCACAATTCCTTTCACATCCTACTTTACTCCAGTCTGCACACTTTCAGTTCAAACAATCTGCTCTGGACTGTGTCCTGTTTTTTTTTTTTTTTTGACTAATATATACTGGAGAGAGAATGGATATTATTGGGTAAATATACTGTGTGTGCATTTTAATGGGCCTTCTGTGAATGTTTTGTGCACAGAAATGACTCCAATGATGGAAATTCTAGGTATTTTGGCAGGTTCGTGGAAGTGATATTTTAGGTAGGTCAGAGTTTTGATGTTCCTGCATCACACACATTTGGCTGGCTTGTACTATCCCTTCTTTAGGGTCAAACCCATAAACAGATACATGCTTCCAGATTTCTCTTTATTAATAAATGTTAGTTGGTTTCTACTTCTAAATTTCTCTGCATTGCCTTTAAAAATAGCAACAAGTGAAAGTAAAATGAGTATGTCATTCTTTCCCTTCCTGTTAGTCAAAGAAAACAGTCGAAGAGCTGTGACAGCAATTAACTATGTATCTTAAAGAGTCCAGGAGTATTTCCAGTCTATAAATGTCCATTCTTTATGGCCTTGAACATTGAAACTAGTTATCTGAAGCCTAAGAGGTTTTTCGTTTAATTGAACCTGGTCTGATTTTACAAATATGAAAGTGACATTCAAGTAACCTTTGGAAATTAGTGGATGGGGAAGAGGACTGAAAATCAGATCAATAAAGTAAAGTAAAATGGGGGAGCAGAGTTACTATCTGCTGAAAGTGACTTGCTTTGTGGTCCAGTGGTCAAGAACCTACCTTTCGATGCAGCAGATGTGCGTTTGATCCTTGGTCGGGGAACTAAGACCCCACATGCCTCGAGGCATTGTGCCATGCTAGATATAAGCCCACATGCTGCAAGCAAGATCCAGCACAGTCAAAATAAAAATAAATAAATAATATGAAGTAAAAAGTAAAAAATATATAAGCTGTTGAAAGTACATGATGGCATATGTGTCTTCTGATCTAGTTATTAATAGTCTGACAATATACTGCCTGAATCGGACATTACTGAGTGACTGAAATGAACTGATACTGCCTGAACTTCCTGAATAAACACGATTTGCTACTTTTGTGGTAATCAAGTCATGGAAAAAAGAGGAGTTGGTAAGTAATGAGTTGTTGGTATCTATCAACAATAGCATGGCTTTATCTTTGGTATTGGGAATAGTAACATGAAGCAACAGAAGTAGAGTGTGTGTGTGTGTGTGTGTGTGTGTGTGCTCAGTCATGTCCGACTCTTTGTGACCCTATGGACCGTAGCCTGCTAAGCTCCTCTGCACATGAAATTTTCCAGGTAAGAACACTAGAGTGGATTGCCATTTCCTAGTCCAAGGGATCTTCCCGACCCAGGGATCGAACTCACCATCTCTTGAGTCTCCTGCCTTGGCAGGCAGATTCTGTACCACTAGTGCCACCTTGGAGGCCCAAAGATAGAGTCCTTGTCTTCAAATGATTTATAGCCTATGTGAGTCAGATTCAAAGAAAACTATTTTACCCAGCAGAGAATAAAAACATGGAAGGTGCATAAACACATAAATATTTTTACTGGCTCATACCTTCAGATCTTCCATTTTTACCCATGTGAGAGAGTGATGATGCTTTTAAATGTTAACTTATGAACAAAAGCATGGAGTGTGGTGCTCTTAGGCCTCAGGTCTGTGGCTTACATTGCATCATTTGAACTGAAGTTCATTGTAATAACAGACCAGGTTTGTTGTGATGAGCCAGCAACTACATGGACCAACGAGTCTGCTTAAAGTGTCCTATATTTACACAAGTTGTTCTCTTCATGACATCATACTCAGTGTGGTTATGTTTTACTTATTTCAAACCAAGGGACACCAGTTTTATTTTTCAGAAACCAGACCACTAGAGGAGAAAAAAATCTTCTGTTTCACTTAGAGAAAGTATATATTTAAGTGTATGAACTGTATAAGCAACACAAAAAGTAAGTACATTTTATTCCCATTCAATGAATATTAGATACTGAGAGTATCCTGTTTATTTCTATGGGCAAGAGATTGTCAATGTCTAAAAATTATAGGTAGTCATTGCAGTTGCATAATTTTCTATTCTAATATTCTTTGTGGTTGGGAAGCAAATTCATGTATTGTAACCAACTTAAAGATGTGTTACAGGGTTATTTCATACATGGCAGATTTTCAAAGTCCTGCAATGATGACATTGATGTAGTGCTGCTACTCTGTTATAACCTTTGTATATTCTTTAAGTGTAACAAATACTTCATTCATTGCTTGCCCTAAACTTTGCATTTGGTGACATTCTTGCTGCTGTGTTAATATCAGGTCTATTAAGCTGGACCTCATGGTCCATTACCCTTTCTTTAGATTTGACCCCGTGACGTTTAGGGGTCTTGAGCACAGTGTGAAAAAGCAAAGGGTTTTACTCTCACCCAAGGAGCTCATTAGGACTTTATAGAAACACAATAAATACTCACACAGTACTAACATTTGCACTGAGGGATGCTCACCAGACGCACAGCCTGGTGTCAGGAGGTGTCCATTGTTCCCTTTATCTAGGCCTGCACACTAATTTAGCCCACTAACTAAAGACAGCACTCATTTGTAATCTGGCATTTTTTTCTTTGAAGGAAAGATTCACTTACTGGTATCCTAGCTTTGTGGGATTTTTTTGGTACATTTCCCTGTCTTGGTTCCTTTCTTAAGGCTCTCACATACATTTTAGACTGCATAATTAAAATCAACTCCCACAGTTCATGAAAGAATTACACTGTGAACTGCTGGCAGCAATATCTGGACTGGAGGCCTTCATTTGGTCATAAACTACATTGTAATACATTAATCCATTTGCCTTATTAAACACAGTTTAATCCAGGAAAATACTATTAGATCAGTTTAGGGGAGACCTGTCATCCACAGTACTACTTTAGCTTTAATTTTAAGGTCTAGTTGCATTAACTCTCTGATATGCCTTCTAATATTTTCAATTTTATAGTAAAGAGTTATGTCATTACAGAGGCCAACATTTGATTTCATCATATTATTATGCCCAACCACTGCCATAAGCCGGTTTCCCTCTTTTAATTGTATTTCAGTCTGAAAATGTCATGTCTTCCAGGGGCTTGCTGGCTGCACAAAATGGGATTTCTACCCAGAAGTAGAAGTAGCCTATTAGTGCAAAGGAAGGCTCCAACTCCACTATTCAAATTAATCAGATTTTCTTAGGCAGAATGCCTCTGGAATCCCCTACAAACACTCTTCTCCTCCCTGCTACATTGCAAATTACTTAATGAAAACACTGGATTATAGGAAACAAAAGGGTTTTTTCACTGATGTCAGTCAAGCCATGATGGCTTTTTTTGTTTGTTTCTAAAACAAGAAAATGAAGGGACAATTTTGTTTCACAAAGTCTGGATGAATCATCTCACTGCATAACTTTCCAAGGAAATTTCACTGAAGACCTGAAAAAAATACTGGCAACTCAACAATTTCCAATTCAAGTTCATGTGATAAGATTCAAATATAAGCCAAAATGAATCATCTTCTTTTACCAACCAGCTACTCTTTTTTTTTTTTTTTTTAATGTTTTCTTATTATGGTAAAAGTCACATAATATAAAACATACTTTTTACCCATTTTTAACTATACAGTTCAGTGGCACTAAGTACATTCATATTGTTGTGCAACTTTCACCATCCTCCACCTCCTGAATCTTTCACCTCACTAAACTGCAACTCTGTCCCCATTAAACACTAACTCCCCATTCCCCGCTCCTTCCTCCCCTCCCTCCAGCCTCTGGCATCCACCAATATACTCTTTGACTCTTTAAATTTGACTGTTGTAGGTACCCAACCAACTCTTTAAAGAGGAAACTGATGTAGAAGATGGGGTATGCTTTGCTTTGGCCTATGCCAAGAACACTCACTAATCCTTTGCTATGTATTAGGGACTCAGTTATTCATATTATAGATACAAAAATGAATAAAACTACTCTAGGTTTCAACAGCCTAGTGGGACAGATTCAACTAATCATCACACAACACAGAAACATGCACCAATAGTGGAGGCTGTGCTGAGGAGGGGAGAGATAGGGAGATAAGGAGGACAGGAAGGAATTTATAGTTCTATTGGTGACACTGAAAGATTTTAAGGATCCATTAAAAATTTTTAAATTTTAAGGATTTTGATGGAGACGAGGGAAACCACTCATATGGTCAGATCAATGCTTCAGGAATATAATTGATGGCAAGGAGGAGAATGATTTGGGGAAGTAAGTAATTCATTCCTGGCTAGATGTTATTGTAAGAATCCAGTAGGCGGTCCCTGATGGTCCTACCTAGAAAGGTGGTTAAGGGTAAGAAGTCACATATTTAAGAGACATTTAAGAAGTAGAATTAATGTAACTTAATGATCAAACTCTTATGGAAATGAGCAGTGAGAGATAAGAAAAAGAGATAAGCCTAAAATCTCTAGGCTGAATGATTCCCAAGTAATTCCCAAGAGTAGGTTTTTGGAAAATATAGTAAGTTTGATTTTGAACAAGCTGAGCTTGAAATACTAAGTGAACAATGACTTTAGGTTATTGGAAATACAAAACTCAAACTCAGGAAAAATGTCAGGTAAAGTTTTGGAACCATCTTCATAGGTGTGAATGTTGAAGTTGTAGGAGGAGACAAAATCATTCAGGAGAGAGGTGAAAAGGAAGTAGATTTCCTGTTGCATATCATCCAAATGACAGAGCTTTCTGAGGTGTTGCATTGAGAAACAATTTGAGGTCACCTTCAGGTATGGTAAAGCATCCGTCTGCAATGCGGGAGACCTGGATTCGATCTCTGGGTTGGGAAGATCCCCTGGAGAAGAAATGGCAACCCACTCCAGTATTCTTGCCTGGAGATCCCATGGACAGAGGAGCCTGGCGGGCTACAGTCCATGGGGTCGCAAAGAGTCGGACACGACTGAGCGACTTCACTTCAGGTATGGTGGAAAGAGTGCCATTAATTATGGGCAGGATCTACCATTGGTTCTGGAGATGTGAGTGACTACCTGGGACAGATGTTAGCCATCCCCGGTAATCGAAGGAGGAGATTCAAGAACAAGTCCCCACAGGCCACCAGTTTCTCAGGGATGGTGGGAAACTTGTGGCTGCAAAAGTAAACAACAACTGTCAGAGTTAGGAGAAAAATGAGCCAGTACACAGTACTGTACTTATCTCAGTATCTCAGACATCATACCCAATAAATATTTATGGAAGGAATAAGTGAGTTAATAAAGTGAAGTGTTGACAGCTATACTGCAATTGGAGCAACATAAAAAGTCAGCACATAATTCATAGCAACACTAGCAATATACCCAGGTGTTGTTGGTTAAGGATATTAATGTTTTGGTTAATTTCTCCATAAGAGCTTGCTTTTTTCCGACTTTTCACATTAAGATGGAACTTATTCTATTGTATAACCAATTGGAATGTTTGGAATAATTATAAAATTATCAAAATAGTAACATGGAAAAGTTTGTATGATTTGATGTAGAGAATTAAATTGAGAAATTAAGTGTAGAAAAATAGTGGTTAATGAAAAAAGGAAATGAAGGAAATACCTTCACATATCCAGGGAAGAGTGAGCTAAATTCTCTCTTTTATACCCTAAAAGACAAATTCTTAAAAAAAAAAAAAAAAAAAAGATGCTCTATCTACCTAGATAATACACAGATTCAATCAATTACTTGTAGCTTGCAGCAGGCAGGTAAATATCACTATTCTGCTATTCAAGTATTTTTAATTTTAAAAGACTTTGCTCGTGAAATTGGGGCCTAAAAATAATTATCCACTCACCCATTCAACACTGTACTTTTTCTAAAGTATTAAACCTATGGATGACACTGGTCAACTTGTTATGAGCATGTGGCAGAGTAAACAAAAGGATGCAGGCACTTAGAAACAAGTGGAAGGTAGTTGTTATCATGAAGAGACAACTTTTTGGAGTTGTATTATGTCTGCTGAATTGTGATAGTATATGCATAGCAAGTGCCAACACAAACCCACGAATAACTAGAATATTCAGCAATTATAATACATGGGCTTCCCAGGTGGTACTAATAGTAAAGAACCCACCTGCCAATGCAGGAGACATAGGAGACACGGGTTTGATTACTGAGTCAGGAAGATCCCCTGGACGAGTGCATGGCAATCCACTCCAGTATTCTTTCCTGGAGAATCCCATGGGCAGAAGAGCCTGGTGGGCTATGGTCCATAGGTTTGCAGAGAGTTAGACACAAAACCAGGAATAACTAGAATATTCAACAATTGTAATACGTAGGATGAGATAAAGTCCAAAGAAGGAAGCCATCCCCTTTATTTTATCACAGGAAGGAAGATACTCTGAAAAGCTTCTTTGGAGAATGTAGGATCTACACTAAGTCTTAAGGAAAAACACATATAGTTTTAGTTCATGGGCAGTAGAAGTAAAGGCAAGGCAGGTAATTTGAGTGAGGGCAAAGGAAGAAAAGTCTGGTAAGTTCTGGAAGAGGGAATGAACCTGTTGAGCCAGAGAATCCACCTAGGAATCTTGAGTCTCTGACTGCTCTTAACCTCCCCGTCTTACTCAGGCCACCTCTCTATTTCTCCTCTGGCTTTGGGTCAGGCTTTGGCTGTCTAAGTTCCTCCCAAAGGAGAGAGAAGTCTGAAGGTGCCTTCATGTCTGCTTCCATTTCTCATCTCTCCTGATGTGCTGAGATGATGCCAGCACAAGGTTTTGTAAGCCAGCTTCCTCCAGCTGTTGGAACAAGAATTTACTGATGTAGTCTCAAAACCTCAGAGGACCTAAAACAAGAGAACACTGACTAAACATGGGAAGGCCGAGCTAGTTATCTTACATGTGTTATGAGGAGGCGCTAGAGGAGGGACTCCAATATTTCTGAACTTTTGTAGCTTTCAGTGTTGGAAAATATGATTTGTCTTTGGATAAAGGTTTCAGTTTTTTTCTGCGAATCATAGAGTTGTTTTGTTTTTTTTTTGGAAGCTGTTTAATCAGGCAGATGTGATGCACTCTACTTATTGTTTTAAGAGAAGCCCTGAATGGGCAATCTAAATGCGGCTGTTTTTGACTGAGAGGCAATGCAGCCTTGCTTTGATTAAATGCTGAACTTTTGACTTTCATTTCCCAGAATTTGGTATAAGTTTCTTGATGACAAGATCTTTATTTTGTACTTATTTATATCTGCCACATTTTATTTTATGTCGCTTACTACATGATTCTGTGTTGAATGAACATTGCCTGTCCATCTACTTGACTCAGAGTTATTTAAACACATCACATTGAGATAGAGGAAGCTCTGAGAAAGATTTTCATTATCCCTTAAGGCTTTTAATAGCTTTAATAAAACTTACTTTTTAAAATATAAAATTAATTCATATGTCACAATAGTCAATAGTTAGATACAACCAATTTGTCCACTAACAAATAAATGGATAAACAAAATGTGGTGTGCACATATAATGGAATATTATTCAGCAATTAAAAAGAATGATATTTTGATACATGCTCCAACATGGATGAGCCTTGAAAACATCATGCTAACTAAAAGACATCAGACACAAAAGGTCACATCTTGTGAGACTCCATTTACATGAAATGTCCAGAACAGGCAAGTCTATAGGGACCGAAATAAGATTAGTGACTTTCAGGCACTATGGAGAGTGGGGTGTGGGGAGCAAATGCTTAATACGTACAGAATTTCCTTTTGAGGCAATGAGGAAGTTCTGAAACTGGGTAGTAGTAATGGTCGCACAACACTGTGAATGAACTTACTACCACTTAATTGTACACTTTAAAATGATTAAAATGTTAATTTTATGTTACATCTATTCTACTACAAAAAATAAGTTTGAAAATTAATTCATGATCTTTTTAGAAAATTTATCCTCCACTAAATTAAACTCCTTGAGAGTTAAAGTTGACAGATAAAATATTATATTTATACTACAAAATTATCATTTGCTTAAAGTTCAATTTTAATTGGAGGTCCTGTATTTTTTATTTGGCAACCCTGTTTGGAGCAGGAAATGGCAACCCACTCCAGTATTCTTGCCTGGAAAATTCCATGGACAGAGGAGCCTGGCAGGCTACAGCCCATGAGGTCACAAAGAGTCAGATATAACTGAGCAGCTGAGTAGATATTAATTTATATGCACTTATTATAGATCAGAGAGATGAATTCGTTACCTACCACTTTTTTAACAAATATTGTTTTCAGTTTATTGTTAAATTTTGATTGTTCCTTTTGTGAGAGAGGTTTTACTCAAGAATAAGACTGCTGGTTTATCTGTCACTGTATCTTATGATTTCCTTTGGCCTGAAATATAGTGGCAGGGTCAACATCACCTTCAGTTCTCTGGATTTTGGAAGAAGACAAAAATAATGAATGCAGAGAAAAAGCAAGATAATTTGATTATTGGAGAGCAACATTAGCCAGCTGGCTTCCCTGCCTGCTAGGGTTTTGTTTGTTTCAACCATAGGCTGAAGCCTCTACCTGTTTCACTGTGTGTAGCTTTTCCTTACTGAAAAATAAAAATTTTCTCAATTTTTTTATTTTTAAGAAAATTCACTTTACTTGTTTGATTCTGTGTCTCATTCAGTGTTTTGGGGAGCTACAAAGTTTCACGGAACTTACACAATTGGAGAATTCAAATGCCTTATACCTAAAGTTTAGAACTGCCCTTTAGGACACTCAAATTGATATACTAAGAACAACTCAGCTCAGACAAACTGACAGTCTTGTAACAATAGGCCAGTGTACAAGGTGACCACTGGGGTGTGTGTGGGAAGAAAATACAGCTTCTAGTTACATTTAGTGTAGACTGCATTTTAAAGGTTTTATTATTTATCCACCTTATAATATCTTTCAGTAAATAAACATAAATTGGAAGAATGTACTAATTTTTTAAAGATAAAGATGAACAAAAACGCCTTGGAAATGACTGTAAGAGGTGATTGGAAAGTGTAAGCATTGCATTAAAGAGGTATCAAAGAAAAGAGTAAGAATGACTGTAGAACTGAGTAGGGCTTCATTCACTTCTATTGGTCCTCACAAAGCTGAATGGATCCCAAGGTTATTTTTTGTCAGATTATTTTCCACTTCTTTAGAGAGTATCTGAATAAAATCTGATTGCACTGAGGAGACTTACTGAGGCAGAAAGTCTGAACTCTGCCAATGGTGAATCATTAGTAATTTTACAGTAAAAAACCTTTATAAGCTCAAACAGAGTGATGTTATTTTAAACCAAGTCAACTAAGTTTTATTTCTAAGAGATGTCTTGCTTAGCAATTAAGGCAGACAAATAAGTGAACAATTAGGCTTCTGGAATAAGGGTTCTGATTTTTACTGGAAAGTGAAAGTCTGACTCTTTGCGACCCCATAGACTATCTATATAGTCCATGGAATTCTCCAGGACAGAATACTGGAGTGGGTAGCCTTTCCCTTCTCCAGGGGATCTTCCCAACCCAGGGGTCGAACCCAGGTCTCCCTCATTGCAGGTGGATTCTTAACCGGCTGACCCACAAGGGAAGCCCTGATATTTACTAAAGTGGAAGTGAAGTCGATCAGTTGTGTCTGACTCTTTGCAGCCCGTGGACTGTAGCCTACCAGCTCCTCTGTCCATGGAATTTTCCAGGCAAGAGTACTGGATTGGGTTGCCGTTTCCTTCTTCAGGAGATCCTCCTGACCCAGGGCTCAAATCTGGGTGTCCTGGATTGCAGGCAGAAGCTTTACTGTCTGAGCCACCAGGGAAGCCAATATTTACTAAGTACATTGCATTTTGTGAATTATAATTTTTTTTATCATTCTGCATGTTTTTATCACAAGTCTAACCTCAGCACGCAACAAGATATCCAATACTTCTCTCATTCCCTCTTCTGATTTTGTCACAGGCAAAACCTAGGGACATGGTGTCTGCTTTGAGCCAGTCCCTTCTCCAGTGTCTGCTCTGGCTCACAGTGACTGCTTCATTTCCCTCCTATCCTGCTGAGGTGGGGTCCCTAGCAGCCATGTTGACTGCCTTGCTTCCCTCTCATCCCACTGAGGCTGGGTCCCTGGCAGCCATGGTGAGAACTATAACCTTATCTTTCAAATAAAGCTTTTATTATCTTTACAGTGCTGACTGCAACATGGTGGAAAGCTATATTTCTCCATGCATATTAAAGGAGCAGATGAAATGAATGACAAAAGAGGGGGGAAAAATGATACAACACAGAGTGAAGGAGAGGTGGGGAGAGCAGGATGATGGATTTTCTCCAGATTCCCTTTTACAGTACTCAGTATCCTTGTCTTCCCTTGAATTCCGAGAATCCCCTTGAATTCCCCTGAATTCTGTTGAATCATTACACCCTTGTAATACAGTCCTCTTTATTTTTGTTTTTTAAAAGCTAGCTATGATTGGCTTCAGATGCCAGCGAGCAGAGTCCTAGGGAGCCTACTGTGTATATCTTGGTCTTCACAACTGTAGAACATGGAACTATGTGCTGGCAGGGAGAAAGCTGTTCATTCTTCTGTTAGAAGTCACGCTGAACACCCAAATGTGGCCTCTGCTTGGCTTAACTCAGCAGTCACAGTTTCCCCACCAGGTCTTTCACATACCTGTTCGTAGTCTGTGTGATTGATAAGATTGTAGTTGCTAAAGGGCTGAAGTCGCTGACTTCATCCTGATGACAGTTACATTTTAGTGTATCACATGGCCAGACCCTTACTCTCTGTGATTAAACAATTGTATTGCTTTGAATGTGTCTGTAGTTCTGTGGGAGCATTTTTCCAGTGAAACTGTGGGCTCTTGGGATTCTTTTTTTTTTTTTCCTGCAGAAGTTGAGGAATGGAGATTTGACAGTGGCCAGGCTTGAAGATCATAAGGGTTTCTTCTCTGATGAGGTCATGATCATAGGTGATGATAGCACCCTCAGAGGAGCACCCTCAGAGGAGCAATAAGTTCCTTAAGGGCAACTGGGAACTCAACTTAGGTGTGACTTGGGTGCATAGGAAATTACTTTGTAGTCAGAATGGTGAGCTCTGAACATACTGGTTACACTTCTGCAAATAAGAAACTCTGCTTAACTCATCAGCAGACAGCTGCTCACATAATTTGATTTGAAGAATACTGCAAAGTTTCTCTCTCCAAAAAAAAATTTCCTCAAGGAGGACATCACCCACCCCTACAGGAAATTCCAACCCTCTTTGATCAGACAATTTAAGGAGAGCCAGGGTTTGTCCCCAGAAGGTTAGTGTTAAACTGCAGATGTTATCTGGGAGCAGAGGAGAATCCTGGGGGTTCTATTGATCTCATTGTACAATGGCAAGCATTGGTTTATTATTAGACTAACAAACCGTTGCCTAGGAAACTAGAAGAGAGACGAGGTGGGGTGAAAAGTGCGGATGAGGGATAAGGTGAGAGTATGTTATCAAATAGCTTGGGCTAGACATGCATCCTCAGGGCCAAGCATGAAAGGTTGGCACAAACAGCGCCCACACAATGACCCTATTGTGGTTGGGATGCCAGAGAAACAATGAAAGAAACCAAGGGCAGTGTGAAAAAACGTCCTGGGTGAGGATACAAAAGCAGAATGTCTCAAAGACCTCAAAGGTTTCCCTTGGCTATCTTGTTGATCAAAACAACCAGCTATTTGAAGAATTTATATTAATACATGAAAAATTTCTCCTGGGTTCCTCATATAGCCACTATAATTGTAAGACTATAAGACTCAAGCTATAAATTTGTTCTTCTGCTCTTTTTTTCTCCCAAAACATTACCTTCCCCTTAACACCAAGAGGATTCATGGTGGCTATACACATATAGCCACGGGACTTCCCTCATAGCTCAGTAGGTAAAGAATCTGCCTGCAGTGCAGGAGACCTAGGTTCGATTCCTGGGTTGGGAAGATCCCCTGGAGAAGGAAATGGCGCTCACTTCAGTATTCTTGCCTGGGAAATCCCATGAGCAGAGAAGCCTGGCGGGCTACCATCCATGGGGTCGCAAGACTCAGACACAACTTAGCGATTAAACCACCACCACCATACACATATTGCAATAGCAGAATCGGATGTGAACAGATTCACACCCACACTAATTCACTATTGCCCAGAAGTTAACACTGACAGTGGTGAAACTGTCACGTGTTTGGACTGGGGATGCCAGATTTAGCAAATAAAAATATAGGACCTTCAGTTAAACTAGAATTCCAAATTCAAATTTACCTGAATGTTCTCTATTTTACCTGGCAACTCTACTTTGGAACTAATTAGGACTGTCTTTTTCTCATAAACTTATCATAATGGGTTGCCATTTCCTATTTCTGGGTCTGGAAGATCCCCTGGAGGAGGGCATGGCAACCCACTTCAGTATTCTTGCCTGGAGAATTCCATGGACAGAGGAGCCTTGTGGGCTGCAGTCTATGGGGTCGCAAAGAGTTGGACATGATTGAGTGCATACACACACACACACACACACACACTTACAGAAAGCAACTAAAACTGGTAATTAAAGATTCAATTCAATTCAGAAAACAAATACTGAGCAGGCATTTCCTTTTACAAAGTATTTATTGTGTAGATAAGCTGTGGGGAAATCAAAGGTGATAAAAATACAGTCACTGTTTCTCATATGCTTATAAGCATGAGTGTGAATAACCGTCATTACAAGGCAGAAGGAAAGATGCCAAATACAGTGTGTCTTAAGACCCCAGAGGAAGGAGTGATTAAATTTGATGGAAAGAATTTGGGTAGGATTTTTGTGACGAGAGAAGTAAAGAAGGGTAATCTAGGCTAATGGAACAGTAAACATGAGCAAAAACTTGGAGGAATGAATAGTCATAGTACATATTTGAGAAGTGGTGAGTAAACCAATGTCTAGAGTGCAGAATGTACAGAGAAATTAGATGAAGTTGATGCTGAAAAAGGTAGGTTAGGGTTGGATGGAGAAGGGTCTCGGATGTTGTGCTACAAGTTTCATGGCAAAGATGTGGAGGTGTAGGAAGAGCCTAAGTACTTACTCTGAGAGGAGCATAATCCATCCTGTGTTTCAGGATGAAACACGTCTAGCAAAGTAATGATGTTTGGTGAAGCAAGCCGTTTAGAGGCAGAGAGCTAGCTTATCAGGATGATTGCAATTATTAACAAATGATATCTTAGGATTTTAGTAAAATGTAATCACTCTCTCTTTAATGTGCTGAAAAGCCTACTTTCTGCTTCTGAAGTGAAAAGAGTCCTCTCATTGCCACCTGTTGTTGGTCCTGGCCTCTGATGTCTCCCTCGATCCATATCAGCATTTCTCTGCCTGCAGGGCTTCCCGGGTGGTGCATCCACCTGCCAGTGCAGGCGATGCAAGAGGTGTGGGTTCAATCTCTGGGTCAGAAAGATCCCCTGGAGAAGGAAATGGCAAGCTGCTCCAGTATTATTCTTGCCTGAAACATTCCATGGACAGATGAGCTTGGCAGGTTGCAGTCCATAGGGCTGCAAAGATTTGGACACGACTGAACACAGCACAACACGGCATAGCTGGCAGCTCTGTGGATCACACGCTGCAACACTTCCCTACACATCCAAGTGGTGCACAGGCCTGTTCCTGGGATAACGTATTCCTGGACATCTATGGACTCACCACTCTGTTACCAAGTAAGGGATGTTCTTGTGATGGTCACAGGGACTGGGAGAGTCATGGATAGATTACTATCCAAGAACATCTTCTTTCCATAAATTTGTGATTTCAGGTTCTTTATAGAAGTGATACTTTTATTTTACAATTATGCATGTATCCTCAGAGTAATAATAATGTAATCTTAATTTGAGTTTTTGTATTGACCACATTTATATCTATAATAAGAGATAAAACAAATCAAAACACATAATTATAACTAAAACTCACTGGACACAACATTTTGCTGTATTGAGATGGGAATACCAGACCACCTGACCTGCCTCTTGAGAAACCTGTATGCAGGTCAGGAAGCAACAGTTAGAACTGGACATGAAACAACAGACTGGTTCCAAATAGGAAAAGGAGTACGTCAAGGCTGTATATTGTCACCCTGCTTATTTAACTTATATGCAGAGTACATCATGAGAAATGCTGGGCTGGAAGAAGCACAAGCTGGAATCAAGATTGCCAGGAGAAATATCAATAACCTCAGATATGCAGATGACACCACCCTTATGGCAGAAAGTGAAGAGGAACTAAAAAGTCTCTTGATGAAAGTAAAAGTGGAGAGTGAAAAAGTTGGCTTAAAGCTCAACATTGAGAAAACGAAGATCATGGCATCTGATCCCATCACTTCATGGGAAATAGATGGGGAAACAATGGAAACAGTGTCAGACTTTATTTTTTTGCGCTCCAAAATCCCTGCAGATGGTGACTGCAGTGAAAGTAGAAGAATGAAAATTATGAAATGAAAAAAATGAAATTAAAAGACACTCCTTGGAAGAAAAGTTATGACCAACCTAGATAGCATATTGAAAAGCAGAGACATTACTTTGCCAACAAAGGTCTGTCTAGTCAAGGCTATGGTTTTCCCAGTGGTCATGTATGGATGTGAGAGTTGGACCGTGAAGAAAGCTGAGCAATGAAGTATTGATGCTTTTGAACTGTGGTGTTGGAGAAGACTCTTGAGAGTCCCTTGGACTGCAAGGAGATCCAACCAGTCCATTCTGAAGGAGATCAGGCCTGGGATTTCTTTGGAAGGAATGATGCTGAAGCTGAAACTCCAGTACTTTGGCCACCTCATGCGAAGAGTTGACTCATTGGAAAAGACTCTGATGCTGGGAGGGATTGGGGGCAGGAGGAGAAGGGGATGACAGAGGATAAGATGGCTGGATGGCATCACCGACTCAATGGACGTGAGTCTGAGTGAACTCCGGGTGTTTGTGATGGACAGGGAGGCCTGGCGTGCTGCGATTCATGGGGTTGCAAAGAGTCGGACACGACTGAGCGACTGAACTGAACTGAAGATATCATTAAAAAGCCATTTTAACTTATTAATTCTGTAAAGATTAAGAATAAATTACACGAAATGCTGGTTTTGATATAGTCTTATGTACTACTACTAAGATGAAAATTGGTAAGACTTTTATGGAAGGCCATTTTTCAATAACTGAAAGTTTCACGCTCCAGAATTTCTAAATTATATGTGAGGGAATTCATGCCAAAGAAATAATTTAAAATATATATCAAAGATTATGGTATAATTACATTCATTACAATGCTAGTATTGGGAAATGAAAAAGACCTAATTGCTTAACAATAAGAGATTTGTTAACTGTTTTTTTGAAATTTACTCTACAAGGATATTTGGTTAGGAAAATAAAAAGTTATGACTTTCTTGTTCATTCTTTAAATTTCTTTGGAAAAGTTATCAAAACGTTTAAAAATGTTCCCTATGTTAACTAAGACACTACTTATTTTTCTTTACACTCTATCCAAACAGTGGAAGAATAAATATGGCTAAAGATTTAGCAGTTAATTTTTTGTTTCTTCAATTAGCAGTCATTATTCTTCAAAGCATAAATTTTAGAAACTATTATATAAGTATTTGTATTTATGTAATTAAACCCATCAGATAAGTCTTATATCATTAATGATTTATTCTCTTCAAATCTTTTCTCATAGGTTTGGTTTAGGCTGCAGTGAGCCAGTTTTTTTTTAAAAAATCTTTTTTTCTTTAAAATGTGTTTTATTTTTCAATGAGAAAAGAGATTTGAGTATCTAGCCAACTCATTAAATTCTTTTTCCTTTGCTTAAAAGAAATACCAAGAAAATTTTTTCTTGAATTCTATTGCTGATTTGATTTTCTCCTATTGAGTCTTTAGCTTTTATTCCCCTCTCAACACGCAAATTTGGTTTCATTTGGTCTTTTCAAGTCTAGTGGGCTCTCAGTCTAAATTTTTTTTTATCTACCTGACAGTCAAAAGAACTCCTGGTTTCTATAAGGATTAAGTCAGGAAGCAGTTTCTAACTACAACAAATTGAAACGTTTGCACAAGGAAGTGTTGCTTTTATAAGTGATGGGAAACTTCAAATTTGATTACAAGCAACCTTTGGCTTCCTATCTGTTCAACAATAGGCCATGTTGTTAAGGGCAATTTCCATGCACAGCATGTGGGTCCCATTTTTTCCATCCTTAGACATGGTTGTTTACTGTTCAGCACTGTTTATGCATTTTAATCAGGCTTTTTCAGTCTCCCTTAATAAATCACTACAAAGCGAATGTACCAAAACAAGAACTATTATGCAGTATTGGTTGCCCTTACACATTATTTGTTGCCCTGGAGTTTCACTCAGTACCCAAATTTAAAAAATAATGACCACAAGAACAAAATCCATAGCTAAGAGTATTATAGTTGGAATTGCAACATTTCTGGCTAAATACCCTCTTAGAGCACCATTCTTTAACAGTAGGAGCCTGACTTTAAAATTCAGTTCAAGCAAGAATGACTTAACAATTGGAACCTGCCATCAGTCTTGGGGACTGAAAGTCTTTCTGATGGGATGAAGCTGACAGCCTAGTTCCTGCCTGGCAGGCATTCACATGAAATGTGCCTGTATTAGTACAGATAAATGTTTAGACATTCAGGTATCTTGCTGTCTGAGAAGAGTATTACCAGTTAAGGCAATGGTAAGCAGGAGAAAAAGGAGTTCTCAGGCATTTATGCCTGAGTGAGAAAAAACAATGACGTGTTAGCATCATCTGGCAAGCAGGCAAAAGAAAGAGTGTGGCCTATCTCTCTTCCCTTTTTAAAGCTAAACTTTCATTTGCTTCTAAACAAAGACAAAAGCACAAATTTCCCTCCAAGAATTTTTTGTTGTTGTTGAATTAAGTAGGTTTTTTTAACTTTGGTTTCCAGCATCAAAGACAGGTTATAACAAGCTATAATATTTTAAAGCCCAGGCCAGAGGTAAGAAAGCCTTAAAGGAAAAAAGAAAGCAAGGAGCATTGTACAATGTAGATTTGCATTTTAAAACATGACAGCACTTAGAATTTAGATCCGCTGATGTATTTCAGAATAGTCACTGGAAAATTAACAGCATAAATATGTATTACAATTTCTTGGGAACTCGGGAGGAAAGTTTATAAAAAATAGGAATTCCCAGAAAATGTTTTAAATGAATAGATGGTCCCCAAACCAAGTAATTATTTGGAAATGTGAATGCTAACCTACTTTACAAAATATCTTGTATTTCCCTTTGACATTACTGTGTAAAATCCACTTGAGTCCCATGGAATCCAGCAGAGGCAGGCGCTGTGCATAATTCCTTACAAACCCAGCCAGCCGAAGTGCTGTTTTGGACATGGCCGGGAGAGAATATTTCATGAGTGAGAAATCGGACTGTCATCTGTTTAATTAAGAGGCAGAATAAAGTGTTTAAGGACCTTTTCTGAAAGTATTCATCATGAAAGCGACAGCCACACTTTTAGAGGTGTTTTTTTATTTTTTTTTATTTTTAAACTTTACATAATTGTATTCGTTTTGCCAAATATCAAAATGAATCCGCCACAGGTATACATGTGTTCCCCATCCTGAACCCTCCTTCCTCCTCCCTCCCCATACCATCCCTCTGGGTTGTCCCAGTGCACTAGCCCCAAGCATCCAGTATCGTGCATTGAACCTGGACTGGCAACTCGTTTCTTACATGTTATTTTACATCCTTTGCATCCAATGGTATAGTACACAAGTATTCTGCCTGAAAAACAGAAACGTGGCATTTAATTGACAAGTTGTCTAAATTGTAGCAAAATCTCCAGAAATTCACTCTTTACCTCTTTCTTTTTGACTATAAATTTTTAGTCCTTTTTCTTTTCTGAAAAAAAATTTTTTTTTTCTTTCCAGCCCAGGTCCTCAAGCATTGATTCCTTTCCTCAAGATGTCTCCCTGGCTGCTGGTTGCAGTAAGGATAAAGTAACCTGGAAAATATCTTTTCACAACAACTCAATTTGTCTTTCAGGAAATTCATCACAATTCTCTTTATTTCTTTGTCCATAGAACTTTGAAGCACAGACTTTTAATTTGTGACCCTGATCCAGCCCCTTCTCTTTAGTGAATAAACGCACTTATGCATGGGTAAAGGACTATATTTCCCAGTCTTCTGTGGCTAAGTGTGATGATGTGACTATGTTTCAACCAATAAAAGACAAACAGGAGTATTGTGTAGACTCTCCAAGAAGTCTTCCTAAAAGGAGTTTCTTTAGCCTCCATGCTCACCTCAAAATCCAACTGCTTAGAATATACATGTGATGTTGGAGCTCTAGCAGCCATATGGACCCTGAGGATTAGAATCACATCCTATAGGTGGCAGAGTGGTATACTGCAAGGATTCTGAGTCTTGGATAACTTTATGGAACTTTGAGTCCAGTCATTAGCAGTGTTAGGTTTTTCTGTTATACACAACTGAAATAATCTTAATGGATACACCTAACTGAAATAGAGGGAAGTTTTTTTAAATGGTGATTTTGATATAATTAGAAGAAATGTATTAAACTATTTTTTTAAAAAGGTCACAAAAAAAGACAGCTTAACACAGATGGAATTTTTATGCTCAGGAATTTTCCTTTTGAGTATATGTTTTTGATAGCTAAGTATCTATTTGAACCTGTAAATGTTTATGATTTGGACAAATTCTCCCTCTGGCCTATGGTAAAGTCATTGATTGGCCAACTATATAGAATTATTGGCATAAGACTTTGAATCTAATGCTGCTAGACATCTGGGGAACATGTTGGAGATGTAGGGTTTATATCTGGTTTGGTAAGTACAAAGCATTTCTTTAAAGTTCTGCTTGCCTTAATAGTTCTGTCTTGGACTGCTCATGGCTAAAAAGAAACACATTTCCCAAATACATTAATCAGAATGATGCTATGATTATTTTATTATTATTATTGTTGCAACATTTACTGAGCACTTACTACATATAAGTACTTTACTAAGAATCACTTTATCTGTGTAATTTTATTTAATTCTTTCATCTATAAGATAGAGATATCATTGTTTTTATCATTTTACAGCTGAGGAGATCAAAGCCCAGAAAGTAAATCAGCAGTTTTAGGAACTGGAAGATAGGCAATTTAGACTTATCTCAGACAACTGGAAAAGTTGGGAGGAACCCCCAAAACATTTGCTTGAACATAACATTGCTGATACTGTTCATGGGGTTCTCAAGGCAAGAATACTAAAGTGGTTTGCCATTCCCTACTCCAATGGACCGCATTTTGTCAGAACTCTCTACCAAACCCATCTGTCTTGGGTGGCCCTAAATGGCATGGCTCATAGTTTCAATGAGTTATACAAGGCTGTGATTCATGTGATCAGATTGGTTAGTTTTTTGTGATTGTGGTTTTCAGTCTGTTGGCCCTCTGATGGAGAAGGATATACAAAAAAGATCTTCACGACCCAGATAATCACAATGGTATGACCACTCACCTAGAGCCAGACATTCTGGAATTCGAAGTCATGTGGGCCTTAGGAAGCATCACTACTAACAAAGCTAGTGGAGGTGATGGAATTCCAGATGAGCTATTTCAAATCCTAAAAGATGACGCTCTGAAAGTGCTGCACTCAATAACCGGCAAATTTGGAAAGCTCAGCAGTGGCCACAGGACTGGAAAAAGTCAGTTTTCATTCCAATCCCAAAGAAAGGCAATGACAAAGAATGTTCAAACTACTGCACAATTGCACTCATCTCACACGCTAGTAAAGTAATGCTCAAAATTCTCCAAGCCAGGCTTCAACAGTACATGCACCGTGAATTTCCAGATGATCAAGCTGGATTTAGAAAAGGTAGAGGAACCAGAGATCAAATTGCCAACTTCCACTGGATTATCGAAAAAGCAAGAGAGTTCTAGAAAAACATCTACTTCTGCTTTACTGACTATGCCAAAGCCTTTGGCTGTGTGCTGCTAAGCTGCTAAGTCGCTTCAGTTGTGTCCGACTCTGTGCGACCCCATAGACGGAAGCCCACCAGGCTCCCCTGTCCCTGGGATTCTCCAGGCAAGAACACTGGAGTGGGCCGCCATTTCCTTCTCCAATGCATGAAAGGGAAAAGTGAAAGTGAAGTCACTCAGTTGTGTCCAACTCTTAGCGACCCCATGGACTGCAGCCTACCAGGTTCCGCTGTCCATAGGATTTTCCAGGCAAGAGTACTGGAGTGGGGTGCCATTGCCTTCTAGCTAGCCTTTGGCTGTGTAGATCACCACAAACTGTGAAAAATTCTTGAAGAGATGGGAATACCAGACCACCTGACCTGCCTCTTGAGAAATCTGTATGCAGGTCAGGAAGCAACAGTTAGAACTGGACATGGAACAACAGACTGGTTCCAAATAGGAAAAGGAGTACATCAAGGCTGTATATTGTCATCCTGCTTATTTCACTTACCTGCAGAGCACATCATGAGAAATGCTGGGCTGGATGAAGCACAAGCTGGAATCAAGATTGCTGGGAGAAATATCAATAAGCTCAGATATGCAGATGACACCACCCTTATGGCAGAAAGTGAAGAAGAACTAAAGAGCCTCTTGATGAAAGTGAAAGAGGAGAGTGAAAAAGTTGGTTTAAAGCTCAACATTCAGAAAACTATGATCATGACAACTGGTCCCATCATTTCATGGAAAATAGATGGAGAAACAGTGGAAACAGTAACAAACTTTATTTTTTTGGGCTCCAAAATCACTGCAGATGGTGACTGCAGCCATGAAATTAAAAGATGCTTACTCATTGGGAGAAAAGATATGACCAACCTAGACAGCGTATTAAAAAGCAGAGACATTATTTTGCCAACAAAGGTCCATCTAGTCAAGACTATGGTTTTTCCAGTAGTTATGTATGGATGTGAGAGTTAGACTATAAAGAAAGATGAGCACGGAAGAATCGATGTTTTTGAACTATGGTGTTGGAGAAGATGCTTGAGAGTCCCTTGGACTGCAAGGAGATCCAACCAGTCCATCCTAAAGGAAATCAGTCCTGAATATTCATTAGAAAGACTGATGTTGAAGCTGAGACTCCAATACTTTGGCCACCTGATGCAAAGAACTGACTCATTGGAAAAGACCCTGATGCTGGGAAAGACTGAAGGCAGGAGGAGAAGGGGACAACAGATGAGATGGTTGGATGGCATCATTGACTCAATGGACATGAGTTTGAGTAAACTCTGGGAGTTGGTGATGGACAGGGAGGCCTGGTGTGCTGCAGTCCATGGGGTCGCAAAGAGCTGGACACGACTGAGAGACTGAACTGAACTGAACTGAACACTGCTGATGAGGTAGTGAATAATTATAGCCTCCAATCCAGAAGAATACAGAAATAGAGAAATATGAGTTTAGTATTTGAGGAAGGGTATACAAGAAGATGGGAACAGTTTCCCTGTTGGAGCTTGAAAGTTTGCAAAGGATGGCTGAGGAGTACTTTTGATAGGTTCATAGGACTAGGGCAACAAAAATTGGAGTCAAGGACTTGTTAATGTTGAGTGCTCAGGTGAATACTTTGGCTTGGGACCCTGAAGGGCTACACTCTACTAACAAAGGTGAAACATAAGCAATCCAGCCCTTCTGTGTGTCCTAGAGAATTTCAGTTCTTGAAATTGATTAAAGGTAATTCTTGATTGCTAAAATCCTTAGATGCCTGGCAAAAGCAGATGGAAAATCTTCTCTGGAGAATGGTAACATTACCCCAGGTCTCAAAATCATTTCACAAACAAATTTTTATACACAATGTGTGGTACACAATAAAAGATAACATGACACAAAATGAGTTAGTTAGCATAGAGAGAATTAGTAGAAACAACAGATCAAAAACAAACAAACAAACAAAAAAAAACCCCAGAAGCTTCAGATATTAAATTAATAAGACACTGTTTTTAATATAACTTCCTTGCCAAGTTCAAGGATATAAAAAATAAAATTAAAAAATTCAGTTGAGAGCTAGAAACTACAAAAAATATTGACATTTGACCCCTGCAAAATATCCTTATCCAAATAATTTTATAAGTAAAAAATATGGCAATTAAAATCAAGAAGTTAATGAATTGATTAAACAGTGTATTAGACACAAATGAAGAAAGAATTGGTGAACTGAAAAGAGAGTTCAGAAGAAAATATCCAAACTTCAGATGGAGAGATAAGGCAAAAGGTGATGAAAAGAAAAAGGAGAAGGAAAACACAAGGAAAGAATGTAAGGGTATAATCTATATTTAAATGAAGTACCAGAAAGAGATAAGAAAATGAAAAGAAGCAATATTTGAAGAGAGAATGGCAGACTTTTTCCAAAAGTTGCTGAAAGACAACAAAGGTTTAAGAAAGAACAACAGGTTTAAGAAACTGGATATAACTGGATTCAGGATAAATAAAATGATATTCATATCTGGATACATAATAATAGAAATGAAAAAACAAACAATTAAAAAGAAGGAAAATAGCCAGGGGAAAAAAAGATAACCACTAAAGTAATAACAGTCTGAGATGTGATCTATCAACTGTATCAGTGAAAATCAGATGGCAATTGTATGAAACCTCTAATGTGCCAATCTAGAATAATTTACCCAATCAAAATATCCTTCCATAGTAAAGATAAAATTTTAAAAATGGAGAGAACTTATTACCAGCAGATAGTATATGAAACCTGAAACTTCCTTTGCTAAGTCACTTCAGTCGTGTCTGACTCTATGCGACCCCACAGACGGCAGCCCACCAGGCTCCCCCATCCCTGGGATTCTCCAGGCAAGAACACTGGGTTGCCATTTCCTTCTCCAATGCATGAAAGGGAAAAGTGAAAGTGAACTCGCTCAGTCGTGTCCGACTCTTAGCGACCCCATGGACTGCAGCCTACCAGGCTCCTCCACCCATGGGATTTTCCAGGCAAGAGTACTGGAGTGGGGTGCCATTGCCTTCTCCGGAAACTTCCTTTAGGAAGAAGGAAAATGATGGTAAATAAAGAGTCAGAGACTAAGGAAGATAAAAAGGAGAATAGAAATGATAAAAATTTGGATAAATATAAGTAAATACTAACTTTATAAAATAATTATCATGACTCAAGTAATTAAAAATATATATGGAGTTGAAACATGACAGTTTCATATATAGCTTATATATTGGGAACAGAGTTAACGGTGTTCAGTATTCCAAGATTGTTTCATTATCTCAGAAGGGAGTAAAAGCATCAACTAAGATTAGATTTTGATAAATTATGTATGAACGTTGAAACCTCTGAAAAATCACTAAAGAATAACAAAAGAACTAATTTCCAAGCTAGTTGAGGAAAACTATGAAATAATAAAAATAATTGATCCAAAATAAAGGAAGAAAGGAGAGAAGGAACATAGAAGAGACAAGATGAATAGAAAAACTGAGTAAAATGGCATATTTTTATTTAAGTAAACCAATGCTTACCTTAAGTAGTAATGAATTGAACATCCCAATTAAAAGAAAAATATTGTCAGGCTGAATTAAAATATACAACTATGTATCTTTATAACAGATTCATCTAAAGCATGTGTGCTATATATTCAGAAAAATTAAAGGTAAAAGAACAAAAGAGGCTCATTTTTACAGAAAGATAAACAATTATAAAAATGTATGAAATTAATCGTAGCCTCAGGAACTTCTTCAAATGCAGGGTGTGCAGGTTCAGTCCCTGGTCAGCAAACTAGGATCCCATATGTTGTGCGGTGTGGCTAAAAAAAGCGACCTCAAAATATACAAAGAAAAAAATTGACAAAACTACTGGAAAAAAACCCCATGATTATAATGAGTAACTGTTATAAGAGAGCAAGCAAAACATAAAACAAAATGAAGCAAGGATATAGAAGAATTGAACAACACAATTAACAATATAGACATGATGGAAATAGATGTAACACTTTACCCAACAACTGCAGAATGCACATTATTTTTAATCACGTACAGAATATTTACAAAGATTGACCACACACAAGCAAATTTCAAAAAATTTCAAAGGATGTTTTCACACCAAAATCGAGTAAGCTAAAAAATATGATGAAAAGATAATTTGAAAATCCCAACATATTAGGCAACTAAAAATACACTTGTAAGTAATCAATATGTCAAAGGAGAAATTATAATACATTGGAAATTAGAAAATATTTTTAAACTTAAAATTTTTGGTAAAAGCAGTGCTTAGAAAATATGCAGTCTTAAAATGCAAAATACTTGGAAAAAATTCTGAAATTCATGACCTAAGTATCTATCTTAAGAAGTTAGAAAATGAATAGCAAAATTAATTCAAATAAAGTAAATAGTAGGAAATAAAATAGAAGCAGAAACTAATGAAGCAGAAAGCAAAAAGATTAAGAAAAAATGTAAAAGACTTGACTAATATGCTAAGAATAAAAAGAGCACAGTTTTGTAAATCATGCAGATATAAAAAAGACAGTAAAAGGGTGTTAAAAATAATTTTATACCAGTAGAATAACAAATGAGGGGAAATAGGTATCAACACATTTCTGAAAAACATATTTAGCCCAATACTGACCCAAAAAGAAAATTTGAATATTCTTACAATTGTTTAAAAATTAATTTTAAACTCAAAATTTTCCTACAAAGTTCCAGGCCCACATAGTATAAGTGGCAAATTCTAAAATATATTTAAAGAAGAAATAGTTCCAGTTTTGTAAAACTCTCCCAGAAAAGTAGAAAAACACTTTTGTGAACTCATTTCCACAAGTTAGTATAACTTTAATCCAAAAGTCTGACAAGGACACTATGAGAAAGGAAGATTAAAGTCAATCTTATTTATAAACATGGATGGACATAACAAATCAAATTCAACAATAATATCCAAAATATATAATAGATCAGTTATATCATAAACTGGTTGGGTCTTCAAAAATTCTAGATTAGATACAATTTGCTAATGAATTAGTATAATTTGTCACATTAATGAAGTTAAGGAGAAAAATATCATTGCAATAGATGCAAAAAAATGAAGCTTCCACTATAATTTAAAATTCTTTTAGTAAACTAGGAGTGGTTTATTGATAGAGGGTTTCTAAAAACCCTTAGAGATATCATCAAATTTGATGATGGTTAAAGGTTGAAAGCTTTCTCTTAAAATGAAAAACAAGACAAGGGTATCTGCTTACCATTGTTTATCTGTCTAATATTGAAATGGAGAGTATACTAGGGAAACTCTTATGTGCATGTAACAGAAGGCCCTATAAAATATGGGTTAAATCATGAGAAAAAATTTTAATCTAACATAACAGTTCAGTTCAATTCAGTTGCTCAGTCATGTCCGACTCTTTGCGACCCCATGGACTGCAGCACACCAGGCTTCCCTGTCCATCACCAACTCCCACAGTTTATTCAAACTCATGTCCATTGACTCAGTGATGCCATCCAACCATCTCATCTTCTGTCATCCCCTTCTCCTTCCACCTTCAATCTTTCCCAGCATCAGGGTCTTTTCCAATGAGTCAGTTCTTCTCATCAGGTGGCCAAAGTTTTGGAGTTTCAGCTTCAGCATCAGTCCTTCCAATGAATATTCAGGACTGATTGATTTCCTTTAGGATGGACTGGTTGGATCTGCTTGCAGTCCAAGGGACTCTCAAGAGTTTTCTCCAACACCACAGTTCAAAAGCATCAATTCTTCGGTGCTCAGCTTTCTTTAACATAACAGGAACTCTGCTAAAAAGTGCCTGGATTTTCCCAGAGGCTTAGTAATGTCATAAAGGATCCAAACTCTCCTCTGTTCCGCTCAGGTTGGTTCTTTGGCTTACCCTTTCATATTTTTCAAGATGACTGCCACAACTTCAGGCATCAGAGACAAAACAATATTTGGCCAAAGAAGAACTGCATTGCATTCATTACCTCCTATTCTCTATTTAACAGCGAGGGAAACCTGTCCTAGGATATCTCTAGCAGGCTTTCTTTACAGCCCATTGGATAGCATTGGATCACAGGCCAATACCTAACCTCAAGGGAAGCCACAAGAATCATCGGTATTTTTGGCCTCTATAGGGATGTAAAGGCTCTGTCAACCAGAAAAAGGCAAAGGAGAATAGGTAGAGAATGTCTTTTGTATAGTGAACAATAATGTCTGCCATAGACAGCTTAAGTAACTCACCCAAGGTCACATTTCTAGTAAGTGGCAGAGCTGGGATTTGAACTGAAGCAGCCTGACACACTCTGAAAGCCTATATATTCTTGGCCTAGTATATGACTTTGAAAACAGTGTACTTTAACTTAATTCTCCATCCAGAACCCATAAAGTCATCTGAATACATTGACTCTCAGTGCTACCCTCAAAGTCTTTATAGTACTCTATTACAGTATTCACAGAAATTGACAGTCATTGAAAAGCTTAAATAAGCTAAAATTCATCTGTTTTTTCACAGAAAAGTTTTAATTTCACAGAGAACTTTTTTAGAAATAATTATTTATAACATTTGGGAATTTTAAAATCAATCTATTATGTGTTTGAAAGAATGTGAGAACAGCTCATCAACTTTGAAAAGCAGTAATATCCATACAAATCACATAAAAGGTTTATAATAAGATTAAGTATCACTAAGCAGAAAAAGAAACACAAAATACAAGCACACATTTAAAAATAAAATGGGTACATCTTAAAATAAATCTTTTCAGCAAAGTTAAAGTAGTAGAAGATGCTTATGCAGGAAAAAAAGTTTTTAAATTGTGAAATCATATTTTTACTTTATAGAACACAAAATTATATGAATACTATTAAAATTACATTATAACAGAACAATTGTACCTATTTATCACCTGTTGTAATAAAAGCAGATACAGCTAATTGATTTAAAATACCCTCAAGTAGTTTTAATTATATAAACAAAAATTAGCTTCTATAAACATGTGTGTGTGCATGTGTATATTTAAAATTGGTAAGCAAAATAACTTCATGAAATTAAGTTACTCGGCCCTAATCATTACTATGAGGCCAGCATCTTTTAGCTTCCATAGTCTATAGTTGTATTTTTATACTGAAACAAGACCACATATTGCAATAAATAATAATTTTTTTTCCAATTTCCAGTACAACTTGGGCAGTATTTTATCTTCACATCTTTGTGGGTATTTCTATGGTTTACAAGTCAAAAATGACTACTCAGCTCTATGCTGTCTATCTCCAAAGGCACTGGCCAGTCTTGCTTGAGATGAGGGAGAATGGGGTAGAAACAGGAGGACTCCTCTACCTGGGTCCCTGCAGGTTATTTTCCACCATCCTAGGTACAGTGCTGAAGTCTGGAGGCCCCAGGGTGAATAAAGGGGAGAACTCAATAAATGGGTCAGTACATTTCTATTGACCTTTGACAACAGTTCTAGGTACTATGGAGAATAGAAACCACCCTATATCTGTGGTTCAGGGGCTCACAATCTATTGTGGGAGACATAATTATATATAAGTAAATAAGTAAGTGGCAGATTACATTAGGCAATTATAGTGATATGTGGAGAAATGAATCCTGACTTGGTAAGAACATGGGGAAATTTCCTAGAAGCAGCAGGAGAGAGTAGCGATAAAGCCATACTGTGCAGTAGGATCAGTTTGAACTAACAAGTATATTGGTGTGTAGAAGGTTTTAAATTGAATGGGTAGAGGATTTCAGAGGAGTATGCTTGAGATCAGACTGGAAAGGTAGGAAACAAACTCCTTACTAAATCCCTTTTATTAATATGTCATGTTTCCCCAATAGAAATCATCACAGGAAGTCTAAGCCCTTACGGTCTTCATGTATTGCCCGAACACTTGCTGTCCCTGTACATCCAATAGTCTAACCCAAATCCCACCCATCCTTGATCTCCAAATCCTTCCATGATGCCCTTTGGAGCTTCTCATTGCCATCAGCAAAGTCCCCTCTATCCTTGATTTCTTTCTCCGAAGGCTCCATCCACATACTTGCTCTAACACAAATCTTGTACTTCTCTAAGAGTAGAGCATCACCCAAGCCTTCTCAAGTGATGGCTGCTCCCACCTCCATCTTGCAAATCACTGGACCTGAAAGTGAGATGGTTGCCCTTTTACTCCTTTTTGTTATTTCCCAACAACCGTTCTTACCTCCTTGCTTAAAAATTCCTCTTCTTTTGATGAATTATATTGGTTTATCACCCTTCACTCCACCACACTGCAGACATCCATGATCCTTCTGGTCACTTTTCCTTATTCACTGAAGATTTTAGCACATCCCTCACTGCTTTTCAAACGTCTACACATGACTCAATGAACTGTCATCATTTTTGGTCATTTCTGTTTCCACACGACTGTTTCATCCCAAATCCTGAAATTTCAGTTCCTCCCTGACCTTCTTCCTGCCTGTGATCTTGTCTTCACTCCTCCTGGTACCTACTTCCATAAAACTTGTCATTATCATACACCCACCACCACCACCACCACCATCCAAACCATCTTATTAATCAGTTTAGGCTTCTGTCACAGAATGCCATAGACTGGGTGGCTTAGAAAAAACACGCATTTCTCACAGTTTGGAGGCTGTGAAGTTCAAAGTCAAGTCCCAGATCAAGGTAGATCCAGTGTTTGGTGAGGGCACTCTTTCTGGTTTGCAGAAGGCATCTTCCTCTTGTATCTTCACACGGCTGAGAGAAAAACCATCTCTCTGGAATCTCTTCTTATAAGGATACTCATCCCATTCAGGAGGGCTCCATCTTCATGACCTTATTCATTTCCAAAGTCTCTACCTCCTAAGACAATTACATTGGGAGTTGGGATTTCAAAGTATGGATTTTGAGGGGACACAACATTCAGTCTGTAGCACTCCCAACAGCAAGCGTTCTACTCTCTAGAGAGCACCACTTAATATCCTTTTAGTTCAGTTCTTCAAACACTAAGATTTTCACAATTCTTTGAGCCCATGGGAACTTTTTTGAGCCCATTGACCTCACCAACTTTTTCAGTTCATCACCCACCTATGTACTCACAACTCTTTTTACCCAGCTTAGGTTCCATTGTTAATTATTTTAAGTCCCTTCAATCTAAACTTAGCTTCTTGCCCTTCTGTCCCCCTGCTGTATTCACTGGAAAAAAATACAAACCATGTTTAAGTCAAATTCTCCATCTTCTCTGCTCCTGGTGCAGCTAAACCCCAAATCATACAGAATGCTCTCGTTTTAAATTTACAGCCACAAATCTTAAGTGGGATCTCCAACATCTGTCAATTCACTTCCTTATTTTCTGAGAATACTTTACAAAAAAATAAAAAAACAGTTTCCTTTGTCCTCAAATGTAAAATTGACTCCTGCTCCACTCATTCACTGTTGGTATCTTTATTTATTTCATTACATGGAAAAGTAATTGGTTAAGAACTTATTTTAAATCTATTAACCAATGACATCTGCACTTACAGCTTTTGCCTTTCCACCTGTTGAAATGGATAAATCGTCTAGACTCCCTTGTAAGTCAAGTAATCCAGTTGTACATGGACCAGTAGCCCAGGTATGCAGGTGAGGATCTTCTCACCTACCCTCAGACTTGGCTTCTGTCATTAGCCCTTCTTTTTTCTGAATTATCATTTTTTCCGTAACACTTTTCTTATTTTTATTAGTGCCTTAGAAAATGAAGCAAAACAAAAAACCTTACACATTCCCATGCAGATACTGCTCCCCTTTATAATAAAATTCTTCAAGAGATGTCCTTAAATGCATTGCCACTCCTTCATCTCCTATATTCTTTTTTTAAAATTATAGTTGATTTATAATGTTGTGTTAGTTTCAGGTATACAGCAAAGTTATTCAGTCATATATATTCTTTTTCAGATTCTTTTCTATTATACGTTATTACAGGATATTGAATAGAGTTCACTGTGCTATGCAGTAGGCCCTTGTTGGTTATCTATTTTACATACAGCAGTGAATATCTGTTCATCCCAAACTCCTAATTTCTCCCTCACCCTTTCCACTTTGTTAAGCATTAGTTTGTTTTCTATCCCTGAGTGTACTTCTGTTTTGCAAATAAGTTCATTTGTATCATTTTTTAATATTCCACATATAGGTGATATCATATGGTATTTGTCTTTCTCTTTCTTCACTAAATATGATAATCTCTGGGTCCATCCATGCTGCTGCAAATGGCATTACTTCATTCTTTTTTATGGCTGATTTATATTCTATTATATATATATACATATATATATACCACATCTTTCTTATACATTCATCTATTGGTGGACATTTAGGTTGCTTTCATGTCTTGGCTACTATAAATAGACTTCTATATTCTTTGACCCATTACAATCAAGCTTTAGTCTTTAGACCAGGTCTAAAACAAGGTCCCTATAAACTCAGTTTTGTCAAATGTAGTCATTCCTTTTAAAAAGTGTGTTTCCAATTTAAAAAGTAAGGATAACTCGGCAGTAGAGTTTGGTCGAGAAGAGCCTTGCTACTAAGTATGATTCATGAACAAGCAACATCTACATCTCTTGGGATCCTACTAGAAGTGCAGACTCTCATGTCCCATCCAAGACCTTGGGCAACCTCTCTGAGCCTCAGTCTATCTCTAAAATGGATAACAGTCAAGTCTCAATCCCTGCCTTACTCAGTCTTGCTGCAGAAGCTGACTGGTTGGTTCTTCCTTCTTCAACTGCTTTGTTTACTTGGCTTCTAGGATGACACATGGTCCTAGCTTGCCTCTAACCTTAACTGCAACTCTTAGTCAGATTCTTTTGAATTCTTCTACGTCTTGACCTGTAATTGTTGGATTGCTCATGATATTCTTTTTCACAGTTTCCTAACCATCACGAACACACAAACTATAAATATTTCCATGATGTGATTCCTGAAGTCTCTGGACCATCACTTGAAGCTTCAGGCAATACTGTCTATTTGCT
Organism: Bos taurus; assembly: GCF_002263795.3. Lineage (NCBI taxonomy): Eukaryota > Metazoa > Chordata > Mammalia > Artiodactyla > Bovidae > Bos > Bos taurus. Next base: position 35,264,219 of record NC_037332.1, read on the forward strand.
TTTTCACGTGTGTGAGTGTGTGTGTGTGTGTGTGTGTGTGTGTGTGTGTGTGTGTTCCATCACCAGGTTGTTTCCAGTTCTTTGCATCTCCATTGACTGTAGCCCACCAGGCTCCTCTGTTCGTGGAATTTTCCAGGCAGGAATACTGGAATGGGGTTTTCATTTCCTCCTCCAGGGATCTTCCCAACCCAGGGATCAAACCAGCATCTCTTGCATCTCGTGCATTGGCAGGTGGATACTTTACCACTGCTCCAGCTGGGGAGCTTGTTTTTCAAGTGTACAAGTAGTATAATTTTTTATGTGGGCCACTGCATGAAAATGATTAGAAAGTACTTTCAGGATGATCACACCCAATTGCTTGGTTTTAAATACCACTTATAGGGAACTCCTTGGCAGTCCAGTTGTTAGGAGCGCCCACTTCCACCACAGGGGGCAAGAGTTTGATTCCTGGTTGGGGAACTAAGATCCCCATGCCACGTGGCATGGCCAAAATAAATAAATAAAAATAAGTAAATACTATTTATATATTGATGATTTTCAAATTTGTATTTCTAACCTCAACTTTCCCCTGAACTCCAAGCTCCTGTATCTAGTTTCCTATGAAATACCTTCACTTCTATGTCTAATAGGTCATCCCTAACTAAAACTACCAAAACTGATCTCCTCGCACCTCATGGAATCTCATGGCATTCAGGGAAAATGAAAAAAGGAGGAATTCTTGACTTACATATTTACAGAAGCAAATATGGGAACTAAATTCAAAACAGTCCCCAAATATGACCACTTCAGGGGTTTCCTCATAGCTCAGTGGGTAAAGAATCCGCCTGCAACGCAGGAGACCCCAGTTTGATTCCTGGGTTGGAAGATCCTATGGAGAAGGGAAAGGCTGCCCACTCCAGCATTCTGGTCTAGAGAATTCCATGGACTGTATAGTCCTTGGGGTTGCAAAGAGTCAGACACGACTGAGTGACTTTCATCTTCAGTTTCATGACAACTTCTCATTGCCTCTACTACCTCTACCCTATTCCACACCACCATTACCCTTACTTAAATGTATACGATTCCCTTCCAATTTCCCTACTTAGAGGATTGAGTGACTATTGGACAATGTAAACAAATCACCTAATTGCCCTGCTCCTGACTTTCCATTGGTTGCCCATCACTTAGAATAAAAAAGTCCTTTGGATGCTTATTAATCTATACATGATCTGGCTTCAGGTTCTCTCTCCAAGATCAATTCCCCTCTCTCCCCAGCCAACCACGTCCCATCCATACTGGTCTCCTTGCCTGTGTGCGTGCTTAGCTGCTTCAGTCATGTCCAATTCTTTGTGACCCTACAGACTGTAGGCCACCAGGTTCCTCTGTCCATGGGATTCTCCAGGCAAGAACACTGGAGTGGGTAGCCATGTCCTTCTCCAGGTGATCTTCCTGGCCCAGAGATTGAACCTGCATCTCCTGCACTGCAGGTGGATTATTTTACCCACAGAACTACCTGGATAGCCCCACTGTTCTCCTTGCTGCTGCTGCTGCTAAGTCGCTTCAGTCGTGTCCGACTCTGTGTGACCACATAGACAGCAGCCCACCAGGCTCCCTCGGCCCTGGGATTCTCCAGGCAAGAATTCTGGAGTGGGTTGCCATTTCCTCCTCCAATGCATGAAAGTGAAAGTGAAGTCGCTCAGTCGTGTCCGACTTGTAGTGACCCCATGGACTGCAGCCCACCAGGCTCCTCCATCCATGGGATTTTCCAGGCAAGAGTACTGGAGTGGGGTGCCATTGCCTTCTTCCACTGTTCTCCTTACTGTTCTTCAAAACCAAGTGTGCACTCATCTCAGGCCCACGTTCCTTAGCTGCTAATCCTTTGTCCTAGATATTTTCAAGATTTGTGTCCATTCAGAAATTTGTCAAGATATTATCACCTTCTTAGATTGGCCTTTACAAAAGTTCCAACCAAAATAACTTGGCACTCCTCCCCTCACTTTGCTTTATTTTCTTAGTAGCGGTCAATTTTACCTGCCAACACAATTTATATTTATTTATTTTTTGTTGTTTGTTTTCACTTGAGAAAGTTCTGAGACACAGGAAGCACTTGTTTTGTTTACTTCTGAGTTCTCAGTACCTAGAACAATACCAGGCTACCAATGCAGCTCAGTAAATGTTCATCTAGTTAATTTTGAGTGAAGAAATGTTGTATGATACATTGGCATGGAGGTGTGGTTGGAGAAAATACAGGTAAGAAGCAAGGAATGTGGCTGGGATGCTTTTTGCAATAATTCAGGTCAGGGATAAGACTTGGTGCTAAAACAGAGCATTGGAAATAGTTTTCAAAAGAAAGCAGGAAAAAACATACAAGCTTGAAAACCCAACACGAGTCATTTTGATGCCCTCCTGGGATTAAAAAGTTGAATGAGGTGTCATGATGAGGTGACACTCAGGTAGTTAAACATTGTATTCAACATGTATATTATCATATATAATGTGGCATATATGGAGAGAATAATACAAGTTTCCTCTTTGAGAAAGAAAAAATATGAAATCAGAAATCTGAGTCTCCCTTTAAGAACCAAATCAGCTTTTATTAAAGGGAGGTGATGAATTAAAGAGTACTTTGTTTATTCAGATACTTTCTTGTAAAATGTGTATGTATTAAGGAGGCTAAATTTGGCTAGCTAACTAAACACATTTTAAGATTAAATTTGAATGCTCTGTACTTTATCATAAGTGACATATTTCTTTGTTAAATTTCCTGCCATTCAATGTAAAGAAAAAGGAACTTTTTAATTAGATGTTATCATCATTATAACAGAGCTTGTCTTTTATAAACTGTTGTTCTTAGCTTTTTAATAGATGCCAAGATTTGAGAAATATAAATAGTAAAAAAGTAATAACAATGGCTACTGCAGGCAATAGGAATAGTCTATAAATTATACTTATTAATGGTTACTTCAGAAACAATGGAATTTAACATAAATTACTTTATAAAAATATTTTCCTGTCTAGAATTCAGCTCTTCAGTCTCCAGCACTCTAAGAACTTCCATACAATTCCTTGTATCTGAAACAGCAGTTTGATTTACTGATACAGCTTTTTGCAGCAAGTTCATATTAAATAACATGTTCATCTGTTTCAAAACATGTTATAAAACACAATAGTAAGCTTTGTTTTTTTTTACTATTCAACATAAGCAATGTACCTACGGGTAGGAATGAACAGAACCGACAGACTGGCATCATGCACATGGAGCTGTATATTCACATGAACAGAATTGATGACCAAGCTGCATTCACCTGGAGCTTAATAAGGTGCAGAGGACAGCCATTAAATGAAAAACAAATCATCTGATTACACTTAAATACAATCTTTGGGGTACTCTGAAAGTGGATAACATGAGTTTAACCTCAGCTGACTGTAAGATTAGGGAACTCAGGGAAGGTTTCCCAAGGAAATGACACTTAAGCTCAGACTAAAAAGGCAAGCCTGCATTTTCTAGGTGAAGCTGAGAATGAGGCTTTCTGGCAGCAGGAAGAGAATGTGAAAAGGCTCAGGGATAGGAAGGAAAACAAAACACCTTCAAAGGAACCAAAGAAAGAGCAGTAACCCAGGGGAAACTGATTGAGATGCCAGGAGGCAGATCATCCAGGGCTTAGAAGAACATGTACCATTCTGAAAAAGAGAATTGAAAACCATGAAGAGTTTTAAGCAGGTGAGTTATATAACTAGATTAATACTTTATAAAAATATTAATCTGGTTCCTATTGAAAAACAAAGCATTTCCATTTTTGGTATATGGTGTCTTAAAATCCCTACTCCTATAAAACAATTAAAAATTATGGGGTAAAATATGACCTGTTCACTTGAAATATATAGCTTGGGTTTCAGTTTCAATTGCTTAATTTGCATCTTCCCAAAGTCTCATCTTAGCAAGGCTGGAAAAATTGGAACAAGCAGCCACAAAGTATCTCTAGAGTGATACACATTAAAGTCAGATCACAGTGGGGGCTTCCCTGGTGGCTCAGACGGTAAAGCGTCTGCCTGCAATGCGGGAGACTTGGGTTCGATACCTGGGTCGGGAAAATCCCCTGGAGTAGGAAATGGCAACCCACTCCAGTACCTTTGCCTGGAAAATTTGATGGATGGAGGAACCTGGTAGGTTACAGTCCATGGGATCGCAAAGAGTCAGACACTACTGAGCAACTTCACTGGTTCATAGTGGGTTTCTCTAAGATACAACTCCATTAAAAATGACCTCATGATCAAATGCTGCAATACATAAGGAAGCAATCTAGCAAAAGCAAATTTCATGTGACACATTAAAAACAGATATGGAAGTTTAGGATCTTCAGATAACAGAATTATTAACAGAACCCATAAAATAAGTATTCTTAAATTGTTTAAAGACATTTAAAAGAATGAAAATATAAGAAAAGATCACTACAGTATTACAAAAGACCATGAAGATTTAAAAATAGAATTTTAAAAATTAAAGTTGAAAATATAATCATTTAAGTAAAAATTTCACTAAATCAAATAGCAAATATTTAATTTGTTGAAATAGTGTCTAGAATATAGATATAAGGAAATTACCTAGAAGACTGAAGAAATGAAAAGATGAAAATGTAAATAAGAGAAATGGAAAATCAAGCAAAAAATGTCTGGAATTGGTCCAATAGGATTTTAGAAAAGACAGATTAAAGAACAGTTTGAAGAGAAGTTACATTTAATGAGATAATAGCTGAGAATATTTTAGAATCGATCCACTATATGAATCATCATATTCAGGAAGCACTACACATTCTGAAAAGGATTTTTCAAAAAGGGTAAAAAGTAATCATTAGATATATTATAGTGAAAACTTAAAAGCAAGCAAGCAAGAAAAGATAGATTATAGACATACATTAGAGATATTACAGATTCAATTCCAACCACTGCAATAAGCAAATATTTTAATCAAGTGAGTTTCACGAACTCCTTGGTTTCTAAGTGCCTATAAACATTATGTTTACACTATACAAACTAGTATATGAAGTGTGCAACTATAAATTCAAGGTTTGTGGCAAGCTTGAATCAGGCAAATCTATTGGTGCCATTTTAAAAACAGCATGTGCTCCCTTTGTGTCTCTGTCACATTTCGGCAAACTGCAATTTTTTAGACATAATGCTATTGTATACTTAATAGACTACAGTGTGGTGTAAATGTAACTTTTATATTCAGTGGGAAGCCAAAAAATTTATGTAACTTATTTTATTGCCTATTCACTGTATTGTCACCACAATGAAACTGAATCCACAATATCTCTGAGGTATGACTGTAATTCTTTTAGTCTGGTAAAACAATCTATTTCTTAACTAACAAAAGGCAGTCTGGCTATTTAAGAAAGACATAGGAAATTGTTTCCTTAATTAGGAATTATTAAGGCATTATTTCTTTAACTAGGCCTAGCTTTGAGAAATCTTCTAGTAAATATACTTTTACTTATATTTATTTGTCTCTGTTGGCCTTCCCTGGTGGCTCAGCTGATAAAGAATCTACCTGCAATGCGGGAGGCCTGGGTTTGATCCCTGGGTTGGGAAGATCTCCTGGAGGAGGGCATGGCAAGCCACTCCAGTATTCTTGCCTGGAGAATCTCCGTGGACAGAGGAGCCTGGTGAGCTATAGTCCATGGGGTCGCACAGAGTCGGACACAACTGAGCGACTATGCACATTTGTCTCTCAGTTGTTTGATATGTTCGTCCAGAGTCTTAAATGTTCCTGTACTTCTAGATTGTCCAATTTGTTGGTGTATAACTGTTACAGTATTCTGATTTTTTTTCCTGTGTTATTGGTTGATATTCTATCTCATTTCTTACTTTGTTTATTTGGATCCTCTCTTTTTTCCCTTAATGAGGCTGACTATAGGAATACTAATTTTATTTTTTTTTAAATTACTGGTTTCATTGATTTTTTCTATCATTTTTTTTGTCTCTTTTATTTACTTTTTTTCTGGTCTTTACCATTTCCTTCCTTCTGCTGACTTTGGGGTTTGTTCCTTCTTTTTCTAATTTTTTAAAATTGTAGGTTAGATTGTTCATTTGCAATTTTCTTGTGTCTTGAGGCAGGACTGTAGTGCTATAAAATTTTCTCTTAGAACTGCTGTATCCTATATAGAACTAACACCCCAAAAATATCCTTTTCATTATAGAGGACTGGAATGCAAAAGTAGGAAGTCAAGAACACCTGGAGTAACAGGCAAATTTGGCCTTGGAGTACAGAATGAAGCAGGGCAAAGGCTAATAGAGTTTTGCCAAGAGAATGCACTGGTCATAGCAAACACCATCTTCCAACAACACAAGAGAAGGCTCTACACATGGACATCACCAGATGGCCAACACCGAAATCAGATTGATTATATTCTTTGCAGCCAAAAATGGAGAAGCTCTACAGGGTCAGCAAAAGCCAGACCTGGAGCCAACTGTGGCTCACATCATGAACTCCTTATTGTCAAATTCAGACTTAAATTGAAGAAAGTGGGGAAAACCACTAAAACCATTCAGGTATGACCTAAATCAAATCCCTTATGATTATACAGTGGAAGTGAGAAATAAATATAAGTGACTAGATCGGATAGACAGAGTGCCTGATAAACTATGGACAGAGGTTTGTGACATTGTACATGAGACAGGGATCAAGACCATCCTCAAGAAAAAGAAATTCAAAAAAGCAAAATGGCTGTCTGAGGAGGCCTTATAAATAGTTGTGAAAAGAAGAGAAGTGAAATGCAAAGAGAAAAGGAAAGATATACCCATTTGAATGCAGAGTTCCAAAGAACAGCAAGGAGAGATAAGAAAGCCTTCCTCAGTGATCAATGCAAAGAAATAGAGGAAAACAATAGAATGGGAAAGACTAGAGATCTCTTTAGGAAAATTAGAGATACCAAGGGAACATTTCATGCAAAGATGGGCTCAATAAAGGACAGAAATGGTATGGACCTAACAGAAGCAGAAGATATTAAGGAGAGGTGGCAAGAATACACAGAACTGTACAAAAAAGATCTTTACGACCCAGATAATCACAATGGTGTGATCACTCACCTAGGGCCAGATATCCTGGAATGTGAAGTCAAGTGGGCCTTAGGAAGCATCACTATGAACAAACCTAGGGGAGGTGATGGAATCCCAGTTGAGCTATTTCAAATCCTGAAAGATGATGCTCTGAAAGTGCTGCACTCAATATGTCAGCAAATTTGGAAAACTCAGCAGCCGCCACAGGACTGGAAAAGGCCAGTGTTCATTCCAATCCCAAAGAAAGGCAATGCCAAAGAATGCTCAAACTACTGCACAACTGCACTCATCTCACACGCTAGTAATGTTCAAAATTCTCCAAGTCAGGCTTCAGCAATACGTGAACTGTGAACTTCTAGATGTTCAAGCTGGATTTAGAAAAGGCAGAGAAACCAGAGATCAAATTGCCAACATCCACTGGATCATCGAAAAAGCAAGAGAGTTCCAGAAAAACATCTATTTCTGCTTTATTGACTATGCCAAAGCCTTTGACTGTGTGCATCACAGTAAACTGTGGAAAATCCTGAAACAAACGGGAATCCCAGACCACCTGACCTGCCTCTTGAGAAACCTGTATGCAAGTCAGGAAGCAACAGTTAGAACTGGACATGGAACAACAGATTGGTTCCAAATAGGAAAAGGAGTACGTCAAGGCTGTATATTGTCACCCTGATTATTTCACTTACATGCAGAGTACATCATGAGAAACACTGGGGTGGATGAAGCACAAGCTGGAATCAAGATTTCAGGGAGAAACATCAATAATCTTAGATATGCAGTTGACACCACCTTTATGGCAGAAAGTGAAGAACTAAAGAACTTCTTGATGAAGGTGAAAGAGGAGAGTGAAAAAGTTGGTTTAAAGCTCAACATTGAGAAATGTTCATGTCATCTGGTCCGATCACTTCATGGCAAATAGATGGGGAAACAGTGGAAACAGTAACAGACTTTATTTTGGGGGGCTCCCAAATCATGGCAGATGGTGACTGCAGCCATGAAGTTAAAAGACGCTTACTTCTTGTAAGGAAAGTTATGATCAACCTAGGAGGCATATTAAAAAGGAGACACATTACCATGTCAACAAAGGTCTGTCTAGTCAAGACTATTGTTTTCCTAGTAGTCATGTATGGATGTGAGAGTTAGACTATAAAGAAAGCTGAGCACCAAAGAATTGATGCTTTTGAACTGTGGTGCTGGAGAAGACTCTTGAGAGTCTCTTGGACTGCAAGGAGTTCCAACCAGTCCATTCTAAAGGAGATCAGTCCTGGGTGTTCATTGGAAGGACTTATGTTGAAGCTGAGACTCCAATACTTTGGACACCTGATGCGAAGAGCTGACTCTTTTGAAAAGACCTTGATGCTGGGAGGGATTGGGGGCAGGAGGAGAAGGGGATGACAGAGGATGAGATGGCTGGATGGCATCACAGACTCAATGGACATGAGTTTGGGTAAACTCTGGGAATTGCTGATAGACAGGGAGGCCTGGTTTGCTGCAGTTCATGGGATCGAAAGAATCGGACACAACTGAGCGAGTGAACTAAACTGAACTGATATAGATTTTGGAAAGTTGTGTTTTAATTTTAATTTTCTCAAGGTAGTTTCTGATTTTCTTTTTGGTTTCTTTGTTGACCCACTAGTTTTTTAGTAACATGTTGTTTAGTCTCATGTTTATTTTTTTCCTATTTTTCTTTCTGTAATTGATTTCTAGTTTCACATCAATGCAGATGTAAAAATGCTCGATATTATTTCTATCCTCTTAAATTGGTTGAGACTTGTTTTGTGACCAATCATTTGATTATCCTGGAGAAAGTTCTGTGTGCATGTGAAAAAATGTGTATTCTGCTGTTTTTGGATAGAATGTGTGATAGATATCTATTAAGTCCAATTGGTCTTATGTGTCATTTAAGACCACCGTTTCCTCACTGATTTTCTCTCTGGAGGATATGTCCATTGATGTAAGTGGTATGTTAAAGTCCCTACTATCATTGTATTACTTTCAGTTTCTCCCTTTATGTCTACTAATATTTGCCGTATATATTTACATGCTCCTATATTAGGTGAATGTTATATGCTCTTCTTGTACTAATTCCTTTGTAATTATATAACACTCTCCTTTGTCTTTTGTTATAGGTTTTGTTTAAAAGTACATTTTGTCTGACCTGAGTATTGCTATTACAACTTTAATTTGTTTCCACTTGCATGAAATATTTTTTCTATCCTCTCATTTTCAGTCTAAATTTGTCTTGAGCTCTAAAGAGTCTCTTGTAAGGAGCACACTGATGGGTCTTGTTTTTTCATCCAATCAACGACTATATGTCTTTTGATTGGGATATTTATTCCATTGATATTTAAAGTGATTGTTGATAGGTATATACTTAGTGTCATTTTATTACTTGTTTTTTGGTTGTTTTTAATTTTTCTCTGTTTTTTTCTTCTTTTAGCTTTTTCCTTTGTAGTTTGATGATTTTCTTTAGTGGTATGCTTGTGTTCATTTCTTTCTATTTTTGTGTGTATTGTAGGTTTTTGACTTGTGATTACTATGGGATTCAGAGTGACTGAACTGAACTGATAACAATATTTACTTGTTCTAAAGTGATTTAGAAGGCAATGGCACCCCACTCCAGTACTCTTGCCTAGAAAATCCCATGGATGGAGGAGCCTGGAAGGCTGTAGTCCATGGGTCACTGAGGGTCTGACACAACTGAGCGACTTCACTTTCACTTTTCAGTTTCATGCATTGGAGAAGGAAATGGCAACCCACTCCAGTGTTCTTGCTTGGAGAATCCCAGGGATGGGGGAGCCTGGTGGGCTGCCATCTATGGGGTCGCACAGAGTCGGACATGACTGAAGCGACTTAGCAGCAGCAGCAGCAAACTGATTTTAACTTCAAATACATTTTAAAAGATCTACCTTTCTGGCTTACTTCACTCTATATAATAGGCTCCAGTTTCATCCGCCTCATTAGAGGGAGAGGGTGGGTTGATTTGGGAGAATGGCATTGAAACATGTATAATATATATGAAATGAATCGCCAGTCCAGGTTCGATGCATAATACTGGATGCCTGGGGCTGGTGCACTGGGACGACCCAGAGGGATGGTACGGGGAGGGAGGAGGGAGGGGGGTTCAGGATGGGGAACATGTGTATACCTGTGGCAGATTCATGTTGATGTATGGCAAAACCAATACAATATTGTAAAGTAATTAACCTCCAATTAAAATAAATAAATTTATATAAAAAAATAACAAAAATAAAAAATAAAAGATCTACCTTTTTTTCTACTGCCCTCTCCTGCATTTTGTGTTTTTGATGTCATATTATACATCTTCATATTTATCCCTTACTATTATTATAGCTGTGGTTGATTTTACAATTTTTATATCTTTGTCCTAGCTTTTCAAAATGGTTGATTCACAACCTTTACTATATATTTATCTTTACTTTTGGGGTATATCTTTACTATATATCTATCTTTCCTTACTTATAAATCTTTGTTATTGTAACCTTTTCTTTTCCACTTGGAGAAGACTCTATAGCACTTCTTTATGGTTTGGTTTAGTACTGAGGAACTGTTTTAGTTTTTGCTTATCTGAGAAGTTCTTTATCTCTCCTTCAATTATGAATGATAATCTTGCCATATAGAATATCCTAGGTTATTGGATTTTGTATCAAGTCTCTTGCTTTTGTTCTGCAAAGTTCTTACAGAAAACTCAGCTGATAGTCTTATTAGAGTTCCCTTCTATGTGATTGTTTTTCTCTTGTTGCCTTTAGAATTCTCTTTTTAACTTCTGGTATTTTAATTATGTCTTGGTGTGGGTCTTCTTGGGTTCATCTTATTTGGGATTCTCTGTTTCCTGTACCTGGATATCTCTTTCCTTCTTCAGGATCAGGATGCTTTCAGTCATAATTTCACTGAACGCATTTTTGACCATTTTCTCTCTTGCTCTTCTGGGACTCCTATAACGCATAAGTTGGTATGCTTGTTGCTGTCCAAGGGGTCCCTTAAACTTTTCTCATTTTGTAAAAGTTGTTTTTCCTTTTGCTATTCTGATTGGGTGAGTTCCATAATTCTACCTTTTAGAGCATTTATGCATTCTTTTGTGTCATCTAATCTGATGTTAATTCTTTTAGTTTATTTCTCATTACAGCTATTTTACTCTTCAGTTCTGACTGGTTCTTTTTTTATATTGTCTAGTTATTCTCACTGTGTTCGTATATTATTTTTCCAAGTTCAGTTAATATTCTTATTACTGCTTTGAACTCTTTATCTGATAAAATTTTTATCCCTCTTTCATTAGGGTTTGTTTTTTTTTAATCAGGTTTTCTTTCTTGTTCTTTCATTTAAGAATATCTTCTGTCTTGACATTTTGTTTAACTTTCTCTGTCTACCTATCCTAGTCTTAGATAGGTGCCCCTCTATGGGAGCTTTTGATGCAGTCTGTGTGTGCCCACTGGCTTTGGAGGAAAGCTAATTATGAAGTGAGCACAGGTCACATCTTCCCCGGGGTGTGCTGTCAGCTACCACCTTGGTGGGAGGCAGCAACAAAGATGGAGGGGCTAGAGCTACAGCCAGGTGTGATCCAGGGCTTCTCTGATGCCCAGTGGTAGTCCCTATCTTATCAAGTATAAGGGCAGGGCTCGAGGTGCTGGAGCAAAATCCCTAAAGGAACTGGATTTCTCTTATGTTGGTGATTGCAGTCTCTACCTTAGCTGATTAAGTGGCAGTGGGCCTAAGGGCATGGGACTCACTTCTGTGTTGGTTTCACTTTTTCCCTGTTGTGTGTGCTTTGGTTAGAGGTTGGGTCAGGACCACAGGGGTTGATGTCACACTACTGAGCTGGTTTCACTCCTGCTGGCAAAGTCAGTCTCTGTCCTGGAGCTATGTGCACTCCTCCTAAATGCAGGTAGGGATGTGTGTGCTGGCAATGGCTACCTTCTCTCTGATAGGAGATAGGGTCATGTCCAAGCTGGCTCTGTTCCCTCTAAGTTTACACACTGCCATTGGCAATGGCAGCCTTTGCCCTAATGGAGAGCAGCACTGGGAGCAAGATGGGCAGGATCATGTGCTTGGTACAGGCTTAGAGGCATGCTGGGGCTGTCCTAACAAACCAGCCAGAGCACCAGCAGTTTTCAATGTGCTGCTTCTGCATTGTTGCTGGGAGTAAGGAAGCATGCGTATGCTCTTCAAGAGCAGAGTCTCCATTTCTTAGTAGCTTCTGGTAAGCCTCACTAGTTTTCAGTCCAGCTAAGGAGATTTGCCTTCCAGGTGTTGGACCCCAATGCTGGGGTGTCTTATATGTGGCCTGAACCCCTTGCTCCCTGGAGAAGATCCCTTAACCTGTGGTATCCCTCTCCTTCCCTGGGTCCCCCAACAGGTGTGCAGATTCCAAGCAGATTGCTTCTCTTCCCTTCCTCCCAGATTCCATGGGAATCTTTCTGTAGGGCTTTGGTTAGAGAAGACCCTTTCTGCCAGTCTCTAGGTTGTTCCAACAAGAGCTGCTATGCATGTTGCTGTATTTTTGATGAATTCATGGAGGGAAAGGAGGTCAGTGTCCTCCTAACTCTGTCATCTGGCTCTCTACCTGCCCTGACATTAAGCCTAAATTAATAGGATTCTCCCTGGTGGCTCAGAGGTAAAGAATCTGCCTGCAATGCAGGAGACTTAGGTTTGGTCCCTGGGTTGGAAAGACCCCATGGAGGAAAGGGCAACCCATTCCAGTATTCTTGCCTGGGAAATCCCTGGCAGGCTGCAGTTCATGGAGTCAGGGTCACAAAGAATTGGACATGACTGAAGCCAAAAAAGGTCTGTCTATGGTTTTTCCAGTGGTCATGTATGGATGTGAGAGTTAGACTGTGAAGAAAGCTGAGTGCCAAAGAATTGATGCTTTTGAACTGTGGTGTTGGAGAAGACTGCAAGGTGATCCAACCAGTTCATTCTAAAGGAGATCAGTCCTGGGTGTTCATTGGAAGGACTGATGTTGAAGCTGAAACTCCAATACTTTGGCCACCTCATGTGAAGAGTTGACTCATTGGAAAAGACTCTGATGCTGGGAGGGATTGGGGGCAGGAGGAGAAGGGGACAACAGAGGATGAGATAGCTGGATGGCATCACCGACTCGATGCACATGAGTTTGGGTGAACTCCAGGAGTTGGTGATGGACAGGGAGGCCTGGCGTGCTGTGATTCATGGGGTCGCAAAGAGTCAGACACGACTGAGCGACTGAACTGAACTGGAGTGATTAAACACAATAACAACAATAAAATAGGGTCAAAATGCCAATTTAATATTTTGTGAAAATTAATAAAAGTTACTAACTTAGTAAGACTAATCAAGAGAAAATAAAAAGAAAATAAAAAGATTTATTTAAATCATATTATGAATAAAAAGAAATATACTTAGAAATTTCACAGAATATAAACATAAAAAAGTATATTATATTTTTTGCCTATAAAATTGCAGTTAATACATTTCTAGGAAATACAACTTACTAAAGGTGACTCAAGAAAAATATAGAAAACCAGTGTAATCCAGTAGTTAAAATCTCCCTCCACCAAACACACACAAAAACACCTGATCTATTAAGTTTACGGAAAAGTCTTCACCAGGCTTTCTTAAAAAATAATTTCAATTCATATAATTCCAGAAAATAGAAAAAAGAAGAGAGAATCTAAAAAGGGCAACATAGGAATGCAAAATCATTGGCCAATCTGACTCATGAATATAGGTGCAAAAATTCTAAACAAAATATCTGTAAACTAAATCTAGCTATGTATACAGCAGAGTTGAGTTTATCTTGGGAATTAATTGTAGTTTTGGTCTCATGGATCTCTTTAGCAGTTTATCATAGGTAAAGCCTATGGAACTATTCTCAGAAAAATGTTTCATAAAGTAAAGTCTATAGGGTAAAAAAGGAAAATAAGTATGTTGAAAAACAGTTATCAAAATATAGAAAAGGAAACCCGTGATATAGGAAATATATAATTTTCCTATTATATATTAAATAATGACAGGGCCTAGTAGTGAGTCTAATAACTATCAAAATTTTGAGGTAGCAGTAAGTGTAAGTCATATTTCAAGATATCTACAGCAAATGCATTTTGATATAAAAGTATTTGTGACTTCTATTGGCACAGATACTGATTGTTTCATTGTGGTTTGTTGCTTACATTCATAATTGAAGGAAATGCTAAATTTCAGTTAAAGAATAATGAGAAGAAAGATACAATTTTTTCCCACCTAAGTTATTCTGAGTTCTGCAATGAGCCTGAAAACCCCAGGTTAAAATTATAGTTCAGATAGGAATCTTGGCTAGAGACATTTGAGGAATCTCATCATGGAGCTAGAGGTTGCACAGAGATGCATATTTAGAGCAATCAATGAGAGTGTAAAGTATTAGAAAAGACATTCCTATGGAACACTAAAATTTAAGAGACCCTAATCCTATCAGAGTTGGACTGAGAGTTGGACTATAAAGAAAGCTGAGTGCCGAAGAATTGATGCTTTTGAACTGTGGTGTTGGAGAAGACTCTTGAGAGTCCCTTGGACTGCAAGGAGATCCAACCAGTCCATCCTAAAGGAAATCAGTCCTGAATATTCCAATGAATATTCATTGGAAGGACTGATGCTGAAGCTGAAACTCCAATACTTTGGCCACCTGATGCAAAGAGCTGACTCATTCGAAAAGACCCTATTGCTGGGAAAGATTGAAGGCAGGAGGAGAAGGGGATGACAGAGGATGGGATGGTTGGATGGCATCACCGATTCAACGGACATGAGTTTGAGTAGACTCCGGGAGTTGGCAATGGACAGGGAGGCCTGACATGCTACATTCCATGGGGTTGCAAAGGGTCAGACATGACTGAGTGACTGAAATGAACTGAACTGAACTGAATCCTATCAGAGGAAGGGACACTGATGAATAGAATGAGATGTTCAAAATGTAAGTGGAAAATTAGAAGAGACTGGAACCAAAATGTTAAAGAAGGAACTGTTTCTAGGAGAAGGAAATGGTTATAAGCATCATCAGCTTAAAAGAAATCAAGAGGATTTCAAGAAGGATCCACTTTGACCATTGGGTGTAGAAAAAAAAAATCACTGATGACTCAGGCATGATCAGGTCTGTAGGATAAGAGAGGAAATCAGGTTACAGTAGTTTGAGAAGTGAATGGGGGTGGGGAGAGAGTTAGAAAGTAGACAAGCCTTTCTAGAAGGTAAACTTGAAGTCAAAAAGAGAGAGAAATGCTAGAGAAGAATCTCTAAAGTTAATGATGAGCTTTGTTTTGTCAGATGGAAGAAACCTGAGCATGTTTAAATATAGATAGAGAAGACTCCAAAGAAAGGGACATATTAACTGGACATCCAAGATGTTTCATTCACACGTCTACTTGTCTGTATGTGTCTTAGTGTCTATCTGTATCTCTCTGATACTGCCTTCTGCCAGCTCTCCTCTCTCTAAACGGCACTGCATTTTCTAGATCCTCTTCACATGGCTTGAGCTTGTCTTGCATGAAGGTCTTTGGAAGGCACACTTCTATGATGACTTGTTTCCAAGAAGCAAGAAGCAGGAAGCACAAGTTTCCAGCCAACTAAGGACTACACTCAGCCCCACTGTCCCTCAGCAACATCTGGGGTGATTGTTAACGATGCTGATGCTAATTCTGAATCAGAAAGTGTTGAGTGGTGCCTGACATCTGATTTTCAGCAAGCTCTACACAGGCTTAGCATATCCAGGTTTTGAAATTACAGGGTTAGGAAGCTAGAAGAGAAACACTGATTGCTACAGTTGGTTCTCAACGTGAACCCTCCCCTCTCCTTCCTTGTCAAACCTCCCTTTCCTTTTAAAGATCACAAATTTCCATTTTGATTTCATGATTGTGTGAAACACTCCTTTGTTTTAGGATCATATTTCTTAAAGGAGAAAACCTCCTTTCTTTCTGACTGATTCAAAATTACCAAATCAAACTAATCCAAAGTTGAACACAGATTTCACCTGTCAAACATCCTCTTACTTAGGAGACTTTATTTACATGAAGAATTTTAAATGGTCAACTTTTCCTTTGAATCTCATGTTTCTATAAATCAGCATCCCATCTCTGTTTTTTACCACTCTCCTACTGTCAGACTGGCCTGACCGTCTATGGACTCACTTTTGATTCTCTGGTTCCCTTACAAAATACAAGGATGGCCTCTTCTCTTCCTCCTCATAGTACATGTCAGCAAAACCTCAAACTATCCATCTTCTCCTACTCTAACTTGAGCAGCTGGAAAGGTACTATAGAAAATCATATCATCAGGCTGACTGATTGACATTAGAAACATGAACACAAAGCTCAATCATGCCAGGCAATCTTAAGACTACCTGTAAGTTCAGTTTTGTACTTTTCAAAAAATAGTGTTCTATTTCATGTCTATACCTCCAAATCAGTTTGCAACATCTCACTTTTCTGAATATGTGAAAGCCATCCAGGAACCTCCTTATCTTTCTACCATCAAATTAACAAGCTGTCTGCAATGATATCTGCAATGATATCTTTTCCCAGGTTTTTCTATGTATTTACAACAGAAGTTGCCTCCTTCTTCCCACCAGAGAACCATACTTGCATGAGTAACCTGGATTTCAACATCTCTGTTCTTAAGGACAGTTCTTTGGTTTTTCTTCTCTCTTGCCTCAAGAATTTCTTTTTCTACTGGATTATTCCTATCAGCATACAAGCATGCTCTAGAATGGACTGCCTTTTTTTTTTTCCTTAACCCCTCCTTACTTCATATATCTCTCTAGCAACTGCTTCATTTTAGACTCTTCCTAGCAAAAATTCCTTTTTTCTTACTTTTAATTGGAATATAATTGCTTTATAATGTTGTGTTAGTTTCTACTGTACAGCAAAGTGAATCAGCTATACATATACAGATATCTCTTTTTTGGATTTCTTTCCCATTTAGGTCACTACAGAGCACTGAGTAGAGTTCTCTGGCCATAGGTAGGTTCTCATTAGTTACCTATTTTATACATAGTATCAATAGTGTATATATGTCAATGCCAACCTCCCAATTCAACACACTCCTCCAGTCCCCCATGGCATCCATACATTTTTTTCTCTACGTCTGTGCCTCTATTACTGCTTTCTAGCAAAAACTCTTGAAAATGGCCTTCATAAAGTATTACTTAACTCTCCTGCAATTCATTCTTTGTATCAATCCCTTATACTTAATAAATACTTTTCCATTATCTTTCTAACCCTTTAAGCACATTGACTACAGTTGACCACGTCTGCATTCTGAAATCACTCCCCTTTCTCAGCCTCTGTGTGTAATACCACATTCTCCTAGCAGGGGACAGCTTCTAAAATAACTCCCAATGATCCCCACTTCTGGTAGTCATGCCTTTGTGTGATCCTCTGACCCTGAGCATGAGCTAGACCTAGCAACTTGCTTCTAAATGAATGTGTGTGTGCTAAGTCACTTCAGTCATGTTCGACTATTTGCAATGCTATGGACTACAGCCCACGAGGTTCCTCTGTCCATGGGATGTTCCAGGCCAGAATACTGGAATGGGTTGCCATGTCCTTCTCAGGGGGATCTTTGAACCCAGGGATGGAACCTGCATCTCTTATGTCTCCTGCATTAACAGGCAGGTTCTTTACCACTGGTGCCACCTGGGAAACGAATAGAACAGAGCAAAAGTGATACTTCTGAGACTAGATTACAAAAGGCTCTGGCTTCCAACTTGCTCACTCTCCCTGGTTTGCTCTTTTTCATATTGATGGAAGCTTGCTGCCATGTTGTGAACTTCCCTATGGAAAGGCCCATATGGTTAAAAAAAAAAAAAAAAACAAAACTAAAAGAGGTCTCTGGACAGCAGGCAGTGAAGAACAGAATCCTGCCAACTACGACTGGGTGAGCCTGGAGGCGGACCCTCCCAGTGAGTCTGGCAGCGACAGCCTCAGCCAGCACCTCAGTGGCAGCCTGTGAAAGACCCTGGGCCAAGGACTCAGTTAAGCTGAGCCTAGATTCCTGAAACACAGGCATCACGAGAAAATAAATATATGTCCTTTTAAGCTGCTAAATGCTAAGGTAACATGTTGCACAGCCACAGGTAACTAATAGAGGGGAGTTGCCCTCAGTGTTCAGCAAACTACAGCAATGGGCCAGATCTAGCCCACCACTGGCTTTTGTCCTATCTGTGAGCTAAGGGGCTTCCCAGGCGGTGCTGGTGGTAAAGAACCTGCCTGCCAATGCAGGAGACCTAAGAGGTGTGGGCTTGATCCCTGGGTCAGGAAGATACCCTGGAGGAGGGCATGACAACCCACTCCAGTGTTCTTCCTGGAGAATCCCCACAGACAGAGGAGCCTGGCAGGCTACGATCCATATGGTGGCAAAGAGTTGGACATGACTGAAGTGACTTAACATATACACCCATGTGAGCTAAGGATGGTTTTCATATTCTTATATGGTTGAATTTGAATAAAAAGGATAATAACATTTCATGAATTGAAAAAGTTACATGAAATTCAAATATGCCCATAAATAGAATTTTATGGAACATAGCTACATTGTTTATACTGTCTTTGGTTCGCTTTTGTATTACAACTGCAGAGTTAAGTAGTTGTTCAATGACTTGAAGATAAACTATTTACTATCTGACCCTTAACCGAAGACATTGTCCACTCTTTTTCTATCTTCTTTGTGGCTCCACCTCTTCTGGACTATCTCTAAATGTTGTACTCTGTCTCCATCTCTCTTTCTATACACACACACATATAGAAATATTATGCACATTCTAACATATGATAACATTCTATATTAAACATATTAGATGTTATATATGTTACTCTCTTCCTATTTGATGCTTGTGCTTCTGTATCTAATAAGCTTCTCAAACTTAACATGTCGAACATAGGAGCCCTCTGCTGCCAGCTACCTCCAAAAGTTGATTTCTTCTGTTCTTCCCCATCTCAGATGATGACACTATCATCTACTAATCTGATCTAGATAGACACTGAATAACCCTTGATTTCTCTCTGTTGTGCATTTTGTACATACAATCCAGCAATAAGATCTATATATTTTATTTCCAAAATATATTTTGGAATATACTCAGTCCGTATCAGTTAGTTCCCTAAACACAGCATCCATTTCATTTTTTTCTTATAATTTATCAACGTGCATGTGTGCTTAGTCACTTCAGTCATGTCCAACTCTCTGCGACCCCATGGACCATGGCCTGCCAGGCTCCTCTGTCCATGGGATTCTCCAGCCAAGAACACTGGAGTGGGTTGCCATTTCCTTCTCCAGTAATAAAGTATGAAGTGAGTGAAGTAGCTTGGTTGCATCTGACTCTTTGCAACCCCATGGTCTGTAGCCTACCAGGCTCCTCCGTCCATGGGATTTTCCAGGCAAGAGTCCTGGAGTGTGTTGCCATTTCTTCCTCCATCATTTATCAACAGTATATACTTATTTTACTTAATTAATAATGTATTCTCTATCTCTTTAACTAGAATTTAAACTCCCTGAGGAGAGACCATCTCTGTCTTATTCACTATCATAGCTCTAGGGCGTTGTCCACTGTAAGTACCAGGGCAGTTGATAAATATTTTTGAATAAATAAAGTGGGAGATACTTGCTATGTGGCTATAGTTCAAAAGGGCATTAATTCACCTTTAAAAAGTTGTACTTATCTTTTGGTTAACTATAACTACATTTAACAGAAGGAAGCAAATAGCTTCAACTCTTAAAAAATGGGTAATGCTATGAGGAAATTAAAATTGAAAAAGACACATGTACAACAATGTTCTTTGAAACATTATTTATAATAGCGAGGACATGGAGTTCGATTCCTGGATCAGGAGGATCCCCTGGAGAAGGGATAGGCTACCCACTGCAGTATTCTTGGGCTTCCCTTGTGGCTCAGCTGGTAAAGAATCCACCTGCAATGCGGAAGACTTGGGTTTGATCCCTGGGTTGGGAAGATCTCCTGGAGAAGGGAAGGCTACCCACTCCAGAAGGGCTTTCCTCATAGCTCAGTTGGTAAAGAATCCGCCTGCAATGCAGGACACTCCAGTTCAATTCCTGGGTCAGGAAGATCCCCTGGAGAATGGATAGGCTACCCACTCCAGTATTCTTTGGCTTCCCTTGTGGCTCAGCTGGTAAAGAATCTGCCTGCAATACGGGAGACCTGGGTTTGATCCTTGGGTTGGGAAGATCCCCTGGAGCAGGGAAAGGCTACCCACTCCAGTATTCTGGCCTGGAGAATTCCATGGACAGTCCATGGGGTCACGAAGAGTTGGACACAACTGAGTGACTTTCACTTTCACTTTCAGGACATGGAAGCAACCTAGATGTCCATCGACTGATGAATGGATAGAGAAGCTGTGGTACCTTTATACAATGAAACACTACTAAGCCATAAAAAGGAACACACTTGTGTCAGTTCTAATGAGGTGGATGAACCTGGAGCCTATTATACACAGTGAAGTAAGTCAGAAAGAGAAAACCAAATATCATGTATTAGTGCATATATATGGAATCTAGAAAGATGGTACAGATGAACCTATTTGCAGGGCAGCCTTGGAGACACAAAGAGAACTGACCACAGACACGGGCAGTGGAGAGGAAGGTGAGGGTGAGATGAATGGAGAGAGTAATGTGGAAGCATATACACTACCATATGTAAAATAGATGGCCAATGGAAATTTCCTGTTTGACTCAGGAAATTCAAACCAGGGTCCTGTAACAACTAAGAGGGGTGAGAAAGGGTTGGAGGTGGGAGGTGGGAAGGAGGTGAAAGAGGGAGGGTATATAGGTACATCTATGGCTGATTCATGTGATGTATGGCAGAAATGAAACCAATATTGTAAAGCAATTGTCCTTCAATTAAAAAAAAACAGTGATAAGGGGAGAAGATTGTTCCTCTATTTTTAACTAGAGTAGTTCACTAAACAACATATTTTGGGAGAATAGTTATGTTATCGTAATGACTGAAGAAGTAAAGACAGTAATTTATACAGAAATATTTGTGCTATTGTGCAAAATATCTAAAAATCTGATGTCAGTGATCTGTGCCATACAAAAACATGACTAAAAATTATTCAGTGCTATCTCAGTTTAACAATTATATTAGGCAAAGCAAGAAAAATCCAGATAATTAACAGAAATAAATGAAAAAAGCTGCATGGGTATCTAATAATTGCATTATTATGAGGTTTTGTTACTACTCACACAAACCAAAGATAATTCCTTCTATGGTCAACTGAGTTTATCATATTTTCTTTTGATTTTATTACCCAGTAGTAGTATATGTATGTTTTGATTTCTAATTAATGCAGAACATTATGTGATTAGGATACTGCAGTGTACTTTCAAACTATTCACATGTGCACACTGTCCCTCCTTACAGGAGGATTTCATTTGCTCACACTATTGAAGGCAAGCATGGCCACATGACTTGCTTTGGCCAGTGAAAAGTTGAGCAGGGGTGACATGCACCCACTTTGGGCAGAAGCTTTAAGGGTCAGTATATGCTTTGCTATACTTTCTTTTCTTTCAATCAAAAGGCCAGAAATACTTCAGATGGAGGTTGCTCCATCGGTTTGAATTCTTGAATAAATTCTACGTGGAGGACAGCTACGGCCCACCAGAAATGGACATAAGCTTTCAGTGCTCTAAGCCATTACAATTTTACAGTCATGTGTTACCACAGCAAAACCTAACCTACCCCTATCTTTGAACATTATATACATTTGTAACAAATACGGTAAGATCGTACATTGACAGAGTGTTGCCTAGGAGAAGCCATTTTGGATTAGTAAGAAGTCAGAGCTATAGAATATTTTAAAGAAATCAAAACTCATTATTTGCAAATCTAACATTAACCTAACCAGAAGACTAATGAGTAGTTACACTCTATTAAAAAGGCGAGACTTTGGCAGAACATGTTTAATCAAACAATGCAATCTATAATGAAACATTGCAATGTAAGAAGAAAGGAAAGACCCTGGTATGTCATTCAGTTAAGTGGTGTGCCATTTCACACGTTTATCGCTGGTCAAAGTGCGTAGCTAAAGAAAGAACGTGTAGCTAGAGCAAAGGTGTTGGATTGGGGCTGGGGGTAATTAGTAGATGGAATGATGGAGAGAGTGTAGCAACTGGAAAAACAGGGAGAGTACTGAGGTGACATAAGGAATGTCACTGGAGAATTGTACCGTGTGATTTATATGGTTGACTTTCAAGCAATGCTTACTCTAGAAGCTTTGTAATATTACTCTAGTTTCCAAATAAATCAAAGCTATGGAACTCAATAGAGGATGGGTGGAGGGCTAGAAACAAACTCTAGGGATTAATTTTTGTTTACTGCCCTAAAACACTTGTTATATTTCACATGAAACAAATTCTCACCAGAGAAATGACACTCTGAAGCAAGGTAATTAACATATCTAAATTTGGTCCAGAGAGTTTGATTCATAGCCTTAGGTGGAGCTTCACCAAGGGATTAAATGCTCTGTGTGTACTTCATAATTTTGGTAGCAGATGCAAACAACTTAATACTCATTGGAAGGGACTACTGGAAGGGTCTACTGTGGTGTAAACATTGGATAATATGACAAAATTCACCATGCAGGGTGCATCCATCCTTTTGTCCAAAGCTGTAATTCAGGGCCAACCAGAAAGCTTTGCAGGATTTCAATATGAATGAGAGGCACCTGTGTCTGTGAGGACACTGAGCTAATGAGAGACGGTTGAAAAGCCGCTGCTCAGCAGCACTCAGGGTAATTTCCTCAAAATCTTTCAGTGGTTCTCACATTTCACTTCAGGCCAAACAGTACAAGCGGAGATGTGGTTAGAAATGATCAATGAGCGAGGAATGCCAGAGAAACTGAATGGCCTGGAAAGAAACTGGGAAGTCTCCCAGTTACAGAAGAAAGTCAGTAAAATAGAGCTTGGAGGTAGAATGCAGGGCACGGAGATGAACAATGCCCAAGGCATGGCAAAATAATATACCAACGCCAACAGAGCCAGCCAGGAAAGACATGTGCAGGAAAAGCAGGACAATCAGAGCACAAGTCCTGCCAGATCAACACTGAAAACATATTTATAAATGTGTGTCAGACTTTTAGAATTTATTTCAAAGATCAGAGAAGTGTATAGGAATGAGATGGGGTGGAAGGAGAAGGAGAATATTTAGAATTCAATTGAGTAGTGATTATTGAAGTGGTTGAATATGCCTACCTCTTAACATATTCCTGTAGTTTTCTTGAAAATATTTTTTTCCTCTGCCTCAAGGATTAGGATGTAATCTGTCCAAGACTCTGAGTCAGGAGTGGGTATTGAGCTACAGTTAGCAGTTACTGGGGAAAACCTGTTTTTCCTTGAGTAACCCTGTACCAGCGAGGTTTCCAGGTTACTAAAAGGGCTACGATGGGTTCCTGAAGCTTCCCTTTTGAGAACAGAATCTAGCTCCTCACTGTGACTTTTTTTTTTTGGTTGCACCATGTGACATATGGGATTTTAATTTCCCTACTAGAGATCCAATCTGTGTCTCTGCATTGGAAGCATGGAGCCTTAACCACTGGACCACCAGGGAAGTTCCACATCGTTTTAAAGATGTTTGATTGTTGGAGTGGGTGCTCAGCGTCTACCAATGAGAGGTCAGCAGTTCATCCTAGACTTCCACCATATCTGTGAAACAGCTATGAAACAGCTTCTCTTTCCACCAAGCACAGAGACACTCCTGCTCAAAGGGAAGAATTGTGCTGATTATGGAGGGATGGGAAGAGCTTCTTCAGATGCCATTGCAGAGGTCCAGGTCTTAACAGAGCTGTTGTAAACATGTGTTTAAGAGAAGAGATTTACCCGTTTGTTGTATTTGTTTACTACTTAAAGGCTTTGAGGAGACAGACTAGATGGATATACATACCACAGAGGAATTAAATTTAACATAAAAGATGTAAAGTGAGCTAAGGAAAGGATGGAGATGAGGGAAATGCAAGCTAAGAGAGTTACTGCCATTGAACTCTAAAATTAGCTCAACTTCTTGGCATTGAAAACACATTAGGAAACACAATGGCTATATAGTTCTCACGGTCTGATAAAATTAAGCACACTGGTTCCTTACAAGAGACAAGACTTCCTCAGGCTCTACATTCACAGGTGCCTTCTAGATAGCTCTCAAATTCTCCTCCTTTCCATCATCATTGCCACAAACCCAGCCCAGACTCCTGACTGAATTACTTTAATCATCTCCAATCACAGTCTTCTCCAACTCTTAGCATAGCCTCCGTATCGCAGAAGTGGTCTTTTTGAATGCAAATAGGAGATCACATCTCATTGCTTTTTAAAAACTGACATACAGTGTTCTGTTTTAGGTGTACAGACATAATGATTTGATATAGGGATATACTGAAAAATTATCACCATGATAACTTTTGTTAATATCTATCATCACACATAGTTATAATTTTTTTTTCCCTTATGCACACCTCATTAACGACAAAGTCCAAAATCCCGAGTGCTGCATACAAGACACAATCTGGCCCCAGCCTACATCTCTAGTCTAATGACAACATACGTCTTACTTTTCCCTATGAACTCTCTCCCCTCGTTGCAACCTTCTTTAATAGATAACTCACACTCACTATTTTACACAAGGCTATCGCATAGGTTTTACCCATCTGAACTTGAAGGCATTCAAGTTCTTTTTTTTTTTGGACCAGATTTCAGCATAGGCCAAGGTGGTTCTTTAAGGAATGACAGCTCTGTAGCAAAATGGCTGAGACTCAGTGTATTGTCAATTATTAGGTTTTTGTGTTTTTTTTTTTTTTTCATAAATATCAGTAGCTTTTAATAGCTACTTGGGCTTCCCTGGTGGCTCAGATGGTACAGAATCCACCTGTGATGCCAGAGACCTGGGTTAGATCCCTGGGTTGGGAAGATCCCCTGGAGGTGGGCATGGCAACCTACTCCAGTATTCTTGCCTGGAATATCCCTATGGAAGGAACCTGGCGGGCTACAGTCCGTGGGGTCACAAAGAGTCGGACACAACTAAGCGACTAAGCACAATAGCTACTTAAGCAAATTAAGGAATACAGAGCCATTCCTATAACCTCACTACCACCACATGTGAAAGCAAGAGTCAGGCTGAATTCTACAACACACTTAAACATTTATGTGCAGGCAGGTACAGAGACAGTCACATAATATGTTTTGGAAGCTCAGTGATGCCAGCTCTTGATCCTTTCAATTTCACATTCTCTAAGAGAGATTTGCTTGAGGAAATGTGACAGTGTTCTAGTCCTGGGATGCTGCTAATCTCAGCTGGGTTTGGGCAATACGTTCTCTAAATTAGTAGCTGAAGACAAGAGTGGTTCAGAATTAAGCCTTACACTCCATTCTGGAGGTTACAGGCTTTCATGTAAAGGTGTAAAGGATTCCCTCCACATCTTAAACACTACTTATTGATCTCCTGAAAAATAATTTGTGATGTCCATTGTACTAACTAAAAAAAGTCCGGTGTTAATTGAAGATAAAGATAAATGTTGGGAAAGGCAGTCTTTCATCCTCCACTTGGCTGCATAACAATGGGCCTGGGGCCTGGAGCACTTCTTTCCCAGGAGAGAAAGAGCCCACTCAGCCTGTGCTGGGCTCATCGCCTCTCTTGGCTCCATCAAACAGCCCCATCTCTTTTTAACCTTCAGCCTCTTGTCCGTAGCACCTCTTTTCTTCTCATCATATAGACATAGTCATCTCTTCTTTTAACCCATGACTTTCTTTAGCTTTTCCCCCATGTTTCTTCAATCTCTACTTTCCTATTTTCTATGGACCCTCAATCATCCACAAACAGGTTTCTGCCTCTCTCTGCTCTCCATGAAAAAGTCTCTTGCCCAAGTCACTTAGAATCAAGTTATTTTTTTGGTCTGAAGCAAAGAGTTCAAGTTTACAGAGTTGCATATTATTAACTAAGGTAGGTGAGGATTTGCCGTGGAAATCAACTCTTTAAATTTTAAAGGTATTACATAATAAAGATTGATTTTTTTGCTTAGTAAAAGAATCCACCTACCAATGCAGGAGATGCTGGTTCAATCCTTAGGTCAGGAAGATCCCCTAGAAGAGGAAATGGCAACCCACTCCAGTATTCTTCCCTGGAGAATCCCACAGACACAGGAGCCTGGTGGGCTACCATCCAAGGGATCGCAAATAGTCAGACACGACTGAGCACACTAGCACACATGCTAGGTTTGTCATAGCTTTCCTTCCAAGGAGCAAGCGTCTCTTAATTTCATGGCTACAGTCACTGTCTGCAGTGATTTTGGAGCCCAAGAAAATCTGTCACTGCTTCTACTTTTCCCCCTTCTGTTTGCCATGAAGGCATGCGACCAGATGCCATGATCTTAGTCGTTTTTTAATGTTGAGTTTCAACCCAGCTTTAATGTATTAAACACTGGATAAATGGTGGCTATGATATGGGAATGGTGGTGATGATGTAATCTCTCTATTCCTTGTTAATTTCAAAGGTTACTGATTCACACCTTATTTCTAACCACTGTTCACTTTTAAGACAAAGTAGGGGAGACTTCTGGAAGTTTTCTCACACTTTTCCCTTCAAATTTCAAGTCCTTTTTCAGATGTTATTTGTTTTTCCGCCTCACTAGGCTGTGAATTATTAATACAAAGCAAGGACCAGATCTTTCTCTTCTCTATATATTCCCAGGACCACCACTAGGGCTCAATTTATATGAAATGCTCTGTAAAGGTGTGCTGACTCAATCAGTAAGTGAATGAATATTAGTAACACGTACCAGGCTTGCCAGTAATTTCTCTGTCATTTGGCAACATGTGGGGGTGTGGGCCTTTAAAAATCTTTGGACATACCAAGTGTAAATGAAACACAAATCAACCAGGTGAATTTTCAAGAAGAAATCTATGTAACAAACCTGGCCAATATTTTAGGAACAAAATTATTCTTAGGGTAAAAAGTAAAACAATACATGTGACCCCAAACTTTGAAGACATCCTTTAAAAACCACATTCTAAATAAATGCATCTAAATTTGCATAGGAGAGAGGCAGTGGGAAGTATGAATTGACAGAAGTCACAGTTTGAACTTATTATTATCAAGGTAAGACAGTTTCCAAAATGAAGTTGCCTTGTGGTTAACTGGAACACTTAAAGACACACAAGCTTGTTTCATCTGTCCAGTCTCTATTTAGCAGACTGTTAATAAATTGAAAAATACCCACATTTCTAGGGAAAAATAAAAAAAAAAAAAAGTAGCTGTAATCCTAAGGAATTCAGAGTTCTCACCCTGGTCTCTCTGAAGAGTCCCTGGCCACCTTTGCTTTGGTGGTGGCTTTCTTCCTGGAATTTGGACCCAAGCACCTGTTACTTGCCATTTAATCAACTCCAACTAAGATCCCTTTTCCTAAATCAAAATTTATTAGATCACCTCTTCTAAAGTGACTCCTAAATCAAATTTTACCAAAAAAGTGACTGGACATGAATTGCTGGAAACAGAAATTTTGTAAGGGTCTTCCAAAAAAACCTCATTTCCTTTCCTCTTAAAAACAAACAGGGGCCACATTTCATACACAAACAACGCATTCTTTAAAAGGTGCCTTTTCATCTGCACAAGTCTCAGTAACACATGTGACTTTCTCTGATGATTATACCCCTCCAGGACACTAGTGACTCCCATTCACTTCCCCTGGTGGCCCCGAAGTGACGTCAACCCCGGAGAGCCAGGGGTCGTCCAACAGGTGGTCCGCCGAGCGCTCTCCAAATGTGAGCGCCGTCCGCGCTCTGTGCCCGGCTCCAAGCTCCCCCCGGGCTCCGCAGGCTCACGGACCACGGCCGGGATCCCCTCGCCCCCGCACCCCTCCTCCTCCCGCTACGCGTCCCCTCCCCTCGCCAAAGTTCGGACTCTCGGGTTGCCCTTATTGTTGGCCGCGTCTGTCACTTTGTGGACTGGGTGACACGAATGGATGGGTTGGACACACCTTCCAGCCTACTAGAAAAAAAAAAAGTCCGGATCTGCATAGACAGCGGGAGGGACTCCCCGGAGCCCTCAGAGCCTACGCCGCGGGCCGGGGAAAAGCACAGCTCCCCCTCCCACATTCACTCCTCCCCGCCTTAAAAAAAAAAACAACGCTCCGCGCAAATAAATAATATCGTTCTCAGCCCGCCAGGGTCCTCGGTGTCCTCGCTTCCCTGCCGGCTGAGCGCGTTCCAGCGCGGCGGGAGGAGGCGGCGGCGGGAGGCGAGCGCGCAGAAGCCCCGGCGCGCATCATGCTCCCCAGCGCCGTGGCGGCCCACGCCGGCGCCTACTGGGACGTGGTGGCTTCCTCCTCGCTCCTGAACTTCCCCGCCGCTCCGGGCTTTGGCAACCTGGGCAAGAGTTTCCTGATCGAGAACTTGCTGCGGGCTGGGGGCGCCCCGCCGCTCGGACTCCCACCGCCCCAGCACCACGGCTCGGCAGCGGCTCTCGGCGCGGGCGCGCAGGTCCGGTCCCTGCCGGCCAGCCCCGTTCCCCTCAAGTTGTGCCCCGCGGCAGAACCAGTCAGCCCCGGCGGGGCGCCCTACGGCACACGGTGGGCGTTTCAAGTGCTCAGCCCCTCGGCGGACGGCGCCCGGCTGCCGGGCCGGGCTCCGGGGGACCCGGACTGTGCCTTCCAGCCACCAGCCCCAGGTGAGCCCGTTCTCCCCTCCCCAGCCGCGCCCTGCGCCTCCCGGGCCGCGGGCCCACCCGCTCCAGTGCTCAGGAATCCTCTCGGGCTTCGAGCTTCCGAGAGCATCTCGAGCATCAATGGAGATGCGGCCTCGGGAGTGAGGAGGGTACCACCGCTAATCGTGATGTTCCTCCCCATCCCATCCCACCAAGCTTCCTCTTCTCCCCTTCTTTCTACAAGTGGTAGGGCTACCTTGAATTTCAGGCCTTTCTGTAGAAATCCTGAAGTCACCTCGGGCCTTAGCCGAAAGCGCAGCCCCGCTCCGCTTCTCTGGGCTCGCTGGACCTATTCCACTGGGTTTCCAAAATTCAGCGTCTCTACCCGCCCGCTTCTGTCTCGGAGGCCGAGAGATACCCGCTCCCTGGAAAGTTCTTGGCTTGAAGAGCCTCGCGCTCCCGCTTTGGGGGCTTTTGCCTCTCAAACCTTAGCGTCGGTCGGGGAGGTTGGAGAACACGCGCAAAGATCTTTGGAAAAAGAGTTGCGCCAAGTTTTGGCTTTCTCCACTCTTAAATTTTGGATTGCTAAGGCACAAGAAAATCGACGCCGGCTTTTTCTTCGGGCTGAGCTACAACAGTTGAATTGGCACCTGGAGTAGGAAGTTCACCAAATAAATGAGAATTTACCCCAGCTGTTTTAGTTTGCTTGTTTTAATTCCCGCATAAAACCGAAGTGTTGTGACTGGGAAGAGAATGCGGACAGTGTAATTCTATATTAGCTAAAACTTACGGAGGGGCTGCCGAAGTTGGCCTTGAGAAGGGGAAAAGCGTCTTAGTGACTCAAAAGTTGAGATCCAGTCGGATTAATTTTTTTTTTTTTTGGCTGCGTCCTTAGACGATCTTAATTCATTCTTTTAATCCTGATGGGTTTGTCCAGAATGACTAATCGACGCTTTTTCAGCAGATTTCATTGTCCCAGCAAACTGCCGGATCAAATTTATTGCTAATGACTTTATAGAATTGAACATGTTTAGAACCTGTCCTGGTCTTTCACTTTGAAATGGTTACTAACAGAATGGAACAAATATAATTACATGAGTACCGGTCTCATTCACACAGTGTAAAACCTAAATTCTAAGCAGCATTTTTGCACCCTGGGAGAGGAACAAATGCAGTTAAAGGCAAAGTTTATGTGCCTTGGAAATCTGGGCCACTCTCTCCTTTTTGAAGTATTCGGAAAATTAGAAACATGTATAGCTGGTCCGTTTAGACAAGCACTAGTAAATAATGTCTCATAAAAATAACATTTTCAAGAAAATTTAGTGATTTCTGTGGTTTTTGATGGCTTGGCATTACGTTCATAGATGTTACTTTTCAAGTATTCTTAAGTTGCTCTTGATCATGATTGGCTACTCCAAAAAGCTAATTTCAACCTTTGTAGATTTTACAGGTTAGATTTAAGTAAACCAAATGCAAATCAAATACAGATATTTCAATACCTCTGAAAAATTATTTTGTATACCTACTCTTTTCATTCAGAATATTGCAATTATTCAGTAAAGGGTTTAACTACATTATTTTTGTTTTCAAGAACATATTCATTCTGTACACTTATTGAAACATCAAAATGCAAAAATGCTTTTTGGAATAATTGAGAATGTGAGAATTTAAATTTCACTTTGAAGTATTTTAATATAGCTTTAGGCCCGTATATCTCCTAATATTTTATTCAGTCCTTATTGAAGATTTGATGCTTTCTGAAGTTAATTTTTATTTGAACAAATAACTTTTTATTTTAAAAAATCATTCTTGTAAAGAGTGCATTTAATTTTTGAAACTCGAAAAATATCTTAAGAAGAAAATTAAAACCCTGTAAATTTGTGCCCACAAATATGCTTAAAAACATTTTTTAATAATTTGACAGAGAATACAGTTTTGTGAGCGCTGCTCCAGTTTTGTCCTTCCAAATGACAGATTCTTGTCCTGCCAAATGTTGTGGGAATTCTTTTGTACCGTGTAGAATTATAAAGTTATAATGAGTGCTGACAGTGTTCGCTATCACCTGAAAATTAGATGAGGATGAAATAGTGATTGATGTTCTATAAAGAGTGGAAAGGAGATTTAGAGAAGGTACTGTTTTTAGAACGATAACAGTATTTCTCTCTGAAACATCAGTGAACAACCAGTTCTGATCTGTGCATTAACTTAGTGGATCACTGGATGTGATTTTTAATGATTTCAGTGTAATGATTACCCGTTTTTTCCCTCAACCTTAATTTGTTGAGTGCACCAGTCTAAATATCGAGTAAGGAAGCCTCAGAGTTGTTTTTAAGTGCATTGGTGAAAGACAGCACCATTTAACTAGGGGATTTATGCCACTGCATGCATTTCTGCTTCATTATTTCTGTTACCCACTATTAATTATACCATATAGTTCATTCATTCAGCAAATGCTTACTGACTGTCTCCCATGTGTCCAGACTTTGTTCCAGGCCATTGGGATAATCAGGGAACAAAACAGATGACCGTCTCTGCCCCTGTGGAGCTTACAGTCCATGTTCTGTCCTACTTTATGGTTTACCAAGCATTTTCATAATTGTTAGCTGCTTTAATCCTCATAATAGGCCAATTTTTTCTACAATGATTATTCCACTTGCTAACTTTTTTTGGTCTGAAGTATCAATTAAAAACCCTGTGATCTTGTGATAAAGAAAAATTTTGCCCCCAATTCTGTGACCTTGTGAAAGAGAAAACTATTGCCCCAAATATTCCTTACACTAGTTTTTCCCTGAATAAGAACTAATGAGGGCTTATGGGATAACCAGTTACATGTATCTTCATAATAAATCAGATTGGGGTGTTATATCTGAGCCCATAGGAAATTGGTCTTTCCCTTCATCTCGTTGTGTGTCTGAAAGATGGTGACAGTTAAACAGTAACACAGGTTTACAGATTATGAATGAAATTTAGCTGTCTGTGCTTCATTCCTAAAAATTGGCAAGTCTTTAAGTATTTAGAGTTAAAAAAAAAAAAGGAACACTCCATAGCTATATGTTGTCAAGTGGTGTATATAGAGTAGTTTAAAAACTTTAAAAATCAGAGCACATTCTCCAAGATTTGAGAGGGGCATGTTTACTGTGATCACAGGTAGTGAGTAGATTCACCTCCAGACATTGTATGTGAAAAAGAGAAGCTTGAATGTCATAGTGTATTGGTGGAAATCAGGTCTGTCAAGTAAATCCTAATAGTCATCAGAGACCCTTCCCCAGAAGTTCATTCATGTCATCATTTGGTGGCTGTTGTACTAGATTCAGATATCCATGCTTTTGTATATTAAAGAAGGTCTTGAAAATGTGAAAATCTGAACAATTTAAATTTCTTTTAGTTATGCAACCTATTTTCTTCAAAGTGGAATAAATAGCCTTGCTTTTCAGTGACATTTGTTATTTTAAACATTTTAGATAATGTTTGAAATAAAGATAATTTCCTGAATGTAATTTAGTGATTATTAAATCTACTTCTTGTGCTGCATATAAAAGGATTAGAAAGCAAGTTTTTTTATTCTGAAGAGTTGAGTTAAACTGTCCTTTTTTAAAAAGTAATTTTGTCCAGTAGGTTGTACCATATAGTAGTACAAGCATGGAATCAGATCCATCTTATTTTTTCTGGTACCCTGTTAAGTTTCTTATTACTAGTAATACCTCATGTGCACTCATTTTCTTGTCCACCTCACAGTGCCAGCTAGTATTTACTTACTAATCTTGACTCTGTCTTAAACTACCCAAACTTGTATTTTGTGTCCCAACTGGTAGTTTTTTTCTGTTTTCACTGAGATGTAGTGAAAGTGTGACATAAAATAGCTTCTCTTACGCCTTTGGCACTTTGAGGATGGAGGAGAAAATGGAGCATCTTGTATTCTAGGTGGGGATTCCAGTCCAGTTGAACATTTTGCGATCTAATTTATGAAGCTAGAGTTTGTTATTTATTTTAGCTAATGCTATGCTCTAGTTTTGTTTTGGCAAATTAAAATCACAGAATCTTGACTGTTGATAATGCTGACCCAGAACCAAGACAAAGACAATGGGGGATCTAGAAAAGGATAATAATGGGGCCCATGCTAGTAGTTCCTTGCTCAGACCATCACCCTAAAAACACCCTTTGGTGGAATTGTAGATAACACCCATCAATATTCTTATTACACTTGTATTTTTTAAATAAGCTGCTTAACATATATTTGGATTTATATTAACATATTAATAACTTTTGCATAGTTTATAAGGAATCAACTCTGAACAAATTACTATATGGTCTCAAACTTCATAAAGTTCTTCAGGTTCAGGAAGGTTTTGCAGTGAAGAGGACCAGTTGTACTAATAGACAGTCTTTTTACTTCCAGCTTTGGATTGAGAAAACCACATTGTCTCTATCTCTTGAGTTGAAATTACAAAATGATAGCAATTTATGTGCATCATATTTGCCTCTGACATTAGTATCTGTCCCTCTCCCAGTCACTAAAATATGCTTCTCTGCTTTGCTTTAACAGCAAGAAATCTCAATCTGTTCACATGTATTGAAGCTTTATTATTGAGGTTTAATAATAAAACGAGTAAATCCAGGGGGCAAGTAGGAACATTTTAGAATTTTCCCTTTACCTCTTACTCATGTTAGGGATTTGAGGATTATTTTAAGAGGCACAGTGGTTTGAATGCCCAGAAAATTGTGTATGGATTTAAGCAGAAGTAATTGGAGGATCTAGAGAGTTCAGAGTCATCAGGATGCCAAAGGATGCCAAATGTTGTTATATGTTGTAGATGTGTGACACCATATGTTCTGGACAGTTTAAAAGAATTGTCAACCGTGATTTTAGCTATGTTTGTTTACTATCAGTGTGGCTCAGATACTGAACCCAACACTGTACATTAGAGTCTGGTGTATTGCTCTTGGAGTGTGCCACCTCCTTCCTCCCCTTTGCCCAGCAGAAATAGCTCTTTTTGCTGTAAGAAAACATCTTATGGTTAGTTTTGTCATTGGTCAGTGGTAGAAATTGTAGCAACTTGAAAGTAAGAGAACCAATATAGGTAATAGCTGCATTGGTAAAATACTTTGAGCTTCTTTGCTATGAAAGTTTTTACAGAAGCAAAAATGTTACCATCTTTCAAATATTTAAACAAATGTGTTCTTACGTTAGAATTGGGAGGTAAATACATTATTTACTCTTCAAGCTACTTTCCGCCATCCTATTTCCTTTGTTGATATCATGCATAACTTTTGAATCTATCTTATTCTATCTTTTGAGGAGATTTGATTTGTGGTTCTTAAAAATAGTATTTGTCCACTTAATCATGGGCTAACAGAGGCTCCAAATAAAGTTTTTTTTTTTTTACCTTATTACCGTGATTTTTTTCCACAATGAAGGTACATAATTTTTAAGTCAGTTAAAGAACTTTGTTTTCATTCAAGTACACCTGGAGTCTGTCAGAAACAAAAAGGCAAATTGTAAAAAGAAACAGTATGATTTCTATGTAGGAATGCTTGTTAGAATTTCTCCTTCTTTAAGACTTCATTAGATCATGCTTCCGTTTTACACTCTCTTAGTAAAAAAATTGGATTTTTGCCTTAGCGTCTAATGTGCTTACCAGACCCTTGTATATTTTATTCCAAAATATTTTTATTTTACTTTCAGTAATGTTTCCACTTTTAATGAAATCTCTCCCTTTCATTCCTTTTAGCCTCTGGTCAGTACCTGATTTAGCAATGCTGAGTGATTCATCACTTTTATATAAAGTTACCATAACCGATTTTATTTTTAATAGCATTATTCATTTTGTCAGCCAGCTATTAGTTGGGAATGTTTCAGGGGCACACTCTTTATGTGAGTTATATGAACAGTAAACTTAAGGCACTAAAATTCTCTCTGAAGTCAGAGATCAAAAAGTCTCTATAAGTTTTTAAACTTTTGTTTCAGAATCAAAGCATCTGGGAAAAGGAAAGGGAAAAAAAAAGCAGGTCTTTTTTCTATATATTGCTAAAATATTTAATTGCCTTCTTGTTCTTAAATATTCCAAAGATGAACTGGGTTTTTCCCTTTTCTTTCACATGTTCAGACACCATGCATGCCATAGCCACCTTGATTTCGTTAATTCTGTGGCCATCAGAAATAGCATGTACAATATATACATGTCTAACGGTCCCCTTCTTGCTTGGAGAATCCCGTGGACAGAGGAGCCTGGCAGGCTACCGTCTATGGAGTCGCAAGAGTTGGATGTGACTAACCACACACAGCATGGCAGTCCTCTGGAGAGAGCTCAAAACTTCTTGTTCCTTAAAAATTTAAATCTCTAATTTTTAAAAATTAAATTATATGAAGGAAATAGCTATTCTTTGAGAAGATTTATGTACATTAAAAGGCAATAAAAACCATGATGGTTGGTGAATTTTTTTTTCTAAGATTTATTTATTTGTTTGGCTCCGCTGGGTCTTTGTTGCT
Source organism: Bos taurus (assembly GCF_002263795.3). Taxonomy (NCBI): domain Eukaryota; kingdom Metazoa; phylum Chordata; class Mammalia; order Artiodactyla; family Bovidae; genus Bos; species Bos taurus. The sequence goes on from NC_037332.1 coordinate 35,299,390, forward strand.
GCACGTGGCCTTTCTGTAGTTGTGGTGAGCGGGGGCTGCTCGCTGGTTGCAGTGCGCAGGCTTCTCATTGTGGTGGCTCCTCTTGTTGGGGAGCACGTGGACTCTAGGGCTTGCGGGCTCAGTAGTTGTGGCACACAGGCTTGTTTGCTCCAGGGCATGTGGGATCTTCCAGGACCAGGGATCGCACCTGTGTTCCCTGCATTGGCAGGGGAATCTTAACCACTAGACCACTACCAGCAAAGCCCTGGTGAATTTTTAATAGACTAACCTAGGACTAGATTGAGTTTAGGTGTGTTGAGCCTGTGCTGTGCTTAGTCACTCAGTCGTGTCTGACTCTCTGCAGCCACATAGACTATAGCCCACCAGGCTCTTCTGACAATGGGGATTCTCCAGGCAAGAATACTGGAGTGGGTTACCATGCCCTCCTCCAGGGGATCTTCCCAACCCAGAGATTAAACCCAGGTCTCCCAAATTGCAGGCGGATTCTTTACCAGCTGAGCTACCAGGGAAGTCCGTATTGAACCTACTCTAGAGTTATATTAGGTCTGAAACCAAAAGACAGTCTGATCCTTCAAAGCAGGAAAAGAGTCATTTCTGTTTGCTTATTTCTTATTTTTTTTTTTTATTTCTACAGGTGCTTTTGCACTACAAATTGAACAGATGCAGCAGAGACCACATGACCTGCAAAGCCTAATGTATTTACTTTCTGGCCTTTTATAGTAAAAGTTTGCCAAAACTTTCTCCAAAGCAAAAATGCATATTGAGTCAATTTTAAAATAATATATAGTTTTCTGAGCTGGTTTTAGCAGCATTTCTTTAATTTTAAAACCTAGATTCAAGTCAAGATCTTTAAATGACTGATTATATAATCCTAAGCAATTCGTGTAACTGTGTTGAGCCTCATTTCAAAATGAGCACAGGTGATAGGCTCACCATGGGACTTTCAGCCACACATCTCAAAACCCTGTTGGTAACATACAGGGAAAGATGTAAAAGCCAGAGTTCCACCATTCCGCCACAAACAAAATGCATACTGGTAAAAGGGGTATTGCTGTGTAGGAAACCATCTCAGAACTTAGAGGAACAATCAATTATTTTTGCTCACGGTTTGTTGGGCTGTCTAGGCTCAGCTGGGTGGTTCTCACTTGGAATCTCATTGCAGTTATAAGTCAGCTGCGGTCATCTGCAGGCTCAGCTGATCTGGATGTCCAAGATGGATGTCCATGGACTCACACGGCAGTCAAGGATGCTGGCTGTTTACGGGGTGCTCAACTGTGAGCTGTTCTAGCATCCTTTGATGATTGCAGTGAACTGTGATTTCAGGGTACCCCAGCTTGATGAGAAGCCAGACTCCAGACACTTGTTGGTGTTGTGAGGATAGCGGAGAAGGTGTCAGTGGGAGTGTCCAGACAACTGGTTGTTACCTCTTGCCACAACATATGACCACAGCAGGATCCTTCCATATAGTCCCTTCTTATTCAACCACAGCTCATCCGCCATGGTTAGGTGGATGAGCTAACCAGATGAGCTAAAAACAAATGAACATGATTTGTTTTTTAAGTTGCTCTGATCATATAATCAAGTTATTTATGAGAACATTAATTATTCCTATTTGACTATCAGATCAAATAAAAATATTCAGTTTGTCCTTTAAGACCTTCATTCTATCAACTGCATTTAGCTCCTCTAACCACATTCCTTTTTTCAGTTATACATAAATATATATTTATATATATCCTCTTATATTCTTTCCCATTATAGATTGTTATAAAACATTGAGTATATTTCCCAGTGAACATCCTTGTGGGTTATCTGTTTATGTATAGCAGTATGAAAGTATGAAAGTGAAGTCGCTCAGTCGTGTCCAACTCTTTGCGACCCCATGGACTGTAGCCTACTAGGCTCCTATCTCCAAGGGATTCTCTAGGCAAGAATACTAGAGTGGGTTGCCATTTCCTTTTCCAGGGGAGCTTCCCAACCCAGGGATCGAACCCAGGTCTCCTGCATTGCAGGCAGATGCTTTAACCTCTGAGCCACCAGGGAAGCCCTGTATAGCAGTATATGTCTGTTTATCCCAAGCTCCTGATTTTTTCTTCCCTACTGCTATCCCCTCTGGTAACCATACGTTTCTTTTCTGTTTGTGAGACTATTTCTGTTTTGTAAATAACTTTGTATTATTTTTTTAGATTGTACTTTCAAGTGATATCAAATATTTGTCTTTGTCTGACTTACTTCACTTAGTATGATAATCTCTAGATCTATCCGTGCTGCTGCAGATGGTATTATTTCATTCTTTTTAATGGCTGAGCAATATTCCAGTGTGTGTGAGTGTGTGTGTGTGTGTGTGTGTGTGTGTGTAGCAGCCGACTCTAGTATTCTTGCCTGGAAAATTCCATGGACAGAGGAGCCTGGCAGGCTACAGTCCATAGGGTTGCTCAGAGTCAGACACAACTGAAGCAACTTAGCACAATACACGTGCACACACACACCCCTTATTTATCCATTCATCTGTCAGTGGACATTTAGGTTGCTTTCATGCCTTGGATTTAGTAAATAGTGCTGCAATGATTGTTGGGGTGTCCAACCACATTCTTAATGCTCACACCTTTGACCTTGGTCCAGCAGTCAGGCTGGTCTTAACCCGCCCTGTGTGTCACCATCATCCTTGCCTTCTTTCATTTTTTTCATGCCACCTTTCTTTCCTGGAATGCCTTATTTCTCTTCTTGTGCCATTCAGATACTTTCCCAGTCAAGTTTCCAGATCAAGATGCTTTTCCTGCTTAAAGCCTTCTTGACGGAGGCTTCCTGACAATACTCTTTACTTTTTACTTGCTCATATGTTTTAGTGCAGGTCTGAACCATGCTGCTTCTTTTTATTTGTTGTCTTAGAATCGATCCCAAATTATGTAATAATGGTAGGAATAAAGGCTAACATTTATTGAGTGCCTGGTGTGTGTCAGGCATTGTTTTGTGTTCTAGTCAGTGGTCTCATCCTGATTATGCATTGTAATCATGTGTGCAACTTTTGAAAAAATATTAATAGTATGTTGGTGGACCCACTCCTACCAGCCCGATTTAACCCAATTGCTGTGGGGTTCAGGCTCTGTATCTTTGAAAAGCATTCTAGATCATTCTCATGTGTATTCAGGGTTGGAAACAGTGGTTAGGGGAAGGTACTATTTTTTTTTAAGATCTTTTGGCCATGGGAAATGCCTCAGATTTTATAGAACAAAATTGAATTTGGAGTGTGGAAATATTTGTATTTCATTTATTTGATCAGAAGATTCAAATTTGTAAGTTATGGAACATTTAAAAATAGAAATTCTTCCAGGGAGGGAAGCTATCCTATTGTAATCTTTGTCATCCAGCACACATGCATTATGTGGCACTTGATAGATAGTAAATATTATTTGCATGGAATTAAAAGGACAGAATCAAACAAGTAGACACTGCACTTGACTTATTTTCTCATGAACTGTACCAGACTATTAAGACCTTTGCTTTCTGTCTCTGAAATACTCAAAGCAAAAAAAAAAAAGAAAATGTGGACTTCTGTCATTTTTTGATGAGCAGAAAGGTAAAGGATGACTTAACTTGCTTTGCCTTGTGATGGAAGGCATGTTTGCATGTGGATCGCATAAATGAATTACTTCCAGCTTGTGTGATAAAATAAATCATACCTTATTCAATAACTGATATTTCTTAGGTTTTATAACTCATGACAGATAGTTGTCATTCTTTAGAGATTTTTTTTGGGGGGGTCCTCTTAAGATAGTCTGTTCAATCATGTCATATATAAAGGTCAGAAGTTTAGATTTCTTTATTCTCAGTGCCCATATACCCAGCAATTGAAGGAGGTCATTCAAATCATCTTTTTGAAATTATTTAATTCCCTGTTATTCTTTCCCAGAGGTATGTTTTGATCCCTTGGTTGCCTTTGTAAGACATCTTGGAATCTTTTCTCTTTTTTCCTCCTCCTCCTTAAAATGTTCTGTCCAGTCGGCATAGCATCACAGTGGCTCCTGAAATGTATTTGAAGGTTTTATTAGTGGTCTTTAAGATTCTTCCTTTGAAATGTCAGCCCGCATCAGTTAGTACCACAGTTTGCTATGACAATAAAAAGAATGTGGTTTCACCCTATTTAGATACACTCTGTTCTTCTCCATTGATAAAGTGGAAAAAAAAATGAAATATTTTGCTTGCTTTCTAGACCACAGAATTTTGAAAATGATTTCTCTGTAACTAGGCTTGTAACCATCCTTGACTGTGGGGTGCTTTTGTCACAGAACCATCTAGTTAGGTTTAAAAAAAAATCAGGCCAGTTCACCATTAAGTTGGCTCTAAGTTCCCATCTTAATTAAACATTCAAAATAATTAATAGTTTGATTCTGTGTTTTCGGATAAGTCAGAACATGTGATTAAGAAGTGAAAAGTTCACAGAGTTTTCTCTGAATAAGCACGTTTAGTCATTTGGATTCAGACAGTTTTGTTCTAGAAATTTTAAATCATTTGTTTGTAACTTGAAACAGATTCCCACAGAACCCGGAAGGCAGATTTTTTGGCAGAATACAAAATGTGGAGTATCCTGAAGTGGTGTGCTCAGAGAACCTAGCATCTTGCTGCAGGACCTGACAGCATGCATCCCCCCCCCCCCCACCCCCATGGGGAAAGCCATTGGCTTTTCTCTTATGGAAAGCTGGGGAGATTTGGAAATGTCTGCCTCTTACTAAGTGACTGCCAGTATGTGTGCCTGACGTCCTTCTCTCTCATGGCTGCTGCTGCTGCTAAGTCGCTTCAGTCGTGTCCGACTCTCTGTGACCCCATAGACGGCAGCCCACCAGGCTCCCCCGTCCCTGGGATTCTCCAGGCAAGAACACTGGAGTGGGTTGCCATTTCCTTCTCCAATGCATGAAAGTGAAGAGTGAAAGCAAAGTCGCTCAGTCGTGTCCGGCTCTTAGCGACCCCATGGACTACAGCCTACCAGGCTCCTCCATCCATGGGATTTTCTAGGCAAGAGTACTGGAGTGGCCTCTCATGGCTAAGAACTATTAATACATATTATGCTAAAATACCTGTGTTTCCCCTGTCTGCTGAGAACAGTCATCATCACATTCCAGACGCATGCCCATTTGAGGATGAATATTAATAAATGAAATAGCAAGTGTTAACTTCATACCCATGTATGAAGTCTAGCGCCCACGTAGAGTAGGCATTCCTGTCATATATATTGTTCGGTAAGCTTAAAACAAATTGTTCCTAACATGATAAATGATAAAGGGACTGCATCTAGATTGCACTGATGGGCTTTGAAATGCATATCATGGTCTTGAAATTGCCTTGTTTTCTGCCCCTTTCAGAGAATCTCCCAAGTAGTTCTTAAATGGTTTGCTAAAGTTTTAACTTGTTACTTTGTTTTTATCATACTTGAGTTTCCATATTTTGCTCACTGCTTGAAAAAGTATGTGATTGACAAACATTAAAATGTAATATATATCTTTAATGCATTGCATTGTTTTAAATGGCTATTTCTTCACACCATTCAACATCCTGGCCATCACATGCTCCGTTAGATTAACATTTGACTTATGTCCAAGTAGGAGCATGTAAAAACATGGAGTACTTAATTGAAATTTCACAGTGATTTCCACATAAACCAGATGTATTTATGCGTAGAAATTAGGAATCAACTAATCTTCTGTGTAAATACTGTGTGTCAATTAGGTGATTTTAGATGGTGAGAAAATACTATGCAGTGGAGCTTTAAGCCTGGTTATGTCACATGGAGTTCTTTAGCCACTATAGAGTTGCTACAGTAGACATAGCAACTGTCATTTTGATTACAAATTTATTATATTAAGATAGAATAGTATGGAGGAATATAAAAAACTGTTCAATTAAACTTTTTCTGGTTAAATTTAACCCCAAGAGTCTATATCTCAGAACCTCATTTATCACAATTGAATTTAATGAACACTTGTCTCAAATGAACCGTACTTTTTTTTTTTTTTAATTGGAGGCTAATTACAATATTGTGGTGGTTTTTGCCATACATTCACATTAATCAGCCATGGGTGTACATGTGTTCCCCATCCTGGCCCTCCCTTCCATCTCCTTCCCCATCCCACCCCTCAGGGTCATCCCAGTGCACCAACCCTGAACACCCTGTCTCATGCATCGAACATGAATTAGCGATCTATTTTACATGTGATGATATATGTGTTTCAATGCTATTCTCTCAAATCATCTCACCTCGCCTTTTCCCACAGAGTCCAAAAGTCTGTTCTTTATATCTATGTCTCTTTTGCTGTCTCGCATATAGGGTCATCATTACCGTCTTTCTAAAATTCCATATATATGCGTTAAGATACTGTATTGGTGTTTTTCTTTCTGGCTTACTTTGCTCTGTATAATAGGCTCCAGTTTCATCCACCTCATTAGAACTGATTCAAATGCATTGTTTTTAATAGCTGAGTAATATTCCATTGTGTATATGTATCAAATGAACCATACTTTTAAAAAATTCTTTGGTTTCATTTTTAGGGCTGTAGGATTAAACTGAGAAACATTTTGGCTAGAATAGTAAAATTTGTAATTTGTACCTAGCCTGCATTGTTATATTGATATCAATAGTATCACCATATCATACTTATTTTCTACACTAGATATTGAGCAAAAAAAATTTTGTGTGTGTGTTTCCAACTATTATGATAGATGCTTACATGCACATATATAAATGCAACATGGCTGAGCCTTTTTCTTTTACCTCAGTTTACAAAATGCCAAGCAGCACAGTAGCTGTAACTTAAAATACCTATAGAGTACTTAGTTTGGAGGTGAAGTAAGTAAACAGAAATACTTGAGAATAAACATGAGACAACTTTTATTATATATATTAATATCTACTTTTCAAAGTGCTTCATATATTCATCAGATCAGATCAGATCAGTGGCTCAGTCGTGTCCGACTCTTTGCGACCCCATGAATCGCAGCACTCCAGGCCTCCCTATCCATCACCAATTCCTGGAGTTCACTCAGACTCACGTCCATCGAGTTGGTGATGCCATCAAGCCATCTCATTCTCTGTCGTCCCCTTCTCCTCCTGCCCCCAATACCTCCCAGCATCAAAGTCTTTTCCAATGAGTCAACTCTTCGCATGAAGTGGCCAAAGTACTGGAGTTTCAGCTTTAGCATCATTCCTTCCAAAGAAATCCCAGGGCTGATCTCCTTCAGAATGGACTGGTTGGATCTCCTTGCAGTCCAAGGGACTCTCAAGAGTCTTCTCCAACACCACAGTTCAAAAGCATCAATTCTTCGGCACTCAGCCTTCTTCACAGTCCAACTCTCACATCCGTACATGACCACAGGAAAAATCATAGCCTTGACTAGACGAGCCTTTGTTGGCAAAGTAATGTCTCTGCTTTTGAATATGCTATCTAGGTTGATCGTAACTTTCCTTCCAAGGAGTAAGCATCTTTTAATTTCATGGCTGCAGTCACCATCTGTAGTGATTTTGGAGCCCAGAAAAATAAAGTCTGACACTGTTTCCACTGTTTCCCCATCTATTTCCCATGAAGTGGAAACATTAAAAAATGTAACTCTTAACTCTGCCTAAACAGTGCCATATTATTATAATGTTGTTGCTGTTTAGTTGCTAACTCGTGTCCAACTCTTTTGCAACTTCATGGACTCAAGCCCACCAGCCTCCTTTGTCCATGGAATTTTCCAGGCAAGAATACTAGAGTGGGGTGCTATTTCCTTTTCCAGGGAGTCTTCCCAACCCAGAAATCAAACCCACCTCTGCATTGGCAGGCAGATTATTCTTTACCACTGAACCACCTGGGAAGCCCTATTCTTATAAGATATTAGGTTCAAATAAAGTGATTTATCATTTCTATGATGGCTTTTCAATCAGCATTAGAACAACTTATGATAACAATGACAATTTTTTTAAAGTTTTATAGAACTTACTGAATACCAAAATGGATCTCTTTCATACTTTGGTTAGTTGCCATGTTTTCAAAGTAGCATTGACATTTTATTATTTGAAAGTTCAGGTATTAAAAAACTAAAACCATTGACATTGACAGCTTTTCATCATATTGTTACCCCATGGACTATAACGCCTCTGGCCTCTCTGTCCGTGGAATTCTCTAGGCAAGAATACTGGAGTAGGTAAGCCATTTTCTTCTCCAGGAGATCTTCGCAACCCAGGGATTGATCCTTGGTCTCCCATATTGCAGGCAGATTCTTTACCATCTGAGCCATCAGGGTAGCCATATTATAGAAAAGACCCTCCATTATGGTTAATTTGCAGTTTGACAGCGTTAAGCACCATAAGACCATAAAATTATTTTATATACTTATATATTTATTTTGATATGTCCTTCAAAGATCTTGGTAAAATAAATGAATGCTTATCAGTTGGTTAAAATATGAGTGCGAAATTACTCTGTTCTTGAAAAAGGCGTGTATTTGCAGCAAAATTATATTCACTGTATATGATTAAGAAGTGAAAAAAGTTTCCATTGAAAATAAAGGGAGAATAGTGAAAATATTTATTTTCAAGTCATCCTCTAGATTTAAAAGTTATCTGTTATAGAAGATACTATGTTTCAGAGTGTCAGGGGAACAGGGAAAAGATTAATTCCTGATTTCCTATTTCTTAGTTTTAAGATTATTCGTTCATTTATCAAAAATCTATTGACTATTTAGAATGTGTCAGACACTCTGATGGTTATGTGATGGTAAAAGCAAGCTGCCCACCTAAGGAAATCTCACCTGTGTTTGTATTATATTAAAGCCTACTGTGCAAAAGGACATCTTGTATTAAAGGTACTACACTTAACCAAAGCCTGGCATAGAGTGCGTGAAAGTCAAGTTGCTCAGTCGTGTCCGACTCTTTGCCACCCCATGGACTGTAGCCTACCAGTCTCCTCAGTCCATGGAATTTTCCAGGCGAGTACTGGAGTGGGTGCCATTTTCTTCTTCATGGGATCTTCCGAACCCTGGGATCGAACCTGGGTCTCCTGAATTGCAGGCAGACGCTTTACCATCTGAGCCATCAGTGTATATAGTAAATGTTCAGTATAGGAGAGCTACTAATATTCTGTGACATCCATTATAGCCATTTTTCATGTGCTGAGGAACAGAGTTTAAAATTTCTTTTACAAGATATATCAAGTAATGATAACTATTCTGTATATATGTATTAAAAATGTTCTGAATAGCAGAGTTTAATAAAGTGAGCAGAGCAGAATTACATGGCAACTCCCTGTGCTATAAACACACGTGCTTTCAGGTTAACTAGATGTCACTTGAGATTAAATGTTGTTATTATTCTCAAATACTTTTAAGCATGTAAAATGATCAGAAAAACCACTGTTATCATTGAATTACTCAGTAAATTAACTGTTTTCACCTTTGGAATCCAGCTGTCTATATATTTCAAAGCACCTTCTGAAAATAAAAAGTGGAGTAATATAATCTCTTTAAAAACTAAACTGAAGCGTGTAACATACAAACTGTCTCTTGGTAAGTATTTTATCTAGAACTGTGTTGCTCAATGTGTTAGCCCCTAGACATACGAATCTACTTAAACTTTAAAAAACTGAAATGAAGAATTCAGTTATGCAGACATACTGGCCACATTTCAAGTGCTCAGTGGCATATATGACAAGTAGATACATATTGGACACAGAGAGACAGAGGATGTGTCCATCATCACAGAGAATTCTCCTGGGCAGTGTTGCTCTGGGCAAGTTTAAATAAAGCACTATTTGATATTTACTATTTATAACCACACAGAAAATGAACAATGAAGTTTGGTTTTGATAATTCGAGTGTTTATACCATAACTTCCAAACCAGGATTAAGTTATTCAGCAAGCTCTGACAGATGAAGACTACTTTATTTACTTTTAAATTTTATGTATTTATTTATTTTGAAGGATCATTGCTTTTCAGTTTTGTATTGCTTTCTACCAAACATCAGCATGAATCAGCCATGGTTTACCCATATCCCCTCCCACTTGAATGTACTTCCCACCTCCCTTCCCATCCCACCCCTCTAGCTTGTTAAGACTACTTTAAAATGACTTAAATTCCAGTAAAAATTGTAGCTAACTAAATGCTCCGAAGATGTAGGGCTTTACCCCGTGACTTTGGGAAAACTGGGATTTTGAATATTGTGTAAAAGAAATGGCTAATCAATGCAATCAATGCTTTCTCTGCAGCGCCTTCCAAGCCTTTTTTTCTGAGCGCCCCGCCATTCTACTCGGCGTGCTGCGGTGGGTCCTGTCGGCGCCCCGCATCCCCCACTGCTTTTGCAAGTAAGTTTTTATGCTTCATCAGCAATGCCTCAGTTACTCTGTAAACCAAAGCAGCAGGATTTAATGTGCTCTGGAAAACTAATTGGTAATGCAATGACAAGGAGCTAATTCCTCGCTAAAAATCACAGCGTTTCTATTCAGGAGGTTTCCAGAGATTTATCAGACCTCAGCACACTGTGCGATTGTGAGCAGTTTCTAACAGCATTGAAACCCAGGGCTGACACATCAAGGAAAGCAACTTGTTTTCCATTTGATATAAAAGATCTCAGAGGGACCCGTTTGGCTCTTGCTGAAACATGTAACGATGCTCATTTAAAGAAGAAGAAAGAAAGGAAGGAAAACTAAGAGATTGTGTAAAAATTTCCATTCGGTTTAAAATGTGACACAGAAAGTCACTAGGTGTCCATGGAAAATAATCTAAAATTGCCAAGATTGTAAAAGGAGATAAATACCATCTCTTATGATCTTGAAGAAAACCAGCCAGGGTTGTAGGAAGTGTTTTCAAGAGAACTTTTCTTCAAACATTACATCATTTTAATAGTGTCTGAGATAGAGGGAGAATGACAACCTTTGAAATTGAAGAGCACACACACATTCACATGCACAAAGAAAAAAAATGTCTAAGTGAAAATAAAAAGAAATAATATTCACAATAATCTTGAGATTTTTGGTCAACTAAGAATCTGTAGGCAGGAGGACTCAAGTTTGTGATAAAGAAGTCCAGCAGAGGGGTACGTGGACTTCTGCTGCGGAAGAGAAAACGTTGATTCAGGTTAACAGCTCTGTCAGGTGAAGAGTGAGCTAGGAGTACAGTCAGGCTGAAGTCCAGAGCTGCATCATGGTTGAATTCAGATCTCTGTTGCCTCTCTGCATGTGTTTTATGAATGTTTTAGGAGAGCAGTTGCCCAACAGAATGATTCCTGACAAGTGAGGCAGCAAATGCTGGCCGTTTAATGAGCTGCAGGCTTCTGAGCATCTCTTTAGGGGGCTGATACTTTCCCACAGGGCACTTTACATGGCCGAGCCCCGGCCACAATGGGTGGCAGACCCGTGACCAATCGCCACTTTCACTTGACTCATCCACACGCGACCTCACCACGATTTTTCACTGTGCAGATGAACTTTCGGAACCATTTCACAGGGAAAAGGCTCGGGCAAGGGTCAGTTGCCCTTTTGTATGGTCATAAAGTGAGGCTCTGTGTGTCAGCCTTTTCTCCTGTCTCACATTCCAAGTGAATTTCTGGACACCATTTAAAGCACTTGGCTGAAAAATAAAGCAGTGAATGAAACTGACTTTTATAGACTCGTTCCAGCTCATCTTCCCATATAACCCTGTCCACCTGAAAGGGGATTTAGTGGATGAGCTGAGTGTATACAGGGCTTGCTGAATACATAGGGCCCATTATCCACTGTGGGGATCGTTTATTAACCAGGACTGATACACTTCTATTTTGGAAGTGACCTATTAATTGTCCATTTAACTAGAATGTATTGATTCAAATAGAAAAATAGAAACCATGACTAAACCTTTTACTCGCTCCTTCAAGGTGGTCTCCTATGAGGGTAATTGAAAAATGTTGTACAGATTAAGGAAACATTTATCACCATATATTAGAGTATCGGAAAAGAACGGCTGGAGCAGAGACTTACACCCCAAACATCTGATAGCGCAGCGTGGTGGCATCTCTGTGGAATTAATCTTCAGTGTGATATCCCAGGGGTGGAGATTGAAAGAGTTCCCACACCTAGTTTCAGTGATTTCAGCTTGGTATAACACTGGTCTTCTACTTTAGAAAGTCTCTGGCAGTGCAGTTTAGGTAGGAGGCAATGGATCAAAACACTCCATGTGACAGGTGGACATTCATGTGTGTGTGAGTGTATTCATTTTATAGTAGTGTTTTGATGGATTCATTTTGATATTTGGCAAAACTAATACAATTATGTAAAGTTTAAAAAAAAAAAAAACTCAATGATGTGTGAAAAAAAAAAAAAAAAGAGTTTCTAGGCTGTAAAAGTATTCTGGTGCCCAGGCCAGTTTAATAAATAAAGCCCATAAAAGTGAGTCGAAAGTTATTTCCTAGACAAGTTCATCTTCTCGATTGTTTGAAAAAAAAAATCACTCTAAGCAAGTCTCTTTATTCTCCATCTGGTTCTCGGCCCTTCCCACTTTGTGCCTTTAGTATGGCTGTTGTAAATTGTGGTGTTTATTCCTGGAAGCTTATAAAGCCCTGTGTTTATCTCATTTATTTAATAAAACATACAAGTGGAAAATCAGCGCTGCTCAGACTGACATTTGTCTCCATTTCTAGGTTGCCATTTTAAAACAGCTTAGAGATGCCACCAGTGTTCTTAATAAAAAGGATGGCACCTCATTAGTGATAAATCTGAAGTGAATTTCTTATATTCTTATGTATACTGTTCATTGTATTAGGAGCAAATAATAATGAAATGGTAGATTTCAGCTGTCAGTAAGAATTTTACATAAATTCTCATGATACCAAGGAACAGTTGATAAAGCTTACAACTGCCCGGTAAGGTTTTTATTTAAGGCATTTTTTGGCTTTTCTTTGGAGAAGGCAATGGCACCTCAATCCAGTACTCTTGCCTGGAAAATCCCATGGATGGAGGAGCCTGGTAGGCTGCAGTCCATGGGGTCGCTAAGAGTTGGACACGACTGAGCGACTTCACTTTCACTTTGGCTTTTCTTCTTCTTGTTTTTAATAATAAGAATGATTTTATGCCCAGGAATTTAATTTTTTTTCCATTTGCACAAAAGAAGGAAAATGAACTGTCCAAGTAATTTTGTATTTAGTTTCAGCCTGGATAGCCAAAATTATGGTTTATACTCAAAATTTTAATAAGTAGTAAAATCAGTGGCCCTCATCATTGTTCCACAATATTGATTTCACTATTTCTAAAAGTTTAGGATTAGATCAACACATCCATAGCAAGAGAAATATCTTTTTGATTCTTTACATGATTCACTTGTTTAAAATTGATTTAGTTTTTCTTGTTAACCTGTTAGATTTATGATTGACTTGTTGCAATGTGGAAACAATCATTCATCCAGTGCCCTTCTCACATATAATAAATAGTTTAATTAGCTATTTAAGCGCAATCCTTACAGTGGGGAAAAATTAAAAGGCAGTGGTAAATTCTCCTCTTCCCCAAATCAGTGTAAGGAAAATCTTTGATAGTGTATTCATAAGGTTCCTTTCAAAATAGCATACAGCTCAGCTAAAATGAAATGGAAAGTTGTGGAAATTATGCAGAGAATGACTTTAAGAAAAAGACTACATGAAAATGTGTAGGTGTCTTAATTATGTAGAATATCTCATTGAATTAAATCATTATTTCTTTGTCTTTGAATACCCAACTTGAATTTAACCTTTCAAGAATTTTATGCATTAAAAAACAAAGTTTAAATTTGGAGCAGCATTATGAAGATATGAGTGAGGAAATACTATTCTGGAATAAATTGTTTTAGCTTTCTTGGTTGATGAACTTAGATTCTGCATTTAGAAATAATTTTACTATCTTCCCTTCCTTGTTAAAACTTAAAAGAATATAATATACTCTTGAAATTTGAATTTAGAATTGTGTTGAAGGCAGCAGGAAAGGGACCTTGTTATTATTGTAGGTTGGTCCTAAGAGTGTCACTTTCCAAGGTGGCGATGCTCTGTTGGGCACACACCTTGATAAACACACCTGTCCTGGCTGTGTTCTGCTCTCAGCTGGAGTGGTCAGTAGGTGTGGGGAACTGAACAAGACCTATGCATGCATGCTAAGTTGCTTTAGTCGTGTCTGACTCTTTATGACCCTACATACTATAGCCTGCCAGGCTCCTTTGTCCAGGGATTCTCTAGGCAAGAGTATTGGAGTAGGTTGCCATGCCCTCCTCCAGAGGATCTTCTTGACCTAGGGATCAAACTTGCATCTCTATGTCTCCTGCATTGGCAGGCAAGTTCTTTACCACTAGCGCCACTTGGGAAGCCCCATCAAAACCTATGGAAATCCATAAAAGGCTGCCTGAGAGCTTCTTTTATGAGGATTTAACTTTAGAACTCTAAGATTTTCAGAAGGATGCAGCATATTGTGATAATAGATAACTAGTCTAGTTATTGTGCTGAACATGTAAATGAGTTTGTGTGATGAGTTGAACGTAGGTTTTGACTTCTCAATAGTGAAGGGAGGGTACTCTATAGATACATGACAGTCAACCAGGAAGAAGGTTTAAAGGCATCAGAGACTCAAAGACAATAGCTTTTCCAAGTTGATGGCTCTATTCAACAATTCCACAGAGGCAGTGAAAAGTATTCAAGTAACATTTCTAGAATGGAGTTTTCTTTCTCCCCAAATGTTTATAAGTAGTAGTAGCCTACCCTGGGCTAGACAGAGACCGCCACCAGTTTATCTACTGCATTTTTCTCTATTGTTCATCACCCTGTATCATTCACAAACAGCACACCTCCATTTGAAGTGCCTTTTGTAAGGCTCACGTCACATAGGGATTCCCTGGGGGTGGAGGTGGTACAGGGGGCCCGTCGCAAGATGCTGGGGATTATACCTGTGAAAACTTTGTTATCCTAGGTCATTCTGACATTTTAATGACTCTCCCCACCTTCTGACCTCTTTCCACGACCATCTGTAACTTTGACCATCTTCGGTATAGTTTTAAAGGGTGTTGGTTGTGCTCACTCAGCTTGCATGTGATGTCTCAATTGCAGAAGTTGTCTTTTCAGAGCCTCAGTTTTTTTTTCCTATGGAAATGAGGATGCTAATATCTTCTTCTTGGGATTGTGGTAAAGATTTCATGACATACTGCTTATTGTTGGCACATATAGCATCACATACTGAGCCCCAAATATATATGGAAATCACACTATAAAATAATATACTGACATCTGCAAATTGGCAGAGTCTCTAGTACCTTGAGTTGATGGCCCTGGCTTCTAAAGCCTCTTATCTAGGCATGCTCTAATCTTTGTATCTGTTCATTGTTATTTTATAGTATTTATTTATTATTGTCACCTATAAGTTTCCATAAAAATCAGATTTGTGTCATGAATTTAGGAATAATCAGAGGTATTCGTTGCTTGTAACTTTTTAATAGCTCTTGAGAGACTTTTAAATCACCATCCAGTTCTTGAAGTCCCTATGTCTGTTTTGCAGGTGTAAATTTGAGCTCATATTCCTAGATTTAGAAGGTAGGAAAATGGGGTAAGTTCATCATTGGTTTATGGTTAGATCCAGAGAAAGCCCACAAAAGACTCCCAGGGGAGATGTGGAAAGAGGCAGCCATTGTGGAAGCAGCATCTTGTCTCATGCTTCTTGTAGGAAACTGAGCCACGTCTATTTATGCAAACAGTCATGATTCATGTATTGAGAGCAGAACTTTGGAAAACCAAGCAACTAGCAGACAAAAGAAGAATGGAATATTCTTTATATTTGCTGTGGCTTTTGTCCAGTGGTTGTATTTTTGCTATAGAGCACCGAATCCTGAGGACCAGACCAAGGAGTTAACCCTCTGATCCTCACAACTACTCTGAAGGTCTCTCTTTTAGAGATGAGGTCTGGTCTGTGTGTATTCTCACCCTTCACACTGGTGAGACTATTGTATTTGTAGATCTCTTTGATGGGGCTCTTCTTTCTATTCTTAACATAGATCAATAGAAAACATAATAGGAAAATCTGTGGGTTCCTATTAAAAAGTCTTAGGGGAATTTAAAAGTGTTACCCACATTGTTTTATGTAAACATTTAGATTTTAGTGAAGAAAGTACTAAATGAGTAGAATTATGACCCCTATCTACAAAACCTTGATTTATAACAAATGTAGGAAAAAAAATTTAAACTAGCTTATATTGGGCCATAAATTTGTTTGTATTTTTATATAGATTTAAGAAGTTGTATTATAAAATATGCGGCTTCCCAAGTGGCTCAGTGATAAAGAATCTGCCTGCCAATGCAGGAGATACAGGAGACCTGGGTTCAACCCCTGAGTTGGGAAGATCCCCTGAAGTAGGAAGTGGCAACCCACTCCAGTGTTCTTGCCTAGAAAACCCCATGGACAGAGGAGCCTGGCAGGCTACAGTCCATGGGTTACAGTAGTTGGATATGACTGAGAGACTGAGAATACACACACACATATATGTGCGTACATATATGTGTATGTATGTGTGTATGTGTACATCCTGGCTTCCCTCATAGCTCAGTTGGTAAAGAATCTGTCTGCAATGAAGGAGACTGTGGTTTGATTCCTGGGTCAGGAAGATCTGCTGGAGAAGGGATAGCTACCCATTCCAGTATTCTTGGGCTTCCCTGGTGGTCAGCTGGTAAAGAATCCACGTGCAATGTCGGAGACCTGGGTTTGATCCCTGGGTTGGGAAGATCCCCTAGAGAAGGGAACAGCTACCCACTCCAATAACCTGGCCTGGAAAATTTCATGGACCGTATAGTCCATGGGGTTGCAAAGAGTCGGACACGACTGAGTGACTTTCACTTCACTTATGTGTACATACATATGTGTGTATAACTGAATCATTGTGATGTACACTTGAAACTAACACAACACTGTAAATCAACTATACGTCAGTTAAAAATAAATAAGAAGTTGTATTAACTCAGAAAGTATTGACCTTCTGAAATGCAAGGTCCTCAGAAGACTTTCCACTGTGGCAAGGTATATCCTAAATTTGTTTGAATCACTCCTGGTCCTACTCTACCTCCCAGCTAATGTCCTGTGTTCCTCCTGCTCATCCCCTGCATCCTCTAGAAGCACCAAGCTCTGAGCTTCCTGGATTCACCGTGTCTCGCCCTTGTCCTCACCACACTCAAGCTTCTGCAGATGTCAGTTGCTCTCTCTGCCCCATTGTTGAGGTTTCCCACAAGAGGAATTGCTAGTCCTTTGGTAGCACATCTCTCTCAAGACTTACTCTGTTGGCCTCCAAAACTAAAGGGCTTCTCACCTGGTGCTTAAAAGTTCTCTGTGCGGTGGTCTGTGGGTGTTTCTCTCTTTGTACTATGTCTGATCCTAGCCTTCTCACACTTCTCCTTATCAAATATGAACATCTGAAGGATGGAGTGGGTTCATCAGTTGGGTTTTCAGTTTTCACTCAGTGATGATTCAATTACTTGGCTAGATTCTCCCCCAAAGGTTGCTACAATGTTTGCTTGTTTTCCTAATAAAACTGAATCAGAGGTAAAATGTAGAGTGGAGATGCATTATTTGTCTATAACGGTATGATGATAGCCTCTCTTAGTTTTTATTTTTGCTTTATCAGTCTTTTTTCCTCTGCATTTTTACTTAGCTTGAGCATGATATGTATCTTATATACCATATAGTGTATTTTTCTTGCTGCTGCCTGATCTTCCTAGTCATCTTTAACGGTTCTTTAAATTTTCACTTAGTAGGTATAACATGATGTGCTTATGCATTTCATTACCTTTGGGTATTTAAGTTTTTTCCCCTAATTTTAATATGTATGGCTATAATAATGGTAGATTGGATACATTTATAAATTAAGAATTACAGATCAAAATATGAAGTGAGAAGGGCACGCTGGAATTTGAGGACACTGTTGCCAGGCTATATCGGAGATGCCACGTGGTCCTGACCAAGGACAGGGAGCAGAAGCCCATAGTCACAAGCAGAAGCTCTGGCTGTGTTCATAAATGTTTCTTTCTTCACAATCTTGACCCACCAAGAAACAGTGGGGGACAGAGGAGAGAGCCAAGAATTTGGATTCAAAAGGTCTTGCTACCATTTAATTCTACCTTTTGTGCCACATTGAACCTTCACTGCTTTGAACACTTTTTCATCTGATCAGATGTCTTTAGTATATGATGATCTTTATTGTGGGCTCAGCACTGGAAGTTGTCTTGTGCTATTTCATCAAATCCTTAGAACAACTCTGTAAAGTAAGCTGAACGAGTGAGTAACTCTCTCCAAATCACACAGGTATGTGCCGAGGTCTAAACCTAGTTTTCCCATCCTCCAGAGTCCTCTGTCCTGAGGCTTCCTAGAGAGACACCATCTCAACAGATGAATCTGTGCTCTGAAATAAAATGCAGAGGGCTAATTTCTGTGGTATCTATACCAAGGATAGTTCAGAGAAGAAAAGCATTTAGAAATACATGAACATATTGAGATGTCCATACTATTTTTATCGATATTATTGACCAATATTGCGTGTGTGTGTGTGTGTGTGTGTGTGTGTGTGTGTACACCCCGTCATATCTGACTCTCTGTGGCCCTATGAACTGTATAGCCCGCCAAGCTCATCTCCATGTCCATGAGATTCTTCAGGCAAGAATACTGGAGTGGGTTGCCATACCTTCTTCCAGGGGGTCTTCCTCACTCAGGGATTGAACTGGTGTCTCCTGCATTGGCAGGTGGATTCTTTTACCACTGAGCCTTGACCAGTATTGCATAAACCTATTTAAGCCTCTGAGAAAGAAATAGTGAATCCAGTTGCCAAAGCCTGACTTTAAGATATGACCTTGGTGTGAGGCAGGCAAAAGTAACTGGTGCTATAGATGGAGAATTAACCAAGATCCCACACTTTGATGAATCGAAAAGGCATCAGTAAAACTAGAACTTTGTAAAGAATTGGGCTTCATTACATCCCAAGGATTATGGCATTTCTATGGAGATTTTAATTAGTGTTGTAGAGCTCAAAGAAAGAGCGAGAGGCCAGTGTTTCTTCTGGGAATGTCAGGATGAATGAGAATGAGACGTAACCCAGAGCTGAGAGACTAGCTGGAAGTTGTTTACGAATCTTTTAGACAAATAGGAAAGAAAGCAATTATATTACAAAGGTAGAATTGACAAGATTTATCCATTTATTGACATTTTTCTTCTAAAATACAAGTCAGTATTGTGTCAGTACTGTGTAGGTTTAAGAGCATTTGTTTTGGAATAAGTCTCTGGACAAAGTTCCTTAAGCTACCTAAGCTTCCTTTTATGCATCTTTAAAATGCAGAGAATAATAGCATTCGTGGCATAGTTAGGTTTGGAGAATTAAATGGAATAGTGCATATCAGCTGCTTAATACAGGGCAAGTATGAGGACAGAGGAAGTGCTCAGTGTATGTTTATTATTATCATGTCACATCCTGCTTAAACACATTCTGTTGATGTTCACCACCTATTGGATAATGTTCCAGACCCTTGTAGACCTCTTCAGTCTGATTCCACTCCATTCCATAACCTCTACACCACAGGTCCAGATGTCTTCAAGAGCCTGACAGGTATAAAGCAAGTTAATGAGGCTATGGCAAACTGGGGGATCACGTGCTTCCTGTAAGGGGCATCTGCCACTCACCCTGGTAACTCTTTGCTCTGTGGGAAGGTAAGCTCAGTGAGGTTACCTTTGAAAATATGTTGAAAACCTGAGCTTCAAATAAAACCTCCCAATTATTAATTATGAACAGCTAAATCAGAATTTTTTTACCAACAGTCTAAGACCAAACAAAGCACACCTCCAGGCTGGATATGGTTTCTAGCTTGTACCCTCTGCTTTAGGCCGTTCCTTGGCCTTGCTGACTGTTTACTTTTCCTTGTTGTTGATCAGTTGCTAAGCCACATCCGACTCTTTGTGACCCCGTGGACTGCAGCATGCCAGGCTTCCCTGTTCTTCACTGTCTCCCAGAGTTTGCTCAAACTCATGTCCATTGAGTCAGTGATGCCATCCAACCATATCATTCTCTGTTGTCCCCTTCTCCTCCTGCCCTCAATCTTTCCCAGCATCAGAGTCTTTTCCAATGAGTCAGCTCTTTGCATCAGGTGGCCGAAGTATTGAAGCTTCAGCATCAGTCCTTCCAATGACTATTCAGGGTTGATTTCCTTCAGGAGTGACTGGTTTGGTCTCCTTGCAGTCCAAGGGACTACTTTTCTTTGGCAACACTTTATTCCCTTGTGCCTTAGTATTTTGAAGTATGCCTGGGTTGGCCTTAGTTCCTTTTCTCTGGAACTGAATTGTTCTTTTAGACCTGATTCAGCCTGTTTTCTCTGAACTCATCACTTCATTTTTTGTAATGCCAGAGCATTTTTGAGATCATTCTATTCTAGTACTTAAGACATTCATTTGCTTCTTTATTTAGAAATAATTATTAAGCACCAAAATGCATACCAGCTACAACTGTAAGCTGGAGACCCTGCTCTCCTCGTGCTTGTATTCTGGAGTGATGTTCGTGTGTTGGTCCTGCCATGAGAAGGTGAACTCCTAGTGGCAGGGACCACGTACTTTTTGTCTGGTTTCCTCAGCAGTTAGCCCAGTGAGTCTGATACCCAGTGTCCTAGTGTCTTCTTGCTGCTGTAACAATTTCCATAAACCTGCATCTTAAAACAACACAAACTTACTGTCTTACAGTCACAGAGGTCAGAAGCCTGAAATGGGTCTCACTGGATTAAAAATCCAGGTGTCGGCAGGGCTGCATTTCTTCTGGAGGCTCTAGGGGAGAATTTGTTTCCTTGCCTTTCCAGTTTCCAGTGACTGCCTGCATTTCTTGGCTTATCACCCCTTCTTCCAATATTCAAAGGAAGAAGTGTGACATCTTCAAAACTCTGACTGTGACTTCCTTTTTGTCTCCCTCTTCCACTTACATTGGACCTACCTGGATTCTCCAAGATACTCTCCCAATTGCAAGGTCAGCTGATTAGCAACCATAATTCCATTTGCAACCTTAATTCCCCCTTGATATTTAATGTAGCATATTCATGTGCTCTGAGGATTAGGACATGGGCATCTTTGGAAAGGACATAATTCTGCCTACCACTACTAGAAAACTGAATGAACGAATGAATGGTGAATGATGAATGAAACTCACAGAGGCTGGGAACCAGTGTTGTGCCAACCAAAAAAAGGCAGAAAAAGTAGTGTCTCTGCCCTGAAGGAGTTGATAACCAACTGAACTGAGAAGGTAGGAGGTGATTGGAAGTCTTCCAAACCTTCCTTCTCATATTAAACATCTCCGACTCTTGCACGCTTTCCCTGACATCCCAGATTAAGGTTAGACCCATTGTTTTGTGTTCCTAAGGAACCCTCCTTAGGAATACTTCATCACACTTGTGATGCTAGTTCAGTAAATGCCTCCCCTTGATTTTATAGGTAATGAGTATGATAAAACATATGTCTTACTTCTCGTTGTGTGGTATTGAGCAGAGAGTGCCTGGCATATGGTAAGTGCTCAACAATTTGAGACAATAAATGAATAAATAAATGAAGAATTAGAGAAAATCAAGTATTTAAACCATCTATCACTTGTTCTACATTGGAGCTTTGTAACTGGGACCGTGGACTTTCGGAGATGGCATGCAAAATTGTGAAGGCAAGCGTCTGTATGTTGTTTTTGTTCCCCCAGTGGGGAGCAAAGAACTTTTATCAGATTCTCAATGGAGTCCATGACCAAAAAGAGGTTAAGAAGCACTCTACGTGTGCAGAGTTCAGAGATGAGATAATTTGGCCATGGCAAAGAGGTGGAGGATACGGTTCTGGGGAATATGAGTGGAATTCTCCTCCCAAAGCTAACGGAGCTTTTTGTATTATTTTTTCCCTCTAGGAGAAGAGAGTGTACTGCCTCTTCTGACCCAAGAATCTACTTCCAAAGTTCGGAGGGGCATTTTAAGAAGAGCTGTCTTTTCTGAGGACCAGAGAAAGGCTCTGGAGAAAATGTTTCAGAAGCAGAAATATATCAGCAAAACAGACCGAAAGAAACTTGCCATCAACTTGGGACTAAAAGAATCACAGGTACTGATGAGCAGGAAGATGTGTGATCAGCACACAGCTCCTGATTTCTGAAGGAATCCAATGAAATCCATTCATTTGGCAACTGTTCCTTGTACTAAGCATAATACAGGACCCCAAAGCATTATTGAAATGATTCTCATAATTTTTTAGTAAGTGGAAATATGTACAACAATTCCTGTTTGGAAATTGGTCCATTTGCTGAGAAGTCTAGGTTTTTGCCTGATTAATTCTTCCCAAATGAAAAGCAAAGGCTGTGGCATTTACATCATTACATTGTTTGCTCTGTTTTCAGAGAAGCTGGCTGCATAATTGCCTACAAAAGCAGGAACCAATTTTCCTGTCTTTTTCTTCATTTCCAATCCAACAGTCAAGGCATAAATGAATGACTCATAAGTACCTCTTAATAGATGTCATTATTTTGTACTGTGGGCTTATGTCAAGTACAGTTAAGTAATTTCACGTTTGCAATCTTTACAAACCTTTCTTGTACAATGACTTTTCATATAATTTTGAAAGAGACTTCCTGACCTTTGGGGAAGTGCAGCATACTTCATTTAAAGATTGGCCTACTTATAAATAATTAACAGTATAAGGCACTGGCATTTTCCTATTTAATCCTTGTTATGAAATATCCCCATTTTCTAGATGAGGAAATGTAGAGAAGTAAACAGAGATCCAGTGTCACAGAGTGAAACTGCTCTGGAGCTGAGCTCCCCACCCCAGGCACCCTGACTCTGGAATTTGCATTCTCTTTAACCTGGAACCACCATGTACATTTGTGCAGGCTGTTCACTGCACAGGGGCACTTGGCTCATGGGGATGGCAGCAGCTGAAATGCAGCAGGTACTCGTTTGTCTAACTGGCTTTCCTGGTGCAGGGCTCCATCTACCTGAATTTTTTGAATCAGCATAAAAGCTTTAAAGGGCTAGCAGAGGCTCTGTGTTAACCACCGTGTTCTTCTGTATTTCCCCTCAATACAAATGACCTGGTTTCTAACTTCAGATGTTACTAAACTAGTTATTTTTGGATGAAACCTTTCTTAACCTTGCTTCCTTTCCCCAGGGAAGTAATCTGTCCCCCTGACCCCTGACTTTTTGAAGTCATAGGAAGCAGTACAAGGTGTGGTTGAGGGTAGTTGGCCTAGATCAGCCAGTATGTGTTTTCCTCATGTGTGGTACTGGTGAGCCCATGCCCTTAATTGACTGCTCTGTGCCTCAGTTTCTCACTTTTATGTAAGACTCAGAGCTTCCCAGGTGGCTCTCATGGTAAATAATCTGCCTGCAATGTGGGAGACACAGGTTCAATCCCTGGGTCGGGAAGATCCCCTGGAGAAGGAAATGGCTACCCACTCCACTATTTTTGCCTGGGAATCCCATGGACAGAGGAGCCTGGTGGGCTACAGTCCATGGGGTTGCAAAGAGTCGGACGTGACTGAGCAATTAACACACTCTGTGCTAGGTAAGAGGGAAAATTGATAAGTATTGATTCAGGTAACACTCCTTGGATCCCAGGAATGTTTACAACCAACTGAGAAGACAAAGCAGAAGCTTACGAGCAATTAGATAAGAATATAAAACAATAATATAGGAAACAGTGCCTGGCAGGTTAGTTATACTGCCATATAGGAGCAGGATCAGTAGTTCTTCTAAAACTTATATATCTCTCTGGAGCCTTACACTAATTCCCACCTCTGGAAGGGACGGTCATATGACTGGTCCATATATCCTTGGGGAGTCTAGTGATGGGAATTTTCTGGTCCTCAGAGGAATTGTTGGGTCTGAGAAAGGACCACATGAGGGCTCAGTAGGCCTGGCCTGCATTGCATTGGCTTGGATGAGTGTGTAGTTTTGTAAGTTTGGGGGCCTCTGGTTGACTTGGAACTTGAGGTAGGTGTTGTTTAGTTGCTAAGTCACGTGAGACTGTTTTTCAATCCCATGAATAATAGCCCACCAGGCTCCTCTGTCCATGGGATTTCCCAGGCAAGAATACTGGAGTGGGTTTCCATTCCCTTCTCCAGGGGATCTTCCCCACCCAAGGATCAAACCAGCGTCTCTTGCAAATGTATTGGCAGGTGGATTCCTAGGTGTTAAAGAGCAACAATGGCTAGGATTAATCTGACAGTGCTCTGAGAAAGTGTGAAAATCCATAATAGTACATAGTATCTTCTTTAAAATGAACTATTGAAAAAGGATTGCATCAAGCCTATTCAATAATATTTATGAGGAGTTGACTGTAATATTTCCACTCTGAGAAAACAAACTGTTTCCATATTTTTATGTTATCTCTCAGTTCTTATCCATAGGCACATAGTTGTACATAGTTGATTATATTGGTTTTAAAATTCAAATGCCTCAGGAAAGAATGTTTTTTATCTCATTGAATTTGGTGAACAGCTCAGAAGTAGGTTAACATTTTCTTATTTCATATGTTGTCATTGTTGTTGTTCAGTCACTAAATTGTGTCCAACTCTTTGTGATGCCACGGACTGCAGCATGTTAGGCTCCTCTGTTCTCCACTATCTCCTGGGGTTTGCTCAAATTCAGGTCTGTGAGTCAATGATGCTATCTGACTTTCTAATCCTCTGTCATCCCCTTCTCCTCCTGCCCTCAATCTTTCCCAGCATCAGGGTCTTTTCCAGTGAGTTGGCTCTTTGCATCAGATGGCCAAAGTATTGGAGCTTCAGCTTCAGCATCAGTCCTTCCAATGAATATTCAGTATTGATTTCCTTTAGGATTGACTGATGTGACCTTCTTGCTGTCCAAGAGACTCTCAAGAGTCTTCTCCAGCACCACAATTCAAAAACATCAATTGTTCGGCTGTCAGCCTTCTTTATGGTCCAATTCTCATATCTGTACATGACTACTGGAAAAACCAAAGCTCTAAGTATACAAACCTTTGATGACAAAGCGATATCTCTGTTTTTTAATACACTATCTAGATTTGTCATTGCTTTCCTTCCAAGGAGTGAGCATCTTTTAATTTCATGGCTTTAGTCACTGTCCTCAGTGATTTCAGAGCCCAAGAAAATAAAATCTGTCACTGCTCCCACTTTCTCCCCTTCTATGTGCCATGAAGTGATGGGACTGGATGCCATGATCTTTGTTTTTTGAATGTTGAGTTTTAAGCCAGTTTTTTTTTTTTTTTTTCACTCTCCTCTTTCATCCCCATCAAGAGTCTCTTTAATTCTTCTTTGCTTTCTGCCATTAGAGTGGTATCATTTCCATATCTGAGGTTGTTGATATTTCTCCTGGCAATCTTGATTCCAGCTTGTGATTCACCCAGCCCAGCATTTCTCATGATGTACTCTGCATATAAGTTAAATAAACACAGTGACAATATATAGCCTTGTCGTACTCCTTTCCCAAATAAGCTTATATGTTTCTCATATATGCACAAACACACAAAAAACACATGCTAAGTCACTTCAGTTGTGTCCTACTCTCTGTGACCCTTTGGGCTGTAGCCTCCCAGGCTACTCTGTCCATGGGATTCTCCAGGCAAGAATACTGGAGTGGGTTGCCATTTCTTCCTCCAGGGAATCTTCCCAACCCATGGATCGAACCAGAGTCTCTTACATCTCTTGGATTGGCAAGTGTGTTCTTTACCACTAGTGCTGCTTGGGAAGTCCTGTTAAAAAAAAAAAAAGGTAGACTCTTGCATAATGATTACCACATCCCCTGACATTTGATGTCATTTACAGATAATAAAATAGCTACTTCTGTTATTTCTGTTTTACAGATGGAAGAAGCTGTGACCTAGAAGCACATATATGTATTTTTAGGTAAAAATGGGATCACACTCTGCACATATTTTGATGTTTTCCAGAGGACAGTACGAATCACCTGTGTGACCAGCACACAGCTCAGGCGGTAGAATTTGACCATGGGGCCAGGTGCCCCCGGCACACCCGCTCCCAGGCACTACCTGCTCCTTCCTGACTGAACTGCATGGATTAGTTTGCCCATTTTTGTGCTTTGTATAAATAATATCACTCAGTTCATATTCTTTGGTGTATGGCTTCTTTCACTGACCATATCTTGTGAGATTCATCCCTGTGGCTGTGTTGTAGCAGTAGCTCATTTACACTTATCACTGTGTAGTATTACATGGTACACCACGGTTTATCCATTCTAACGGTGGCCATTGGGATTGTTCCCATTTTTTGGCTATTATGAAAATGCTGTTGACAATGACTGTTGTTTTACACTTTGCTTCCCCCCTGCCCACATTCAAATGTCATGAGATACATCCTTGCATATCTGCATACATATTTACTTCATTTTTCTTTAGTGTCTTAGAACTGACCATTACATGGATATACTGTAATTCACTTAGCCATCTTCAGCTTTAAGTTACCTCCTAGTTTTTACTATTACATATATTTATGCACTTTAAAAATATTAAAAGTAAGATAGGAAACTAGGAGTGGGACTTATAGGTTAAAGTTTATGTACATTTTAAATTGCAATCAATTAAAAAATTCCTTTCCAAATATAATTTTGTATCAAGATATTGAACTGTGTCAGATTTCACTCCTACTAACGAACAGTCCCCTTTTTTAAAAATAGTCCCATTACTTAAATTTTTGAAAATGTTGCCACCTTCATTGGCATCTTGTATTTGTTATTTTTTTTCCTAGTTATCAGAACTTGGGAATCTTTTAATCACTTTACTGGTTATTTTCATCTGAATTTAGACTTCTCATGGCTATACCATTTCATTTCTATCATATTGTCTTTTTGTGGATGGATATGCAGCAATTATTTTGTCTGTTAATCAAAATATTTGAAATATTATGGTTAGTAACATTTTCCTGTTAACAGCTGTCACAGAAATCCCTTCCAAGTTTGTGGCTTTTTTTTTTTTTTTTTTGTGGTAAAATACACATAACATAAAATTTACCATTTTAACCTTTTGGAAGTGTACAATTCAGTGGCATGAAGTACATTCACATTGTTAGGCAGCCATCATCACCATCCATTCCAGAACTTTTTTAATCGCTCAAAACTGAAATTTTGCACTCATTAAACAATGACTCCCTGTTTCTCCCTACCCCAAGCACCTGGCAACCACATTCTATTTTCTGTCTCTGTGAATTTGACTACTCTAGGTACTTCATATAAGTGGAATCATACTGTATTTGTCCTTTTGTTACTGGCATATTTCACTGGATATAATGTCTTCAAGTTCCATCTGTATTGTAGCATGTGTCAGAACTTTCTTCCTTGTTAGGGCTGAATGATATTCAATTGTATATATAGACCACATTTAATTTATTCATTCATCCATCAATGGTCATTTGGGTTGCTTCTGCCTTTTGGCTAATATAAATATTGCTGCTGTGAACACTGTGTGTACAAATACCTCTTTGAGTCCCTACTTTTAATTCTTTTGGGTAATTCGTGGCTTTTTCATATGTTTATGGTCATCTTTATTTGTCCAAAAGTTTCTCCTTTTTATGTAGTCAGATCTAGCTTTTCTTTTGTAGCCTTACTGTTTTGTGTCATGCTTAAGAAAACATTCATCTCCCTAAGACTGTAATGATCATCTCTTATATTTTCTTCTAGAACTTTTATAGTTTTGTGCTTATGTTTAGCTGTTTTATCTATCTGATATTTTTATTGAGAGGCAGAACTTTTATGCATGTATGTGTGCTAAGTTGCTTCGGTTATGTCTTGACTCTTTGTGACCCTGTGGACTATAGCTCACCAGGCTCCTCTGTCCATGGGATTCTGCAGGCAAGATTAGTTTAATGGGTTGCCATGCCCTGCTCCAGGGATCTTTCTGACCCAGGGATTGAACCCAGGTCTCCTGCATTGCAGGCAGATTCTTTACCACTGAGCCACTGGGGAAGCCCAGACCTTTTATGATTTTCCCCAAGTACGTACATTTGTCCTAGTATCACTTATGGTACTCTTGTCCTGATACCACTTATGAAAAAACATCTTGTATGATTTTCTTCAAATTGAGATATTACTCAAAAATTTTCTAGACAGAAAAGCTAACAAGAGAAGAAAATAATTGATGTGATGGAAAGGCAAGAATCACTAATGGGAACACGTAACTGTCTTAGTAAAGACCCATTAGAAATACTTGGCAGATTTTCTGGGAGTAAATGCCTACTGCAAATAATAAACGAGTTTATGAACAGAACCAAATGCTCTGGTATGTACCCAGTAGTACTGTTTTCTTATGAAAAGCCTTGTAACTGAGACGGCTGTGTTTCGGACTCAGCTGCCTGCGATAAGCTTCTTTTGCAGCCATTTTGGACATTGCCACTCACTTTGAAAGAATGTTTTGCCAATCTGGAAAGACCGTCTCAGTTAAAGTTAGAGTTTTACTTCATTGGGAGAAGTATTTGGTTTGTACACTTTAATAATTATTTCTTTAGGTAAAAATTTTCCAGTTTTTGTTTTAAAAATAGAAAGCTACTCAGAAGGATGCAGTGTAATGCGCAGGAAAGCAATGTGATTGACTTTTCAACCACCAGGAAACCAATTGTGGTGTTTTCTTCTCAGGTACAGTTGATTACATAGTAGGTAAAGAGGGAAGTTAGTAGAAAAGACTCAAGTGGGATGGGAGCAGATATGGCTCAGATAAGAAACTACCATCATAAGCACTTTGAGGTTCGTTACAATCAGGTGTAATTTATTGAGCCTAATTCTTTGAAGTTGATAAGCCGTGGGAGTACTCGAACTTGGAAATTATAGTAAGCCTGCAATTTACCTAAGCATTATGAAATATAGTCTTAATTTAGTCTCCAAAAGTTTCTGATGAAGTTTGAATGTTTATAGGAGCCTCAGCACTGGAGTGGGACTGTCACTGAATCTAGTCTAAGTACTTTCCATTTTACAAACTGTGTGACCTTGAGCTAGTTCATTGTTTTGAGCCTCAGTTTTATGTGAGCAATAAGGACTTCTTGCAGTCACTGTGAGGATCAAATTTTAAAATCTATGTTGAGTGCCTGGCTTGACACCTGGCACCAAAAAAAAAAAAAAAAAAAAACCACTCAGATGATATTACTAGCTGATAACATTTCCTTTGGATAAATAATTTAGCATAGACTAAATGAGGTTTTAAAATATTGAAGAGAGTTAAACCAGTCTTGAAAGATGTCCGACTTATAGGATGTCACCAACTTAACCACAGTTGTTTTGTTTCGTAAGTGTGTGTGGAGATGTTATATTAAAGTAATTTCTCAGATGTTTCTGGACTGAAAACTACAAGGACTTTGCTAGGCTGGCTCTCATAATAAGGCATTCTGTGGAATGAACAGTGGGGAAAATTACAGTTTAAAATGCTGAATTGAAGCAATGTGGAGTTAAGTGATCATTTTGTTCAATTACTTTATTACTAGGTGAAAATCTGGTTTCAGAACAGAAGAATGAAATGGCGGAATTCCAAAGAAAAGGAAGTACTTTCCAACAGGTGTCTCCAAGAAGTAGTCCTTCAAGAGGACCCCCTCTCGCGATCGGCTCTGGGTTTCCCTTCTCCTTGTGCTTCACTCTGGGAAGTCTCCCAGCAGCACCCGAGTCCAGGATGGAGGGAGAATTCGCCTGAACCTTCAGAGAGACTAATCCAGGGGAGTCCAGGGGCAGAGGCACTGCCCCCAGAAGCAAAGTCACTGCAAGGTGCCTTGTATTTGTGTTCTGAAGAGGACGCAAGAGACAAGAATGCACTTACTGGCACAGTGTGAATGGACACAGTCTGCCACGTTAACTTAAAAGAACGCTTGATTAATAACATTCGGGCTCTAAAGCCTGCTAGCTTGTGCCTCATCAGTGCCTAATACCTAATACCTTAGGAGTGAAACATGGACTAATGTTTTAGGAAACCCTCTCCAGTGTTCTCTTATTTGGGTCCTAGACTCAGACTTAATTTGTAAGTGGAACAGAATCTCCTGGAAATTGCGATGAAGCTAAAAAAAAAAAAAAAACAAGAGTAATAGTTGACTCAGTCACTGCTCCGAGTTTGTGCATATAAGCTTGTGTCTCTATGTGTGTGTATATATATATATAAATAGTCATTAAAAATACATTAGTAGAAACTAGTTCCTTTCTATATAGTGCATTGAGCAAATTCACTTCCTTTTATATGAAGAAAAACCAACGATCGACTGAATGTTTTTAATTTTTTAAAAATTATGTGAAATTTGGACTTTAGTGCAAATTTTCATATCAATAGAACATGTTTTTAAGAATTCTCTTTTTTTCTGGCTTCTTTCAGTATCCAGCTATAAATGTTTTTTTAACAACTCAGCTCAGCAGTCCTAATTAAATGGGCCACTGTTAAGCATACACATTGAAAGTATGTATTTAAAATTAGTCCAGTAGGCAAGCTGGAAGAATTTCTGAATGTGACTGTTAGTATCCTTAATTTTCCAGGCTCTGGACTTCAGGCTGTCAGTGATGGAGGTACCTATTTAACTGCTGATTATCATATGATCTCTTTTCTGTAATGATGGGCCTTAATCAGGGTTTGCCAAATAAAATGCCTTTAAGGGCATGTCAGGAAAATAGAGGGCATGGCCCACCTAAAGATCTGTGAGTTTAATAATTGTTGAAATACTGTGATGGCTGAACAAATATCTGTGCCAAGAAGTCTGTGACCTCTGGCTAAGACTTCAGTGTCACAGTTCTTAAATGTTCCCAACAGGACTTCAAAACCCAACACAGATGGAATCTATAGGGATTTCTATTTGCACTTCTGGTTATAGACTAAATTTTCCACTTAGGTGGTGTACACGATAATATTAGGTTATTTTTATGTATTAACAAATACCACACAGATGTTTTATGTTTTTTGAATACTGTGAAATAGTATTATTATAAAATTTCATTTCTGGTAATGATTTGCTTAGTTCAGCTAGAATTTTTTATTCTAGGTCCAAGAAAAATTATGCTTCACTTTGAAGGAAATGAGGCAGAAAAAGGAAATGATGTGATTTTGAAGTAGGTTATTATAATCTGTGGGCAAGAAACATTATTAGAAGTTCATGATGTGGAATTTTGTTAGAAAGCTACACAGAGAGAGTGACTTCTAATTTGCTTACATTCTTAGCTATTGGCTTTGAGAGTTTAGAGTTTTTAGCAAAGGTAATATTTTCGAAGATAACAATTTTGTCAACATGAGGAAATTATTTTGTGTGAATGGAATTTGATTTGGTGTATGATAGCTTATATCTTTATCTTTTGCTTGCAAGTCATCTCAGAAGACTCAATCCCTCTTTGTGGGAAGTGAAGGCAGAGGTCTGCTGTCAACAATTTCAATTTTAAAACCTGTCTTAAAATGAGTTATAGTATGATTTCTTTTATTTATATAATGTTAACCTCATTTACATTTATTGGGTCCTTTCTATGTACTGGAGACTGTGCTAAGCCTTTAGGGTGAATTAACTCATTTAATCCTCATGACAATGACCTAATGAAGTATAGGGACTATTACTGTTAGGATTCTTGTTACCTAGACAAGGAACCTGGAGCAGTATGGTTAGGGTAATTTACCCGAGGTCATGAGGTTAATAAATGGAATTTGACCCCTGGCAGTCAAGTTTCAACTCTTGAAATTTAACCAACCATTTGGGGTTGTATACCACTGTGAATGTATTCACCTAGTTATGGGATGCATTGTAAGACATACATTTTGAAGACTAAAGTGAAATTTATTAAAGAAATTCAGAAATATACCGTACTTTTAAAAAATATTTATTTTTAATTGGAGAATAATTGCTTTACAATATTGTGTTGGGTTTCTGCCATATATGAACATGAATCAGCCATAGTTGTACATATGTCCCTTCCCTCTTAAACCTCCTCCCTACATCCCACCCCTCTAGGACATTTTACTTTTTAGTATCTTACTTGGGGAATGTTTTTCTCTTCAGTATCTTCTCTATTAACTTTGAAATGTTGGGAAAGTAAAGAATCATGAAAGTCTTCAGTTATGAAGCCTCCTCCATAGAGAATAGTCTCATAGGAGAACCTAAGTGTGAGATGAAAGAGTATTTTTCTCTCACTCTGCTAGAAATCATAGAGAGCTTATCCATGGATAAGCTGTTTCCATGGATAAGTGTTTCTTGAGAATAGCTTGAAAATCAAATGAAAGAAACCTGCGTCCTGGCCATCCAATTACCCAAGTTTTAGAAGTGGGACTCTTGGTGCTGAAATGATCTTTCCCCACGGTTTCACCTCGAATTCTGAGACCCCGTGGAGGCTCTGTCTGTATGATTGGCCTGATAATCATATACACAGATGCATCTTTTAATTGTTTTATACTTTGGATGTGTTAGGAGCTTCCTTGGTGGCTCAGATGGTAAAGAGTCTGGCTGCAGTGCGGGAGACCTGGGTTCGACCCGTGAGTCAGGAAGATACCCTGCCTAGAAAAGGAAATGGCAACCCACTCCAGTATCCTTCCCTGCCAAATTCCATGGATGGCAGGCTACAGTCCCTGGGGTCTCAAAGAGTCGGACATGACTAAGCAACCTCACCTATGGATGTATTAAAGGCTTAGGAAAAGAACATCTTGGATGAATATGAAAGTGAAAGTGTTAGTTGCTCAGTTCTGTCTGACTCTTTGCGATCTCCTGGGCTAAGCCCACAAGGGTCCTTCTGTCCATGGAATTCTCCAGGCAAGAATACTGGAGTGGGTTGCCATTCTCTTCTCCAGGAGATCTTCCCAACCCAGGGATGGAACCCGGGTCTCCTGCATTGTGGGCAGATTCTTTACAGTCTAAGCCACAGGGAAGCCCCTTGGATGGATATATTAGGGATATCTAGGAAACATGCCCAAACACATACGCATGGTCCACAGGCATATGCTTGTTGTACCTTGACTTTGCCTTCAATTTACCCAAATTGTTGGCGAGAAGTGCTGAGCTTCATAGTCTAATTGACAAGGGTCTCCTTTCTCTTTTAACTTGTGCTTAACCAATGTTCCCTCCACCTACGGTGTTCTTACACATGTATTGGGTTGGCCAAAAAATTTGAGTCTTTCTGTAATTTACAGAAAAACCCAAATGAACATTTTGTCAAACCCAATATTTTCCTCTGCTTTCAGAATGCAGATTACTTTTCTCCACATGATCACATGTGAGTATTTTTGCTATCTGCCTTCCAGACAAACACTATTATATAAAATACCAGGAAAATAGAAGCCTGAAGGCAAGAGTATTTAAAAAATTTTAAAAACATGCCAAATTACCCTAAGTGGAAAAGAAGAAAAAATTGTAAACACCATCCTTCAGCTTTTATGAAGAAAAATATAAAGCTAAGTATAAAGAGTTGGAAGTATACAGATTAGGAATGGTCATGAGGTCTGGAGATAGTGAAAGCCATGATCATTGATATTTAAAAGGCAATTCTATTTTCTTAGTGCTAAAGTGGTTTGAATGGGTAACCTGGTTATTCAAGCCAGTGGTTCAGTCTTTAAAAATCCATACCTGTAATGCCATACCTTCCAACCAGTTTTGTATATGTGCTCAGATTGGAATATACTTC
Organism: Bos taurus; assembly: GCF_002263795.3. Classification (NCBI taxonomy): domain Eukaryota; kingdom Metazoa; phylum Chordata; class Mammalia; order Artiodactyla; family Bovidae; genus Bos; species Bos taurus. Next base: position 35,332,960 of record NC_037332.1, read on the forward strand.
GTACATGCTCTTCAAAAGTACCCACACCTCCCACTCCATCCGCTGAAAATCATACATATACTTACTTCACTTTTCAAATATGCTATGCTAAGTCACACAGTCCGACTCTGTGTGACCCCACAGACGGCAGCCCACCAGGCTCCCCCATCCCTGAGATTCTCCAGGCAAGAACACTGGAGTGGGTTGCCATTTCCTTCTCCAATGCATGAAAGTGAAAAGTGAAAGTGAAGTTGCTCAGTCATGTCCGACTCTTAGAGACCCCATGGACTGCAACCTTCCAGGCTCCTCCATCCATGGAATTTTCCAGGCAAGAGTACTGGAGTGGGGTGCCATTGTGTAAACCACACATGTCATTTCTGGCCCCCGTATTCCCCATTCTAACACATCTTTTGCAAAGGTACATACTCCCCAGCTTGCTCTGTAACCCATTCCTTGACGAACAGTGATTTTATCAAATTCTGCTAACCTTTAATAAAACAAAGCTCATTAGACACTGCTTCTGCACGCCTTTGAAATCCACAAAAATATTTTTTTTCTGGATCTCATACTTCTTAGGTATTATGTATGAGGCACTGTCTTCAGCTCTATGTAAATAAATATGAAGGAGCTCATGGTCCTTGCACTTGCCAAACATTTTTTGAAATCTTCCATGTTACCAGTGACTGGATCCAGTAGTTTTGGGGTAAAATAGTGTCCTCCAAAACCCTATCTATCTATTTGCAGAAGTAGTGGCCGTTTTGTTATTCACTTGCTCAGTTGTGTCCAACTCTTTGCTACTCTGTGGACTGCAGCACATCAGGATTCCCTGTCATTCACTGTCTCCCTGAGTTTGCTCAAACTCATGTCCATTGAGTCAGTGATGCCATGGAACCATCTCATCCTCTGCTGCCCCCTTCTCCTTCTGCCTTCAATCTTTCCCAGCATAAGGGTCTTTTCCAGTGAGTCAGTTCTTTGCATCAGGTGGCCAAAGTATTGGAGTTTCAGCATTGGCATCAGTTCTTCCAATGAATTTTCTGGGTTGATTTCCTTTAGGATTGACTGGTTTAATCTCCTTGCTGTTCAAGGGACTCTCAAGAGTCTTCTCCAATACCACAGTTCAAAAGCATCAATTCTTTGGCCCTCAGCCTTCTTTATGGTCCACCTCTCACATTCATACATGACTACTGTAAAAACCATAGCTTTGATTATATGGACTTTGGTCAGCAAAGTGATTTTTCTACTTTTTAATATGCTGTCTAGATTTGTCATAGCTTTGCATCCAAGAAGCAAACATTGTTTAATTTCACGGCTGCAGTCACTATTCGCAGTGATTTTTCAGTGCAAGAAAATAAAATCTGTCATTACTTCCACTTTTTCCCTTTCTATTTGCCATTAATTGATGGAACCAGATGCCATGATCTTAGGTTTTTTAATGTGGATTTCCAAGCTACCTTCTTCACTCTCCTCTTTCACCCTCATCAAGAGGCTCTCGAGTCTCTCTTTACTTTCTGCCATTAGAGTAGTATCATGTCTATATATGAGGTTGTTGATATTTCTCCTGGCAATCTTGATTCCAACTTGTGATTCATCCAACCCAGCATTTTACATGATGTTCTCTGTATGTAAGTTAAATAAGCAAAGTGACGGTATGGAGCCTTGTCATGCTCTTTTCGCAATTTGGAACCAGTCAGCTGCTGCATGTCTGGTTTTAACTGTTACTTTTTGACCTGCATACTGGTTTCTCAGGAGACAGGTAAGGCGGTCTGGTACTCCCATCTCTTGAAGAATTTTCCATAGTTTGTTGTGATCCATACAGCCAAAGGCTTTTAGCCTAGTCAGTGAAGCAGATGTTTTTCTGGAATTCCCTTGCTTTCTCCATGATCCAACAAATGTTGGCAATTTGATCTCTGGTTCTTCTGCCTTTTCTAAATTCAGCTCATACATGTGCAAGTTCTTGGTTCATGTACTTCTGAAGCCTAGCTTGAAGGATTTTGAGCATAATCTTGCTACCATGTGAAATGAGTGCAATTGTACAGTAGACTGGACATCTTTGGCATTGCCCTTGTTTGGCATTAGAATGAAAAGCCATCTTTTCCAGTCCTGTGGCCACTGCTGAGTTTTCCAAATAAATATGCTGACATATTGAGTGCAACACTTCAGTAGCATCATCTTTTATGATTTTAAGTAGCTCAGCTGGAATTCTGTCACCTCCACTAGCTTTGTTTGTAGTAATGTTTCCTAAGACCCGCTTGACTTCACACTCTAGTATGTCTGGTTCTAGGTGAGTGACCATACCATCATGGTTATCCTGGTCACTAAAACCTTTCTTGTGTAGTTCTGTGTATTCTTGCCACCTCTTCTTAATCTCTTCTCCTTCTGGGAGGTCCTTACCATTTCCGTTCTTTATTGTGCCTATCCTTGCATGAACTATTCCCTTCATATGTCCAGTTTTCTTGAAGAGATCCTAGTTTTTCCCAGGCTATTGTTTTCTGCTATTTCTTGGCATAGTTCATTTGAGAAAGCTGTCTTATCTCTTCTTGCTGTTCTCTGAAACTTTGCATTCAGTTGGGTATATCTTTTCCTTTCACTTCTCTTCTTTCCCAGCTATTTGTAAAGCCTCCTCAGAGAACCACTTTGCCTTCTTGTATTTCTTTTCTTGGGGATGGTCTTGGTAACTGCCTTCTGTAAAATTTAACGAACCTCCATCCATAGATCAAAGCTCTGGTAGACAGAGTGCCTGAAGAGCTATGGACGGAGGTTCGTTAAATTGTACAGGAGGCAGTGACCAAGACCATTCCCTAGAAAAGAAATACAGGAAGACAAAGTGGTTCACTAAGAAGGCTTTACAAAGCTGAGAAAGAAATTTTCCCTGGTAGCTTAGCTGGTAAAGAATTTGCCTGCAATGCAGGAGACTCTGGTTCAATCTCTGGGTCAGGAAGATTCCCTGAACAAGATATAGGCTATCCACTCAAGTATTAGAAATTTTCCCTGGTGACTCAGATGGTAAACAATCTGCCTGCAATGTGGGAGACCTGGGTTCAATCCCTGGGTTGGGAAGATCCCCTGGAGGAGGCAACCCACTCCAGTATTCTTGCCTGGAGAATCCCCATGGACAGAGGAGCCTGGAGGGCTGCAGCCCCTACAGTTGCAAAGAGTCATACACGACTGAGCGACTAAACACAGTACATACATACCTGAATGACCTAGTAGTTTTCTCTACTTTCTTCAATTTAAGCCTGAATTTTGGCAATAAGAAGCTCATGATCTGAGCCACAGTCAGCTCTAGATCTTGTTTTTGCTGATTGTATAGAGCTTCTCCATCTTTGACTACAAAGAACATAACCAATCTGATTTCGGTATTGACCATCTGGTGATGTCCATATGTAGAGTCAGAACTCTTCACTGTGACCTGTTCATCTTGGGTATTCCTGCACTCCAAGACTCATAGCTTCATTTAGTTATGCAAACCCCTTTGCCATGACAAAGCTGTGGTCCCTGAAGTAGGGTGGTGGATTGGGGGGTTGTTATTGAACGCTCCATTTTTCAGAAAAATACAAGGTACTTGGCATTGCTGATGTTCTGTGCTCTTTCTCCTCCATTTGGGCTACACTGGTCCCAAGAGAAGTCAGAAAGAATCTAAGGAAATAATATAGTAACTTTTTGTTTATAGTGCACCCTATCTTCTACTTTCTTCTTTCTACCTTCTCAGCCTCAGATCAGCTTTCAACCATGATGAATAGCAAGAGTGAAGAAAAAGTAAGTAGCACAAGTAAGGTGAAATCAGGAGTATTCGCCTGGTGAGTATGGTGAGTATTTTTGAATATACTGGAAAAATCTTGCAGAATTAATTTACATCCTTTATAAACCAGTTCTAAAATAAGCACCTACCTGAAGGACAAAATGCTAGCCGCACCCCCCCTCCCCCCGCCACAATGGTTCTTAGCTTCCAGCTGTTAGTTGGGTTCCATTACATTATTATTTTTGGTTATAAAAGCTATATATGCTCATTATAAAAAGCACACTGGAAAATATAGCTGACAAAGAAAAATTTATGTGTAATTCTACCATCTGGAAATAGCCAATTTAGCTCTTTTGTGAAAATTTTCCCCTTTTGAATGTATTTATATGTAGATGTGTGTGTGTCTAAACAAATTTGGATCATAGTGTATGTCTAGGTTATCTTGCTTTTTTTTAACTCAACTTTATAGAGAATAGTTTCCCATGCTGTTAGAAATTCTTTAAACTTTTTATGACAGCTGTATGGTATTATTCCTTTATAATTCCTTCACTTCTTGAGGTGGACCAAGGGATGGGGCCAGGAGATGGCAGGTCATAGAAAGAATGATCATGGGCTCTTGTACCAGAAATTTACTTAAGAAAAACAATCTGATGCTTATTATTTCTTTTAACTGTTAATAAACAAAAGCCCAGCAAACATAAGACATAGAATGAAAATCGAGGAGTTAGGGCTTATGCTTTCAGTGGTCTTTAATATCAAGGAGTATCAGATATACAAGTGGAGAGCCTCTTCCGAAAAGCCACCGTGATGTTTATCAAAATGTCCTCCCATCCATGCAAAATCAAAGGGGTTTTTTGCACATGGGTTTCAGGAAGTAGCCAGCTACAAATATAACTAATATAAGGTAACAGTTTACCTCTCTTTAATCATGTTTTATAGTCACACTGATATATTATTTAACTTTAAAAAATACATCCTTTTGTTCACAACATGGGCAGAAGCCCAGTCAGCTGATGGGTATCTGACATGTGTTACCATTTTGAAGGCTTGGATGATAAGGCATTTTTGCCTATTTAGTCTAGAATCTCCCAGCTCTCACAGCTCTATGGATATTCTCTCAAACATGCTTGAACAACAGGAATTATGGAGAGAATCATTTGAGATCAGAACATTCCAAGGTTAAAATACAGCCTTGAATGTTATTTAAACCCAAAGCAGAACCATCAAGTGCTTGATGCTAATCAAAAGTCAAAAAATTAAGCATGTTAAATCTGAATAAAGTGCAGTGATACAGTTAATTCATAATATGTATCTAATCCTATTACAGGAGCTTCCCTGGTGGCGCACTGGCAAAGAATCTGCTTGCCAATTCAGGAGACATGGGTTTGATCCCTTGGTCAGGAAGATCCCCTGGAGCAGGAAATGGCAACCCACTGCAGTATTCTTGCCTGAAAACATCCCATGGGCAGAGAAGCCTGGTGGGCTACAGTCCATGGGGTCACAAAAGAGTTGGACATGACTTAGTAACTAAGAAACAACGACAATCCCATTACAATGGATTCCCATTGTGGTTTCCTAGGGATGTTGTAACAAATTACCACAAACCATAGCTTAAAACAGCAGAAGTTTATTCTCTTGGAGTTGTGGAGGCTAAAATCCAAAGTCAAGATGTCAGCAGGGCCTTGGTCCCTCAGAGGTTTTAGGAAACCACCTCTTGAGCTTCTGGTCCCTCTAGGAATTCTTGGTTGGGGCTGTGTGACTTTAATCTCTACTTCTGACTTCCTGTGGTTTTCTGTCCTATGTGCTTGTGTCACAAACTTCCCTGAGTCTTTCTTTTATGAGGACATTTGTCATTGGATTTAGAGCTGAGGTTCAGCAATATCACATCTCAAGATCCTTAACTTAATTGCATCTGCAAAGCACCGCACCCCCCTCCCCCCATGTTTTTTCAAATAAGGTCACATTCACAGGTTTCAGGAGTTATGACATGGGCATACTTTTGGGGGGAGCTACTATTCAACTCACTGGTCCTCCCAGATGGCTCAGTGGTAAAGAATGCTTCTGCCAATACAGCAGACAAAGGAGATGTGGGTTCTATCCCTGGGTCTGGAAGATCCCAGGAGAAGGAAATGGCAACCCACTACAGTATTCTTGCCTGAAAAATTCCATAGCAGAGGAGCGTGGCAAGCTGCAGTCCATGGAGTTGCAAAAAGTTGGATACGGCTAAACAGCTGAGCACATTCAACCTACTACATCTATGTTCCACAATATCATAGCATAAGATCTAGAATAAATAAAAACAGGAGACAGACTTCTGGCTTCCCTGATAGCTCAGTCAGTAAAGAATCTGCCTGTAATGCAGGAGACGCTGGTTTGATTCCTGGGTTGGGAAGATCCCCTGGAGAAGGGAAGGCTACCCACTCCAGTATTCTGGCCTGAAGAATTCCATGAACTGTATAGTCCATGGGGTTTGCAAAGAGTCAGACACAACTGATCGACTTTCACTCTCACTTTAGACGCCTGTGGCATCACCTATGATGGAATGTGGCTATATTGCTTTGACGTAGGCTTTTGTATCAACCAATGCAAGGATATTTGGGGCAAGGAAATTTTTGTAAAAATTGCCTCCATTTTGAATTTCTTTCTACACTGGGAAAATGTAAGAAAATACAGCACTAATTTTTTTAGAGCCCTCACATGGATTCCAGATGTTGACCATTTAATCCAAGAAGGTGTTTCCTTATTATATGGATGTGGTGCACATCAAAAAATTGGCATTGTTTAATTTATGACTCACACGTGAACCATTGTTTTTTGTGATGTAGTTATTTTAAGTGATTCATAAACTAAACAATGCCAATATTTTGGACACGTACCATATTTGTGTAATGAGGAAACACCTTCTTGCATTAAATGGTCAACATCTGGGATCCATGTGGGAATTTCTTTGAAATTTTAAGTCAAGACAAATTAGCATGGCAACATTTTCTCAGAGAGGCAGCTAGCTTGTAATCAAAATGCAGAGTGAACTTGGTACTATATTGTGGTTAAGAAAATAGGAATATTTTTGACAGAAAACCCAATGTTGTTTTTACAGCATTATTTTGAGGATGCATAAATGGAGGTGTGGAGTGAAATACAGTATGGGCAGCATTGAGTCAGCAATGAAAAAATCAGCTAAAGTGTACTTTCTTAGTAGTGGTGGCCCATTTGGTAACACAAAGTTGTTAAATGAGCATACCTTTTGACCAGACAATTCCATTTACTGGAATTTATCTTATGAAAACAGTCAGAAATGTGCAAACAGATTTGCACACAAGGATGCTCATCATAATACTGGACTTTATGTTTTAGAGCAGTTTTGGGTTCACAGCAAAAGTGAGCAGAAGGTACAGAGATTTCCCATATGTCTCCTGTCCCACGTATGCACAATCTCCCTTACTATCAACATCTCGCACAAAAATAGTACATTTGTTACAATGAAAGAATCTACATTGACACACCATTATCACCTGAAGTCCCTAGTTTACATTAGAGCTCATTCCTGGTGTACATTCTATAGGTTTTGAAATATGTGTGACGTGTAACTACAATTATAGCATTATACAGAGTAGTTTCACTGTCCTTAAAGTCCTCTCATAATATGTTTTGATAGCAAAAGCAATTTGATAGCAACAGGGGATGGTTAAAATCAGTTGTAACAAATTTATGCAATGAAATCCTAAGCAGCCATTGAAAATGTTGTTGAAGAACAATGATTAATAAAAATGGCCATGATTCATTGTTAAAGGGAAAAACAGATTACAAAACAATGTTTTAATACCTAATTTACTTATGTTTGTGTGTTTAAAGAAAAGCCTATACACCCATGTTTTAACTGTAACAGTCTCTGAGTAGTGGGATTAAAGATGACATTTGCTTTTTTTTTTTCACCTCCATTTTCCAAATAATCTACTACAAATACATTACTTTTAAAAAAATTTATTCATTATTTTAAAAATCTTTAAATTTATTTTTGGCAGCAGCACATGGCATGTGGGGTCTTAGTTCCCAATGAGGAATTGAACCTATTCCCTTTGTAGTGGAAGTGTGGAGTCTTAACCCTGGACTGACATGGAAATCCCCCAAATTGTATTACTGTTAAAATTAGAAAACACATGTTGACTTGAAAGTCTCACAGACATCTCAAATTTCAACAAGCTCTTCTTTGACCTCAAATCTTTACTGGTATTTCCTTCTTTTGGTGAAAGTAAAATAGGACAAACAGTTGCTGAATTCAGCAACTTGGGAGTCAGCTTGACTCTTTGCTCTCTGCCCCCCTCATATGTAATTAACTACCCAGTTCTGCATATGCATTCTCCTAAACATCTCTTCAGTTTGTCCCCATTCTAGCCAACTCCATAGTTGCAAATGCATTCCAAATCACCACTCCCTCTTGTGTGCGCTTGTTTCCTAGACGTCTCTTTGCTTTTCTTCTAGCTCCCTTCCAGCTTCTTCCTCAGGCTGTAGTCAGAAGGATCCTTTTTAAAAGTATAATCAGACTGATTATATTCTCTGCAGCCAAAGATGGAGAAGTACTATATAGTCAGCAAAAAACAAGACCAGGAGCTGACTGTGGCTCAGATCATGAACTCCTTATTGCCAAATTCAGACTTAAATTGAAGAAAGTAGGGAAAACCACTAGACCATTCAGGTATGACCTAAATCAAATCCCTTATGATTATACAGTGGAAGTGATAAATAGATTCAAGGGATTAGATCTGATAGATGGACTGCCTGAAGAGCTATGGACGGGGGTTCATGCCATTGTACAGGAGGCAGGAATCAACACCATCCCCTAGGAAAAGAAATGCAAAAAGGCCAAACGGTTGTCTGAGGAGGCCTTACAAATAGCTGTGAAAAGAAGAGACGTGAAAAGCAAAGGAGAAAAGGAGAGATATACCCATTCGAATGCAGAGTTCCAAAGAACAGCAAGGAGAGATAAGAAGCCTTCCTCAGTGATCAGTGCAAAGAAATAGAGGAAAACAATAGAATGGGAAAGACTAGAGATCACTTCAAGAAAATTAGAGATGCCAAGGGAACATTTCATGCAAAGATGGGCTTAATAAAGGACAGAAATGGTATGGACCTGACAAAAGCAGAAGATATTAAGAAGAGGAGGCAAGAATACACAGAAGAACTATACAAAAAATATTTTCACAACCCAGATAATCATGATGGTGTGATCACTCACCTAGAGGCAGACATCTTGGAATGTGAAGTCAAGTGAGACTTATGAAGCATCACCACAAACAAAGCTAGTGGAGGGGATGGAATTCCAGTTGAGCTAATTCAAATCCTAGAAAATGATGCTGTGAAAGTGCTACATTCAATATGCAAGCAAATTTGGAAAACTCAGCAGTGGCCACAGGACTGGAAAAGGTACATTTTCATTCTAATCCCAAAGAAAGGCAGTGTCAAAGGATGCTCAAAATACTGCACAATTGCACTCATCTCACATGCTAGTAAAGTCATGCTCAAAATTCTCCAAGCCAGGCTTCAACAGTATGTGAACCGTGAACTTCTAGATGTTCAAGCTGGTTTTAGAAAAGGCAGAGGAACCAGAGATCAAATTGCCAACATCCACTGGATTGTTGAAAAAGCAAGAGAGTTCTAGAAAAACATCTACTTCTGCTTTATTGACTATGCCAAAGCCTTTGACTGTGTGGTTCACAACAAATTGTGGAAAATTCTTAAAGAGATGGGAATACCATACCACCTGACCTGCCTCTTGAGAAACCTGTATGCAGGTCAGGAAGCAACAGTTAGAACTGGACATGGAACAACAGACTGGTTCCAAATAGGAAAAGGAGTACGTCAAGGCTATATATTGTCACCGTGCTTCTTTAACTTATATGCAGAGTACATCATGAGAAATGCTGGACTAGATGAAGCACAAGCTGGAATCAAGATTGCTGGGAGAAATATCAGTAACCTCAGATATGCAGATGACACCACCCTTATGGCAGAAAGTGAAGAGGAACTAAAGCGCCTCTTGATGAAAGTGAAAGAGGAGAGTGAAAAAGTTGGCCTAAAACTCAACATTCAGAAAACAGATCACAGCTTCTGGTCCCATCAATTCATGGAAAATTGATGGGGAAACAGTGACAGACTTTATTGTTTTGGGCTCCAAAATCACTGCAGATGGTGATTGCAGCCATGAAATTAAAAGATGTTTACTCCTTGGAAGGAAAGTTATGACCAACCTAGACAGCATATTAAAAAGCAGAGACATTACTTTGCCAACAAAGGTCCGTCTAGTCAAAGGTATGGTTTTTCCAGTAGTCATGTATGGATGTAAGTGTTGGACTATAAAGCTGAGTACCGAAGAATTGATGCTTTTGAACTGTGGTGTTGGAGAAGACTCTTGAGAGTCCCTTGGACTGCAAGGAGATCCAATCAGTCCATCGTAAAGGAAATCAGTCCTCTGAATATTCATTGGAAGGACTGATGTTGAAGCTGAAACTCCAATACTTTGACCACCTGATGTGAAGAACTGACTCATTTGAAAAGACCCTGATGCTTGGAAAGATTGAGGGCAGGAGGAGAAGGGGACGACATAGGATGAGATGATTGGATGGCATCACCAACTCAATGGACATGAGTTTGAATAAGCTCTGGGAGTTGGTGATGGACAGGGAAGCCTGGCGTGCTGCAGTCCATGGGGTCGCAAAGGGTGTGACACAACTAAGTGACTGAACTGAACTGATTCAGGGCATTTCTACCCATTAAAATCTTTCCATGGGTATTCCTTAAGTGCAGGTCAAGACTAACCTTTCTCTCATAGTTACGGTGTTCTCTGAAATCAGATTTCCGCTCATCTGGAAAAGACTCTGATGCTGGGAGGGATTGAGGGTAAGAGGAGAAGGGGACGACAGAGGATGAGATGGTTGGATGGCATCACTGACTCGATGGACGTGAGTTTGAGTGAACGCCGGGAGTTGGTGATGTACAGGGAGGCCTGGTGTGCTGCGGTTCATGGGGTCGCAAAGAGTTGGACACGACTGAGCGACTGATCTGATCTGTCTCCACTTCTCCTTTCCTAAATTCCAACCATGCTGAATTTTCTTTATTTACTTCAGTGTGTTCAGCTCTCATAACTCTCCCACATCTTTACCCAAGCTGATCCCAGGGTACTCTACTGCTATTCTCCCCACATTTCTCGTTACATGTTCTTACTTATCCTTCAGGTCTTCCATGCTGTCCCAGGTTCAGCCCCTTACCATAAACTTCCTACTTCCCAACACCTGTACTGCCTTTGTAATTGCCTATTCATTTTTTGTCTTCCTAATCTTACGAATCTAGATAGACTTTAAGCTCTATAAGGTCAAGAAACCTGTCTGCATTTTTCCTCTTTCCATCACTAAAAGCTAGCAGGGAGCCTGGGATTGGATTTGGTAATTCCACAATAAATATTTGTTGGTTTGATTTGAAATTAAATAATATTCAAGAGTTTTATCTCCAGTTTTCCCCACCATGCACTTGTCTTTTATACAGCTGTCTTGTTAAATGACAATAATGCATACATGAGGAAAAGAGTAGTAAGAGAGGCATGAAGAGCACCTGCTTCAGCATCTTAGAGATGGTTGTGACAATGTCCAAAGTGTGACAGGCTTAGTGTGAAATGCTTGTAGTTTTCATTTGTATCTACTTATTTACCTGGCTGCATTGGGTCTTGGTGCAGGATTTTTCATTGCTGTGTGAGGGCTTCTCTAGTTGCAGTGCATGGGCTTCTCACTAGTTGTGGCATGGGCTGTAGAGTGCACAGGCTCAGTAGTTGGGGCATGCGGGCTTAGTTGCTCTGCGGCATATGGGATCGAGTTCCTTCACCAGGGACTGAGCCCACAATCTCTGCATTGGAAGGTAGATTCTTAAACACTGGACCACCAGGAAGGTCTCTGCTTGTAGTTTTCTGAAATACAGTCTTTTTCTTCTTGAATTGTATAACTGAGCACAAACTCAATTTATGAAGGAATATGTAAGCAATTCGTAACATAATAATAGCTTTCTGATAAAGGCAAATTAGAAAGAATATTTGTATTAGACAGCTTAGGCTATCATGACAGAATACCACACTGGATGGCTTAAACAGCAAAAATGAATTTTCTCACAATTCTGAACGTTGGAAGTTCAAGATGAAAGTACCCGCAGTGTTGGTTTTCGGTGGGGCATCTCTTCCTGGCTTGTACATGATCAACTTCACACTTTGTGCTCATAGGGCCTTTCTTTTGTGTGTGTGCAGGGAGAGAGAAGTATCTGGAGACTCTTCCTTTTCTTATAATTTTTTTTTAAAGACTTTGAAAGTTGCTCAGTTGTGTCCAGCTCTTTGCAACCCTATGGACTATACAGTCCAGGGAATTCTCCAGGCCAGAATACTGGAGTGGGAAGCCTTTTCCCTCTCCAGGGAGTCTTCCCAACCCAGGGCTCAAACCCAGGTCTCCCGCATTGCATGTAGATTATTTACCAGCTGAGCCACCAGGGAAGCCCATAATGATGCATCCTATTGCATTAAACCAACCCTCCTACCCCACCGCTGCCACTTAATGGCCTCATTTAACTTTAGTTTACTTCATCTCCAAATATAGTTACCTTGGGGGTTAGGGCTTCAGTGTAAGAATTTTGTGGGGAACACAATTCAGTTCTTAACAATATTACCTACATCTCATTCTATTCTATATTGATAATATTATAAATATTTTAACATATAGAAGTATATAAAATACTTTCAAATTAGATTCCTATGGCTGTTGTAATAAGACATAACTACAAACTTGGTATCTTAAAACGGCAGAAATGTATTCTTTCATAGTATTGGAGGCAAGAAGTCCAAAATCAGTATTAAGAGCCTGAAATAGCAGTGTTGGCAGGGCTTGATTCTTCTGAAGGGTCTGGGGAGAATATGTTCCTTCCCCCTTCCAGCTTTTGCTGCCTCCCAGCTTTCCTTAGCTTGTGACTGTACCACTCTCATCTTCCTCCATGGTCATGTGACCTTGTCTTGTCTGTGTTTTCTCAACTTCTGACTGTGTCAGATCTCCTCTGCCTCCTGATTGTAAGATTACATGTGATTGCATTTAGGGTAACCATAATTCAGGATAACCTCCCAGTCTCAAGATCCCTAAGTCAATTACATCTACAAAGACCCCTTTTCCATATAAGGTGAAATTTACAAATGCCAGGAATCAGGATCTGATATCCTTGTGGGGAGCATTTCTCAGCCTGCCACAACCAGTATTTTAAAATATCCTAGTCTTTTACAATTCAATTCAGTTAAGTTCAGTCACTCAGTCATGTCCGACTCTTTGCGACCCCATGGACTGCAGCACGCCAGGCCTCCCTGTCTATCACCCAACTCCCGGAGTCCACCCAAACCCATGTCCATTGAGTCAATGATGCCATCCAACTATCTCATCCTCTGTCATCCCCTTCTCCTGCTGCCCTCAATCTTTCCCAGCATCAGGGTCTTTTCCAATGAATCAGCTCTTCACATCAAGTGGCCAAGGTATTGGCTTTTCAGCCTCAACATCAGTCCTTCCAATGAGCACCCAGGACTGATCTTTAGGATGGACTGGTTGGATCTCCTTGCAGTCCAAGGGACTCTCAAGAGTCTTCTCTAACACCACAGTTCAAAAGCATCAATTCTTCAGCGCTCAGCTTTCTTCACAGTCCAACTCTCACATCCATACACGACCAGAGGAAAACCATAGCCTTGACTAGACGGACCATTCTTGGCAAAGTAATGTCTCTGCTTTTTAATATGCTGTCTTGGTTGGTCATAACTTTCCTTCCAAGGAGTAAGCGTCTTTTAGTTTCATGGCTGCAATCATCATCTGCAGTGATCTTGGAGCCCCCCAAAATATAGTCAGCCACTGTTTCCACTGTTTCCCCATCTATCTGCCATGAAGTGATGGGACCAGATGCCATGATCTCAGTTTTCCAAATGTTGAGTTCTAAGCCAACTTTTTCACTCTCCTCTTTCACTTTCATCAAGAGGCTCTTTAGTTCTTCTTCACTTTCTGCTATAAGGATGGTGTCATCTGCATATCTGAGGTTATTGATATTTCTCCTGGCAATCTTGATTCCAACTTGTGCTTCCTCCAGCCCAGCATTTCTCATGATGTACTCTGTGTATAAGTTAAAGAAGCAGGGTGACAATATACATACAGCCTTGATGTTCTCCTTTTCCTATTTGGAACCAGTCTGTTGTTCCAGGTCCTGTTCTAAGTGTTGCTTCCTGACCTGCATACAGGTTTCTCAAGAGGCAGGTCAGGTAGTTTGGTATGCCTATCTCTTTCAGAATTTTGCACAGTTTATTGTGATGCACACAGTCAAAGGCTTTGGCATAGTCAATAAAGCAGAAATAGATGTTTTTCTGGAACTCTCTTGCTTTTTCGATGATCCAGCAGATGTTGGCAATTTGATCTCTGGTTCCTTTGCCTTTTCTAAAACCAGCTTGAACATCAGGAAGTTCACGGTTCATGTATTGCTGAAGCCTGGCTTGGATAATTTTTTTTTTTTACCTTTAAATTTCTTTTTTCTGTTATTTATTTTAATTGGAGGCTAATTACTTTACAATATTGTGGTGGTTTTTGCCATACATTCACATGAATCAGCGAAGGGTATACCTTTAAATTTCAATTACTAACATAATAGTCAAGTTATATCCTAGTACTCTGGAACTGTTCCACAAATCCATCCCTATTTAAGAGTTCATGGATGCATTATTTTATTTTATTTTTTTTCCTTTTTTTAAAATTTTATTTTATTTTTAAACTTTATAATATTGTATTGGTTTTGCCAAATATCAAAATGAATCCGCTACAGGTATACATGTGTTCCCCATCCTGAACCCTCCTCCCTCCTGGCTTGGAGAATTTTAAGCATTACTTTACTAGTGAGTGAGATGAGTGTTTAAAGTAGTTTCTTTTGGTCAAAACTGTATTTTTATATTGTGGGTCTGTGAATATACAAATCTTCTTTATAATGAAGAAACTCAAGTCATAAACATCAAATCAGAAGCCCTAACACCATTATTTTAAATAGGATATGATTGTCTTTTCTCTCTTTCTCTCTCTCTTTATATATATATATCAGATCAGATCAGATCAGTCGCTCAGTCGGGTCCAACTCTGTGACCCCATGAATCGCAGCACGCTAGGCCTCCCTGTCCATCACCAACTCCCAGAGTTCAGTCAGACTCACGTCCATTGAGCCAGTGATCTATATATATATATATATATATATATATATATATATATAAAACTTTTAAATTCCTTTCATGTAATTAATACAACTGGCCATTTAATTGCTCACTTGTACTAAAAGAGTTAGCTAATAAAATTCGTGTGCCCTATATACAGGGGAGGCCAAACAAACCGAAATATCAGAGTTTGGAGCAGAGAAAGGTTTATTTATTGTAGGACCATGCCAGGAGAAGGGAGTGGGACCTGGAGGTCATTCCCCCCTCCCCCAAACCACCCAACTACCTGAAGAGTATCAGGAAGGCCTTTTTAAAGGCAAGGACTGGAGAGGGGTATCCCAGGGTATGTGATCAGCTTGTGCAGAATTCTCTGATTGTTAATGTTAAGGTAATAAGGCAGTTAACATTATCAACCCTTTGACACCAGAAGGTCTGGGGGCTTATAATCATCAAGTAGTTCATTTCTTCCATTTGATGGTGGTTTTTAGCATCTGAAGAACTCAGGAAATATGCATGAGTCATCTGGGTGCTTCAGAGAGGAGCTACAGCAGAGGATATGGGGGAGTGGCCTGCCCTGGGAAGGTTCCATAAGGTCCTGCTTGGTTACAAAAAGGGATTATACGTTCACTTTAAAGGTTTTTTCCTGTCTTTATCATCTTCATTTATTTTAAGTTCAATTTCTGTTTTATTGTATGATCTCAATGATTTTCTCTAGGTATTTTGAATCACTGCATTTCTGAAGATTTTATTCCTTTTTGCCTAATTTCATGTTATTCTCTCTTCTTCCCTGGTGTGAAATGTCTATAGTAACTAGACTGTATGCTACTTCTTTATGCCATATTTTTTCTCCTTTGTAAGATTTGTCTTGACTTATCTTTGAGAATTTACATCTTAGGGTTTATTTTTTTTACTTTTATTTCAGCAATGGAATTAAGTTTGAATTATGAGTTCCACAACTATTTGTTAACTTCATGTTTCATTGAAGACCAATTGCATCTTCCTCTCCAAGTGAGCTCAGCTTCAGACTCAATGAATGCACTGCTTTTATCTAGACATCTAAATGAGAAGCCTGCGAGTAACCCTGGATGTCTTTTTCTGTCTACCTGACTCTCTCTCTCAAAGTACAACCAACTCTAAACATGTACCCTATATCCAAACATCCTAAACATGTATTTACTTCTCTCCATACCACATTCTTTGTTCCAGTATAGGACATCCTCTCTTACCTGGAATAAGCTTATAATTTGTCTCTCCATTGCCAACCAAGGAAGAGACTAACTAGCAGTAATCTGTTCTTCACATTTTACTTTGATCTCTCTAAAACAAGATCTGTCACCTAGCACTATGAGCATTTGGGGCTAGATCATTCATTGCTGTGCAGGACCTTATAGGATGCCACCAGTAGCCCCAGTCTCTACCTACTAGCAAATCCTCCTCCTCCCCAAGTCATGACAATAAAAAATATCCAAATGTCCCTGGGGGAGGGAAGATTCCCCTCAGTAAAGAGACACTTCCCTAAAATATAAATTTTAGCATGTCACCCCCCTCCAGGTATGTCACTGATTGCTTATTTAATTTATTAAAAAAAAAACCAAAAAACTATGTGTTTGCAAGTCTCTGTCCTAGACTATAAGAATATCATGGTGAGCAAGTTAAATGTGGTCATTACCCACACAGTTTATATTCAGTTTCACTGAACAATCTAAGTCAATAAAAAAGAGTAAATTATAATAAGTTCTAGAAAGGAAACAAAATAGAGATGGCCCAGACTTTACCCTGAGTGGTAACATTCCAGGTACATTGTGAAAGATAAGAAAAAGTTAGATGTGCAAAAAATGGTGGGAGAAAGGTTCTTGGCAGGGGAAAGATGATGTGCAAGTGCTTTGAAGCAGAAGAACAAGCTGTGTTTGAGGAACTGGGGTAGAATATATGGACACGAGCACTGCAGAGGGGAAAAGTATGTAGAATTGGACAGGGACTAGATCAAGATGAGTTGTATAAGACGTGTTAAGCAGCATTCTAAGTGCAACAGAAGCTATGGAAGAGTGAAGGAATGATTACTTTTTAAAAGTCACTTTCTTGTGTATGGAGAATGGAATGGGAAGTGATAGGCAAGAGATTAAAAAGTAGGCAGAAAGAGGAAGGGAGGAAGGAAGGAAGAAGGAAAGAAAGGGAGAAAGAGAGAAAGAAAGAGAGGAAGTTAAACAGAGTCATCCCCCTAAAACTGAGTTCCCTTGCTGAGTCTATGATTAATCTATCTATAACTTTATTCCCTTCTTGTTTTGCCCCTGTTCCCCTTAATATGGTAGACTATCAGTGAAAAAGGGCCCTATGGGTCCTTCCCAAGTACAAAAGCCCCTCTGTGTTCCCTGTTTCTTGTTTTTATTAAAAAAAAAAAAAAAAGGCTTTAGTCTCCTAGACTTTCCCTGAGTTCCAAAGAGCAGGTTCAAGCAGTTAATGATTAGGACAATAGGGTCACAGGACTCCTAGTTCCTCCTGAATATATATATATATATATATATATATATATATAAAACAATCTAGATGCATATCTTTGAGTTGTTCTGTAGGAAATAGGATCCTCTCCCCTCAACCAGGTGGAGGATGATGAATACACGTTATGATCACACATGCTACTAACCTCTCCCTTAGCTGTGTCTTTAAACACCTTTGTCTGAAAGCCATTGTGGCATTCAAGTATCCTGAGCATGAGCTGCCCATTCTCCTTGCTTGACTCCCTGCAAATAATTTAGCTGCAAACATCCGCTGTCAGAGTTTGACTTTCTGCGCTGTGGGCACATGAGCTCTTGCCCTGTAATTGAAGAAGGAAGGAGGAAAGGAAGGAATGAAGGAAGAGAGGGAGGGGAAAAAGGAAGGAAGGAAAAGGCTATTTAGTAGAGTAAATGGAAAATGAAGAAATGATGGTGGTATGAACAAAGCTAATGGCATTTTATTTATTTTATTATTATTATTGGCTACGTTGGGTCTTCATTCTTTTCACAGGCTTTCTCTGGTTACAGTGAGCGGGAGCTACTCTTCATTTCAGTGCACAGGCTTCTCTTGTTGCAGCTCACAGGCCCTAGAGCATGTGGATTTCAGTAGCTGCAGCACACTGGCTCAGTAATTGCAGCATACAGGCTCAATAGTTGCAGACTATGGGCCCTAGAGGAGAAGGCAATGACACCCCACTCCAGTACTCTTGCCTGGAAAACCCCGTGGATGGAGGAGCCTGGTGGGCTGCAATCCATGGGGTCACAAAGAGTAGGACACAACTGAGCGACTTCACTTTCACTTTTCAATTTCATGCATTGGAGAAGGAAATGGCAACCCACTCCAGTGTTCTTGCCTGGAGAATCCCAGGGATGGGAGCTTGGTGGGCTGCCGTCTATGGGGTCGCACAGAGTCAGACACGACTGAAGTGACTTAGCAGCAGCAGCAGCAGCATGGGCCCTAGAGCATCCAGGCTTCAGTAGTTGCAGCAAGTGGGTTTGGTAGTTACAGTTCATGGGCTTTAGAGTGCGGGCTCAATAATTGTGCATGGGCTTAGATGCTCTGTGGCATGTGGAATCTTCTGGGACCAGGGATCAAACCTGTGTCTCCCATATTGGCAGGTAGATCCTTATCCACTGCACCACCAGTGGATAAGATGTCCTAATGGGATTTTTTTTTTTTTTTCTGATGGCATTATAAATGGAAAGAAATTAATATATTTGAAATAGGTAGTGAAACTAGAGTCAGTGGGACTTTCCAATGGATTAAATGTGATGAATGATGGAAATGAAGAGGTCATGAAGATTTTGAGGTCTGTGGGTTGAGCAGGGAGATGAACAATGAAGACATTTACTAAGATGGTGAAAGTATGGGGAACGAGTTTGGACTGGCAATTCAATTATGGGCTCATGAAGCTGATGAGTCATTCAATGAACATTGTCTGAAGGTGGTTATAGGAAACTAGGCTTGAGAGGTGACGTCTATACTGGAGATACCAATTACAGGTCAAAATATAGGTGGTGGGAAACTACGGGGTGGGAGGAGTATAGAGAGAAAACACAAGACGGCTGTGGAGTAACTGTGAAGAATGCCAGCAAAAAGTTTGTGAAGGCAATAGCCTGTTGTGAGAAGGAGGAGGCACTGAGGTAAGAGGAGGTGAAAGAATGCTTTGTGTCAGGAAGCCAAGAGAAGATTATTGCAAGGAAGAGAAGGCTAACTGCCTCCGCAAGTACTTCTGAGAGGTAAGATAAGAACAGAGAAAAGTTCTTTGCATCTGACAACAGAGAATGAAAATGACATTGACAAAAGTAGTTTTAAATGTAACTGAAAGCGACTGCAGCCCACTGAATATGTTGCCAAACCCAGCTTTGTTGTCATAGTGAGGCCAAACAAAACCTTAAATGTTTGGAGCAGAGAAAGGTTTATTGCAAGGGCCACACAAGGAAAATCAGGCCCCTTGTGACTCAAAAAAACCTGAACTCTCCTATAGTTTTCAGGGAATGGTTTTTAACAGCAAAATCTGGGGTGAGGGCTGCAGGGTTTGTGACTTTCTTCTGATTGGTAGGTGAGGAGGTGACAGGGTAATGTAGGAATCTCAGTCTCCAGCCATCTTATTCCAGCCAGTCTAGGGTCCACATACTTGTGCTCAGCCTGAAGTTACAATCCTCCTGGAGGGGGCCCCAACTCCTGTGTAAGAACCAGTATCAGACTGCTATGCACGTCCCCTGAGGAGGAATCAGGCCACTTCCCCATGGCTATACAATTGATTCTCCGTTTCTTGACTGCCTTTCCTTTGTTTCTATATTCCCTTGCTCTCCTGATTAGTAACTGTTTGAATCTTCCCTCCTGAACTCAGTGAAGTTCTGGAAGGCTGAAGCCTTTTTCCTACAAACAAGAAACGGGGGACATGGAAAGGGTTTTGTACCCACGAGGGTCCTGCAGGGTCCTATCCAGTTTCAAAGAGAGAAAAAGTTTGAAGCAGTTTTGCTGTGATGGGGATGAAAAGACAGTGTGGAGTGTGGAGGGGCATATACAATGAAGTGAGGTCCCTTTCTTTTAAGTCAGAGCTACTAGAGAATATCAGGGTAACAGTGGAGTGCTACAGTTGAGAGGGAATGTTGACAATGTAGGAAAGGGAAGGAAGGAGACAATCTTGATGACAGCAAGAGGGTTTGGATAAAGGGCCATGGGTAGAAGAGGGCCCTTCCTTCAGGAGGGGAGAGCACTTTCTCCACTGGACTCACAGAGAAGAGCAGTGCAGAGGCATATCTGTGTAGGTATGTGGGACCCTTTCAAGGTCCGAGAGTGTGCTCTTGTCTAACACTTGGAAATGAATTGTTCAAGGAAAACACATCCTGACAAAGCAAAAGAATTTATTGGGAAGGTGCGCCCAGACAGAGAGCAGCGGGAGAAGTGCTCTGCCACATGGCTCACAGCCTCAGGTTTAATGGTAATGGGGTTAGTTTCCACGTTGTCTCTGGCCAATCATCTTGCTTGTTCCCACATTTGGTCTGACTTGAGGCCACCTGATTCGAAGAGCTGACTCATTGGAAAAGACTCTGATGCTGGGAGGGATTGGGGGCAGGAGGAGAAGGGAACAACAGAGGATGAGATGGCTGGATGGCATCACCGACTCGATGGACATGAGTTTGGGGGAAATCCGGGAGTTGGTGATGGACAGGGAGGCCTGGCGTGCTTCAGATCATGGGGTCGCAAAGAGTCAGACACAACTGAGCAACTGAACTGAACTGAACTAAGGTCCTGCCTGGTGGCGTGCCCATCTCTCAGCCAAGATGGGTTCAGCATGAGGGCTTCTGGGAGATTAGCAGGCAGCTCCTTCCTCCTTGTGGCCCTCCTCAATTCTCCCAGCTAATTTTCAGCGGCAGCAGGTGTTGCACAGTGGGGCCTCCCATTGTGAGACAATTCATGCAAGCAGTTCTTGTCCGGCTTGGCTAAGGTGGGTGGTTTCTGTCACCAGTTCCCTAACAAAGTCTTTAATGGCAAGTGAAGGTGAGGGATGAGGGAGGGTATGGGAGGTTAGGGGATAAAGGGAACGAAATAGGGAGATTGAAATAGGGGATAGGGAGGGAATCTATCAGAGAAACAGTAAGGCATCTGGGTCTTTTTTGTGTTCTTGTTACCGAACTCAAGTTCATTAGTGTGCCCTTCGCACAGAGAGGCCAAACCAAAAAGTCGGAATTTGGAGCAGAGAAAGACTTACTGCAGGGCCAGGCAAGGAGAATGAATCGCTTAAAAACTCCAAACTGCCTGACAGTTTTGGGGAAGACATTTTATAGGAAAATTTGCATAAGGGCTGAAGGGCCTATGACTTCCTCCTGAGTCATTAGTGGTGAGGTAACAGGGTGGTGTTCCAGGAATCTTGATGCTTACTCCTTGGAAGAAAAGTTATGACCAACTAGATAGCATATTCAAAAGCAGAGACATTACTTTGGCAACAAAGTTTCGTCTAGTCAAGGCTATGGTTTTTCCTGTGGTCATGTATGGATGTGAGAGTTGGACTGTGAAGAAAGCTGAGTGCCAAAGAATTGATGCTTTTGAACTGTGGTGTTGGAGAAGACTCTTGAGAGTCCCTTGGACTGCAAGAAGATCCAACCAGTCCATTCTGGAGATCAGCCCTTGGGTTTCTTTGGAAGGAATAATGCTAAAGCTGAAACTCCAGTACTTTGGCCACCTCATGCGAAGAGTTGACTCATTAGAAAAGACTCTGATGCTGGGAAGGATTGGGGGCAGGAGGAGAAAGGGACAACAGAGGATGAGATGGCTGGATGGCATCACTGACTTGATGGAAGTAAGTCTGAGTGAACTCCGGGAGTTGATGATGGACAGGGAGGCTTGGCGTGCTGCGATTCATGGGGTTGCAAAGAGTCAGACATGACTATGTGACTGAACTAAACTGAACTGAACCATCCTCCATCTCGATGGGGGTTGATCCTTTAGAAGAACTCAAAGATTTTGTTCTGTATGGTCCTTGAGAGGGAACCAGCATCCTGCTTTAATACTGACTATTGTTTCTTGATTGCTCCTCCTTTGTTTCTGCATTCCCTCCCTTCTCCAATTACTGTTTGATTCTGCCCTGTGGTATTCAGGAAGGTCTAGGAGGATGAATGAAACCTATTTCCTACAAACAAGAAACAGGGCAGGGGACACCACAGAAAGTGTTTACACCTTGAGGGCCCCAAGGGTCCTCCTGAGTTTCAGTCCGTGTTATGAATTTAAAGAGAAACTAGTAAGTTTACACATATAATTTTTCTTTACCAATTTTCAGATGCCAGTGCATGTATGAGGAAGGCAGATTAACAATCAGGGTTTTGACAAGAGTGTAGTATGGAGGGAGAAAAGAATAAGAGAGCTCAGGGTCTTTGGAAAGAGTGTGGTTATGATGGTTGACCATGATCTATGCTAGATGAGGGATGGGCTGAGGAAAGGGCTGAGGGCAGAGACTGGCTGTTAGAAAGTGGTGGGATCGACGTAGTGGCGGTCTTTGTTGTTATTGTTGTTCAGTCCCTAAGTCATGTCCAACTCTTTGCGACCCCATATACTGCAGCATGCCAGGCTCCTCTGTCCTTCACTATCTCCCAAGTTTGCTCAAATTCACATCCACTGAGTTGGTGATGCTACCTAACCATCTCATCCTCTGCCACCCTCTACTCCTCTTGCAGTCGATCTTTCCCAGCACCAGGGTCTTTTTCAATGAGTTGGTTCTTCACATCAGATGGCCAAAGTGCTGGAGCTTCAGCTTCAGCATCAGTCCTTCCAATGAATATTCAGAGTTGATTTTCTTTAGGATTGACTGGTTTGATCTCCTTGCATTCCAAGGGACTCTCAAGTCTTCTCCGTAACCAAAATTTGAAAACATTAATTCTTTTGCCTTCAACCTTCTTTATGGTCCAACTCTCCCATCTGTATATGATTACTGAAAAACCATGACTTTGACTATATGGACTTTGTTGGCAAAGTGATGTCTTTGCTTTTTAATGTGTGTCTAGATTTGTCATAGCTTACCTTCCAGTATAGGTCGTTATCTTGGGAATATAGAAACAAGAGATCTGGTGACTGGAAAGTGTGATGCTGTAATATTGTCTTATTATAAGAATATTGAGCAGAGATCCCTGTACTACACAGTGGATCCTTCTTGTTAATCTGTTAGTGTGTCCCTGTCAATCCCAGACTCCCAATTTATCCCACTCTACCCTTCTTTTCCCTTTGGTAAACATAAATTTGTGTCCTAAAAAAATTTAGAAATAATGAGGTTTCTAGTACTTATGAGATCTAGGTTGGAACCATGTGGATAGATGGCTGCTAGGATGGAGAGAAAGGTCATTAATGATAAAGAGGTGAAGGAGCTGAAGATTCCCATTGCTTTTAGAATGAAGCTTAAATTCTTTAATAGGACATTCACAGGTCTATGTGAAATTATCCCTGCTTTATTCTCAATCTAACCATCTCCTCACTCCAGACTCTTTACTGCATCTTGCTCTTCACACTCTTACTATATTCATGAGTGAGGTATGTAAGTAAATTATGTACACTTAATTACACTCTTTCACTCCAGGTGGACAGCTCTGCCACGCTTTCATCTTAACTAGACAAACTATTTGTCAATGTGCTCTCCCACTTGCTGTTGTGCAATTAGATATTAGATATCTAATAATAAACTTTGTACCTACATGTACAATTTTGCCTCCATGAGAAATGCATTTTTCACTGGGGGTAAAGATCCAGGGAAAGATAGCTTCTAGCCTCTAGCTCTTGGCTCACTTCTGCCTCACTGAGATCAGTTTGGAAATGTGAAGAGAGCAGTGGACCATATAGATGAGTGGTTCTCCAGGGACATTGTAATGTCTGGAGATATTTTTGATAATCATGACTGAGGTTATACTGGTGGCATCTTGTGGGTAGAGGTAGGAATAATGCTGAACATCAAATAGCGCATAGGACAGTTCCTATAGCATAGATTATCTGGCTCAAAATGTCAATAATTCCAAGACTGAGAAACTCTACCATAGATAAAGACATGTCCACATAGAGCCACAAAACTTTGAACACAATTTAAATAAAGACATGTCTACAAATACACATGGAATTTTGAACAAAACTTCAGGGGTTTCCTTAATAAACCAACTCTGAGTCAATTGCTGTTGTTTAGTCCCTCAGTTGTGTCTGAACTCCTGTGACCCCCATAGACTATAGGCCACCAGGCTTGTCTATCCTTTGGATTTTTTTCCAGGCAAGAATACTGGAGTGAGTTTCCATTCCCTTCTCCAGGGGATCTTCTTGACTCAGGGATTGAACCCACATCTCCTGAATTGGCAGGCATATTCTTTACCACTGAGTCACCTGGGAAGCCCCTGAGTCAGATGATCTCAGGTCAAAACCCTTTGCTGGAAGATTCTATGTAGTCCTATATCAGAAAGATAGACTTCTTTGAGCATTATTTCAAACAAGTGAATTAAATTTTAGAATAGTATCAAAAATGTATTTAATGCTTGACAGTCTTCTACAAAAGCACACATTTTTACAAAAACTTTCCACGTTATTTTCAAATCAATGCATATTTTAAGCCAAATATGATACAGATGTTTTTGATTCATATATTAATACATCAAGATGTTTTGTATGGATCATTTAATGTTAGCAAAGTCTCCAAAGGGTCATTTAATTTTCAAAGGTGGGAGGTCATATTTTTCCATTAGAAAATTCACTAACATGGGCTCAAATCATGTTCAAGTGCACAGTCCCATTAGGATTTGGAAAAAACAAGTCATCTCTTCTTTATTTTATCATGCTTATGCAATATGCAAGTGCTTGGGGAATGACTTAAGAAATGGCTAAATAGATCTTTGTTCTATTATATCACCGATAAAGTTTAGGTTTAAGTCTTTTTGTAACTGTTGCCTTGTTAAAACAGTTTAAAAATCCCAGGAAATGGCGTAAGTTCTTTGTTGAACAAGTGTGCTAATAACTTTCATAAAAATCTCACTATTTGGAATTTATAAAACTTTCTGCTGCAGTCTAGGAATTCATTTAAAGGTTGATTATATCAGTCCTGCATATATATTAAAAGGCACATTTCATTGATCATTCAATAATAGGCTCTGACTTCAGAAATGTATTATTAAATGCATGCTATTTACTATTCAAGTGTCTAGGATAGAAAAGCAAGCAGATTTAAGAAAAAGCACTTCAAATCACTGAGCAGTCTTTACATTTTTAATGCCATTGAATAACATACATGTCACTCCTTATGCTTTTAATTTTAGTTTGTATGTCTGGTTGGTAGAATATGAAGGCATATTATATGTAGCATTTTATTCCTCTAAATAAGGAGCTTAAAGTGCAAAGAATGATGATTATGATTGCAGTTAAAAATATTCATTATATTAGAATTTGAGAAGGGAAAATGAAGAACTGAGGCAAATATTTGGTTTTCATCTATTCAGTCATTCATATAACAAATATTTATGTGTTCCAGACTCGGAACTAGGAATTGCAGATAATATAAAAATGCATTGAATGGGGATCATCTCCTCAATGAGTTCACTATTTGAGATGGGAGATAAGGTAGGACATTCATTCACTCAGTCAGTCAGTCAACAAATGAGTACTGAGCACTTATTATGTTACAGGTATAGTTCTAAGCTCTAAGGAACCTTCAGCTTATTAAATAGCCAGAGTCTCTTTCTTTAAGTAGAGTACACTGAGTGTTTCTCGCATTGGGAAGATCTGATAAGAGATTGATGAGAAGAAGGCTGTTCCTTCAGAGGAATATGAGCAATGATGTACAAGAAAGGTATTAATTACTGAGATGATCATGATGGTGTGGTCACTTACCTAGAGCTGGACATCCTGGAGTGTGAAGTCACATAGGCATTAGGAAGCATTACTATGAACAAAGCTAAACAGAATTCCAGCTGAGCTATTTTAAATCCTGAAAGATGATGCTGTTAAAATGCTACACTCAATATATCATTAAATATGGAAAACTCAGCAGTGGACACAGGACTGAAAAAGGTCAATTTTCATTCCAATCCCAAAGAAAGGTGATGCTTAAGAATGTTCAAACTACCGTACAATTGTGCTCATTTCACATGCTAGCAAGGTTAGCATGTGAAATCCTTCAAGCTAGGCTTCAGCAGTATGTGAGCTGAGAACTTCTAGATGTACAAGATGGATTTACAAAAAAGGCAGAGGAACCAGAGTTCAAAATACCAAAATTCATGGGACCGTGGAGAAAGCAGGGGGTTCCAAAAAAAATCTACTTTTGCTTCACTGACTATGCTAAAACTTTTGCTTGTGCAGATCACAACAAACTGAAAAATTCTTAAAGATGTGGGAGTCCCAGACCACCTTACCTGCTTCCTGAGAAATCTGTATATGAGTCAAAAGAAAACAGAAGGGACATGGAACAACAGACTGGTTCAAAATTGGGAAAGAAGCATGACAAGGCTGTATATTGTCTCCCTGCTTAACTTACATGTAGAGTATATCATGTGAAATGCTGAACTAGATGAATCACAAGCTGGAATCAAGATTTCCAGGACAATTATCAACAACCTCAGATATATAGATGATATCACTCTCATGGCCGAAAGAGATGAATGAAAGAGCCTCTTCATTAGGATGAAAGAGGAGAGTGAAAAATCTGGCTTGTAACTCAACGTTAAAAAAACTAAGATCATGGCATCCAGTCCCATTATTTCTTGTCAAATAGAAGGGGAAAAGTGGAAGCAGTGACACATTTTGTTTTCTTGGGCTCCAAAATCACTGTGGACTGTGACTTCAGTGATGAAATTAAAGGATGCTTGCTCCTTGGAAGAAAACCTATGACAAACTTAGTGTACTGTAAAGCAGAGATGTTATTTTGTTAAAAACAATAAAAATGTATAGTCAAAGCTATGTTTTTTCCAGTTGTCATGTATGAATGTGAGAATTGAACCATGAAGAAGGCTGAGTGTCAAAAAATGGAAGCATTCAAACTGTGGTGTTGGAGAAGACTCTTGAGAGTCCCTTGGACTGCAAGGAAATCAAACCTGTCAATCCTAAGGGAAATCAACCCTGAATATTCACTGGAAGGACTGATATTGAAGCTGAAGCTCCAATATTTTGGCCACTTGATGCAAAGAGCTGACTCACTGGAAAAGATCCTGATGCTGGGAAAGATTGAAGACAAAAGGAGAAGGGGACAGCAGAAGATAAGATGGTTAGTTATTAATATCATCACCTACTCAATGAGAATGACTTTGAGCAAACTCCAGGAGATAGTGGTGGACAGAGGAGCCTACTGTGCTACAGTCCATGGGGTTGCAAAGAGTCAGACATGACTTAGTGACTGAACAACATACAGCTAATGGCCATACTTCCTTTACTCACTGAGTATATACTATGAGTCAGATACTGTGATAGGCTCATGTAATTCTTCAATATCCATTGAAATAGGCATTGTATAAAATGAATAAAGCGAGAGTTAAAGAGACTAAATATTTCATTCAAGATCATAAGCCATGTGTACTTTGTACTGAATTTGCATAGTTTATCTTCAGACTAAGTTGCTTGTGCCTTAGTATATAAGTACTGAGGAGCTACCAAAGGCTCTTTGGCAGTGCTTTAGGAAATTTGACCTGGCAGTAGGTGGCGGCCGTGGTAAAGAACCCACCCACCAATGCAGGAGATGTAAAAGATGAGGGTTCAATCCCTGGGTCAGGACAATCCCCCGGAGAAGGGCATGGCAACCCACTCCAATATTCTTGCCTGGAGAAGCTCCATGCCATAGGGTCGCAAAGAGTCAGACATGACTGAAGCGACTGAGCACTCACTCACACATAGTATGAATAGCAAGGAAGGATGCAAGATTAATGTAACCTTACTGCCTCTGAATGTTTTTCTTGATGTCTTTCTCCAAGAGAGATGTCTGACAATCTGGCATAAATGCAGTTTGACTTCTACATGTGGCACTTGATTATATTTGATTTTGTATTTTACAGTACCATGTAGATATGTCTTTGAGAACATTATCATCTTCTTGAAAATTGTAGAAATAATCTGTTCATCATATCTGTTGACAAACTCTTTCCATTGCTGAGGAGAACCCATGGCACATAATTTGAGCATAGATGACTCCATCCTTCAGATACAAAAGAGGACACATGGGCCAGGCCTAATTTGAGCACCTCATTTCCCTGACCATAGTACTTAGTTCAGGAAGAGTTGTCAATGAGCTGTCAAGAGTTGACAATGGAAATTGCCAAGTCTGAACAAAGAGAAAACAGAGAGCTATTGAGAGAGTTTCTTTCTTTCTGTGGGCATTGCTAAGATAGCAGGATGTGGGCTTTGGGGCTGCTATTCATTGTGCCTAGAAGATCTTTCCAAGATAGGAGGAGTGAGAACCATATATGAGCAACTGGATCCCACTGTGCTTGAAGGCAGAAACCTATGGGCTTTTTGTTTACATAAGCTAGTGAAAAATCTATTTTGCTAATTGGTTTGATATGGGGTTTTATCACTAGCAATTGAAAGAGTCCTAACTAGTAGAATGACATGACATTGATTTCTCATATCATTCATTGTGTCTTGGCCATAACATACTAATTGGTGAGCCCCAAACTCACTGAATTCAAACAATTAAGGATACATAGACAAAAATACAAAATACTTTCTGTCTTAGTTAACTACTTACTTCTATTTCATGAAAATATTGCATCACAAAATTCCCAAGTAACATACGAGGTGGTGGTAGAATTTTGCTTTTTAATAGAATGCTGACATTTGGCTTTTTGAGGCTAATTGTAATACAGTTTTCCAAGGAAATACAGCAATTCAGACATATTATAAGCTTGATGGAAATGGTGGAAATTAGATTTATGAGAAGCAGCTTAGGGTATTCAGGTTGTGAATCACAGAACATTTTCATTCAAGACAAAATAATATAATCTCATTAACTAGAAGCCTATGGTAACTTCAGAAACCCTGAAAACTGGTGAATAATCAGGCTAAGATACTGAAATAATAAATTTATGTACTCTGGGATGAAGCAACAGATGGACAGAGCAATGGTAGTTTAATCATATTTGCATAAAACCATTGCCTCCTAAAATTCACAGCAGGGTGAGCTTTGGGTAGACTCTATTACAGGACTGTTGCTATAAGTGTGGGAGATTGAGCGAATATCCCAGTCTTAGTAGGACTGAATGATCTCCACAATTAAGGTCAAGAAGGTTTCCATGAAGTCAGAGACTATGGCTTTGTACTGAAAGTGGGCGGTAACCAACAGAAGTTCAGTCACTCAGTCGTGTCCAAATATTTGTGACCCCACTGACTGCAGCACGCCAGGCTTCCCTGTCTATCACCAACTCCCAGAGCTTGCTCAAACTCATGTCTATCCAGTCGGTGATGCCATCCAACCATCTCATTCTCTGTTGTCCCCTTCTCCTCCTGCCTTCAATCTTTCCCAGCATCAAGGTGTTTTCTAAGGAGTCAGCTCTTCACATGAGTGGCCAAAGTATTGGAGCTTCAGCTTCAGCATCCATCCTTCCAATGAATATTCCAGGATTAATTCACTGGTTTGAAATCCTTACAGTCCAAGGGACTTTCAAGAGTTTTCTCCAACACCACAGTTCACAAGCATCAAATCTTCAGCACTCAGCTTTCTTTATGGTCCAACTCTCACATCCATACATGACTACTGGAAAAACCATAGCTTTGACTAGACGGACCATTGTTGGCAAAGTAATGTCTCTGCTTTTTAATATGCTGTCTACGTTGGTCATAGCTTTTCTTCCAAGGAGCAAGCGTTTTTTAATTTCATGGCTGCAGTCACCATCTGCAGTGATTTTGGAGCCCAAGAAAATAAACTGTTTCCATTGTCACTGTTTCCATTGTTTCTCCATTTATTTGCCATGAAGTGATAGGACTGGATGCCAAGATCTTTGTTTTCTGAATATTGAGTTTTAAGCCAGCTTTTTCATTCTCCTCTTTCACTTTCAACAAGAGGCTCTTTAGTTCCTCTTCTCTTTCTGCCATAAGGATGGTGTCATCTGCATATCTGAGGTTATTGATATTTCTCTCAGCAATCTTGATTCCAACTTCTGCTTCATCCAGCCCAACATTTTGCATGATGTACTCTATAAGTTAAATAAGCAACATGACAATATACAGCCTTGACGTACTCTTTTCCCAATTTGGAACCAGTCCACTGTTCCATGTCCAGTTCTAACTGTTGCTTCTTCACCTGCGTACAGATTTCTCAGGAGGCAGGTAAGGTGATCTGGTATTCCCATCTCTTTAAGAATTTTCCAGTTTGTTGTGATCCACATTCAAGGCTTTAGCATAGTCAATGGAGCAGAAGTAGATGTATTTCTGGAATTCTCTTGCTTTTTCTTTGATCCAACAGACGTTGGCAATTTGATCTCTGGTTCCTATGCATTTTTGCATTTCTTTTTCTTGGGTGTGGTTTGATCACCACCTCCTGTACAGTGTTACAAACTTTTGTTCATAGTTCTTCAGGCACTCTGTCTCTCAGATCTAATTTCTTGAATCTATTTGTCACTTCTATTATATAATTGTAAGGGATTTGATTTAGGTCATACCTGAAAGGTCTAGTGGTTTTTCCTACTTTCTTCAATTTAAGTCTGAATTTTGCAATAAGGAGTTCATAATCTGAGCCACAGTGAGCTCCCGGTCTTGTTTTTGCTGACTATGTAGAGCTTCTCCGTCTTTGGCTGCAAAGAATGTAATCAATCTGATTTCAGTACTGACCATCTGGTGATGTCTGTGTGTAGAGTCATGTCTTGTGTTGTTGGAGAGGATGCTTGCTATGACCAGTTTGTTCCCTTGGCAAAACTCTGTTAGCCTTTTTTCTGCTTCATTTTGTACTCCAAGGCTAAAATGGCCTGTTACTTCAGATATTTCTTGATTTCCTACTTTCATTCCAGTCCCGACTTCACTTTCACTTTTCACTTTCATGCATTGGAGAAGGAAATGGCAACCCACTCCAGTATTCTTGTCTGGAGAATCCCAGGGACAGGGTAGCCTGGTGGGCTGCCGTCTATGGGGTCGCACAGAGTCAGACACGACTGAAGCGACTTAGCAGCAGCAGCAGCATGATGAAAAGGATATCTTTTTTTGGTATTAGTTCTAGAAGGTCTTGTAGTCTTCATTAGTGCCTGGGGTATAGACTTGGATTACTGTGATATTGAATGCTTTTCCTTGGAAACAAACAGAGATCATTCTGTCGTTTTTGAGATTGCACCCAAGTACTGGATTTCAGACTTTTTGTTGACTATGAGGGCAACCCCATTTCTTCTACATACATCTTCTTCTTGCCCACAGTAATAGATATAATGGTCATCTGAATTAAATTCACCCATTCTGGTCCATTTTAGTTCACTGATTCCTAAAATGTTGATGTTCACTCTTGCCATTTCCTGTTTGGCCTCTTCCAATTTACCTTGATTTATGGACCTAGCATTCCAAGTTCCTGGGCAATATTGTTCTTTACAGCATCAGACTTTACTTCCATCACAAGTCACATCCGGAACTGGGTGTTGTTTTCACTTTGGCTCCATCTCTTCATTCTTTCTGGAGTTATTTTCCCACTCTTCTCCAGTAGCATATTGAGCACCTACCAGCCTGGGGAGTTCATGTTTTGGTGTCCTGTCCTTTTGCCTTTTCATACTGTTCATGGGGTTTTCAAGGCAAGAATTCTGAAGTGGTTTACCATTCCCTTCTCCAGCGGACCACGTTCTGTCAGAACTCTCCACCATGACCCATCCATCTTGGGTGGCCCTACACAGCATGGCTCATAGTTTCATTGAGTTAGACAAGGCTGTGACCCATGTGTCCTTCAGTTAGTTTTCTGTGATTGTGCTTTTCATTTTGTCTGCCCTCTGATGGATAAGGATAAGAGGCTTGTGGAAGCTCCCTGATGGGAGGGACTGACTGTGGGGGAATCTGGGTCTTGCTCTGATGGGCAGGGTCATGCTCTAAATCTTTAATCCAATTTACTGTTGATGGGTGGAGCTGTGTTCCTTCCCTGTAGTTTGGCCTTAGGCCAAACTATGGTATGGGTAATGGCTGTAATGGAGACCTTCTTCAAATGGACTTATGCTAGCACATCATAGCTCCCAGGACTGTTGTATTCAGTGCCCCTGACCCCATAGCAGGCCACTGTTGACTTATGCCTCTGCTAGAGACTCTTGGACACTTACAGGCAAGTCTTGTTCAGTCTTTTTTGGGGTCCCAGCTTCTTTCTCTTGGGTCCTGGTGCACACAAGGTTTTGTTTGTGCCTGCCAGGAGTCTGTTTCCCCAGTCCTGTGGAAGTTCTGTAATTGAATCCCACTGGACTTCAAAGTCAAATTCCCTGGGAGTTCTCAGTCCCTTTGCTGGATCCCCAGGTTGGGAAATCTGTTGTGGGCCCTAGAACTTTTGCAACTGTGTGAGAACTTCTTTGGTATAATTGTTCTCCAGTTTTTGGGTCATCTGGTTGGTGGCTCTATGGTGGGGCTAATGGCGACCTCCTCCCAGAGAAGTTATGCCACATGCTGTGCCTCCCACGTCTGCTATAACCAGAGCCCCTGTCTGTGCAGCAGGCTACTGTTGACCCGTGCCTCCATAGGAGACACTCAAATGCTCAAAGGCATGTCTGGCTCAGTCTCTTGTGGGGTCCTTGGGACCTGGTGTGCACAAGGTTTTGTTTGAGCCCTCTGAGTGTTTCTGGTGGGTATGGGGCTTGATTATAAATGCAATTTTGCCCCCCCCCTACTGTCTTGTTGGGGCTTCTCCTTTGCCCTTGGACGTGGGGTATCTTTTTTTGGTTGGATCCAGCATTCTCCTGTTGATGGTTGTTCAGCAGCTAGTTGCAATTTTGAAGTTCTTGCAGGAGAAGAGAAGCACACATTCTTCTACTCCACCATCTTAGAGCAAGAACAGAAGGTTTCTTCATTTCCCTGGAAAAACAGCAGAAATGTCTTCTACTTGTTACCAGTATATAAGCAGTTAGCAATATTTTTTTAGTACTAATTATATGCTAACTATATCCAGTTTGTTTTTCTCTTATTTATTCCATCCCCAAACCATGCTGCATACCAATGGCATATTATTCTTAAAATAATCATGATAGCTATGATTGGTATCTTATGCTTTTAATACTTTAACACTATTTTCCATTCCCAGTTTAAATACAATAGAAATATTAGGAGCTTTTCTCTAAAAATTATCTCTTCACCATATTTATTTCACATTTCAATTGATAGTATATCCATCTTTGCCACTCAATCACCTAATGTAATCAGGCCTTAAAATTGCTCTTCGGATGTCTGAGTCTGGGCTTCATTTAGGGAGTTACTGACAGTGGGGTTCTACAATGGACTTAACAGTTTGTATCTACTTCCAGTCAGATAATCCTGGACCTGACTTCATTCATTTCCTGTAGTGTTTTTTAAATGTTATTTTAGCAGCTTTATTAAGGCATTATTTATATATAGTAAATTACACATATTTAAAGTGTATAAAATAATACATTTTTACATACTCATATACCCATGAAAACATAACCACAATCAAGATAATTAAAATATGCTTCACCCCCCAAAGTTTCCTCATATCCATTTGTAATCACTTCTTTCCATTTCTTTCCATTTTTTCTCAACCTTGTGCCTAAAAGTCTACTGTTCTGCTTTCCTTTAATTTGCACTTTCATTAATTCTTATTTCTCAGACTTTTATATAACTGAAACCATACAGTATGTATTCTTTTGTCTGGCTTCTTTTGCTCACCTTAATTCTGAGATTCATGCATGCAGCAAATCAACATATCATTCTTTTATATTGCTGCATAATATTCCATTGTATGGATACACTTCAATTTGTTTATTTTTTATTCATTTGTTGATAGACATTTGTTTCACTTTTTAACTATGACAAATAAAGCTTCTAAAACATTTGTGTACAAATGTTCATATGAATATATACTTTAATTGTTCTTAAGTAAATACCTAGAACCAGAGTAGCTGAACAACAACAGCATTTCTCTTCAACATTATACTGCAAGTTCTAGTTTGTTCAACACTGTGAGAAGAAATAAAAGGCATCCATATTGGGAAGGAAGAAGTAAAACAGTCTTTATTTACAAAAGACATGCTCTTTCATGTAGAAAATTCAATTGAATGTATAAAAATCTGTTCAGTTCAGTTCAGTCAGTCAGTTGTGTCCGACTCTTTGTGGCCCCATGAATCGCAGCACGCCAGGCCTCCCTGTCCATCACCAACTCCCGGAGCTCACCCAAACTCATGTCCATTGAGTTGGTGATACCATCCAGCCATCTCATCCTCTGTCGTCTCTTTCTCCTCCTGCCCTCAATCCCTCCCAGCATCAGAGTCTTTTCCAGTGAGTCAACTCTTCTCATGAGGTGGCCACAGTACTGGAGTTTAAGCCTCAGCATCAGTCCTTCCAGTGAACACCCAGGACTGATCTCCTTTAGAATGGACTGGTTGGATCTCCTTGCAGTCCAAGGGACTCGCAAGAGTCTTCTCCAACACCACAGTTCAAAAGCATCAATTCTTTGGTGCTCAGCTTTCTTCACAGTCCAACTTTCATATCCATACATGACCACTGGAAAAACCATACCCTTGACTAGATGGACCTTTGTTGGCAAAGTAATATCTCTGCTTTTTAATATGCTATCTAGGTTGGTCACAACTTTCCTTCCAAGGAGTAAGAGTCTTTTAATTTCATGGCTGCAGTCACCATCTGCAGTGATTTTGGAGCCTCAAAAAATAAAGTCTGACACTGTTTCCACTGTTTCCCTATCTATTTGCCATGAAGTGATGGGACCAGATACCATGATCTTAGTTTTCTGAATGTTGAGCTTTAAGCCAACTTTTTCACTCTCCTTTTTCACTTTCATCAAGAGGCTTTTTAGTTCCTCTTCACTTTCTGCCATAAGGGTGGTGTCATCTGCATATCTGAGGTTATTGATATTTTTCCCAGCAATCTTGATTCAAGCGTGCTTCTTCCAGCCCAGCGTTTCTCATGATGTACTCTGTTAGAACTAACAAATTAGTTTAACACGGTTTCAGGATACAAGATCAATATATATTGTATATTGTACATTTTATTTCTATCTATCAGTAGATAGAACTGTACTTCTATATACCAATATAATCAGAAATTGAGGTTTAAAAATATCATTTACAACAGTTTATAAAATTAAAAACCTGCATTAAAAAGATTCTATTACCCCACGCCACCAAGCAACCTCATATACCATTCATTTATGTCCTACAATTCAACTTAATCTGCTACTCTCTACCTAGTAAAAGCATCAGATCTTTCAGGACTCAGTCCTGCAAGACTGATCATGCTACCCAACTGAAGATACCAGGTGCAAGTTCAGGTTGCCACCTCTGCTTCTTACTGACTGACTATAAACAGGAGGTTCCTTCTTCCCTTTTCTTGAGTTTGATTAGTTTGTTAGAGCAGCTCACAGAACTCAGAGAAACATTTTACTTACTAAATCACCAGTTTATTACAAAAGGATATAACTCAGAAACAGCTAGATGGAAGAGAGGCATTGGCAAGGTCTGAGGAAAGGGTGGGGAGGTTCCATGCTCTCTGAGAGCACCATTCTCCCAAGATCTCCACACGTTCACCAACCCAGAAGTTCTCTAAATTCCATATTTTGGGGTTTTATGGAAGCTTAATTACACAGACATAATTGATTAAGTTATTTGCCATTGGCCACCAACTCAACCTTCAATCCTTCTCCCATTTCTGGAGGTCGGGGGGGTGGGACTGAAAGTTCTAATCCTCCAATAACATGATGGATTCCCTTGGTAACCAGCCTCCATCCTTAAGTGCTTTCCAGAAGTCACCTCATTAACAAAAATTCAAGTGTGGTCAAAAGGGGTTTGTTATGAATATCTCGATACTTTTATTACTGTTACCACTTGAGAAATTCCAAGAATTTTAGCACCTAGAGTGCTAGGAACCAGGACAAAGATCAAATATACAGTTCTTACTACAAATCACAACATCACAGGGATAAACCTGATAAAATATGTGAAGGATGTGTACACTGAAACCTGCAAAACATTGCTGAAATTTAAAAAGACCTCAATAAATGGAAAAATATACATGTTCACTGACAGAAGATGTAAATTAGACTCAAAACGAGTTTTAGCTTCAATGCAAGCTCAGTCAAAATCCCAGAAGGGTTTTAGGCAGAAATTGACAAACTAGTTCTAAAATTCATATGGAGATGCAAAGGACCTAGAATTGCAAAAACAGTTCTGAAACAGAAGAACAAAGTTAGATGATAAACAGTAGCTAATTTTAAGACTTACAAAACTGGAATAATCAAGAAAATGTGGAATCAGTGTCAAGATAGAAAAACAGATCAATGGAAAATATTACAAAGTCCACAAATAGACTCACACATGTACACACAAGTAATTTTTTACAAAGATTCAAAGGCCCTCATGGCTCAGCTGGTAAAGAATCTGACTACAATGCGTGAGACTTGGGTTTGATCCCTGGGTTGGGAAGATCCCCTGGAGAAGGGAATGGCTACCCACTCCAGTATTCTGCCCTGGAGAATTCCACGGACTGCAAAGAGTCGGACACGACTGAGTGACTTTCACTTTCAAAGGCATTTAGGTGGAGAAAAGATAATCTTTTTAATAAATTATGCTTGAACAATCAGATATCCACATGCAAAAAAATTAACTTCAATTCATCCCATGCACAATATATATAAATAAAATACATAATTCAAGTAGATAAACAGATCTAAATATTAAATCTAAAAATACAAGAGTGATCTCATGAAGATGGTGATGTAAGTTATTCCTGACCTCACTGCCTCTCACAAGAAGACCAACTATCCATAGACAAGATATAATTATGAAAATCCCAGAACCTGAGGATGAGGCTAAGGCATACTTCTGGACAATGAAGGACCACATTAGAAGAGTAAGAAGTGCTGCTACACTTTGACTATGTTGTTTCTACCCTAACTGGCAAATGCCACACCTAGAAAGATTCCCTGGGTCGTCATAACAATATGTTATACTAATGCAACCACTGAAGGTGTTTTAATGGTTCAGTAGTACACTTGGCAAAGTAGCAAGGTGAGGAAGGTGGGATAAGTTATGTATTAATAATACAGAATCTAGAAAAATAGTACTGATGAACCTATATGCAGAGCAGGAATAGAGATGCAGAAATAGAGAACAGATTTTGGACACAGCAGAGGAAGGAGCAGGTGGGATGAATTGAGAGAGTTGCATTGGCAAATATATATTACCATGTGTAAAATAGATAGCCCATGGGAAGCTGCTGTGTGGGCACCGGGAACTCAACCTGGTGCTCTGTGATGACCTAGAGGGGTTGGATGAGGTGGAGGGTAGGGGGAGATGGGTTCATATGTGTACTTGTGGCTGATTTACATTTTTGTATGGCAGAAGCCAACACAGTATTTTATAGCAATCTCCCTCCAATTAAAAAGAAATTAAAAATTTTTAAATAAGTATATGAGGAGCCATCAAGAAGAAAAAGCTAATATATCAAGGGTAGAAAAGTTGAGTTCAATATACTCAGTGGAAGGGTACAGGCATGAACAGATGTTCTGGCTATGATTTAATATTGAAAAGATCAATTGCTCGATTGATCCATTTGACATTTCAGTGGTTTAGTATTTTAAGTATGTGTACATGATTCTTTTGTCTGTGTACTTATGTACAGAGAAGTTCAATATTTCAAAGTTGGTTGTTTAGAATTTTTGTGTTGAGCCCCTTAAGAAATGTTGCTTGTAGGTCAAGGAAAGCTCTTAGATGCACTATCCGATAACCATTTAGTTCCTTTGGAGGAAGAATGAATGACAGGTATTTTTGAGATAATTTTATTATTCCTGGTGCTAATGGAAAGAAGCTTCATTGTGCTGAATTGAAGGAATAAATGAACATGGCCCTTCTGCCTTTTTTGTTTCTTTGAGTCCAGAGTAAGAGGATCTGGACCGCATTTTGGGGATGGTCCCTTTTCCTCCATGGTCTAGAAAGCTGTAAAGTTGGGAAGCTGCCCCTCGCTTGGGCTGGGCTTCTCTCCTTGGCTCACCTCTGAAAATCCAAGCAGCTCCGATGGGCTGGGTAAGGTGGGTGGGCTAAACCTGCCCTCCTATAGACACGATTTCTCTCTCCTTTTCTGTGTTGCTATAGCTCCTCTTCTGTTCTCTTCTGGCAGCCAGCATTCTCTGGATCAGCCTTTTCCTGCATTGAAAGAGCCATCAAGAGATGGCTGAGATGAATGCTAGAGGGAGAAGAAAGCAAACTCAGTTTCTTAAAAATTATTTATGTGGTTGTACCAGGTCTTAGTTGTGGCATGTGGGATATAGTTCCCTGACCAGGGATCGAACCAATGCCTCCTGCATTGAGGTGGCAGAGTCTTAGCTATTCAACCACCAGGGAAGTCTTAGGTTTAGGTTTTATTTAGTTTGAGGTCTCTCAGGTCTCCTTCCCTCTTGTAGGAATCCTCCAGGCAATCACACTGGAATTCTAGTTTGGAGTTTGGGTCTAAATCCCTTGTTAGAAATGGTGTTCCATTGTCTAGTGAGCTCCTACAATTACCTTTTCTCTGGCAACCTGACCAGAGAAGGATGGTTGATTTAGGACAGTATTTAGGTGTCTGGAACTTAGGCCATTAACCTCTCCCAACACAACCGTCTATGGTATCCCATTTCAGTGACACTTATAGTAGAGACAAGGTAGTTTGCGGAAAACCCACATAGGTAAGGATCATTTAGAGTATTCTTTCAGAAGTGCTTTCCTTGATAATTACAAGTGCCTAAGCACTTGTAATTTATTAGCTTTCTTTGTAATGTAAGATAAGGTGTTCTAGGCTAGAAAGGTTCTCTGAATTGAGAACAAAAGACAGTTTTACCTATGGGGATTGAGAGGCTCAAGGTCTGGATTTCTGTCCTCACTCTACAGTTAATATATCTATGTGTAGATATATACAATTCAAGGGATCCTAAAACATGGGTACCTTCATCCCCTAAAGCCAAGTGTGTCTATGTATACACATCTTACATATGCATATAAATTCATATTTGTATCTAAGTTTTTATGTAAACTGTCTAGATAAGCACACAAAACTATGGCCAAACTATATAATAATTTAAAAATTAAGATTCTAGGCTTGAGATGCAGTCATTAATCACTTATGTGGTGCTTTCTGGAACTCAGCTTTTTCTACATTGTATTTGTATGGTGGATTGAA
Organism: Bos taurus; assembly: GCF_002263795.3. Classification (NCBI taxonomy): domain Eukaryota; kingdom Metazoa; phylum Chordata; class Mammalia; order Artiodactyla; family Bovidae; genus Bos; species Bos taurus. The sequence continues at coordinate 35,372,190 of NC_037332.1, forward strand.
TGCCTTCAAGATCAATTCTAATTCCAACTCTAAAATTTTGTAACTCTGAAACACTATGGTAATAATAAAATCTTTGTAATTGTATACACAGTTGTCTATCCCATCATTTATATTGAATCCAATCCCTAAAATATTCAAGTCGAATGAGGGGACACAAAAAGATAATGAAACATGGTCCCTTCTTAAAGGTGTTATCAATCCAATAGGGGATTTAACAATAAGAAAGCTGAGTGCCAAAGAATTGATGTTTTGAACTGTGGTGTTGAAGAAGACTCGGGAGTCACTTGGACTACAAGTGACAAGGAGATCCAACCAGTCCATCCTAAAGGAGATCAGTCCTGAATATTCATTGAAAGGACTGATGCTGAAGCTGAAGTTCCAATACTTTAGCCAACTGATGCGAAGAACTGACTCACTGAAAAAGACCCTGATGCTGGGAAAGATTGAGGACAGGAGAAGGGGATGACAGAGGATGAGATGGTTCAATGGTATCACAGATTCAATGTACAGTTTGAGCAAGCCCTGGGAGTTGGTGATGGACTGGAAAGCCTGGAGTTCTGCAGTCCATGGGGTCGCAAACAGTTGGACACGACTGAGAGACTGGGCTGAACTGAACAATGTACAAATAGTTTACACTTAGTAGGGCAACCAGACACAATTTCTTTATAATATGTTAAATTAAAAACTGAAATTTTCAACTCTTGATTCTTCCAGATTGTCCCTCACGCTTCAAGACACCACTTCCTCCAGGATGTTTTTAGACCTCTATACTGGACTAGTGGCTTTAGCTCTGTATCCCGAGAGTCTATGTATTCATTTATTACAGATGTCCCATATTTTATTTAGATTATTTCCTGGATGTTTCTCTTAGCCAGGAAACTGTAAGTTTTTTTGAGGGTAAGAGTAATGTGTTATTTATCTTTACATTCCCAGCACATAGCATATTGTCTGGCACATAAAAAATTCTTGCTCAATAGTGCCTGACTCTTTGCAATCCTAAGGACTGTAGCCCACTAGGTTCCTCTGTCCATGGGATTTTCCAGGCAAGAATACTGGAGCAGGTTGCCATTTCCTACTCCAGGTGATCTTCCTGACCTAGGGATCTAACTCAAGTCTCTTGTGTCTCCTGCATTGGCAGGCAGATTCTTTACCACTGCACCACTCGGGAAGCCCTAAAAAATTCTTAGCCAGTGATAATTGGGTGGAACAATAATTGAAATGGTTAATTTTGCAAAGCTGTATTCCTTGATATAAAGTATAATTTTATGAAGTTCATGAAAAATTTTCACATCTTTTTAATTTAATCTTCACACCAACTATAACATCTAGATCCTGTTTTTTTTTTTTTTTCCCCAATTTATAGGTAGAAGGAAAGAGACTCATACGTTAGCAATAGACTAAACAGGGAAAATCCCTAATCATAGGACCAGTATTTTTTGTAAATTACACAAACGTTCTTTGTAAGCTGTAAAAGACGTGCATACATACATACAGGCTTCTGTATTCTATCACTTTAAATTTTCTTTTTGCTTCTGTTAGCTTGTCACCCTCTTTTCTGCCAATTGGTAGAGTAGAAAGAGCTCACTCTGACCACTTCAACAAACATTACAAATTCCCCACACATCAGATGCAGTGGGGAATCCCTGCCAAGCAAAGGACAATAGAGTTTCAAGTCAATGAAATGAAATTTTGAATAATACAGGGAGATTAAATAACTATGTTTTTAAAATGAGGTTTCAGATGACAGCTGTGCCAGCTGACAAGCTTATCTACAGTCCTTCTCTGAGAAATGCTGTCTTTTTGACAATAGTGGCTACAGTCTTGCTGTTAAATACAGAATGCTCTAGTATATTCCAGGTGATCCTGACACTCTGATTTCAACGATAAGCCCAAGGATCAACATCTGACCTGGAGTCAAACCTTCCTAGGATAATAGTGGCATTTGGAGTGCCAATATATTCACTGTTGGCCAGTGGATGCTTAATCAAATTCTTATTCTTGGGAAATTCAAATGCAAATCTGATGCATTCTGTCTCAACGTCTTCATTGTTTACTTTCTAGTCCTGCTTCCTGGTATCTTGAAGGTACTCTCTCCACACCAGAAACAAAGATTTAGGAAATTGCTCACCAAGTTTGAGACCAAAGTTGCCAATGCTTGCACAAAAATCTTTGAGTAGGAGATTTTATATCCTATTCAGACAACAACAAGTAAATCTGAAGAAGGAGAGAGAGGAAAGGAAAAAGGAGGGTGGCTGGCAGGAGAAAGGAACAGTAGGGAGTGGATTTCTTCAATTGAGAAGGAAAAGGAGGATCGCAAGGAATAAATAGTGAAGTGAAGGGACTTCAGTGGTAGTGCAGGGGCTCAGACTCCGTGCTCCCAATGCAAGGGACCTGAGTTCGATCCCTGATCAGAGAACTAAATGCCACATGTCGCAACTAAGAGTTTGCATGCTGTAACTAAAAGATCCCACACGCCACAACTAGAAGATGAAAGATCCTGTGAGCCACAACCAAGACCCAGTGTAGTCAAATAAATCCATAGATGTTAAAAAAGGAAGTTGGAGAGGTCCAGCCAAGCTGACATGGCGGGGATAGGTGCCTCAGTGGCCTGTGGCTTGAGGTCAAATTAAGGTTCAAGATGGACACTTAGAACTTCAGAAATTGGGAACTTATGCTTCTTGTATGCAGATGGGGGCACACTATGATGGAACTAAACCAGGCAATGGGAATGTCCCTAAATTCTGGGGCAATCGTAGACCCACTGTCATTGTCACAGAAACCTTAATAAGTTGACAGTTGTTGTAGGCGTAGTGGAAGAAAACAGAGGTGGGATAATTGAGTCTCTATAATCTGAAAACACTTAAATATTGATCAACAGGTGAAACAAAGTGCTGCCAGCACACTGTATGTTTTAGGTTTGATTTGCAGCTACTAGGACTGTCTCCTCTAACGCCTTAGTTCCTTCTATACATATTACTATAATAAACACCCAGCAGCCAAGTAATCAGAAAATATCACTCTATTCTTTGCAAACTTCAAAAGATTAATGTAGCCATCTCTAATGAAACATGGGAGAGGGACTAGTCAGGATAAACCTGATTACATTGCAGTAACTGTCATATAACCCCAAACCTCAGTAGCTTAAAACTATAGGGTTTATTTGCTATGAATGCCCATTGTGGATAATCTGAGGGTTCGACTCTCCAGTGTGCTCTCTTCAGGACTCTGATGAATCTGCTCCAGCTGGAGGTCGCTGGTCACTGCACCAACGATAAAGAGACCCAGGTACTCTTTATTATTATGCACTGGCTCCTTAAAGTATCTGCCAGGCACGTACACTCACATTTCATTGGCCGAAGCAAGTCACACGGTCACATGTAACCTCAAACAAGCCCATAGGTGTGTCCTATTAGGTGCCAGATATGTTGTGGACAGCACCAATGGTGACTGCAGAAAGAAGGGGACAGCCAGATAAAATAGACTTTCTGTGATTTTGAAGCAATGCAATATTACCATCTTGAATATTTATTCCAAAAAAATGGACCATTTGTGCTATGGTTTGGAGATCTTTTGTCATATAAATTTATAGCTTTTTTTGAAACAGTACTTGTATTAGGATAGTCTTTTGCAAGAAAAATTATGACTAAGCTTTCTGGGCTTCCTTAGGGCTCAGATGGTAAAAAATCCATCTGCAATGCAGGAGATCAGGTTCAATCACTGGGCTGGGAAGATCCCCTGGAAAAGGGAATGGCTACCCACTCCAGTATTCTTGCCTGGAGAATTCCATGGGCAGAGAAGCTGGTGGGCTACAGACCACGGGATCACAAAAAATCAGCCACAACTGAGAGACTAACACTTTCACTTTCATAGATTATATTAAGACTCACATTTTGTGTTTTACATTTCAAACTCATAGAATGGACTTGAAAAATCATTTTTTTTCCAATGAGCAAAAGTAGTTGTAATTGAAAATATATGAGGAAATAATGACAAAAGAGACTAAATATATGAGGAAACAATGACAAAAGGAGACTACAGTCAGTTCTTACAATGTACAGTGCTTTACATTATTCACTTACGCTAAACAGACTCTGGTTCATATTTGACTGAGAAATCAAAAGCTATACAGACAAGCAACAGTTAAGCAAATTCAGCACCACCAAACCAGCTTTACAACAAAAGCTAAAGGAGCTTCTCTAAGCAGGAAACACAAGAGAAGGAAAAGACCTACAATAAATAAGCCCCCAAAATTTAAGAAAATGTCCATAGGATCATGTTTGTGCATGCTAAATTGCTTCGATCGTGTCTGAATTCTTTGCAACCCTATGGACTGTAGCCCGCCTGGCTCCTCTGTCCATGGGATTCTCCAGGTAAGAATACTGGAGTGGGTTGCCATGCCCTCCTCCAGGGGATCTTCCTAACCCAGTGATCAAACTTGGATTTCCTGCATTGCAGCGGATTCTTTACCACTAGCGCCACATGGTGGAGAAGGCAATGGCACCTGACACCAGTACTCTTGACTGGAAAATCCCATGGATGGAGGAGCCTGGTGGGCTGCAGTCCATGAGGTCGCGAAGAGTCGGACACGACTGAGCGACTTCACTTTCACTTTCCACTTTCATGCATTGGAGAAGGAAATGGCAACCCACTCCAGTGTTCTTGCCTGGAGAATCCCAGGGATGGGGGAGCCTGGTGGGCTGCAGTCTATGGGGTTGCACAGAGTCAGACACGACTGAAGCGACTTAGCAGCAGCAGCAGTGCCACATGGGAAGCCCAATAGGATCATACATATCAATAATTACCTTAAATGTAGATGGATTAAATGCATCAACCAAAAGACATAGACTGACTAGGTAGATGAAACATGTGCATGTATACACTTGCACTTAACACATCACTTGACTTAAACTCCCAAATTGTATGTAATTATTTTATATTGTTAGGTTAATCGTATTTCCATATGGCTTGCAATTGTAATTATTTTTCATCTATTGATTGTGAAAACTGATAACTATCTTTTACTATTGTGATTCTGTAATTGTTATTCATTTTAAAACCTTGTATTAATGATCCATCAACAGAAAATAATAAAATTCTATATTGCTGTAACTACCATTTAATAGAAAAACCTATAATCACTTTTTAAAATCCAGACGCATTTTAGAGTTATCTTGGAATTTTTTGAAAAATACAAAATGTCCAGGTATTGTTTTTTACTCCAAAGCTCCAGATGTGATTATAATAATCAGCTATGTTTAAAAACAGCTGTACTATCTGATGATGTTTTACTTTTATCTAGTTTGTTCACTTTTTATTTTTCATATTTAGTGTTCCCATCTTATTCAGTTTGTTTTCCAATTTCTCCATTTCTTTGTTTTGTTATTGTTCTTTCTCAAGTCTCTATCAAGTGTAGTAGAAAAGCTTTTGTGTGTGTATATATATATATATAAGTATATATATACATATATATATACATATACATATATATATATATATATATATATATATATATATGCTTCCCTGGCTCAAACAGTAAAGGAAAAAAAATCTGCCTGCAATGCAGGAGACCCAGGTTTGATCCTTGGATTGGGAAGATCCTCTGGAGAATGGAATGGCTACCTACTCCAGTATTATTGCCTGGAGAATTCCATAGACAAAGGAGCCTGGCAGGCTACAGTCCATGGGGTCACAGAGTCGGACATGATTGAGCAACTAACACTTTCAAACATATATATATATATATGGATATATACATATCCATATATATATATGCAATGTGCATATAATTTATATGTAACTTATATAATATAATATTTTAGAAAACATGAATTTTTGCTTAGCTAAAAAATTTATGACCTTTTGGTTCTACTTTTTAGACTAAGTATGAATAGAATGTTATATTGCTAACTTATATTCACTCATAACTTTGATATGGTTCCGTTTTTTCTGGCATCTAGTATTATTGCTAAAAGTCTAGAAAGTTTATTATTTTAGTAACTTTTATTATTAAAATTTTTTGAATGAGGCCTGAAACTTATAATCCAATTCTGACAATAAAAAGAAATACTATGTTGCAAAAAAAAAAAAAAGGAAATTAACATGTGACACAGTATTAACTAAAGCACAGATTTTGCTAAAATTTCACAAAATTTTAACCTTGTGTCCATTATTTGTTCTCATACCTTATTCAAGATTCTACATTGTATTCAGTTGCATTGAGCAGGTTCAGCTGCATGCAACAAATTCTGATACTTTTTAAATTTTTGTTCTGTTATAAATATTTTCTAGTTTTCCTTGTGGTGTCTTAGTACACCCATCATTTAAAAGTTGACATTTAATTTCCAAATACATGGGGTTTTTAAAGTATCCTTGATATTAATCTCACATTTTGATATTATTTTCTCATTTGAATGCTGTGCAATTACCCTCAGTGGTTTTTTGGTCTTTTAACTTTATTGAGGCTTTCAATGGGTAAGTCAAAGATCTCTCTTGGTAAATGTCACATTGCATTTGAAAATATGTGAGCTACTTTCAAATATCTTTTGATATTTATTTCTAACAAAGTTCTACAGGTATAAGAGAACAGAGTCTGTATGATTTCAATACTTTCGATCCATGAAATTTTTGCACCTTATGTCCCTGGATATGTTTCAGTGTCTTCTGGTTTATAGTCTATGGGAACTTGAATAGAATTTATATCCTGCTGTTGTGTGAAAATTGTGTAAATCTTAATTATGTTGAATTAGTTTGCAGTGCTTTTCAGGTCTACTATATGCTTCTACTTTGATGTCTATTCATATTATTAATTTTTGAACTTTTATATTGAAACTACAACTAAAAGTCTTAATTTTTCTGTTTAAAAAATTGTAATATATATAGTGGAACTATATGTAACTTTGTTCTCTATTTTCTAAGTTTCCTATAAATGTGTTATCATACTTTCATAGTTAAAAAAACTATCTCAATTAAAGAAAAAAATTTTCAGGTCACTCTAGATTTAAGCAGATATTTCATAGAAGTATTATATATTGAAACATTTTGAAAGTTTTTTCTACCATATGAAGATCTATAGAAATTATCATAAATTTGTATTCAACAATAGTTGGACCATAAAGAAAGCTGAGAGCCAAAGAATTGATGCTTTTGAACTGTGGTATTGGAGAAGACTCTTGAGAGTACCTTGGACTGCAAGGAGATCCAACCAGTCAATCCTAAAGGAAATCAGTCCTGAATATTCATTGGAAGTACTGATGCTGAAGCTGAAGCTCCAATACTTTGGCCACTTGATGTGAAGAACTGACTCACTGGAAAAGACCCTGATGCTGGGAAAGATTGAAGGCAGGAGGAGAAGAGGATGACAGAGGATTAGATGGTTGGCTGGTATCACCGACTGGATGGACATGAGTTTGAGCAAGCTCTGGGAGTTGGTGATGGACAGGGAGGCCTGGCATGCTGCAGTCCATGGGGTTGCAAAGAGTCGAAAATAACTGAGCGACTGAACTAAACTGATTCCGCAATAGAGCAAAACTAGCTTTCAGACACATTTTCAAGTCACACAATAAAGTAGAAATTAATAATAATTTTTAGGAATTCCAGTATGGGGATAAATAGGTTTTCTTTTTCACTTTTCAGGGAATATAAGGAATGAAAGCCTGAAATTATATTTTCTTAGCTCCAAACTGAGTTCATCATCATGAAAAGAAATCATGATTTAACTATTCAATGTGTCATATCTATAGCAGGCCCTTAACTAATTGTAGCCGTCTTAACTGGGTGTGCCAGATGTTGCCTGGATGTGTAAGCCACACAAGCATCATAACATTTTGTAGTAAAAAATTCCTGGCATCACCTCAGTCAGTCCTTTCTTGTGCAGGAGAGCTGTAGGGAGAAAATAACAGAAATGAATTTCTAAAGACTATAATTCTTGAAGATTTTCTGCTTAATGATTTTTATACCCCTCTCCCTCCACTGTTGCAGAGATTACTAAAAAAAAAAAAAAAAAAATTAACTTTAATCCTTGTAAAAAGCCCCAGGAATATTATGGCTAACATTTCAAAGCTCTTCTATTAATGCAGGAAACTGTTAGAGTGCTTTGAACGTTCACTGTTTAGTTTCCTAATTATTTCAGTTTAAAAATTTGACTGAGGTTTACTCCTGCTTTGAAAGTTCATACAAATGTTAAAGGATACAATTTGCTTCAAGATTAATAAGAGCCAGTGATGGTGTTGGATATTTCCATACCGTTTATAAGTATTTTCTAAGTGGATGATAATTTAGCAAATAGATATTTCTGTTAGAGTTAGTCTATTTAAATCTGAAAAGTCATGTAAACCTGGAAGCGGAGCCTTAATTTCCTTGGAGGATTATATGTCTTTTTAACTTTTTATTTTGAAAAATTGGGGGAAAAAAACACCTATAGAATATCTTGAGGGTGTATCACTTGTTAGCATTGATACTTTTATTTTCTACTTCATTTCGTATATGTGTATGCACTTTTGTTAATTTTGCAAAATCATTTAAAAATAAGTTGTAAGCACCGGTCCTCTGCATTCCTAGGTATGTCAGAATTATCTCCTAAAAAGTAGGATGTTTTCCTATATACTGCAATGCCATTATTGCACCCACAGTTTTAACATTAATACAATATTATTATCTAATATACAGTCAATACTCAAATATCCTCAATTGTGCTGATGATATTCCTCATATTCCCTCTTTAAAAAATTCAGCATCTAATCAACGATCATATATTTCATTCAGTTGTCTTGTTTCTTGAATCTCTTTAATCAAAAGGAGTTTCCAGGCTTTTGTTTTGTCTTTCACATTATTGACATTTTTGAAGAGTCACAATCAGTTGTCTTGGAGAATGTCCCTGGGTAATGATCTTTTCATCCTGCTGCTGCTGCTGCTGCTAAGTCTCATCAGTCGTGTCTGACTCTGTGCGACCCCAGAGATGGCAGCCTACCAGGCTCCCCCGTCCCTGAGATTCTCCAGGCAAGAACACTGGAGTGGGTTGCCAATTCCTTCTCCAATGCGTGAAAGTGAAAAGTGAAAAGTGAAAGTGAAGTCGCTCAGTCATGTCCGACTCTTAGCGACCTCATGGACTGCAGCCTTCCAGGCTCCTCCGTCCATGGGATTTTCCAGGCAAGAGTACCGGAGTGAGGTGCCATTGCTTTCTCCACTTTTCACCCTAACCAATGCTAATTAATTAGGTAACTTTTCTGGAAAAAAAAATATATATAAGCCATTTGTGCTAAGATTTTATAGCCACCTGTACATTTCTGATGCTGCACATCATCTACAACAGATTTGGATTAGAAGTGGATTAGTGTTATTTTCTGGAGACATTCAAGAACTTAGATGATGAGGGTAAGAGTCATTAGATATACCCTGTTTGTCTCCTTGGCTCCCACATAGCTCAGTTAATCCAATAGGTCACTGTTATAGAAAATTTCCTACAGTTACACTCTTTCTCCCAGTGTTTTCTCTACCTAAGAATCTGATAGTTATATAACATAGTGTTTAACTATTCTGAGCCACATTGCCCTAGATTTGAATTCCAGCCCCACCCTGTTTGAAACCCATTTCTCTTGTGATAAAAGAACAGTGCCAATGTCTTACATTCAGAAGAGGGACCGATTTTGAAACTAGCTTCATTACTGTTACTTGAATCACTGTGGCTATGAAATACTTTTGTTACTCATCCACTACCAGTGGCAGTTGTCTGCCACTGAACCTGTGTCTGGCTCTCTGCTCTCTTCATGCTAAGAACAAACCAACTTTTCTATTTCACTGATATGTGAACACTGCCAGCTATAGAAACTAAATTCAGAGAAAGTCACCACTGGCCTCTGCCTTACTAGATAGTAAACCACTCTGAAACCAAGAAAACAAAGCATGATATAGAACTGTACTGAATGCTTCATATTATTTTTAATTTAAAAAATGGCATCTTGTTTTCCCACAGATGGGGAAGTTTTGCAGAAAATTCTTGGGAAATATTTTTCAGTATTTTTTAAACTGTGCTTTAAATTTTTATTTTCAACTAAAAACAGAATATATGCTTGTGACAAAATCATTCAACATACTGTAAAGTAGAAAGTGGGAAATAAAAATGGCACAGAACTTTCATATGCAGATATAAGTAATGCTGACCTTTTGGTATATTTTTACCATCTACACTTTTTATATACCATTTTTTATCTTATAGTCATTTTGTCATCATTTTTAAATACATAATTATTAACATATCATATATGTACACATATATAAAGATAGTTTTTGTAGAGTTCTATATGTATACATAAACACACATACATACATAATTTTTATGTAGTTATAAGGACATAAAAATAAAAATTAAGAGGCTGAGTATTTCCTATTGCAAACAATGAAAGAGAATTCTTCTTTTGCTTAGAGCATTTACTTGTATTTTTAAAGTACTTTCTCCTCTCTGCAATGTATATAAATTCTTTTGAGGATTAGATAACTTTTGTCCCTTTTTGAACCAACGATGTCTTCTTCAGTGAACTGGGAGCCACCTCTTAGGATGAAGACACTGAGAGGGACAGTTTTTTGTGTTTTTAGCTCATGGTTATTTTCTCCTTCCACCTTATACTGACAAATATCAGTATAAGGGTTCTAGTTGTTTCTATTTCTCAGCAACAATGAGACTTTGAAAAAGTTACAGATTCCTGTAATTCTCCATTTATTCTTCTATAAAGTGAAGCTAGTCACAATAGTTCTGTCTGGTATACACGTATATGTGTTCAGTTCAGTTCAGTCACTCAGTCGTTTTGGACTCTTTGCAATCCCATGGACCGCCACACGCCAGGTCTCCCTGTCCATCACTAACTCCTTGAGTTCACCCAAACCCATGTCCATTGAATCAGTGATGCCATCCAACCATCTCATCCTCTGTTGTCCCCTGCTCCTACTGCCCTCACTCTTTCCCAGCATCAGGGTCTTTTCAAATGAGTCAGCTCTTCCCATCAGATGGTCAAAGTATTGGAGTTTCAGTATCAGTCCTTCCAGTGAACACCCAGGACTGATCTCCTTTAGGATACACTGGTTGGATCTCCTTGCTGTCCAAGGGACTCTCAAGAGTGTTCTCCAACACCACAGTTCAAAAGCATCAATTCTTCTGAGCTCAGCTTTCTTTATAGTCCAACTCTCACATCCATACATGACTACTGGAAAAACCATAGCTTTGACTAGATGGACCTTTGTTGGCAAAGTAATGTCTTGCTTGTTAATATGCTGTCTAGAGAAGGCAATGGCACCCCACTCCAGTACTCTTGCCTGGAAAATCCCATGGACAGAGGAGTCTGGTAGGCTGCAGACCATGGGGTCGTGAAGAGTTGGACATGACTGAGCGACTTCCCTTTCACTTTTCACTTTCATGCATTGGAGAAGGAAATGGCAACCCACTCCAGTGTTCTTGCCTGGAGAATCCCAGGGATGGGGGAGCCTGGTGGGCTGCTGTCTATGGGGTCGCATAGAGTCGGACATGGCTGAAGTGACTTAGCAGCAGCAGGTTGGTCATAACTTTCCTTCCAAGGAGTAAGCGTCTTTTAATTTCATGGCTGAAGTCAAAATCTGCAGTGATTTGGAGCCCTCCAAAAATAAAGTCAGCCACAGTTTTCACTGTTTCTCCATCTATTTGCCATGAGGTGATGGGACCACATGCCATGATCTTAGTTTTCTGAATGTTAAGCTTTAAGCCAAATTTTTTCACTCTCCTCTTTCACTTTCATCAAGAGGCTTTTAAGTTCCTCTTCACTTTCTGCCATAAGGGTGGTGTCATCTGCATATCTGAAGTTATTGATATTTCTCCCGGCAATCTTGATTCCAGCTTGTGCTTCTTCCGCCCAACGTTTCTCATGATGTACTCTGCATATAAGTTAAATAAGCAGGGTGACAATATACAGCCTTGATGTACTCCTTTTCCTATTTGGAACCAGTCTGTTCTCCATGTCCAGTTCTAACTGTTGCTTCCTGACCTGCATACAGGTTTCTCAAGAGGCAGGTCAGGTGGTCTGGTATTCCCATCTCTTTCAGAATTTTCCACAGTTTATTGTGATCCACACAGTCAAAGGCTTTGGCATAGTTAATAAAGCAGAAATAGATGTTTTTCTGGAATTCTCTTGCTTTTTCAATGACCCAACGGATATTGGCAATTTGATCTCTGGTTCCTCTGCCTTTTCTAAAACCAGCTTGAACATCTGGAAGTTCACGGTTCATGTATTGCTGAAGTCTGACTTGGAGAATTTTGAGCATTACTTTACTAGCGTGTGAGATGAATGCAATTGCGTGGTAGTTTGAGCATTCTTTGGCATTGCCTTTCTTTGGGATCGGAATGAAAACTGACCTTTTCCAGTCCTGTGGCCACTGCTGAGTTTTCCAAATTTGCTGGCATATTGAGTGCAGCACTTTCACAGCATCATCTTTCAGGATTTGAAATAGCTCAACTGGAATTCCATCACCTCCACTAGCTTTGTTCGTAGTGATGCTTCCTAAGGCCCACTTGACTTCACATTCCAGGATGTCTGGCTCTAGGTGAGTGATCACACCATGGTGATTATCTGGGTCATGAAGATCTTTTTTGTACAGTTCTTCTGTGTATTCTTGCCACCTGTTCTTAATATCTTCTGCTTCTGTTAGGTCCATACCATTTCTATCCTTTATTGAGCCCATCTTTGCGTAAAATGTTGTCTTGGTATCTCTAATTTTCTTGAAGAGATCTCTAATGTTTCCCATGCTGTTGTTTCCCTCTATTTCTTTGCATTGATCACTGAGGAAGGCTTTCTTATCTCTCCTTGCTAGTCTTTGGAACTCTGCATTCAGATGCTTATATCTTTCCTTTTCCCCTTTGCTTTTCACTTCTCTTCTTTTCACAGCTATTTGTAAAGCTTCCTCAGACAGCCATTTTGCCTTTTTGCATTTCTTTTTCTTGGAGATGGTCTTGATCCCTGTGTCCTGTACAATGTCATGAACCTCTGTCCATGGTTCATCAGGTACTCTGTCTATCAGACCTAATTCCTTGAATCTATTTGTCACTTCTACTATGTAATCATAAGGGATTTGATTTAGGTCATACCTGAATGGTCTACTGGTTTTCCCCACTTTCTTCAATTTAAGTCTGAATTTGGCAACAAGAAATTCATGATCTGAGCCACAGTCAGCTCCTGGTCTTGTTTTTGCTCACTGTATATAGCTTCTCCATCTTTGGCTGCAAAGAATACAATAAATCTGACTTCAGTGTTGGCCATGTGGTGATGTCCATGTGTAGAGTCTTCTCTTGTGTTGTTGGAAGAGGGTGTTTGCTATAACCAGTGCGTTCTTTTGGCAAAACTCTATTAGCCTTTGCCCTGCTTTATTCTGTACTCCAAGGCCAAATTTGCCTGTTACTCCAGCTGTTTCTTGACTTCCTACTTTTTATAGTCCAGTCCCCTATAATGAAAAGTATCTGTACATAAGTAATGGGATATTAAGCTGAAAGTTTTAGGCAATTACAGGGAAGAACCAATTTTGACTTCATGTTGGATCTGTTTTATTTAAGTTTTGCTTTCTGTTGCTTTTGTTCACTAAAAGCATACTATCCATATATAATAGTCTGCTTTGGGGGAACCCTGTCCTTCTGCCTGAATGTTAAACCAAAATACCTTTGTTCAGGACCCTGTCCACCTGTGGGTGGCTGCTGCTGCTGCTGCTAAGTCACTTCAGTCGTGTCTGACTCCGTGTGATCCCATAGACGGCAGCCCACCAGGCTCCTCCATCCATGGGATTTTCCAGGCAAGGGTACTGGAGTGGGGTGCCATCGCTAGGAGAAGAAACGAACACATTCCCTACATAAGGTTGGCCATTCCAGGACATATTTTCAAGATTAATGGCCTTTTTGCTTTACTTCCTTACCTTTTCCCATCTCTATTTGATAAAAGAACCTGGCATCCAGACCCTGATAAGATGGCTATTTTGAGATGTTAGTCTGCCATCTTCTTGGTCTACTGGCTTTCTGAATAAAGTTGTATTCCTTGCCTCAACACCTTGTCTCCAACTTATTGATTTGTTGTGCAGTGAGCAGAGTGAGCTTTGACTTGATAACAAGACAATAAAATAATATTGATACACTGTGCTAGGGTGCCACATCAAAATGAAGATTCTGGACGCATGTGAACAAAACATCAGTTTTGTGACTTTCGGACCTTTTACCTAGTGGCAGGGTTATCCACTGTCACGTTGCCTGGAACTGAGGGGCTTACCAGGATGCAGGATTTTCAGTGCTAAAACTGGGACAGTCTCGGGCAAAGTGGTAAGACTGAATCTCCTATTGATGCCAAAGGTGGAAAGTAAAAAAAGGAAGTATACGTGAAAAGATTTCTTAAGAGAGAAATTTTGTCAAGTTGTTTTATCAATACTCTCCTTTAAGGATGTAGAATGGAGATTTTTATTACCTTTATTTTAAGCCTGGAGCAGAGGGGTTCCAGTGCCACTATTTCAGGAGTTTGAGATGTATCTCTTGGATTGTGGGAGACCCAGAGCTGAGGTCTAATTGTGTAGGAGACATTGCTGTGAGCCACTTTGTGGAAGAGTAAGCACAAGTTGCTGTATCTGGGAAGTAAATGCACTCACCTCTAGCTGTGGGTTAGATATGTGACTGTTCCTTGTAGACTAGATATGGTCCAAAGAGCGAAGAGAGCTGTCTGGAGCCACTGGAAGTCCTGTCCAAGAGAATTTCCTGGAAGAGACTCTGCATAGGGGGTAAAACCAAAATCCAGGGACTGAGGGGAAAGGGATTAAGTGAATAAGAGGTATTGTTTCCCTCATTGAAGTTATAGCTCAAGCAGCCCAGCAGAAGTGTTTCTGATAAAGTTTCAAAAACACCCAGAAGTAAACAGGTCACCTCTAAACATTTGCCTGGTCCAGAGAATTACAGCCGTTTTGTAATAGTGTGTATGTGTGCTTACTTGCTCAGTTGCATCCGACTCTTTGCGACCCCATGGACTGTAACTCCTCTCTGCATGGAATTCTCCAGGCAAGAACACTGAAGTGGGTAGCCATTCCCTTCTTCAGGGGATCTTCCTGACCCAGGATTAAACCCGGATCTACTGCATTGCAGATAGATTCTTTACCATCTGAGCCCCCAGGGAAGTCCTTTTCTGTAACAGTCAGTTCTAGCCAAACATCAAAAACCAAACATCATATTCTTCATCCTCCCTAGATGGGAAAGTACAGGATTGAACTGAGCTGGAGGCAGCTGCTGCTAAGTCGCTTCAGTCGTGTCTGACTCTGTGCGACCCCATGGACGGCAGCCCACCAGGCTCCCCCATCCCTGGGATTCTCCAGGCAAGAGTACTGGAGTGGGTTGGCCCCTACAAAGGGAAGGTCATGAGAGGACCATGGGATATGATGAGGGAGCATTGGAAGGGGATAGAAAAAGAAAACGAGTGCCCACACATAAAAGAAAGGCACTGCCAGGGAAGGAGCAAAGACAAACTTACAAAATTGACTTACCCCTCATCTGCCCTATTGTTTCATAAATAAATTAATAATTAATTATCCAAGATTTACTGAGTCTTCTCACAGTGATATGGACTACGTTGGGTGCTGAGAATACAGCATTGAACAGGGCATTCAGGGAACTCGTGGTTCAGTTTAAAGGATAGACAGATACCCATACAATTAATTACATCCAGTATGATATATGCACAAGCTGGATAGAATTTTTATTTCTTTTATTCATGTACTGGTAGAATCAAGGTTTCATCTTTTATAATGACAAATCAATAATTTCCCAAGTACAGGGTTTTATGGTAAATCTAAAATGAGAAAATGTGGTTTTAGGCCTGAGGCCAGAATGGATCTTTTCCATGTAGGTTTCTTGTAGTGAATGGCCAAGCTGACATCTCCCAGACCCAGGTGGGAGATTCCCTAATGGCTCTGATGGTAAGGAATCTGCCTGCAATGCAGGAGACCTGGGCCAGGAAGATCCCCTGGAGAATGGAATGGCTACCAATAATTTTGTTTGGAGAATTCCATGGACAGAGGAGCCTGGAAGGCTACAGTCCATGTGGTCAGACATGACTGAGTAACTAACACTTTCACTTTTTCATCAGACCCAGGTGGAAAAGCCAGTCATACCAAAGCATGTGTCCAAGGGCCCAATCTGGAGGCTTTATTGCCTGAAGTCTGGTAGAGCTAGTCAATTAAATAGTCTTAGTTAAGGTCTTTGCAAATCAACTAGATTTCAATTTATTATGGTTATTTACATATTTAAGGTACTGGGCTTCCCAGGTAGTTCCAATGGTAAAGAATCTGCCACCAACTCAGGAGATGTGGGTTCAATCCCTGGGTGGGGAAGATACCTTGGAGAAGGAAATGGCAACCCACTCCAGTATTCTTGCCTGGAAATTTCCACACACAGAGGAGCCTGGTGGGCTACAGTCCATGGGGTCACAAAGAGTTGGACATGACTGAGCAACTGGGCACACACATGTAAGGTACAACATATTATCTTTTAGTTAAAGTCTATGATGATATTTTTTTTCTGTATAGTTAATATCTGCACATATGCCAGAGAAGGCAATGGCACCCCACTCCAGCACTCTTGCCTGGAAAATCCCATGGACGGAGGAGCCTTTTGGTGGGCTGCAGTCCATGGGGTCGCTAAGAGTCGGATACGACTGAGCGACTTCACTTTCACTTTTCACTTTCATGCATTGGAGAAGGAAATGGCAACCCACTCCAGTGTTCTTGCCTGGAGAATCCCAGGGATGGGGGAGCCTGGTGGGCTGCCATCTATGGGGTTGCACAGAGTCGGACACGACTGAAGTGCCTTAGCAGCAGCAGCAGCAGCAGCATATACCACTGATGAGGGATAGATAAAAGATGTGATATTTGATATCAACATCAAAGAGGTAATAGTCCATGCTTAACATGTGTGTGATAGAACATTAGAGAAAAGGTAGTGGCGGTGGGCTGCCATCTATAGGGTCGCACAGAGTCGGACACGACTAAAGCGACTTAGCAGCAGCAGCAGCAGACCTGAGACAACAAAGACTGACGGCAAAGTGAAGGGAGAGGGGACCCAGAAGGTGAGGCTGAGTGAAAGTTAGAACAGAATTTATTTCTCTAAGTGTTGCACTGGAGCACACAGTCCTGCAAGGCCTGTACTTGTCTAGCTTCAAGGCTGGAGGAGGAGGCTGGAGCCAGGTGACAGAGACACCAATGGTTTGATGGACAAGGGGAGCTTACTTGTTGGAAACAAGGTCCTGCAGCGACAACCCCTCCCCCCACCCTGTGTGCAGCAGACATGACAGCAGTGTTTGCTCCCAGGGGAGGAGAGATTACCAGCTATAGGGGAATCTGCCATCAGGTTGACTGGCTGGTTACTAGGGAAACTAACGGAGGGGCACAGCCCTCATCACTCCTTTGATAAGGGCAGTCACTAGCTAGATCAGGGACAAGTATGTAGGCAGGTCTGTCATGTGAGTAGGGTTTTGGTAAAGCAGGCACTGGTTGAGCAGAGGGTGTACAGAGAGCAAGAGAACAGCTATCTTGAGTGGCCTAACCATACACAGAGTTTTAAAATTACATGAGAAAGGATGCATATTGATTTCCTATTGCTACTGTAACAAACTACCACAAACTTATTGGCTTAATATAACACAAATTTGCTATCTTAACAGTTCTGGAGGCCAGAAGTCTAAGAGTCTCACTGAGCTTACCCCAAGGGGGTTCATACCCCCTTGGGATAATCCAGGAAAATTTCCTCATCTCAAGATCCTTAACCTTAATCACATCTGTGAGTCCCCTTTGCCATGTAAAATAACATAACTATAGAACTTGATATTTAGAGCATGGACACCTTTGGGGATCACTATTGTGCCTACTTTTGAAAAATAACACCATTCATTTAAGGTTTCTATTAAAATTAAATGAGATAAATGAATGAAAGTGCCTAAAATTGTGCCTGGCAGAAAGCAGAAGCTGGATAAACGTAGTTAACACTGAAAACAATTCAATAACCAGGAACTGGGAAGATGTAGCTGAAGATTAGCAGCACTAAAGAGAACGAGAAATGAGTATCTGCTTTCAAAGGATGCTTCTTGTATATCTTTCTTCTGCTGTGAAATAAATCATCTAGGCATAGTAATCAGAAGCTGTCACATTTGGGAGACCAAAAGGTGGAAACTTGGCTGGAGTGAAAAACTGGGGGCTAAAGGAAAGCCCAGACCCTGATATCCAGGAGACTTCTGGAATTCATAAACCTTTCAGAATGATTTTAGAGGCATGAACTTTTGTAACACTTTACAATTGAGAAAACTGAGGCTCAGAGAGCTTAAGTAACAGGTTCAAGGTCACACAGTTGGTTAAGGGTAAGCAGGGACTCAACCCAAGCCATCTGTTTTGAAATTTGAAGTTTTAGCTTTTAAACTCTTCTACTCCATATTTTTAACTGACATTTAAAATATAGCCTTTTTTTTTTTTTTTTTTTACAAAGGTGACTTTTTTTTTTTTTCAATATCATTTGGAATGTTTTTTAAGAACTGGAGGCTTAAATCACTCTACTAAGAAAACCTATCCCATGGGTTAGCATGTGGCCATCTCTAAACTAGTTCTCTGAAAACAGGGAAGACATTTAAGTTGCAAAATCCATTTTCTCACTTTGGAATTTTAGAATGTTTAATAGATGACTATTGCATTTTAGAAAAGCTTGTTTGAGTCTTCATTGGATGTCTGATACTAATTCTTCAACAACTAGCAAGAATGTAGATAGTGTGAAAAATTAACTGTACCTGGTTAAAGTCTTCCTATGAATAATTGGAAAAAAGTAAATTTTTACTAATTCTTCCTGTGCTAAAATAAGAACTCAATATATTTTTGGAGGAGGTTGTTGAAACTAAGACCAGTTGTTGACCACTAAGACGTAGAAAACTGAGCCATTTAGTTATTAAACATTAGACCTTTCATCAAAGGAAATATACTGTGTTAGGATTTCTCCAGAGACAGAGAACCAGTAAAATATCTTAAGGGGTTTCCTACGTGCGTCTAGTGGTAAAGAACCCGCTTGCCAATGCAGGAGAAGTAAGGGATGAGAGTTTGATCTCTGGGTCAGGGAGATCCCCTGGAGGAGAGCATGGCAACCCACTCTAGTATTCTTGTCTGGAGAATCCCAGGGACAGAGGAGCCTGGAGGGCTACAGTCCATGGGGTCACAAAGAGTTGGACATGACTGAAGTGACTTAGCACGCATGCACAGATATATATCTTACATGAGGAGATTTATTATGTAACAGGGAAGAGCAAAATATGACTCTATATTGGATCTTTTTGTTGCTTTTGTTATTAATATTATAATCACTAAAAGGATACTGTCTATAGTTATAAGCATATACAATGATCTGCCTTAAGAAGCCCTGCCCCTCTGCCTGAATGTTAAAGTGCCTTTGTTCAGCTCACAGAGGAGACATTGTGACCCTGCCTACCTGTGAATGGCTGCAACAAAAGAAGAAAGTAGCACATCCCCTTTCTGATGTTGACTAAGCTAGAGATACTTTGCAAAGCTTATGGTCTTTTTACTTTACATCCTCACCTCCTCTCCATCTCTGTTCTATAAAAGAAACTGGCATCCAGACCCTCTGTATCATTTAGCCATAGAAGACTCTTGAGAATTCCCTTGGACAGCAAGGAGATCAAACCAGTCAATCCTAAAGGAAATCAACCCTGAATATTCATTGGAAGGACTGATGCTGAAGTTGAAGCTCCAATACTTTGGCCACCTGATGTGAAAAGCTGACTCTTTGGAAAAGACCCAGACGCTGGAAAAGATTGAAAGCAGGAAGAGAAGGGGTCAACAGAGGATGAGATGGTTGGATGGCATCACTGACTCAGTGGACATGAATTTGACCAAGCTCCAGGAGATGCTGAAGGACAGGGAAGCCTGCCGCGATGCAGTCCATGGGGTTGCAAAGACTCGGACACAACTGAGCTAACGAACAACAACAATCCAGACCCTGAGATGGTGCTCTAGGACATCAGTCTGCCATCTTCTCAGATGCCCAGCTTTCCAAATAAAGTCTCTATTCCTTGCCTCAACAGCTTGTCTCCTGACAATTGGCCAGTCCTCCAGTGAGCAGACCCGAACTTGGACTCAATAACAATTATAGGAATTGGCTCATGTAATTATGAAGGCTGAGAAGTCTCACAATCTGCTGTCAGCAAGCTAGAGAACACAAAGCCAGCAGTGTACTCAGCCTGAGAACCAGGAACACTGCTGACTGAGAAGAGATGCCCTAGTTCAAGCAGAGGTAGCGAATGAGTCTGTCCTCTGCTTTTTTGTTCTACTCAGACCCTCAGAGGATTAGATCTTGTGAGGGCCATTGACTTCATTCAGTCTGCAGATTCAAATGCTAACCCAGAAGTGTTTTTACCAGTTTTACTACATCCCCTAACCTAGTCAAGTTGACACATACAATTAACCCATACAAATATACCTTTTAACTTCATTGTGAACAACCCCCAAAGCCCTTATCTGTTCATCCTAAGTGTGGAGTGTCCTTTGGTATCTGATCACTTCTCAGGTACCATTACAGGTACCATTCTGATCCAAACCACCTTCATGTCTCTCTAGAGCTCTGTTCCAACTTCTGATTTGTCTCCTAGCTTCCATCTGTGCCCTTTGCAGCCTATTTGCACACAGTAGCAAGGGTGTCCATGATCTCACTGAGGTGGTGACATAAGTGATATCTTAATTCCCTGCCCAGGAATTGAACCTGGGTAGCCTGGATGAAAGCCAGGAATCCTGGCCACTAGACCAGCAAGAGTGAGAGGTTAGAAGCTATTTTTCCCTAGATCTTTGCCCCTAGTGAAAAATGCATTTCTCAAGGAGGCAAACTGTAAATGCAGGTACAAAGCTCATTATTAGAGACATAGCACAACACCAAATGAGAGCACAGAGAGAAACAGTTTGTTTTGCTAAGATAGAAGCAAAGCAGAGATGCACACCCAAAGAGAAAGGGTGTGTGCATCCCCACAGTGAGCAAGAAAAAGAAAGAAAGTGAAGTCACTCAGTTGTGTCCGACTCTTTGCGACCCCATGGACTCTAGTCTGCCTGGCTCCTCTGTCCATGGGATTTCCCAGGCAAGAATGCTGGAGTGGGTTGCCATTTCCTTCTCCAGGGGATCTTCCTGATCCCCAGTGAGGAAGAGTACAGTAATGAGGTAGTTAAATCATTTATATAGGTCAGTTCTTCTGGGTCTTTACCTTTAACCAATTAATCTGATTTCTTTTTCCACAACTGACCTGCCCTAGGACCCTCCTCAACAGGCGTGTGGGACATTTTTCCAAGATGGATTCTAGCCCAGAGGCCTATGGGATCATGTATTAGCTTCACATATTATGGGATGGTGCCCCCTCCTTCTGACCACCAAGGAGTCTTTCTGCACATGTGAAATGTTTCCTTTGCTTGAGGTGTGTGATCTCCCTCCTCTTTTAACAGGGCTTAGTCGCACTCTGTCCCTGCCATAAAAATGCCCAATATCTGATTATTTACCCTATTGCTGTTGCTGTTTTCTGAAGGATATGTATTTATCTCTCTGACTGAGGCAGGTCTTAGCTGTGGCACATGGGATCTTCTCTGCGTCATGCAGGGACTTTCATTGTGGTTCTCCAGCATGTGGGATCTTAGTTCCCTGACCAGGGATCAAACCCACATCCCCTGCATCTCAAGGTAGATTCTTAACCACTGGACCACCAAGGAAGTTCGTCTTGCTGGTTTTTATATTGAAGTGTAGATCTCAAAATATAGACCGAAATCCAGTCATAAAGATGTAGTCCTGGAGTCCATTTGTCTCTTGCTTCAGGAAAGGTAAACAAGAGGCTGGTAATGAATGGACAGCCTGGAGTTCATCTTCTTACTCCAGGAGGAGTGAATAGGAGGCCAGTTGTAAATGCCTAGTCTGCTATGTCCCTAGTCCCTCTATCTTCTTCTTCATCTCTATTCAAATAAAGGCCCACATAGTCTCCCTAAGATGATGTCTTGCCAATGTCTCAAGCCCTGATTCCGGGCTACTCCTCTGAGCTCATTACATATACCATTTCATACCAGCTCACTCTGAACTGCAGCTCTCACCCTTCCTCAAACATGCGAATACACTTCTGCATCATGGATTTTTCACTTGTTTTTTCTTCTTTCTTTCTTTTTCTTCTTTCACTTTCTTCTTCTAGATCACTCTGAGCTCTTTGCTTTCTGCTCTTCTTCCCTTCCTATATGTTGACACGTTAACAAAGCCTTCCCTGACCACCCTGTATAAAATCACACTTTCCCATTCCCTGTATGTCCCTATCTTCTTAATGTGCTTTTCCCCTTCGTAACACTAATATTCTATTTATTTACACATTTATTTGGTTACTGTCTGTCACTCCCTGCTCCAACCCCACACCCCCTTGAAGAACATAAGCTCTGTGAATAGGGCTGGGACTTAGTTTTTTGTTTTATGCCATACACCTAGTGCCTTGGCATTTGGTAGGTTTGTTTAAAAGGAATGTTATTTTGTCTCCAAAAAACAATGAACATTTATGGTAGAGAAAGTAAAAATACAGAAACATACAAAGAAAGAATATGCACCCCCACAAAAGATATCTATTACTAACATTTTCTTGAATTTCTTCCAGGTTTTTCTAAAAATATATTCTTTTCTTTCTGAGAAATCAGGATTATCCTTTATTTAAATCCAGCCTTTTAATAAACTATATTGTGATCATTTTGACATTATGCATGGTTTTTTGTTTGTTATTTTCCCTACTAAATTATACAATTTTGGGGCCTATTATGTTTTCCAATTGTTCATATAACTTTATCAAATAATAATTGTATATGTGCATTTATAGCTAAAGGATATGCCGTGATAGATGCCATGTGAAGAAACCTGAAATAGACATTCTACTCACATGAAATAAATACTTCAAGTATTACAAAGAAGTCCATGGTGGCCAACATAATTTCCTAAGGGGATAATTTTCTAGGTGAAGGTTACCGTGTTGTCATGTCAATATTTCAGGTGCCAAGATGGCTGAATTTGTGCCAGGACACTTTAAAATTGCTTTATGTTCAGTCTATGGATTGTTGAAATCGCAGCTTGCTTTTGGTTACCTAGAAAAAATGTATGTCATTAAAATACTCTTTATATGCAACCCTGGGAACAAATCCCATGCATAATGTATTCATAAAAAGTTCATTTTATTTATAGCTTGTCACATTATATGGTATAAGGAAGCACAGTTCTGATGTGCTTCAATTGAATTATGCTTCTCTTTTTGACAGAATAGGGAAATATATTTGTAAAAATGAATAAACATACCTTGAACTGCCTACCTTTTGAGAAGGAGGCAGAGGCAAACACATTAACATTATTCTGTTATTAAACCATTTATGGCAATAGGCATTTTGGACATTTAATAGCTGCTTGTTTTCTAAATTGGGTGCCTGAAATAGTTTATGTCAAAATCTGACGACAGTGACTTGAAAAAGCAGTAAACTCCTGGAAAAACATTTTCCAGAGTTACAGTTTTATAACTACAAGGAAATGAAAAATGTTACCTTTTCTGGCATTTAATCCTTTGATGTTTAATTCAATGTAATTCAAAGATTAGTTTTTATAATTGACTGCTGTGGCAAATTCTCTGTTTCACATAATGATAGAGTGCTTATTGTTGTAGGACAAAATGTACCAGTGCAGTATTTGAGTAGTTTTTTAAATAGCAATATTGACAAACATCCAGTCAAATAAATTTTCTTCCTCAACAAATTCATTAATTTATAAATCAGTATCTTTTATGCAACGTAGACTACTAAAGTGAGACCAGAGAGGAGATGGAAGTACTTTAAATACTTTAAGATGAATATCGGTGTCTATCTATTAGAAACTTTGAGGTCTAACAAGGTCTAAATTTTAGTGTATTACTATTTATTTAGTGTATTACTATTATTATTAATAGTGTAGGACTATTTATTACCCTTTGCAATTCATGGGCCATTAATTAATTACCATACCACTTACCTCCTATGTTGATATTCTGAAAATACATGCTCCTGGTTATTTGGGACTCCAGAGGAGTAAAACAGGTGGGCCAGTGGAAATCCATTACTATTACAAGAAAAAGAAGATGGAAAGAAAAAACTAAAGAGCAAAGCTCTAAGCACATGTCCTTTTCACAGAGCCTCGGTGCAGAAACCAGTACCAGGTGAAACTGGCAGAGGTCGGTTAGGCAGGTTGACCTTCCCACTACATGCCTTCCCACTGCTGGTTCTGGCGTCTGTAATTCATGATGAGGCCACACGTCCGTTGAGAAACCAGAGGTATGCAGATGAAAGTTGCAGTTAGACATATTAACTACATAAGTGGGAAAATGTTAGAAAGATAGGCTACCATCCGATATTCATGAGAACTATTAAACCTCAATGCCCAAAGTACAAAACACCGCAGGTTTAGGAGCAGTACATTTTTCTGGGGCACCTCACATTTCACCAGGTCTGGTTCTTACTGGTCTGGAGTCTGGATGGATCCTGACAGAGATGTCAGATTTTATCAAAGGTAGCTGGAGACAGCACTGAATACACCCAGAGTATCAGAGAGTCCAGTTGTATTAAGTTAAATAAAAATAAAAAACAAGTACAACTTCCTTTATCAAATAGATTCTGTTTTTGAAGCATCGTCTATACCAGGTACTATTCCTTTTCCAAATAAGGAAACTGAAAATTAGATCAAATACATTATTCATCATATCATGCTAGTAAACGGCCAAGCTGGAATTTGAATACATCTGTCTAATCTCAAAGCCAGTATATATTATATCTTATTATTTTCTAATTCTGACATACAATTTTTCTCCTTCAGGGCAACATATTTGGATACGAGTAAAAATTTCTAGGTGGGAATTTGTTTCTCGACTAAGCAAGTCAGGCATTAGTGACCCAGAAGACATCTTCACCTAGCTTCAAATAACTGAGATCCATCTCTCTATGTTCCAGTATTTCAGCCTCAGTGCCGGATGCTGGTTTGTGTCGGCAAGTAAACTTCATCACAGCCCTGGAGCTGTTTCCTTCCGCGACCCCCAGAGGGCAGCATGCATTAAGGATCCCCCTGAGTCCTCTAGTGGTCGGTTAGAAGCGCTAACTTTGCCTCGGGGGAGCTATGTTCCCAGGAACATTCTCAAAGCTCCGCGGGTGTTGCCCAGGGAAGAAAGGCTGTGTGACACCACCTAGAGTCACCCTTATACTTCCCTTTGGGTGCCTTCTGGGGTATGTCCACAAGCACTGCCCCAACTCAAGATGACTTCTCAAACCTGCCAAGTGTGCACTTTCGGATGCTACAGGGTAGACTCTATTACTAAATTTCAGGAAGAATCCAATACAGGTATCTAGACGATGTGGCAGCAAGTCCAACATTTATTTTATGTCCGTCAAAATGCACAGGGTAGTTTATTTAAATTGATTCCCAGAAGCAGCTCTGAACATCTACTTCCCCAAGGTAAATATTTGAATAGCTCTAGTGATATCCTTCGATTACATAGGGTGGTATAATTATGATTTCTGGGATATCTTGGAGTGTATTTATGGGGTATATTTAAAATAACATTGGCAAGCCTTACATGTTTTAATGTAGGAATGTAAAATTTCCCTTTAATATAATCATGATGACCTAGTACAGCAATTTCCTTATTATTAACTTAATGGCTTCTCAGGTGGCTCAGTGGTAAAGAATCCCCCGGCCAAATGCAGGAGACATGGGTTCGATCCCTGGGTCGGGAAGATCCCCTGGAAGAGGAAATGGCAACCCACTGCAGTATTCTTGCTTAGAAAACCCCCTGGACAGAAGAACCTGGGGGGCTACAGTCTATAGGGTCACATTAATACAGTAACTCTAGATTATTCTTATTATTTTGGAATATAAACATATGTCTATTTAAATATATGTATACTTTAACATATGTATTTTGGCTATCAAATATAGATAGCAATTATAAGTTTATTTTACTGCCTCCACTGGAGTTTATTGATATTATTTTATTATTATATTTAAAATAGACCAATTAACAGTGTTAAGTGCTGTAGAAGAGACAAATAAGAATATGACATGATTCCAAACCTCAGAGTTTGTGGGGAGAAGTAAAGTATCTAGATAACCTTTAAAGAGGATGTACAGTAGAATTCCATCATCTTAGCAAAATGGAAGCAAACTAAGCAATCCTAGAAATAGAAAAATTACAACTTAAATGGTGCTGGCAATAGTGTCCATCATTCAGTGATTATCTGAAGTAAGTATGGAAGGAAAGACGTGAATCTGTGGTTCCCTCATGTCTCTGTTCTGTGGGGCCTCTCAAGTTCAAGCATATCACTGAGCTGAGTGTGATTCTAACTTTTAAAGATATGCATGTATGCATTTTTCATATATAATGGACCCTAAAAGCAAGCCAACTACTTCATCTGGTGCTCAACCAAAGAAACAGGAATCTGTTCCAAAGCTGGAGGAAAAACTTGTGCTGAACAAACTCGTGGTCTCCAGTGGAATGCCTGTCGAAGGACTTTTCCAAGGTAATTTTTATTTTTATTTTATTTTTGATTATTCATGACTTTCTTATTTCTGATTTTAGGATCTAAGAGGTGTGATTTGATTGTAAGATAAGTATCATCAGAGAAATATATAAATTTTGCCACACAGTAGGAGGCTCTTAAAGATTTCTGGATAAAGGATGTTGTAACATTGAGTTTGGAAGATTAATTAGGCAATAATATTCTAGATAAACCAGAAGTTGGCAATTAAGATGATTGAGAAGCTACTGTGTGGAAGTCAATGAAAAGGAATAACTGTCAGACCTCTGGTGGAGGTAGGATAAGTAGGATAAGTTGACATTTAGGTTTGAAAAATAGGACAGGGGTGAGATAATTTCACGAGGAAGAGATAGCAAATGATTTTAAGTGTTGCTGAAATTTCAAGGAGGGATGGGTGCTAAATTTATAGAGATCAAAGTTTAAACCTCAAATTAGGATATGTGGTTTCTATCAAAGGACTTTTGTTAGATTTATAATGTGTGTAACTAACACACACACTACAAAAGTTAGCTCATATTTAGTTACATAGTTCATTCCTTATATGCTCAAAATAGTAAAAGTATTAAGTTGTTTCCGTCATGTTTGACTCTTTTGAGACCCCATGGACTGTAGCCCACCAGGCCCCTCTGTCCATGGGATTCTCCAGGCAAGAATACTGGAGTGGGTTGCCATTTCCTTCTCTAGGGGATCTTCCTGACCCAGGGATTGAACCCACGTCTTTTACGCCTCCTACATTGGCAGGCAGGTTCTTTACCACTAGCGCCAAGTATAGGAAACTGGGATTTTCTTAGAAATGACTATTAAAGTAGTTATTAGTGACCTTTTTATAGAATGTGGGCTGATGTCAGATTGCAAGCCAAGTAATGAGTTGGAGCTGAAGATATATAGGCTTTGCTTTTGAGAAACTTAGTGATAGGAGCAAGGAGGCAGAAGAGTATGATTAAAAGGCAAGAAAGACCTGGAAGACAGCTCAGACCAGCCTAATGTTCTCATTGCAACTTTTGGATTATTTTTCAATTATTCTTTCAGCCTTTCTCTTTGCACATACTATTTTGAAATCATTTGATATGCCACAGATTTTGTCCATGTAATAAAACAAATTGGAAAATACCATGCAGTATTTGCAGCCAGGCAAAACTACATTTAGTGCATTATCTGAGTGGAAAGATCATGCAAAGATTCAATCAAAGAAGATTGTTTCCCTGACTCTTTAGTCACTCCTAAAGTGTCTTTCAAGTTTTTCCTATCTGTGAAATGCTGTAGTTCTCCATTCCCTAACCTAGAAGTCTTTGAAACAGAGGGGTGGGAGATGCAGATCTTACTGTAGCAGAGACATTTCTCATTTCAGACATGTGGGATTAAGATGATATTGCAATATCAGACATTTCCCAAGTGCTCACGCTCTTTAGTGGGATATGATTTTGTCAACCAAACAATATTTTCCATCGGACCTATTCAGGCACTTAGAACACTGATTGATCATAGGAAATTAGCTCTAGCTTTTAGAGCATAATAGGTTTGACGAGATAGGAAACAGGATCATTGCCCTTAAGGGAATGAGTCAGGCAAAATGGGAGGAAAATGAGTTGGAAATCTTTGCCTTGAACAAATTAGCGAATGTGAGCAAAGCATCCTATTCTGAGATGAGGAGTTAAATAAAGTAGTTTTACCTGGCAGATGACAGGTTTATTTTAATTTAGAATTTAAAACATCCATTATCACACAGAGCCTGGAGATAGAGCAGGTATTATGTTTTTATTGCAACTTTCAGGAAATAGCTCATTCTGTCTTCTCTCTCAAAATCTTTAGCTCATGGAGGTCCAGGAGGTAGGACTTTCAGTATTAAAACTGGGCAAGTTCTAGGCAAACTGGGACAGGTTGGTAACCTATATTTGGATTAAGGCTACTGACTGTGTATGTCCTTCCTTCTTGCAGTAATCTCCTGGTCAGTCTTCCTCATTTGGTGAAGAATTTAACATCTAACTTACATTCTTCTTTCTATCACTATTCCTGTTCATGTGGAAAATCCATCCAATGCCTGAATATTTTGTAGTTCCTTGACCTTTTCTCCTACAGTCTTTTCCTTAGCCTTCTCCCTGAGCTCCGTTGCCAACTCTTATGGTCACACTTTAGATTATGTCATTATGAATAACTGCTGCTCTCAAAATCTCAGTGTCTAACATCCCAGTCATCAACCACCTCTCCTCTCTTTCCAGTTCACTGTCTCTATGATAATTCTTTGATTACAACAGTGCTTCCAATCCATGCCTTCCTTACCTCCCCCTCTGCCTTACTTAAATGGTAGAAATCAATATTGCTTAATCCCAACGATGTACATAAAAATAGAGTCATTTAGTGGCTAAAGATGTGATCTCCTTCAATCCTGCGTCCAATATTTATTAGCTACATTGCCTTGGAAAAGTTTCTTAACATCTCTGTACCTCAGTTTTCTCATGAGTGCCCAACTCATAGGGTTGTTGTGGGCTCACAATAATAATAAAGGTAAGATGCTTAGGCAGTGCTTGGCACATGATAAACGTTCAATAAATGTTTCCCAAGCTTGGAGTTGATGGCTGGAGAAAAACATCTAACAATTCTGACTGATCTCTTTTAAATTTTATGACTGTGTGTCTCAAGTGGGTCTTAACGCAGTTTCAGTCAACCACAGTTCCCATTTCCTTATTGATTTATTTTCTGTCTTCAGAGATTACTATTTCATACCTTTTTTTCCCCTCAAATTTTCAACTCCTCTTCCCTGCTCCTCACAATCAGTGGATGATTTTGCTTCTTATCTCCCTGGTAAAGCAGATGCAATCAGAAGGTAAAGCTGTTTTCCCACCAACCAGCCCACCCACATCTGTAGCCTTCGGATGCAATGAAAACATCTCTTTATTTTAGGAAAATCCTTTACTTACTCAGTGGATTCCATTAATTTTCACTTTATCAAGAACTTTACTGCTCTGATTGCCTCTTTTCTGTCCTGCATCATCACACGTCTTCTTTTTTCTCTGCTATAATGTTGTTGTTGTTCAGTTGCTCAGTCGTGTTTGACTCTTTGTGCCCCATGGACTGCAACGTGCTAGGCTTCCAAGCCCTTCACCATCTCTTGGAGCTTGCTCAAACTCATGTCCGTTGAATCAGTGATGCCATCCAACCATCTCGTCCTCTGTCGTTCCCTCTGCTCCTACCTTCAATCTTTCCTAGCATCAGGGTCTTTTCTTCACATCAGGTGGCCAAAGTGTTGGAGCTTCAGCTTCAGCATCAGTTCTTCCAATGAATGTCCAAGGTTGATTTTCTTTAGGATTGACTGGTTTGATCTTCTTGTGGTCCAGGAGACTCTCAAGAGCCTTCTCCAACACCACTGTTCAAAAGCATCAACTCTTGGTCATTCAGACTTCTTTATAATGTACTCTGTTATTAATCAACAACCTTAAACAAAAGGAGAAAAGAAACCTCCCTTGCTTCTAGACCCTCTGTGGCTACCAACTTATTTACCATCCTTTATAGCAACCCTCAGTATTTCCACAGTCTCAGCTCCCATACTTACGACAATTCTAATCAAATTTTCATTTCGCTATTCCACCTAAAACCACCTTTGTGAGCCAACATTGGCTTCCATCTTGTCAAATTGGATCATCCATTCTCAGTCCTTATCTTACTCTGCTTGTCACTAGTGTTTAACACAACTGACCACGCCCTCTTTATTGCACCTTTTTAAAAAACTTGGCTTTACGAAATTATACTATTTTGATTTATCATCTACCTTTCTTCTCAGTGTCCTTGACTGGATTCTTCTTTGGACTATTAACTGCATTTTAAATAACAGAATTCTCCAGAACTTAGTCCTTTCTCCCTTGGGTTTGCTGAAGAGATTAAAGTGACTGAAACCAGGAGAAATTAATTTCATAGGCTTTTATGAGGCAATTAGAACTGTGTTATGAAAAAGAAAACAAGCATACTTTGTAGGAAAGTCATTTATGATTATTTTTTGTTAAATTTTATTAATAATCTGATTGTCTGATGGAAGCAATTTTACTGTGATAAATTCAGTTCTACAGTGTTATCTGAGCACTGGCACTGAAAAGGAGAGAAGGAGAGGGGCTATGCGAAGATGAAGCAGAAGGGTCTTTGCCAATACAGTCCTGAAAGTGGTCAAGTTATTACCCTAATTTATGGTAATTTCAGAACTAAATCAGTATGAGAATGAGAACCAGAATTCTTGGTAGTTCCAGGTCTTTGGTTGGTTGATTAATTTCAACCTGCCTCCAAGACTGAAAAACAATAAAGAATAATGTGTAGCTAAATTGCAAGTTTAAAAGATGTTAAAGTGGAAAATTGTGGGGGAAAAAAACAGCATGAAAATATCTTTTCTTGGCATTTTCAACTTAACTACCCCAAGAGCTGCTAAAACAACATATTCTTCTCTTTTTCAACAAGATCTCAAATATTTCAACCAGCCACTACTAGAATTTTTATATTGGTAAAATGGGATTTTCTTGTTGGAAAGTAATTTTTGATGAAGAACCAACTAGAATATAGGTGGCTAATTCACTTTATTATTAAAATCCCAAAGCTGAAGCTTTGAACAAATGTATTTTAGAAACATGTAAACATTAATGTGCTTAATCACCTTTGAAGTTTTCTGTATAACACCTAAAAGATCTGAGAGTTTGTCTATTTAGATTTGAATATGGTGAATGTTGTAAAGATTGGAAGTTTGGATAGATAGTTTATAACAAACAACTCTAAAAAATATTATCAATAGCAGTGCTAATAGTGATAACTACTCTTTACTGAGCAACTGTTTACAATTCACTATTTACATCTGTTATATCTTTTCTTTCTTTCAATAACTGGGTGAGGTAGTGTTATTTTCCTCTCCTGAAGAAACTGAGATTCAGACAGGTCTGATAATTTTTCCAAGAAAATGAGAAATATGCTCCTAGTCCTCTTACTTTGAAAGGGAAAAGAGAAGGAAACAATTAAGCACCAGATACCTGAACCTCTTGTGTTACTCCCTCCTTTAACCAGAAGTAGGAGTTCAAAATGGACTGGAATATGAGCACTTGTAACACGTAGCGCTTTGTGTTGCAAGAGTACAACTTGAAACCATTTAAACTGGAGAGACTGGCTGTGTGTTATAATGACTGTTCCCCATTTCAGCATTGCATTTGATATGTGGATGTGTGAATTCTTGACCCTATAGAAAACTGTAAGGATTATTTCATGTCAAGATTTTTTCTCTCATTTAATGATTGCTGAAGCATTTCTTCTTTACAAATCAGTTTATAAAACTGTTGGCCCTTGCTTAAAGTTGCTGAATTAGGGAATTGGGTAACTGATCCACATATGTGTAGAACAATCACACTGGTAACATTTCTTATTGTATTTAAAAATTTTTTTAATTTTATATTGAATTATGATTTATTTGACTCAGTGGTAAAGAATCTGCCTACGGTGCAAGAAACACGGGTTTGATCCTTGATCCCTAGGCTGGGAAGATCCCCTGGAGAAGGAAATGGCAACCCTTTTCAGTATTTTTCCCTGGGAAATCTTAGAGGAACCTGGCGGGCTACAGTCCATGGGGTCGCGAAAGACTTAGACAAGACTTAGGGATTAAACAACAAAAACAACGTGATAATCTCCAGGTCCATCCATGCTGCTGCAGATGGCATTATTTCATCCCTTTTTGTGGCTGAGTAATATTCCATTGTGTATGTGTATCACCTCTTTATCCATTCATCTGTTGATGGACGCATAGGTTGCTTCCATGTCTTGGCTATTGTAAACAGTGCTATAGTGAACACTGGGGTGCATATATCCTTTCAAACCATGGTTTTCTTTGGATATATGCCCAGGAGTTAGGGTTGCTGGATCATATGGTAGTTCTATCTTTAATTTTCTCCATACTGTTGTCCATAGTGACTGTACCAGTTTACCTTCCAACCGGCAGTGTTGGAATGTTCCCTTGTTTTCCACACCCTCTCCAACATTTATTGTTTGTAGACTTTTTGATGATGGTCATGCTGAGTGATTGAGGTGACATCTCATTGTAGTTTTTATTTGCTTTCCATGTGCCTCTTGGCCATCCATATGTCTTCTTTGGAGAAAAGTTTATTTAGGTCTTCTGCTCATTTTTTTGATTTGGTGTTGCATTTTTTATTTTGAGCTGCATGAACTATTTTTACATTTTGGAGATTAATCCCTGTTGATTGCATCGTTTACAAATATTTTCTCCCATCCTGTGGGTTGTCTTTTCATTTTGTTTATGGTTTCCTTTGTATGAAAGCTTTTGAGTTTAATTGCCTTGTTTATTTTTGTTTTTATTTATATTACTCTAGGAGACAGATCAAAAATGATATTACTGTGATTGATATTAAAGAGTGTTTAGAGCTTTTTAGTATATAGTCTTGCATTTAGGTCCTTAATCCATTTTGTCTTAATTTTTATCTATGATGTTAGAGAGTGTTCTAATTTCATTGTTTTTCACATAGCTGTCCAGTTTTCGCAGCATCATTTATTTAAACAACTATCATTCCCTCTATTGTAAAGCCTTCTCTATTTTAGTATCCCAGCATGCAGCA
Source organism: Bos taurus (assembly GCF_002263795.3). Classification (NCBI taxonomy): domain Eukaryota; kingdom Metazoa; phylum Chordata; class Mammalia; order Artiodactyla; family Bovidae; genus Bos; species Bos taurus. Next base: position 35,405,384 of record NC_037332.1, read on the forward strand.
AGTGTAGGACACTTCTGAAATAAGAAGTTGAACTTGTTTAACCGTGGTTTCTCTAGACATCTTTACTTCCATTTGCTGGTTACGAGTTGGTGAGCTTTGTTTCTTGTTGCCATCAATAACACCAATGTGGATATCTTGAGGTGAGTGCCTAAGTGTGGCCAAATAAAATGGAAATAAAAGTTAGTCAAATAAGACAGAAATTGAATTCCAGATTGTTTGGTGTTAATGATTTCTAACAAAGTCTCCTTCTGTGTGTCTTAGTTGCTTAGTCATGTCTGACTCTTTTGCGACTCCGTGGACTATACAGTCCATGAAATTGTCTAGGTCAGAATACTGGAGTGGGCAGCCCTTCCCTTCTCCAGGGATCAAACCCAGGTCTCCAACCCAGGTCTCCTGCATTGCAGGCAGATTCTTTACCAGCAGAGCCACAAGGGAAGCCCATCTCTCGTGGCTGCTGCTAATTATTCTGTTATCCTGTGTTAATATTTTAGGTAAAAAAAAGAGAGTCCAGGTGAGGGCTGGGGGCTGAGGAGTGAGAACTAAAAGTTGAGAGAAGACAGAGGTGAGGAGGAGGGAAATGTACCACACTGAGAGATTTGTCGTCTTCTTAGATAATATTATTTTTCCTGGCTTTTATCTTTTAGTTCTCTAGCAAGAAAGCAAGCCACATTTTTAGATTTTTTTATTTGATTAAAAAAGACAATTTAGAACATTTAAGAAAAATTCATCTTCAAGTTCCCCACCCATAAATTAAGAACATGTAGATAGAGAAACAATTTTTCTTTTCTCCACTGCCTTTGTTTGGGAGATGGAGTTTTAAAAATAGACTCAGGCCTGAAAATCCCAAAACAAGAGCTTTGTAAATGACAACCTTAGAAACAAATCAGCACCACTACTGGTTAATGCTGCTCTTGTAACTTAAGGAACGCCGGAATCATTCTTACCCATGCGCTTATCACTGTGGCCAGACATGAATACTATCATAAAATATAACCGATTCAACTCAAGAAACGCGTTAAGCGTTGAGTATTCACTATGGTTGGTGTTAAGTATAATAGGGTGAGAAAGACCATCTTATTATTCAAAGAACTCCCAGTCTTAAGAGAAGCAGGCAGGTGAATATTGCTCAGAATTATTCATATGGAGTTAAGTTCCGTATTTGGTCACGAGCATATTGTTATGGGACCACAGAGGAAGAAGTTGTTCAATACCATAGAAGGGATATCTGTGCTCTAACCTTGTATGGACCATTAAGAAGGCTGAGTGACGAAGAATTGATGCTTTTGAACTGTGGTGCTGGAGAAGACTCTTGAGAGTTCCGTGGACTGCAAGGAGATCAAACAAGTCAATCCTAAAGGAAATCAACCCTGAATATTCATTAGAAGAACTGATGCTAAAGCTGAAGCTCCAATACTTTGGCCACCTGATGCAAAGAGCCGACTCATTGGAAAGGACCCTGATGCTGGGAAAGATTGAGGACACGAGGAGAAGGGGACAACAGAGGATGAGATGGCTGGATGGCATCACTAACTCAATGCATATGAGTTTGAGCAAGCTCTGGGAGATGGTAAAGGACAGAGGAGCCTGGAGTGCTGCAGTCCATGGGGTTGCAAAGAGTCATGACTTATAGCGACTGAACAGCAATGTTTTTTTGGGTTTGTGTGGGATACACAGTCATCTGTAAAGTACTTTGAAAAGTACATTAGAGGATAGGATTCACCCAGGGTTTTGGCATTTGGTTCTATCCACTGTTTTGGGAGAACGAATGAAAATTTTTCTTCTCTTTCTCTTACCTCTTAAGGTTCTATTCCATGTGCTGTGGACAGCAACTCCTGGAGTGGCCTTCCTCAGCATGTCCTCCACCTTGAAATGATATGTGTTCTTCACTAGTCTCCTAAATGTACTTAGGGAGGGACTGTGTATATCAGTCATCTCACTACTCATGCCTACCGAGTTCTTGACATACTGTGGCCTCCCAATGGTGGTGGTTTAGTTGCTCAGTTGTATTCAACTTTTGCAGCCCCATGGACTGTAGCCTATCAGGCTCCTCTGTCCATGGAATTCTCCAGGCAAAAATACTCAAGTGGGTGCCATTTCCTACTCCAGGGAATCTTCCTGACCCACAGATCAAACCCAGATCTCCTGCGCTGCTGAGTTACCAGGAAAGCCCAGAAAAGCCAAGACCTGAAGCATTATTCCTTTTTCATCCCCCTTTTCCCTTTCTCTTTTCAGATTACTTCTTTGGTTTCAGAGCAACCTCTAATAACGATATTAACCTCGTATTTCTCTCTATCCAAAAAGGACAAAAATCACCTGGTTTCTGTATTATGTATATTAATACTCTAGTCTTATACCATCCTTTGCTGTATGACAAACATTCCAGATTTAGTGTTTTAAAATAGTACATCATTGAAAGATACTTCCCTGATGACTCAGTGGTAAAAAAAAAAAAAAAAAAAAATCCACCTACAATGCAGGAAATTTCTTGGACAGAGGAGCCTGGTGGGCTACAGTTCATGGGGTTGCAAGAGTCAGACGCTACTTAGCAACTAAACTCACCACCAAAAGAAACTACAGTCGGTGGTCAAGGTATTCAGTCACTTTTTTCCTAACAGTATCAAAGCAGTTTGCTAATTAGGTACTTTATTCCACAAGATGGCGCTGTAGTCCTTTTGATTATTTGGAGTCAGCAACCCAGGGTTTTAAAGTATCTGCCCCTCCCTCTTTTTACACATAAAAGTGACATAGAAGTATCTAAGAGTGTCATTTCATAAAAGACCAGATTTACTATCTGATTTTAAAGAGGTCCATAGGAATAACCATATAGTCAATAATAGGCATTAGTACACAATGAATAATTACCATAAATAAGATTCACAGTGTGTTTTTTTGCATTATTTTTCTTTGAGGACTTCAGTTGTTTATCAAGAGAAAGAAAATTTGTTAAACACAGTCTAACTCAAATATGAATTAGGATTTATTTTTTTAAAACATTATGGATAAAATTTTAATGTTCTTTAATACTACTTGTAGTTTGGGTGTTGCGAATAAGTTGTTGAATTCACTTGGCATTTTGTTGTTGTTTATACTCATGTAGAAAAACATCTTAGAGGACTAATTTTTTGACTAAATATTTTGGTGTTCAATTGCATTCTCACATTTGTTCTAAACAGTTTTTCACTTTGACTTTAAAAGCTTCCCTAAATTTGCATATGAATTTGCAGTTGAGTCACATTTATAATAGTGATCTAGAATCCCTTTTATATGTAAAGCATGGTTTTAATTGGATCTACTCAGGAAAAAGGGCTTCCCTAGTGGTTCAGTGGTAAAGAATCCTCCTGCCAACGCCCGCCAATGCAGCAGTTGGGGTTTGAGATCGCTGGGTTGGGGAGATCCCCTAGAGAAGGACATGGCAACCCACTCCAGTATTCTTGCCTGGAAAATCCCATGGACAGAGGATCCTGGTGGTCTACAGTCCATGGGGCAGCAGAGAGTTGGACACGACTTAGCCACTGAATCAATGAATGACTCAGGAAAATAAAACTTCACTGCTACTTTCAAAGAGTCTTCTAAATGTGAAAAATAAAAGATTGCTGCTAAAGAAATGTTCCTTAGACTTTGTATGACCCCATGGACTGCAGCATGCTAGGCTTCCCTGTCCGTGTTCACGGTCTCCTGGAGCTTCCTCAAACTCACGTCCATTGAGTTGGTGATGTCATCCAACCACCTCGTCCTCTGTTGACCCCTTCTCCTCTCTTCAATCTTTCCCATCATCAGGGTCTTTTCTAATGAGTCAGCTCTTTGAATCAAGTGTCCAAATTATTGGAGCTTCAGCTTCAACATCACTCAGATTTTTAAAATTTGGGAAGCAAATTATTTTTTTAGATTTACTTTGATATTACTGGGCCCACTGAATGAAAGTAACATATTGACCCCAAATACTGAAGATTTTAATGAATGCCTGACATAGTTTCTCTGTTAGAATAATAAATTTATTCAATTTAAAACATCCAACATGAAGAGAAAACAAATTACATAAATTCTTAATTATGTTTAATTGCAGTGAGCTTGTAATGCAGTTCTATTTATTAAATCACTTGAGTTGTCAATGTCTGAGACAGTTTGTGTTTATGAATTGCACATTTGTAAGGAGTGAATTCGTTAATGTGCTAATTAGAAAACTCTTGTAAAAGATTCCAGATTGTGGTTCACTTCTGTCCATTTACTCCTATATGGATCTTGTAATGATGAGTCGGTAGAAACGCTCTGGTTAAGTTTAAAATCGCTAAATTCACATTAACAGATATGTTCGTGCTTTTAGTTGGTGATTGAAGTATTTAAGCCATTTATACTCTCATTATTACTACTACCAATTACTTTTCCAAAAGGTCTACTATGTGTCAGGCACATCAAGCAAGTATTTAACTCACACAATAATGGTACGGAGCAGGTACCATATGGAGCAGGCTTTCGTAGATGAAAACACTGAGACTTAGAGAAATTAGATAATATAGCAAGAGTCAGGCAGCCGGTGAGTTGAGGCCAGGATGTGAATGCAAATGAAAGCCTGTTAACCATTTCAACCACGTACTTATATTGTGTATGTAATTACCGTGCCATGTGGCTCTTGGTCCAGTCTTCAAATTTAATATGAAATATTATGTTCTTAAGGTGTAAGGAATAACTTAGACTTTCTGTTCTACTTAGGGCACAATGAAAGGGCTTTTGCAAAGCAGATTTGTTATTATGATACAGGCAGCAAGCAGAGCATCTCTGGGGTGAAAAGGAAGTTCCTTTTTCTTCCTTCCTTTCACCCTTTAACTTTTGGCCATGTCACTTTGTCAGTATATGAAGTACAGGCTACTGTGGCTCTACTGGGAGGACTTGATTGTATTACTTTAAAAAGTACTTATCAAATTCATTACCTTTTGACAGACTTAGTTAAAAGATGAAATGTTTCTATTTCAAAACATTGTTATCTTCTTAAAAGATATGTTTTAAAAAATACTTGGTAAACTGACAGCTGGAGAGCTTTTTGTGTTATTTATTGGGGGAGATTTTCTACTTATTCTGTTGCAAAGTATGTAAAAGTTGTTAAAGGAAGCACAGCTGTGAATATCTCTGAAATGTAGCTAGGTGGTCATTTAGAAGAGATGGATATGGGTAAAGTCTTCATGCTGCTGCTGCTAAGTTGCTTCAGTCGTGTCCGACTCTGTGTGACCCCACAGACAGCAGCCCACCAGGCTCCCCTGTCCCTGGGATTCCCCAGGCAAGAATACTGGAGTGGGTTGCCATTTCCTTCTCCAATGGATGAAAGTGAAAAGTCAAAGTGAAGTCGCTCAGTCGTGTCTGACTCTTGGTGACCTCATGGACTGCAGCCTACCAGGCTCCTCCGCCATGGGATTTTCCAGGCAAGAGTACTGGAGTGGGCTGCCATTGCCTTCTCCGAAAATCTTCATAGGCTTCATAAATAAGCCTTAAGAAAGTTATGTCATGCTCAGTCCTTAAGTCCTGTCTGACTCTTTGTGACCCATGGACTGTAGTCCGCCAGGCTCCTCTGTCCACGGAATTTTCCAGGGAAGAATACTGAAAAAGTTGCTCTATTTCCTACTTCAGGGGATTTTCTCAGCCCAGGGATTGCAATTGCATCTCTTGCATCTCCTGCATTGGCAGACAAATTCTTTGCCACTGAGGCACCAAGGAAGCGCTAAGAAAGCTTGTGCATGCATGCAGGCTAAGTCACTTCAGTTGTGTCCAACTCTCTGTGACCCTATGGACTACTTCTCTGTCCATATGATTCTCCAGGCAAAAATACTCATGTGGGTTACCATTTCCTTCTACAGGGGATCTACCCAACCCAGGAATTGAACCTGCATCTCTTGTGTCTCCTGCATTGGCAGGCAGATTCTTTACCGCTATCTCCATCTGGGAAGCCCCAAGAAAGCGTGCTGTGCTGTGCTGTGCTTAGTCGCTCAGCTGTGTCTGACTCTTTGCGACTCCATGAACTGTAGCCCTCCAGGCTCCTCTGTCCATGGGATTCTCCAGGCAAGAATACTGGAGTGAGTTGCCATGACCTCCTCTGGGGATCTTCCCAATCCAGGGATCGAACCCAGGCCTCCCACATTGCAGGCAGATTTTTTACCAGCTGAGCTACCAGGGAAGCCCCAAGAAACCTTACTTCCTTCTACCTAAATTAACCCAAACCCTAAAGATTCTTCGCTGCCCTAAATGATGCCAGAAAGGTCAACAGCTACAAGCACAATGACAGGTATGAAGCAGACAGAACATGCCTAGTGCTGGAAGGTTTAAAGAATCAAATCTTTCTTCCCTTCATCCATCTGTCTGGCTGCTATTTGATAGTTCCTTAGTATTTGTACCGTATTAAATTCAGTAGTTATTGACTCCACTGTTACAGGTGCTGTGTGAGGTACTGCAAGCCTTAGCTTACACACAAAATTAAATCATCAGTTCAATATATTTGCCTCAGTATGTGATTATATCTTTTATGGGACTGCTGATTCAACTGTTTGGGGCTGTAGTCCTTGATTTTTATTGTCAGCTTGTTTAAGCAGGTGATAGTCTGTCCACTGATAAAGAGTTGATGGAATTTATGTATTTGGGTGACTGAATTGATTTGATTTTTTGGTTTTTAAAGGATTTGGCATGTGTTTTAGACACAGTCAGTCACATGTCTAGGAAATAAAATGCTGCATTGCATCTACATCATAGTTTAGTAGGGGTAGTAGTAAGAATCATATAATAATGTTTATAATAGTAAATTACACTACATTGGTGGGAAACAAGCTTCATGTGTTATGTTAGTGCTATAAATATTCTATTCAGGATCTGCCTTAGCAACTTCATTTCAAGAAATACAGCGAAAGTGTGTGTTATCTTGGGCAACACACTATTATCTCTCTCCCTTAGTTCTGTCCTGTGCAGGATAAAGAAGCTGCACTAGATGATCTCAAAGTTAAAGTCCAATACTGAAGTTTTACACTTTTAGGATTTGATTATCCTTCTGAAAAAAAATTTACTGGACTACAGTTGATTGGCAGTGTTGTGTTAGTTTCATGTGTGCCGCAAACTAACTGAGTCAACCATACATATACACACATCCACTCTTTTTTAGATTTTTTTCCCATGCAGGCCATTACAGTGGAGAAGGCAATGGCACCCCACTCCAGTCCTCTTGCCTGGAAAATCCCGTGGATGGAGGAGCCTGGTAGGCTGCAGTCCATGGGGTCGCTAAGAGTAGGACACGACTGAGTGACTTCCCTTTCACTTTTCACTTTCATGCATTGGAGAAGGAAATGGCAACCCACTCTAGTGTTCTTGCCTGGAGAATCCCAGGGACAGGGGAGCCTGGTGGGCTGCCGTCTGTGGGGTTGCACAGAGTCAGACATGACTGAAGTGACTTAGCAGCAGCAGCAGCAGCAGCAGCAGGCCATTACAGAGCATTGAGTAGAGGTCCCTGTGCTATATAATAGGTCTTTATTAATTAAAGTGTGTTTGTCAATCCATTCTCCTAGTTTATCCCTCCCTACCCAATTGCCCCCTGGTAAAAGAGGAGAGTGAAAAAGTTGGCTTAAAGCTCAACATTCAGAAAACGAAGATCATGGCATCTGGTCCCATCACTTCATGGGAAGTAGATGGGGAAACAGTGTCAGACTTTATTTTTTGGGGCTCCAAAATCACTGCAGATGGTGACTGCAGCCATGAAATTAAAAGACGCTTACTCCTTGGAAGGAAAGTTATGACCAACCTAGACAGCATATTTAAAAGCAAAGACATTACTTTGCCAACTAAGGTCCGTCTAGTCAAGGCTATGGTTTTTCCAGTGGTCATGTATGGATGTGAGAGTTGGACTGTGAAGAAAGCTGAGCACCGAAGCCTTTGAACTGTGGTGTTGGAGAAGACTCTTGAGAGTCCCTTGGACTGCAAGGAGATCCAACCAGTCCATTCTAAGGCAGACAGTCCTGGGTGTTCTTTGGAAGGAGTGATGCTAAAGCTGAAATTCTAGTACTTTGGCCACCTCGTGTGAAGAGTTGACTCATCGGAAAAGACTCTGATGCTGGGAGGGATTGGGGGCAGGAGGAGAATGAGGATGAGATGGCTGGATGGCATCATTGACTTGATGGACATGAGTTTGAGTAGACTCCAGGAGTTGGTGATGGACAGGGAGGCCTGGCGTGCTGCGATTCATGGGGTCGCAAAGAGTCGGACACAACTAAGCAACTGAACTGAACTGAACCATTAAGTTTGTTTTCTACATCTGTAACTCTATTTCTGTTCTGTAGATAAATTCATTTGTATCCTTTTTTAGATTCTACGCCTTCCCTGGTGGCTCAGAGGGTAAAGTGTCTGCCTGCAATGCAGGAGATCCAGGTTTGATACCTGGGTCGGGAAGATCCCCTGGAGAAGGAAATGGCAACCCACTCCAGTATTCTTGCCTGGAGAATTCCATGGATGGAGGAGCCTGGTAGGCTACAGTCCACGGGGTCGAAAAGAGTCAGACATGACTGAGCAACTTCACTTTCACTTTCTTTAGATTCTACATATAAGTGATGTCATATGATATTTGTCTTTTTCTGACTTATTTCACTCAGTATGACAATCTCTAGGTCCATCCAATGCACTGCATATGGCATTATTTCATTTTTTTATATGGCTGAGTAATATTCCATCATATATAGGTAATACATCTTTATCCACTCCTCTGTTGATGGACATTTAGGCTGGTTCCATGTTCTGGTTATTGTAAATAGGGCTGCAGTGAACACGGGGGTGCATGTGTCTTTTCAAATTATGGTTTTCTCCATATATACACCCAGGAGTGGGATTGCTGGATCATATGGTAGCTGTATGTTTAGTTTTTTAAGGAACTTCCATACTGTTCTCCATAGTGGCTGCACCAATTTACCTTCCCAACGGTTTAGGAGGGTTCCCTTTGCTCTACACCCTCTTTAACATTTACTGTTTGTAGATTTTTTTGATGTTGCCCATTCTCAATGGTATGAGGTGATACTTCATTGTAGTTTTGATTTGCATTTCTCTAATAGTTAGTGACGTTGGACATCTTTTTATGTGCCAGTTGACTGTCTGTGTGTCTTCTTTGAAGGAATGTCTATTTAGATCTTCCACCCATTTTTTTAATTGGGTTTTCTTTTTTTATATTGAGCTGCATGATCTGTTTGTATATTTTGGAGATTAATCACTTATGGGTTATGTTTTTCCTTCTGATATTTGAAATTTTTTTCTTGGCACTTTTTTTTTTGTATTTTTTGTTTTATGTTTGTTTAACTGAAGTGTAGTTATTTTATAATATTGTGTTAGTTTCAAATATATAGCAAAGTGTTTCAGGAATACACACACACATATAAACACACATATGTATAGTTATTCCAAGATACTGAGTATAATTCCCTATGCTATATGGATGGTCTCGGTTGTTTACCTACACACATAGTAGCTTATATTTGTTAATCCCAAACTCCCAGTTTGAAGAATTTTACTATTAGGAAGTACCCAGCAAGTTATCTTACACATAACTTGTATCTCAACTTACACAGCTGTTGAGTCACTATGTCATGTCTGACTCTTTGCAACCCCTTGGACCATAGCCTGTTAGGGTTCTCTGTCCATGGGATTTCCCAGGCAAGAATACTGGATTGCCATTTGCCATTTTCTTATCTGTATTTTACACATGCTGCTGCTGCTGCTGCTAAGTCTCTTCAGTCGTGTCCGACTCTGTGCGACCCCATAAACGGCAGCCCACCAGGCTCCCCTATCCCTGGGATTCTCCAGGCAAGAACACTGGAGTGGGTTGCCATTTCCTTCTCCAGTGCATGAAAGTGAAAAGTGAAAGTGAAGTCGCTTAGTCATGTCCGACTCTTAGCGACCCCATGGACTACAGCCCACAAGGCTCCTCCATCCATGTGATTTTCCAGGCAAGAGTACTGGAGTGGGGTGCCATTGCCTTCTCCGTATCTTACACATAGGAGACAATAAATATAGTTGAATGAATAAAAGGTCACATTAGATCAATATCAACGTTACATTCTTTTGGTGATGGTGGTGGTGCATTTAATATCTATTAATTGAGTATCAGTTACATGCTGGGCACTGATCTACATGCCTGGGAACCAAGCAGCAAATTAGGATTAGATTCCCTTTTCTTATTTAGTTTTACAATCTAGTGGGGAAGGATGGATTAAAAAAACCTTTTAATAGCAATGATTTTAGGTAGTAGCAATTGTCCTGCAGGATAGCAGTAAAGACCTGAGGTGGGCGGGTGTGTATAGATCAGATGTTCAGGGAAAGCCGTTCTGCTATGAGAAGATTGAGCGAGAATATTCCAGGCATTGGATAAAGCTAAAACAAAGATCTTGAAGTTAGATATAGATTGTCATTTTCAAGGGGCACATGATAGATAGCTAAAGAGCAGAGGAGAGTTCTGAGATGAGGCTGGCGTTAGGCAGTGTCAAAATGGTGATGGATCTTCTGCAACTCAGTGAGGAGTTTGGATTTTATTTAGTTACAGTGAGAACAAGAGAAAGTCTTAAGTGTATACCTAATTCTCCCATTACATAAATGCATATTCTGAGATTGTGGATATTGAGTCATACTTAGCTGAAAATTTCCTTCTCCTCCCTGTGTCCATAGTGATGCCCTATTACTTTTAGAGACTCACTTCTAAAATTACTTCATTATGTCAGGAATGAATGTTTTTCCCTGCTCATGAATTGAGGATTGCAATATTTCCAAAGGCCACTTTGAGAAATGAGAAGCAAATGCAGTAAACTTTAAGAGGAGGTAAAACTATATTTGTAATCCCTTTTTGTTTGTTTGTTTTATAAAATTCAGCATTTACAGACTGTTTTTGTTAAGTGAGAATTCTGGAACAGTGGAACTCAAATTCCTTTTTTTGTGATAAGATGTGAAGGTTTATGATTTCCTTTTAAAATTCTCCTTCATATTATAAAGTACAGTAAGATAGACTCATCATGGAAATACAGATTTTACTTTATACTGGGGTAGAGGAGCCTTCTAAATATCTCCTCACAATGAAGTAGAGAGAAGGGAAGCTCAAACTGAAGTGCACTGATATTCTTTCATAAGAGTTTCATTCTATTTAATATGGGATGCCAGTAACTATTAAAAGATAATTGGGAAGTTGATTTAGCTACTATTAAAGTGAAGCTCACTGATAGTGAGGTAAAACTTGTCTGTAATGATAGGTAGTGTCTGCTACTGCTGCTAAGTCGGTTCAGTTGTGTCCAACTCTGTGCGACCCATAGACGGCAGCCCACCAGGCTCCCCTGTCCCTGGGATTCTCCAGGCAAGAATACTGGAGTGGGTTGCCATTTCCTTCTCCAATGCAGGAAAGTGAAAAGTGAAAGTGAAGTCGCTCAGTCGTGTCCAACTCTATCGACCCCATGGACTGCAGCCTACCAGGCTCCTCCATCCACGGGATTTTCTAGGCAAAAGTACTGGAGTGGGGTGCCATTGCCTTCTCTGAGATAGTGTCTAATTCAGCACAAAGTTTCCCTTTAAAATGTGGAAAAGTGACTTATTACGTTTAAGTGCTGATGTACTGGTTTGAACCAAAGAAAAGTAAAAGTAGTGCGGGAGAAGTCAGTTAACGTCTCTGAGCTTCTGTTTCCTCACCTACGAAAATAAAATGGAACAAATGACTTCTAAAAAGGCTTAGAATTCTGAAATTTTTTATTCTTTGCAATCATCTCTGGTAAGTATGTAAATAGTAGGGAAAGAAGAGAGTGTTTATGAGTTTATAATCAATTTTTGAATAAAGGATGATGAAAAGGGACAGAATAGATAAATTTTAAGATGAAAGGCTCTTGAAGGATGGATTGGTTTTAAATAATCTTTGTTTTGTAAATATTAAGAAGGCATCTTAAAACTTGCATTTCCCCCCTGAACCCCTGAATTAAGTGGAAAATAGATTCTATAAACATCCCCTAATGTTGCCCATTTCAAAAGCAGTTTCTGGAAAGAAAACTCTGTATGTGTTATTGCCTCCTGCATGTGTTTTCACACTTTTATAACCCAAAGTTAGTTTTGTGAATTAGTCATGGTATTAAGTCATTGCACTGTTTCTTGCCTCTCTTCTGGTCATCAAGTTCTCAGTAATCCAAAGGAATATTGAGAATAAAAGAGCAGTTCAAAGTTGAGAAGGGATTGAGAATTCAATCTGGTGACAATACTTCTCTTGGGTTTGAGTTTGTATATTGATGTTTGTTTATAGGCTTCCCTGTTGGGTCAGATGGTAAAGAATCCTCCTGCAGTGTGGAAGACCTGGGTTCAATCCCTGGGCTGGGAATATCTCCTGGAGAGAGCATGGCAACGCACTCCAGTTTTCTTGCCTGGAAAATCCCCATGGACAGAGGAGCCTGGCAGGCTCCTTGGGGTCACAAAAGTCGGACACGACTGAGTGACTAAGAACAGCACACTGATCTTTATACAGAAAGCTTGAGTATTACAAGGCAAGTTGATACCTTATATGAAGAATGTATTCAAAATTTACTTGGGGTTGACAAATGTACAGAGTAAATGCAAGTGGTTTAGTTGCTATAAGTTTATCATTGATGGATATCTGAAGCAAATTAAATTTTATCATCACTGTTAAGTAAAATTTAGCATCTCAATGTTAAAAGTAAAATTCAGGAGATTTGATGTTTTTAAGCATGTGTTTAATTTTTTAAAGCAAATTAAGAAATGGAGAGCTTATTTTCAAGAAAATTAAAAATATTTCCTCTAGATTGTAAAGAAATTAAGGATATATCCAAGTGCCTTAGTTTCTCAAGACATAATCCAAGACCTTTCTCTCTTCTCTCTAAGTACTTTGATCAGTCACCGTCTCTACGTCTGTGATTCCTTCCAGTGATGTCTTTGGCCCAGGCCTCTCCACCAAGACCTAGACGCCTCTGTGACCCTGTTTACTCAGCATTGGCCTGTGGATATGTCATCAGAATCTTAATTCAACATTAATTCAGCATAGTCAAAACTAAATTCTTACCCATCCTTTGCTACCTGATTCTCTTCTAGCTTCTTTTCAGAAGAAATGATACCTCATTGACCCAGCAGCACAAACCAGAAACCTTGTTCTCATCCTTAACTCTGTCACATTTAATCCATTACAATCTTCTGCTTGTTTTTTTTTTTTAATACTTATATAATCTTTGAATCTTTCTTTGTAGCTAGTTTCCTGCTCTGAGCTACCCTTATCTCTCATCCAGACTGCTGTACAGCCCCCAACTCATCCCTCCACATCCATTCTTGTTAACTTTCAAAACCTAGTCAGGAGACAGAGAGAAATTTTTGAAAGGCAAATATGCTTATTCACTCTCCTTCTGAGAACCCTGCCAAAATTTCCCATTGTCTACTTGGAAAGGGTCAAAATGCTTAATCCTTAATCAGTGCTCAATACTTAATCAATGATCTGGCCACTGCCTGGTTCACCAGACTCACCTTGATGGAGCCTCCACTTTCACTTTTTGGCTCTTAGCCACTTTGACCTATGAATTTCTAAAATGTACTGTATTCTCTTCTCTAAAGCCTCAGGGCCTTCATAAATGCAATTTTCTTTGCTTAGAACACTCTTCCTGTCTGTTTTTTTAAATTAACTTTCATTCGTCCCTGGTGAGCAGTTAACTTCTATTTATAACACTGCCCAAATATAATTTCCACAGGGAAGGCTGTTTTGATCTTTTAGAAAAGGTCACATCTCCTTAATAAATATTCTGTTATTCTGTACCATTTCTCTTTCATTCATTCATTCTTTCAGGAATTATAGGGTGTCAACAATGTCATGTACTCTTCTAAAAACTGGAGATGGAATGAGAGGAGACTTAACCAGTCATAGAAAAAAACAAGTAATTTCATTATGTAGATGAAGATTAGAAAGAAAATTAAACTATTGTGTTAGGATGACTTGAAAGAGGTGCTTTAGGTAGGATGTTTGCATTCAGTTTCATGAATGTTAGTTTGTTTAATGTTTGTCTTCTCTGCAAGAACCCAAGTGCCCAAGAACTAGGACTTCATTGCCTTTGCTCACAGTATCTGCAGCACTTGCTTGGTGCAGTGCTCAGCACGTTGCAGATGCAATAAGCATTGCTGAGTGAATGAACTAACCTACTGTGTTAGTGTCTTGGGGTTGCCATCACAAAGTATAAAGACCAGGTGGCTTAAAACAGAGATCTTTATTCTATCAGAGACTAGAAAGCTAAAACCAAGGTGTTAGCAAGGCCTGACTTCCTCTGAAGTCTGAAGAAGAATCCTTCCTCACCTCTTCCTCGTTTCTGGTGTTTGCCAGCAATTCTTGGCATTCCTTGGCTTTAAGCTGCATCACTCTAGTCTCTTCCTTCATTATACCACCTTCTTCTCTTTGGGTCTATCTGCTGTATCTCTGTGTTCAAATTTCCCTCTTCTTATCAGATCAGATCAGTCGCTCAGTCATGTCCGACTCTTTGTGACCCCATGAATCACAGCACGCCAGGCCTCCCTGTCCATCACCACCTCCTGGAGTTCACTGAGACTCACGTCCATCGAGTCAGTTATGCCATCCAGCCATCTCATCCTCTGTCGTCCCCTTCTCCTCCTGCCCCCAATCCCTCCCAGCATCAGAGTCTTTTCCAATGAGTCAACTCTTCGCATGAGGTCGGCAAAGTACTGGAGTTTCAGCTTTAACATCATTCCCTCCAAAGAAATTCTAGAGCTGATCTCCTTCAGAATGGACTGGTTGGATCTCCTTGCAGTCCAAGGGAGTCTCAAGAGTCTTCTCCAACACTACAGTTCAAAAGCATCAATTCTTCGGCGCTCAGCCTTCTTCACAGTCCAACTCTCACATCCATACATGACCACAGGAAAAACCATAGCCTTGACTAGACAAACCTTTGTTGGCAATGTAATGTCTCTGCTTTTGAATATGCTATCTAGGTTGGTCATAACTATCCTTCCAAGGAGTAAGCATCTTTTAATTTCGTGGCTGCAGTCACCATCTGCAGTGATTTTGGAGCCCAGAAAAATAAAGTCTGACACTGTTTCCACTGTTGCCCTAATTACCACTGTCATCCAGGATGAGCTCATCATTTGATAACATCTGCAAAGACCCTATTTCCATGTAAGGTGATATTTATAAGTATGTGGGTGGAGGTTACCACTGTAATATATCTTTTGGGATATATATATATTTAGTGTATATATATATATATATATATATATATATACTAAAAGTTAAAGGAAAATTAAAAAGTTAATATTTTAAAAGTTTATACAGTTTTAAGACTTATTTTTAAATAAGTTGTATATGATGTACAGAATTTCCCAGGTGGTGCTAATAATAAAGAACCCACCTGCCAATGCAGGAGATATAAGAGACATGGGTTCAATCCCTGGGTTGGGAATATGCCTTGAAGGAGGACATGGCAACCCACTCCAGTATTCTTGTCTGAAAAATCCCATGGACAGTGGAGTCTGGTGGGCTACAGTCCATGGGGTTGCAAAGAAGCAGACACTACTTAGACATATATGATGTACCAGACATACATGATGTACAATTATTTGAGAAGGCATTCCTATTTTACTTTGAGTAAGCATGATAAATTATTTTTATTTGTATAGACTATTGGTTGAGTCATAACCACACCAATATCTGTGCCATCCTAAAAAATCAGTACCATGATGTGAACCAAATTCATCTCGTATTCTCTTTTCCCTTAGCAGACAAGCACTTACTTCTTCATATATTAAAAATAGATGAATGTGGAAGGATATTCATGACTCTTGCATCATAAAAATTCATCCTGACATTCTTGCAAAGACTGTGTGTGGAATATTGACATCTTTTTGTTATAAAATGACAGTTTTAGTACAAATTGTTCTCACTGTGACCAAGCAGGAAGAGCAAACAAAAGAAAAAGAATATGTTACAGTACTACCCACACATGAAGTGAACCTGTCAGGCAACAGGATGGCAGAAGTACTTTCTAAAAAGGTGGAGAAGCTCTTTTGTCTACGATGGGGAGAGGGGAGATGACTAATATTGTCTGCTTTATGCTCTCTATCTTAGGAAAGTATTCCTGATTTTCCCACTGAATGCCATCTTGCCCTCTCTTGCATTCCATTGCACATTGTTTTTAGTTTTCTCAAATGACCCTTACCTCAGATTTATTGCTCACACTGCTATAAGTGCTTTACATTAATTAACTCAATTAGTCCTCATGACAATCTGTGTTCTCATTGCACAGATGAGAAACTGAAGCACAGAGAAATTACATGACTTGTTAGGTTAGAGTCACAGTTCAACCCAGTTTAACTCTTGAGTCTTTGTTCTTACTGATCATACTATACTGCCTGTGTTGTTAGCGAATGTTAAACTTATTTTATACCCCTACAGATTGTAAGCTTCTGAAGATGGTCACTATACCTTTTTTATATTTGTATCTGACATAAAACCTAGCTCAGTGTCTTGTGTGTAACAGATACTCAATAAATGTTTGAAAATAAATTGAAGTTAGACCATGGTTTGCACAAGTCTATCCAGTGTCTGGGGCTCTGAGTTCCAAAGCATAGTTTACTTGAGAAGATGTTCATTAAAAAAAAAAAAAATTATTTATTTGACTGCGTTTGTGGCATACAGGATCTTTGATCTTTGTTGCAGCATGTCGTATCTTTAGTTTTTCCATGTGGGATCTTAGTTCCCTGGCCATGGATCAGACTCAGGGCCCCTGCATTGTGAGTGAGGAGTCTGAACCACTGGACCACCGAGGCAGTCCAGTTTTGATGCTTCCAGCTCCAGGTGCTTCGTTCCTTCACTCTCTCCCCCAGTGTCGACTGAACAGATATAAAAATGTGCACTTAGGATGAGATCCTAAATGTTTTCATTGAGGATAGCTTAAAATGTTGTCCTCTTTAAAAATATTTGTATTATTCAGGAATCAATCACTCTAATAATTTCTTCCATCATTAATAGATGGGGGAGGTATTTATGCAGTAGCACTCCCCCTAAGCTACAAAAATTGTACCAATTTTCATGTAAAATATCATTTTATAAGTCTGTTGGTAACTTTTGCACTTGTTTGCACTCTCTTCATGTATAAATATGTACATGTGTGCATGCTAAGTTGCTTCAGTTGTGTCCAACTCAGAGACCCTATGGACTGTAGCCTGCCAGGCTCCTCTGTCCATGGGATTCCCCAGGCAAGAATACTAGAGTGGGTTGCAACTCCTTCTCCAGGGGATCTTCCCACCCTAGGGATCAAACTCACGTGTCTTATGTATCCTGCACTGGCAGATGGGTTCTTTACCACTAGGGCCACCTGGGAAGCCCTATGTATAAATATAATATTAATTAATAGTAAATAAAAACTTTAATCTTCAGTTTTGAATTTGGCAGTTCTGAAATAATGTAGCCATGTTTGTATTCATTCTATTATCTAAGAATTTAAATGAATCTTGCCTTTTTACTATGTGATATGTGTATCACAAGCCTGTGGGCAATAGATGAGCTTTAAGAAAGCTAAAAATAAATAAAATAGGAATGTTAATAAACCTTGTAGCACATAAATATTTGGATTCATTGAGCATTTATTAATTTTAGATGAAACTACATTAGAAAACCTTTGTTACCTGAAGGTTGTAATTAAGTGAATAATATATTCAAATTCAATACAAAACAACTTTTTCCACATCTTTTTACTGACAATTCTTTAGTAAGAAACTTCAAGGAACTGAAGACTTAAAAAGTAATGATAAAATATGCAAATATAGCATTTTATAATTCTTTGTGAAGAATTAAAATTTAAAAAGATATGTCCAAATGGATTATCTTCGGCAGCTCATTATTATCTTCTTAATCTATTCTGGCATTTGTGATTTCATCATTTTCTTAAGAAAGTGCACTTGTCTCTTAACCTTATTTATTGTTCTGTTCCATTTGTATACTTGAAAATTCCATCTTAGTTTCTGTTAAAATACATGCACTCTAAATTATTCCTTTCTCTTTCTCTGTAGAATATTCCTCTTTCTTTTAAGAATTTCTTCAGTGTCTGACCTAAGGTTTATCTATGTGTAAAGACTTTGTTTTGAGAGTCATTTTTTTGTACTACCATCAATTATCTATGAAAATAAACATCAGTATGATTATGGAAAAAGTGAACTTGTTTTCTGTAGGTTTTTTTTTTTGTGTGTGGTTTCCTTTGGAATTTGGGTTTGTTTTTAGCATTGACTTATGTATTAGTTTGCTAGAACTTGTTAAAAAACAAAATTCAACTGAGTAAATTTGAAGACCTAATTGGCTTTATTGAATGATTCATGAATCAGACAACATCCCGTCTAGCAAATAGAAAGGAAATTACAAAGAGCTGCAAAGAAGGAAAGGCTTTTAAAGTCAGAAATGGGTGGGATAGGAAATCATAAATAAAGTAAAGGATTATTTCTGACAAGATCACCTTCCTTTGGGAGATAGGTTCCCTGGTGGCTCAGAGGTTAAAACATCTGCCTGGAATGAGGGAGACCTGGGTTCGATCCCTGGGTCGGGAAGATCCCCTGGAGGAGGAAATGGCAACCCACTCCAGTATTCTTGCCTGGAGAATCCCATGGAGGGAGGAGCCTGGTAGGCTACAGTCCATGGGGTCGCAAAGAGTCGGACACGACTAAGCGACTTCACTTCACTTCACTATCAGGCAGAGTCTGTCACTAGTGCTGACCAAGAAGTTCCAAGATGACTGGTTAAGACTGCATTCCTAGGAGAGACTGAAATTGTAGTTAGATTAGGTTTTAAGTCTTGTTTTGCTGATCTGGGGCTTAGCACAATTTACCCCATTTAGGGCCTGTTGTCTCTTTTTAAACTGGAGGCTATGACAAACTACCACACACTGGATGTTTGTACAATAGGAACTTATTGTCGTGTAGTTCTGGAGGCTAGAAGTCCAAAACCAAGGCAATTGTAGAATTGGTTTCCTCGGAGAGGGGTTCCAAGCCTTTCACCTAGCTTCTGATGGTTTTCTGGCCATCTCTGGTGTTCCCTGTCTTGTGTTCGCCTCACCCTGATCTCCATCTGTTACTTACACAGGTTCTGGGATTCTTTAATCAATAGAAATTGATGAGGCCGGATGATAAATTCAGGCAAGGCTTTAATGAGACTCATGCTACAACACAAGGGAGTGAAAACAAGTGACAAGTGCTCCTTGGTTGCTCCCTGAGTGGGGGACAAGGTGGTTCTTTAAATGAGGTGATGGTAGGGGTGGATCGGTGAGTTGGGTGGAGGGGGTGGCTTTAGGTGTTCTGCTTACCCCCTCTGGTGGTTCTGTTTGCAGGGTGCACACTCAGAACCCTGCTTTTTCTCCCAGCACCTCAGAAGTGGCATTTGTTTTCTGGCCTTCTTGTATCTTATTGTTCACTATTTGACCCAACTGCACATGTGTGCAGTTATTTTTAGTCCCTTATAGTTTCTTTGTATTTTGTTGCTCTGGGAGACATTTGTCCAGGTGCAAGCACTGCAGCGAAAGGGTCCCAGGTCCCAGCCTCTCTTACCTTCACGTGCACCTGGCATTTATTTCTGTGGCTGTGTCTCTGTGTTCAAATGTCTCCTTTTTGTAAGGATAGAGTCATATTGGATTAGGGCTCACCCAACTGACATCATGTGATATTGTAATGTACAATAAGAAATATATATTTGTTCTTTGTCACAATTTCCTACAGAGATCTCCTAAAAACCTTGTAATTTCCTAAGTGTAATTAAGGTGTCTTTTGTTATGTTAATGAGGTAACTTTTAGAAAGCACTTAAGGAATGGGGGCTGGTTGCCAGTGGTGTCAGACATGATTAGAGGTTTGGAACTGTCAGGCCCATCCCTCAACTTCCAGGGAGGGGAGAGGGGCTGGAGGTTGAATCAATCACCAATGACCAATGAATAAATCAGTCATGCCTATGGAATAAGTCTGTAAAAGCCCAAAGGGTTTGAAGAGCTTCAGGTTGGTGAACACACAGTGGTGCCAGGAAATAGTGCTCCTGATGAGGGCACGGAAACGCAACTCCTTTTTCTCATGCCTTGCCTTCTGCATTTGTTTAGTCAGGCCCTTCCTGAGTTATATATTTTATAATAATAAACAGACAATCGAATGGGTTGGCCAGAAGGTTTATTTGGTCTTTTCTGTAAGATGGCTCTAGGAGCACTTAGTCGTCTTTAACTTCATTTGCAACAATTTTGTTAGATTATACTCTGACAAGTGTCATATCAGCGTGCATTTAAAAAGAACATCAAAACTGGTGAATTTTTGTGTAGCCATTTTAATATTGAAGATGGAAGATAAAAGCAACATTTTTGGTGTCTTACGCTTTATTATTTCAAAAAAGGTAAAAATGCACTTGAAAAAAAGATTTGTACAGTGTGTGGAGAAAGTGCTGTGACTGATCAAATGTGTCAAAGTGGTTTGTGAAGTTTCATGCTGGAGATTTCTTGCTGGATGATACTCCATGGTCAGGTAGAACAGTTGAAGTTGATAGTGATCAAATCAAGATGGACAATAATCAGTGTTATATTATGTGGGAGATAGCTGACATACTCAAAATACCCAGATCAAGTGCTGAAAATCATTTGTACCAGCTTGGTTATGTTCATTTCTTTTAGGTTTGGGTTCCACATAAGTTAAGTGAAAAAACCTTCTTGACTGTATTTCCTCATGTAATTCTGTACTGAAATGCAATGGAAACATTCCAGTTTTAAAACAAATTGTGACAAGCAATGAAAAGTGAATACTGTACAATAATGTGGAATGGAAGAGATCAAGGGGCAAGTGAAATGAAACACCACCACCAACCACATCAAAGGCCAGTCTTCATCCAAAGAACGTGATGTTGTATTTATGGTGCGACTGGAAGGGAGTCCTGTATTATGATCTCTTTCTGGAAAACCAAACTATTAATTCCAACAAGTACTGCTCCCAGATCAACTGAAGGCAGTGCTTGACCCCAATTGTCCAGAATTATTTAACAGAAAATGCATAATCTTCCATCAGGACAACCCAATACCAAATGTTTCTTCGATGACCAGGCAAAAAACTGTTAAAGCTTGGCTGGGAAGTTCTGATTCCCTTGCTGTATTCACCAGGCACTGTACCTTCAGATTTGTCTTTACAAAATTCTCTTCATGGAAAAAAAAATTCAATTCCCTGGAAGACTATAAAAGGCACCCGAAACAGCTCTTTGCTCAAAAAGATAAGTTTTGGGAAGACGGAATTATGAAGTCGCCTGAAAAATGGCAGAATATAGTGAAACAAAACGGTGAATCCGTTGTTTAATATAGTTCTCTGTGAAACTTAAAAATGCGTCTTTTATTTTACCTTAAAAGCAAAGGAACATTTTGGCCAACCCAACAGAAAGTGAAATGGAGGGAGTCTTATGATCCTCCAATTTATAGCCAGTTGGTCAGAAGCATAGGTAATCCAGGTTTGTGACTAGGATCTGAAGTGGCAGTGCAGTCTTCAGTCTTATAAGACTGATTTCTTAACTTGTGGAATCTGGTATCTACCCAGAGATAGTGTAAGAATTGAGTTGAATTGTAGGCCGCCCATCTAGTGTCCAAGAATTGCTTATTGATATGGGAAACACCTTCTTCCTATGCCATTCTCCACATATTGGAGTTGATACCAGAATCTGTGTACTTCAACTTGATCATCTGCAAAGACCTATTTCCATGTTTTATTTTTCCATTGCTGAAAAATCTAAGGATTAAAAACGTGAAAGTTATTAGAGATAGGCAAGTGTATCATTTAGGATATTTGTGGCTACAAGGAACTGAACACCCAGAAAGTGTCTTACACAAAAACTTGATTTTTTCGCCTTTGGAGAGATCTGGCAGAAGGGTGATTGAAAGTCTGGTTAGCTGAGCAATGTGGAGGACTCAAGCTCTTTCTGTCTTTTCACTCTGTCATTCTCAGCATGCTGGTTGTCTTTGTCAGGTCATATGCTCATGACCTCAATAAGGAAGGTGGAAAACTGCATATGTGGTCTTAACGGTGCCTGTATAGGGAATCAGGAACTGCCTGTAGGGGGAAAGAGTAGTAGTGAATGACTGTTTGACCATGTCCGTCATAGGAGAGATGCTATTAATTTTCTATGCATGTCATCTTATGGAGGCTATTAATAAGAAGGCTCCTTTTTTAAGTTAAAGATACGTAATTCATGTAGTCTGACATAAAATCATTAGTGAGCAAGGGTAGAAGAAGGAGGCTTCATGGTGTGTTTGGATATGCAGTGGCTGGAGGTACTTCTAATGTACTTTCTCTGCACAAATATGAAAAGAAGATAATAAGGTTCTGAGGTTTTCCTAGTTGGCAGGAGAATCTACGTGTGTGTATGTGTGTGTGTGTGTGTGTGTGCGCGCGCACATGCATGTACATGGATATATCCCCAAATAATGTAAGGCTAATGAGGTCTTTATACAACTCAAATGATTAATAAAAACTATAACAGATTAGTATAAATTATAATATAAGTGTATATGACTTTATGAAACCCTCCAAAACATTTTGCAAGCTTTGGTGTTATACAAGTTTCAGATTTAGTGGGTTACTTTCCAGATAGAAGAGAGGCTCATTAGCAAAACAGTTTGTTAACAAGAGTCCCTTTATCTTTACTCTAAATGTGAGGCTAATGCAACAGGGAGGAGTTGTATGTTAGGATGAAAAACACGGCATGATCAAATTTAATTGTGAATACCGTGTTTCTCATTAAGTTTAGGCCACTGCCACAATCTCAGATTCAGCATCCATTAATGCTTTCGGCCTAAATAAATTTTTACTGTGATGGTCACATTCACTTTTTTTGCAAGTCACACGTCACAGGAAATTTAGCTAAAGTGGAGATGTTTGCAGTGGAGTGACTAGTACCATGAAACGACTGAAAACATTCAAACAAAATGGTATTACTTTTATACTGCAGCCCAAACTACCACAAACTTAGTGGCAGAAAACAACATTGTATAATCATCAAGGAGTGTGTCATCATCTGTATATCAATGGTATAATTGATATGGTATAATCAACTTGGTGTGGAGTGAACGTAGTCTACTGCGATGTTTCTCAACCCTGGCTGCATATTAGAATCACCTTGGGAGCTTTGACAATATACTGATTCTAAATCAGAGTCTCTCTGGGTTAGGCCCCAGACACTGTGATTTTTTTAATGCTTTATTATCAGTAAATATCCCAGGTAAAAGTATTTAGTTTGGGTGCCATCACAATGGAATGAATAATAGGCTGAAGGTGAAATGGACCATTTTGGAAAATGGTGAATTCTCCTTCAGTCAACATGTTTCAGTAAAAGTAATACAGCTGCGTGGCAAGAATGTCAGAGGAAATTTGAGAATGGATACTTGGTTGGACTGGAAAACCTTCAACATCTTTTTTGACCTTGTGAATCTATGAGTCTATGATACTGGTATTTAATAAGTGTTAAACATGACTTATAATAAGTCAACCAGAAGGCTTTCAAATTTTGAGGTTTTCTTGACTTCCATACTCCATATAAATGTCTTTTGAAAAATGGGCATGTTGGGCTCTGGAAGGTAGTGTAATGCTAGATTCAATGAGGAGAGCTAGAGAGATGTATGTGTTAGAGAAGACAAGCTGTAGAGACTTTACTGGAAAGAAGAGCTAAGAATAATTCAGGGCCATTACCTATTTCATAGCAGTTTCCACATTTCTCTTGCTTTATTTACTCTCACCTTGTTTATAATAGTTTCTGTTTTTTAAAATGTGAGTTTAATGTGATGGTTGAGTAGTATCAATTTCTTTTCAACTTGGATCCTGAATCCATTTCATTTACTTGATTTCTTTTTTACTTACTGTTCAGGTTGCTTTTATATTTTCAGCACTCTTGCCTTTATATATCTTCTTTCATTCAATTTCCCTTGTCTATTTCCTTTATGAAATTTTAATTTCTATCTCAGCTTCTTCATCTTCATTACTTTAAACCAGCCGTTATTTGCAGTTTTTATACAGGTAAGGTTGGCCCATTGATTGCCTATCATCTGCTGAATCAGCACACTCTAATACATATTACCTGTTAAATTATGTAGGCTTTTCCAGTACTTTAACTTTGATTTAAACATACTTGAAATATATAATGCAGATTTTAGAAATTTAAATATAGTAGGTGATGAAATGTTACATTTTGGAAAGTGGTGGTTGTGAATTCACATTAAAGGTGTGTGGAAAAGCTCTTAGATTATTCTGCAGCTAGGCAACTTCCAGCCCAACTTTATTTGTATCATGTTGAAACAAATTACAGGGATTGATGAGTGATGTCATTTAAGAAGTACAATGGGTTGACAACTTTATACACATAATTAACACAAATTACCGAGCAGTAGTGGTGGTTATTTTATAATGCTTTCCCTACTTTGCACATCTGTTTCTACAAAATGCAGACAGCAGAGTCTTTGAAGGGACCATTCAGCATCCTAATGGCTGATTCTCACCAAAGTGTTGTCTGACCTCGGACTCTGCATTTGTATTTTGAAGAAGCTTCAGAATAAGTTTCAAGTTACTGGAAAGAAAAGCGTAATCTCCATTTACTTCAAAGTATATTAATTTCAGTTCTGACATGTCCTGACAGTTACCAGTTAAGGTAAAAGTTCACAGAAGATACAGACTAGAATGGGAAATTTTTAGGAACACATTACACGTGTTTCATTTCTTTATTAATGTTCCATGGTTATTGTTTATGATCAGGTGGTAGTCAGAGGGATGAGAAGACATACATGTTCTTCATTTGCTGAGAAAGTTAAGATAACCTTGAGTATGAAATAAAGCAAAGTGCAATTAGAAAGCAATTCAAATTGACTCAAACTGGAGTTAGATACATATTTGTATCACTTTAATTGCCTTCAGTTTTATAAATTTTGCTAATCTGAAATTTGCAAAAAGTATATTATTTTTGATCATTATATTATACTTTTCCAACAAATATTATGAAAATGAGTTCTCCTGAAAGTTTCCTCTATACTAAATCTCTCTAGGCTTTATTTTTGATGGCATCTTCACTGATGTCTTCTAAAATTATAGGTCCATCTCAGCCATCTCTCCAAATAACAGGAGTATATATGCAATAACCTATCTACTATCTTCACTTTCAGTTGACATTCACCAGATGTTTACTAAGCAGCTACTGTGTGTTAAGGGTTTCCCAGGTAGCTCTAGTGGTAAAGAACCCGCTTGCCAGTGCAGGAAATATAAGAGACATGGGTTTGATCCTGGGTTGGAGAGATCACCTGGAGAAGGGCTTGGCAACCAACTCCAGTATTCTTGCCTGGAGAATCCTAAGGATAGAGGATCCTGGGCAGCTACAGTCCATAGGGTCGCAAAGAGTTGGACACTATTGAAGCAACTTAACAGGCATGCACGCACGTGTGCTAAGCACTGTTCTAGCTTCTGGGAGGAATACCACAGGAAACAAAACAAGAGAAAAATCCTGCCTTCATGAAGCTTTCATTCTATTAAGAGAAACAATGAAATAAATAAGGAAAATACATAGGATGTTAGATGATGTAGAGAAGATTCTGGGAAAGATGATAGAAAATATATTCATGGGATGATTTGCAGTTTTAAAAGAGATAGTGGTCAGTTTTCCAAAGAAAATATACAGATGGCCAGCAAGCACATGAAAAGATGTTCAATATAATTAGTTACTAGAGAAATGCAAATCAATACTGCAGTGAGATTTGATTTACATTATCACCTCATGTGTCAGAATCGCCATCATTAAAAAAGTCTATAAATGATAAATATCGGAGGAGGTGTGGAGAAAAGGAATCCTCCTACACTGTTGGTGGGAATGTAAATTTGTGCAGCCACCATGGAGAATGGTATGAAGGTTCCTTTAAAAATAGAGTTACCATATGATCTTGCAATCCCACTCCTGGGCATATATCTGGAGAAAACTCTAATTTGAAAAGTTACATGCCCCCAATATTCATGGCAGCACTATTTACATTAGCCACACATGGAAGCAATATCTGGGCTAAATGTCCATCGACAGATGAATTGATAATGAAGATATAATATATACATATAATATAATATTATCAGCCATATAAAAGAATGAAATAATGCCATTTGCGGTGACACGGCTGGACCCAGACATTATCATACGAAGTGAACTGAGGCAGACAGGGAAAGACAACTATCATATAATATCACTTATACGTGGGATCTAAATATGATACAAATGAACCTATTTAGAAAGCAGAAATAGACTCGCAGACATAGAAAACAAACTTATGGTTACCAAAGGGGATGGGGAGGGGAGAGCTAAATTAAAAGTTTGAGATTGACATACACACACTACTATATACAAGATAGGTGAACATCAAGGACCTACTGTATAGCACAGGGAACTATACTCAGTATTTTTTAATAACTTATAATGAAAAATAATATATATATATATTCAGTATGTATAACTGAATCACTTCACTGTATACTTAAAACCAATACAACATTGTAAATTAACTATACTTCAATAAAGGGCTTCCCTGGTGGCTCAGTTGGTAAAGAATCTGCCTGCAATGCAAGGGACCGAGATTCAATCCTTGGGTCAGGAGGAAGGGAACCCCTGGAGAAGGGAATGGCTACCCACTCCAGTATTCTTGCCTGGAGAATTCCATGGGCAGAGGAGCCTGGTGGGCTACAATCCATGGCGTCGCAAAGAGTTGGACATGACTAAGTGACTAACACTTTCACTTCAATTAAAAAAAAAAACAACACAACTTTGTTATAACAGAAAAAAGAGGTAAAACCTTATAGATAAGGTGACGTTTGCACCACATAAACATCTGCAGGAAGAGCATTCCAGGCAGAAAGAGCAGCATGTGCCCAGGTCTGACTGACTTGTTCTGGAAACAGTAAGGAGGCCAAGGAGACTGAAATGGAACAGGGGAGGAAGACTGGGCTCAGAGGGGTAACGTGGATCAGGTCATGGAAAATTTAGCAGGGACTTTCCTTTTACTTCAAGCAAGATGGGAAAGCACTGAGAGTTTTGTGCAGAGTAACACATCAGACTTCTGTTGTAATGGGATCACTCCTTTGCATGCTGTTTGGGGCACAGACTAAGGGGAAGCATGGTGGCAGAGAGAGCAATTAGGACGTTGGTTTGGATGAAGGTGGTTGTGGGCTGACATGGTAAGTGGGCAGACTTGGAATATATGTTGAAGAGGGGCAGAAAGGACATATTGGACGATTGGATGTGGAATGTGAGAGAAATGATTCCAAGATTTTTGACCTGAGCATTCAGAATGATTCATCCAATTTTCGTGGAAATGCTTTTATTCAATCTGGAAGAAAAAAAAATTAGACTTTGTTATTATGAAATGTCTATAAGAAAAGTGAAGTCGCTTAGTTGTATCCAACTCTTTGCGACCCCATGGACTGTAGCCTGCCAGGCTCCTCCATCCGTGAGATTTTCCAGGCAAGAGTGCTGGAGTGGGTTGCCATTTCCTTCTCCAGGTGATCTTCCCAACCCAGGGATTGAACCTGGGTCTCCCGCATTGCAGGCAGACTCTTTACCATCTGAGCCACAAGGGAGCCTCCAAGACTCTTAAGTTTTAATCCTCAGAATTTGAGTTCTTAAGCTCTTACAATTTTACTTTTTTTTTTTTTTTTTTAATTTAATTTTTTTTTTTAATTTTATTTTATTTTTAAACTTTACATAATTGTATTAGTTTTGCCAAATATCAAAATGAATCCACCACAGGTATACCTGAGTTCCCCATCCTGAACCCTCCTCCCTCCTCCCTCCCCATACCATCCCTCTGGGTCGTCCCAGTGCACTAGCCCCAAGCATCCAGTATCGTGCATCGAACCTGGACTGGCAACTCGTTTCTTACATGATACTTTTAAGGTAATTCTGAAAACCCTTTTTTCTCAAGAAGTACAGTGATCTGAATTTTCAAGCAGCAATGAATTCAATGTAAGCCATATTGCTTTCTTTAAAATATATTAATGTTCATGAATTTTTAAATTATGAGTTTTTGGGTTACTTTGGTGGTAAATTCACAACTATTTCTAGTTTGAAACATAATTCTTCATCCTACATTAGTTTCCCAATTAGCTGACCACTATTTTTTGGATTGAAAAGGAGAAAAGTTACTATATTGCATTCATCTTTGTTTCTAACTGTAGTTTGAAAGCTAACTTTCTACAGTAACTTTTTTTTTTTCTGGATAGAAAAATAATGCATACTGATTTTGGACAGTTTGAAAAATAGGAGGAAGTACTATAAGAAAACTAGTGATCAACTTTATTCCTTCATGCTTCTGTTACTTTTTTATATCCTGACTTTTCCAACCAGGTGTGGGGACAAAATAATGAAAGCTCAGAGACTCTGGCTCACTACCCAGGGTAAACATTGATGTTTCAGTAAAGTTTCCTACTTAAGGGAAGAACCCAAATGGCCTTGTTTCATCTCATTTTCACCAATCTCTAAACAGGCTAAAGATTTATTATGGAAATTTCCCAGAATAAATGTGCAATAAAATACTTTGGGAAAGGAAAGAAAAGCACTCCTTCTGATCCTAGTGTATTTACTTACTTAACATAAAGCCACCGGAGAAGGCAATGGCACCCCACTCCAGTACTCTTGCCTGGAAAATCCCATGGACGGAAGAGCCTGGTAGGCTGCAGTCCATGGGGTCGATAAGAGTCGGACACGACTGAGCGACTTCACTTTCACTTTTCACTTTCATGCATCGGAGAAGGAAATGGCAACCCACTCCAGTGTTCTTGCTTGGAGAATCCCAGGGACGGGGAGCCTGGTGGGCTGCTGTCTATGGAGTTGCACAGAGTTGGACACGACTGAAGTGACTTAGCAGCAGCAACATAAAGCCACATTGTGCTTATTCTATATCTAGCACTGATCCAAGCACTTTGTAAATGTTAACTTATTAAATTTATCTAATCATCAGAGCAACCCCTGACATAGGTAATGTTGCAGCTCCCATTTTACAGAGAAGAAAATCAGCACAGATTGGTTAGGTAATTTTCCCAAGGTCACACATCTAGTAAGTGGGATATTTAGGATTTAAGTTCAGACAGTTCTACTTTTAAGTCAGTCCTGACTGCCACTATACCCTGATGATTTTGTGTCCCTTACAATAAGAATTCAAGTTCATTTTTGTTTTGTTCAGATAAACCCAGATAGAATCTTATATTTTTATTCCTATGATCATAATTTGAATTTATAAGGCTGGTATATTTTTATTCACTATTAGGCTTAGCATGTAGAAGGTACTAAAAAAGTTTATTGAGTGAGAAATATATATATATGTATATATATACATATATATATCATATGGTATGGAATCAGTTTATATTGTAGTGATATTCTCATTGGCCCAGTAACATTTTTCAGAATACATTTCCACAAAATGTTAGTCTTCTAATATTCCCCCTAAAAAGGCGGGGGGTGGGGGAGGTGGGGGGCATTTCTGTGGTCAAATTAATCCATAAAACTGTGCATTTTCTTTTGAGATTGACAATGTGTAGTAATATATTAAGAAGTGCAGAAAAGTCTAGAGTGAAAAGATCCTTTAAATTTTGTTTAACATTATTTGATCAGAGAGACATTTTTTATGCCATATCTGACAATATTCCATAAAACTAGTATTTATGGAACACACTTTGGCAAATAACTACTTAACAGGAGTAAAAACAGTCTGCTTAGTCTAACAGACTACTTAACTATTTAAAAATAAATTACAAGGCTACATTTGCAATTTCATTTTACAAATATACCATCCATTGTTTCTCCTCATAAGCCACACCTCTCTCTTCACTATTAACCTAAATGTGCTGTGTATTTATTCCTCCAGATTTTGCTGATGATTTTCCATCTGCATGAGCTTCTTACTTCCCAAAACCAACTTCTCCCAGAACACAGACGTACATAAACCTTCCATCTGAGCCCTAACTCAGTCCTCCAGGCCCAGTTCAGATATCATCTATGGTCCTCCTCTGACTCAGCTTTAATCACCCTTCGTTTTTGGTGCCTTAGCATTTCATATGCAAATGTATATTGCACATATATATTTTTCTTATATGTGTGTCCTTCCCTCTAGTTTACGGGTGACTTGAAGGCACAAATGTGTCTTTTACTAGCTTTTGTTTCCTTACCACATAGTAAATATTGTCATGACAGATAGCTATCCTGGAAAGCTTCTTTAATTTTCATTTTCAGTTGACACTTACACAACATGGGTTGATCTGTGCAGATCCACTTATATGTGATTTTTTTCAATGATAAATACTACAGTAGTATGCCAGCTGTGGCTGGTCGAATCCACAGATGTGGAACCACAGATATAGAGGAACTGTAGATACGGAGGGCTGACTATGAACTATACTTGAATTTTTTTTCAAGGGTCAACTGTGCTTTTGATTCTGATACATTGACCCAAACCAGGTTGCCTGTAAGAGTTTTGTAGCTTTCTTTCTAGAAGTGGTGAAAATTAAAGAGATACTTACTTTTTGATGAGGTTTATCTCTGTGAAAGATTATAATTTGTGAGTATAATATGTAATGTAACTGGGAATATTTAGAGTTAAACTGCTGCTGAGTCACAATGCCATCGTAAGCTAAATGGTCACCACTAGAAATATATAGTATTTCTCATAGTCTCCTTAAGCTTGAACAATTGTGAACAGTGGCCAGAGTGATCGCAACAATTGTCTGAAACCTGCAGATTTCCCTGTTGACATATAGTAGTAAGAATATGCATAGGAGGAAATAATCTCATGTTAAATGGCTCAAACGTTTCCTTCCTTTGTATTCCTCCTGCCCCAGTATTTGAAAAATAGTACTTAATTTTTAAATATAACTACAATTTCCTTTTTAAACATACTTAATAAAGCATTGTATTGATTTCATAATTTCTCTGTTCTTATGTGCTCTGTGTATAGGTACTTTTTTTAAAGATAAAATACTTTAAAAGTAAATCTAAATAAATTATGTCAGTTGACTCTTCTTTCAGTGAAAGTTGAGGTACATTAGTCATATGGTTCATTTCTGAAGGACTCTTCCTACAGAATGAAGAGGTGTGAGCCAGCCTTAAAAATGTTCAGATGATTGACCCATGACTTAATAGATACAATTTTAGTCCTGAATGTGTAAATAGCTTTCAATTACCTGTCTTTCTAGTGTGGTCATTAATATTCTGTAAAAGGCAAAAAGCAGGTTCCCATTCCTTATGATGAATACCTACCTTTAGTAGTACAAAGATTCTTCAACTCATTTACTTTAGATTCCTTGTTGAATATAACCTTATTAATTGAGTATTTTAGCTCCTGGCTACTTCACTACTCCCATTTCTCCTGCCATAATTCTTAAACACTTTAATATCCATGTGAGTCATGTTTTCACTACTCTAGACACTTGATTCCTTGACACTGTCTCCTTCAGAGATCTTGCCCTCCACTGTTCCTCAAATACATCCTATGGTCATTCAAGACCATATCCTAATAACTGCAGTCTTGCCCTGGTCTGGATTCCAAGCATCCTTCCCTGATTATTTATCCATAGTTTATTTCCTAAAACCATGATTGAACAATCTTTTGACTCCTACCTACCTACTATCCTTCATTTCCTCATATTTTACCACCTTTTAAACCTATCTTAAATTTCATGATTAATCACTATATAATTCTCTTGTGAGAGTTGGTCCATAAAGAAGAATGAGGGCCGAAGAATTGATGCTTTCAAATTGTGGTGCTGGAGAAAACTCTTGAGAGTCCCTTGGGCTGCAAGGATATCAAGCCAGTCAATTCTAAAGGAAATCAACCCTGAATATTCATTGGAAGTACTGATGCTGAAGCTCCAATACTTTGGCCATCTGAGGCAAAAAGCCAGCTCATTGGAAAAGACCCGGATGCTGGGAAGGATTGAAGGCATTGTGTAAAGATAGGAGAAGGGGGAGGAAGAGGATGAGATGGTTCGATAACATCACCAAATTGATGAACATGAATTTGAGCAAACTCTGGGAGATATTGGAGGACAGAAGAGCATGGGGTGCTGTAGTCCATGGGGTTGCAAAGAGTGGGACACAGCTTAGCGGCTGAAGAACAATTCTCTTGTACGTTCCCTCTATTCTTTTGCCATCTTAGGACTGGCAAAAGTTTTGATCACTGAAATCGAGCAGACTTATAATTCTGCCTGGAAATCATACTTCCCCATGCCACTCATACTTTCATACTTACACATGTCTGTTTCATATCTGCCCCTCTTTCCCCAATCTCTAAAATCTCTGCCTCATCCTAACTTCTACTGAGAAAACAAGCAGCAGAAGAGATCTTCTTTAAGCTTATACCATCACATTTAACCACCTTCTGCCTTTGTGTGCCTAAGCTCTGTCTTCTCTTGTTAGTGTGGATGAAGAACTATCCAGGTTTTCCACAAATGCCAATCCTTTACTGGTGTATTAGAGTCCATTTTTAGAATGTACTCAAGAACATCACTCCAGGGTGATTCTCCCTTTTTTTCTCTCAGTCATCAGTTTTCTCTTCTGCAATGGTCTGTCTCTCCATCTTACAGATATACTTTTTAATTTTGAATTGTAGGAAAATTGCTTTACAGTATTGTGTTGGGCTCTGCCATACATCACCACGAATCGGCCACAGGTATACATATGTCCCCTTCCTCACAAATACGCTGTGATAGCTTGTATCTTACAACAAAAACAAAGGACAACCTCCTTTGATCCTACTCCTCTCCTGCTACCACTGCATTTTTCTCCTTCTCTTTATAGTAAAATTGCTCCAAAAGGTTGTTTATCCTCACTGTCTCTAATTTCAGTTTTCTCATTTTTCTCATGAAAATCCCAAACTGGCTTATGCCTCCATCATTCAACTGAAATTGCTCTGGCCACCTTTACTATTGACCTCCGTGCTACTAAATCGAAAGATCAAACATCAGTCTTCATTTCTCTTGACCTAAAAGCAGCACTTGACACTTCCATGACATTTCTTCCTTTAGTTTTGCTCCTGATTCACTGGCGTATTGTTTTCAGTCCTTTTCTATGCCTGTTTTTTCTCTCTGTCTTTTTTTTTTTTTTTTTTAAAGCTTTTAATGTTGGAGTGCCCCAGAACTCTTATTATTTTCTTTCTGTCTACTCTCATAGTTCTTGTGATCTCATTTGGTCTTATAGCTTTAAATGTCATCTACATGTCAATGACTCCCTCATTTTTTATTTCCTCTGTGTGCCTTTTCTGTGAATCTGCATCATGAAACTTCAGCTGCCAGTTTAGTGTCTCCCTGTGGACATTTAATAGTCGTCCCAAGTTTATTGTATCCCAGACTTACCTTTTGATTCTCACTTCTCTTCCCCTAACCATTTCTTCCTCTAGATTTTCCATCTCAATAAATGCCTGTTTTAGATAAGTCACTTCAGTCATGTCCAACTCTTTGTGACCCCATGGACTGTAGCCTGCCAGGCTCCTCTAATCCATGGGATTCTCCAGACAAGAATACTGGAGTGGGTTGCCATTCCCTTCTCCATTTATCCCTCCTAGTTCTTCATATAAGATACTATAGCATTCCTTTGATTCCTCTCTTTTCCTCATGCTTTACATCCAATTTGTTGTTAAATTCTGTCTGTTCTGAATTCAATGTATTTTCAGAGTCTCATCACATTTACCCACTGTTTCCCTGGTTTGAGCCTCATCATTCTCCCTGGATTATTGTAGAAGTCTCCTAGCTTCTCCACCCTTCTGTTTCTCCTTCAGTCTTTGTCAGAGTAGCCAGAATGGAACATTTTCAATAGAACTCATTTGATGTCATTCCTTTGTTCAAAATCCTTTAGTGAGTTTCCATTTCACTGAAAGAGAAGACAATGTCTTACAGCTATTCACAGGCTCATGTGACTTGGTGCACTATTACATTTTTGACCTCATCTCCTTTTACTTTCCCCTTAACCCCACCGATATTGCTGCTTCTCCAGGCACACTGTCTTCTGTTCCTCAAGTATGCCTAGAACATTCTTTTGCAAGGCATTTGCTGTTCCCTCTGCCTAGAAACCCTCTTCTCTAAGATACTGTCACAACTCACTCCCTTGCTCCTTCAGGTCTTGACAGCAGAGCCCATTGGGAAGCTGGAGGAGGGCTCCACTTCCACAGTCATTCAGAGGTTTAATCTCCTCTCATCATGTGGCTTTTGTTGTATTTTTTTTTTCTTAAATCTTCGAGAATCTCAGAGCATTGTACTGGGGATTTTTGCATCTGGCCAGCATGCTAGGAAAGAGAGAGAGTATGGAGGTTTTAGGAGCCAGTCTTGGAAGTGTTGTGTATCACTTCTATCCATATTCTGTTTGGCCACAGCTCAGTCAAGAGCATTTCCTAAATACGGGAGCTTGGGAAATCTATTCTTATTGTGTCTTTAGACTAAAAGAAAATTGAGTTTGTTGAACATATAGCATTATTTCTATCACAGTGTCTAGTCTAGCTTTTTCCCAGCCCACCCC
Source organism: Bos taurus (assembly GCF_002263795.3). Taxonomy (NCBI): domain Eukaryota; kingdom Metazoa; phylum Chordata; class Mammalia; order Artiodactyla; family Bovidae; genus Bos; species Bos taurus. Next base: position 35,439,910 of record NC_037332.1, read on the forward strand.
ACCATATTTGAGATATTTAGTATAGTGAAATACAGTACAGTCTTTCTAAAATAATATTTAGTTTTAAATTTGCTGTCTTTATAAGCAAAAGAGCCCAAACGTGTCCTAGACATTTGATAGCTTTGTTTTGGCTTCTCCCGACCATACTGACTAATTTCCCTAGATTTTGAAGTTACTAAGTTTTAACACTGGAAAACATTTCTCTTTTCCACATCGTATTTTGGAAGTGTCAACCTTCATTGGTTTTCTGTTGTTTCTGAGAATGTTATGATTAGTTTCTACATTGTGTTCTGTAATCTGGCATCCCTGACAGGCATTTGACCAAGCTCACTAGATGATTAATAATTTATATTATCTTGTCAAATTTGAGAGGATTCATAGCTTCTTTTTAAGATTCTGATTTTACCAGCATTGTATACATGGGCTTTTTATGAAAGCATGTAATATGTATTTAGTATTTATTTGTGCAGGAGAACAAAGAACATTTCAAAGTTTTCTTATTGAGTCACTCTTGTGCTTAAAAACCAACAATTTTCTATTGTCTTCAAAATAATATCCAGAATTAATTTGGCTTTCAAAGCTACGAGCTTTACTTATCTGTGCATCATCTCCTATTTGTCCACTTAATACATCTAAACTAGACCTTTATTCTTCAGACAGGGAGGAAACATTTGCCTGTAATATACCATCTGTCTGGAATGTCCCTCATTCTCTCTTCTACCCTTTAAAAACCAAGTTTTTTAAAGTCCAGATCAAACCCTCCATTATCTGAGAAAACTCCACTAGTCTCCCAGTTAATCTATGGCCTTTGTCCCCTGAGTTCCTCTATGCTTTAAGTAACTTCTTTTTCATAAAACCAGTTATGTTTTGTTTTGCCCAGTAGTTTTCAGATGTAAACATCTATATCCCTGAGGCTAGACTATGCATTCCTTGAGGGCACGTGCCCTTAGAAATAGATAACATTGTAGCTTTTATCACTCCTGTGTATGCATTAGCCGTATAATTCCTTTAAATAAAGTTAGTTGATTTGGATTAAAATTTTGAAATTATGTTAATTTCTGTCATTTATTAAGAAAGGTCAGTTAACTAAGAGATGGAAGTCTTAGAAACCTCCTGACAGCTTTTTAAAAGAAGGCTATAAAGACTAATAGAGTTTTGCCAAGAAAATGCACTGGTCATAACAAACACCCTCTTCCAACAACACAAGAGAGGACTCTATACATGGACATCACCAGATGGGCCACACCGAAATCAGATTGATTATATTCTTTGCAGCCAAAGATGGAGAAGCTCTATACAGTCAGCAAAAACAAGACCAGGAGCTGACTGTGGCTCAGACCATGAACTCCGTATTGCCAAATTCCGACTGAAATTGAAGAAAGTAGGGAAAACCATTAGACCATTCAGGTATGACCTAAACCAAATCACTTATGATTATGCAGTGGAAGTGAGAAATAGATTTAAGGGCCTAGATCTGATAGACAGAGTGCCTGATGAACTATGGAATGAGGTTCATGACATTGTACAGGAGACAGGGATCAAGACCATCCCCATGGAAAAGAAATGCAAAAAAACAAAATGGCTGTCTGCGGAGGCCTTACAAATAGCTGTGAAAAGAAGAGAAGTGAAAAACAAAGGAGAAAAAGAAAGATATAAACATCTGACTGCACAGTTCCAAAGAAGAGCAAGAAGAGATAAGAAAGCTTTCTTCAGCGATCAATGCAAAGAAATAGAGGAAAACAACAGAAAGGGAAAGACTAGAGATCTCTTCAAGAAAATCAGAGATACCAAAGGAACATTTCATGCAAAGATGGGCTCAATAAAAGACAGAGATGGTATGGACCTAACAGAAGCAGAAGATATTAAGAACAGGTGGCAAGAATACACAGAAGAACTGTACAAAAAAGATCTTCATGACCCAGATAATCACCATGGTGTGATCACTCACCTAGAGCCAGACATCCTGGAATGTGAAGTCAAGTGGGCCTTGGAAAGCATCACCACGAACAAAGCTAGTGGAGGTGATAGAATTCCAGTTGAGCTATTCCAGATCCTGAAAGATGATGCTGTGAAAGTGCTGCACTCAATATGCCAGCAAACTTGGAAAACTCAGCAGTGGCCACAGGACTGGAAAAGGTCAGTTTTCATTCCAATCCCAAAGAAAGGCAATGCCAAAGAATGCTCAAACTACCGCACAATTGCACTCATCTCACACACTAGTAAAGTAATGCTCAAAATTCTCCAAGCCAGGCTTCAGCAATATGTGAACCGTGAACTTCGTGATGTTCAAGATGGTTTTAGAAAAGGCACAGGAACCAGAGATGAAATTGCCAACATCCGCTGGATCATGGAAAAAGCAAGAGAGTTCCAGAAATCATCTATTTCTGCTTTATTTTTTTATTTTTTATTTTTAAACTTTACAATATTGTATTAGTTTTGCCAAATATCGAAATGAATCCGCCACAGGTAAAAGCCTTTGACTGTGTGGATCACAATAAACTGTGGAAAATTCTGAAAGAGATGGGAATACCAGACCACCTGATCTGCCTCTTGAGAAATTTGTATGCAGGTCAGGAAGCAACAGTTAGAACTGGACATGGAACAACAGACTGGTTCCAAATAGGAAAAGGAGTACGTCAAGGCTGTATATTGTCACCCTGCTTATTTAACTTATATGCAGAATACATCATGAGAAACGCTGGACTGGAAGAAGCACAAGCTGGAATCAAGTTTGCTGGGAGAAGTATCAATAACCTCAGATATGCAGATGACACCACCCTTATGGCAGAAAGTGAAGAGGAATTAAAAAGCCTCTTGATGAAAGTGAAAGTGGAGAGTGAAAAATTGGCTTAAAGCTCAACATTCAGAAAATGAAGATCATGGCATCCGGTCCCATCACTTCATAGGAAATAGATGGGGAAACAGTGGAAACAGTTTCAGACTTTATTTTTCTGGGCTCCAAAATCACTGCAGATAGTGACTGCAGCCATGAAATTAAAAGATGCTTACTCCTTGGAAGGAAAGTTATGACCATCCTAGATAGCATATTCAAAAGCAGAGACATTACTTTGCCAACAAAGGTTTGTCTAGTCAAGGATATGGTTTTTCCTGTGGTCATGTGTGGATGTGAGAGTTGGACTGTGAAGAAGGCTGAGCGCCAAAGAATTGATGCTTTTGAACTGTGGTGTTGGAGAAGACTCTTGAGAGTCCCTTGGACTGCAAGGAGATCCAACCAGTCCATTCTGAAGGAGATCAGCCCTGGGATTTCTTTGGAAGGAATGATGCTAAAGCTGAAACTCCAGTACTTTGGCCACCTCATGGGAAGTGCTGACTCATTGGAAAAGACTCTGATGCTGGGAGGGATTGAGGGCAGGAGGAGAAGGGGATGACAGAGGATGAGATGGCTGGATGGCATCACTGACTCGATGGACTTGAGTCTGGGTGAACTCCGAGAGTTGGTGATGGACAGGGAGGCCTGGCGTGCTGCGATTCATGGGGTCACAAAGAGTTGGACACAACTGAGCGACTGATGTGATCTGATCTGATAGAGCTAACCTCAGCTGGATATCCTGAACTAAAATATACATTTTTTTCTTTTTTTAAAGTTTGCTGTGTATTTCATATTAGCTTACACTAGCAAATCTATTTAGCAAGCAACAAGAATTGTTTAGTTGCATGATTTTTGTGAAGTGGCACAACTTTTAGCCTTTAAAAAATGACATCTTGCTTTCTCATTTAGCAAAACCAAGGTCTGCCCTAATGGCCCCGTCTCCCTGTCTTACTGAATAGTAATTACTTCTCTAACTGCTCTGACCTAAATGGAAATCTCTGACTTATTTGCTTTTTTCTTCCCTTGTAACACATTGAATTCTTTATTTTCTCTAGCCTAATAAGAGAAATAGCAACCAATAGAAAATAGGTCTTATAATCAGACTGCTACTGCTACTGCTAAGTCACTTCAGTCATGTCCGACTCTGTGCGACCCATAGATGGCAGCCCACCAGGCTCCCCCGTCCCTGGGATTCTCCAGGCAAGAACACTGGAATGGGTTGCCATTTCCTTCTCCAATGCACGAAAGTGAAAGTGAAGTTGCTCAGTCGTGCCCAACTGACTCTTAGCGACCCCATGGACTGCAGCCCACAAGGCTCCTCCGTCCATTGGATTTTCCAGGCAAGAGTACTGTAGTGGGGTGCCATTGCCTTCTCCGTATTATCAGAGTATAGCACTTTGTAATACCAAATACAGCAAAATATTTTCTGTTTGTAGATGTATGTATTGTGTTTTATTAATTGTGCAATTCAGTATTTACCAGTGTAGACATGTTAGATGATAATGTAATCCAGTTGCCTGTTTCATCTCTATTTATTTTGGCAATATAATGCCACCACATAAAGATCGAATGACTCCTTTAAGACTGTGAATCTCAAAGAAGAATATGCCGTAGGGCAGTGGTATTGGTATGGAAGGTAGGAGGGTAATATATGCTTTCATAATATAAATTTAGAAAATAAAATTTTTAATCAACTACACTCCAATATAAAATAAAAATTAAAAAACTCAGCAAAAGTTTTATTGAGTGGTATGGATACAGATCATAGGGACAGGGAGGCCTGGCGTGCTACAATCCATGGGGTCGCAAAGAATCGGACATTACTGGCTACCTGAACAGCAACAACAATGGATACAGATTAGAATCCCCTGGGATTATGTTTAAAAAGGGAACATGAGATTAAATGAGTTGGAATATTATGCCTTTAGGACTTCTCACTCAACTGCATGGGATGGTGACAATTGTAAGACAAACTTTTTCTTTATTTGTTTGTAATGGAGATTTAGACCAAATTGTGATTTTGCATTTATCTGTAATAATATATGTTTTATTTAATCATCAGTATGAATACTAGTCAATTACACAGGTAGATATGGAAAATTGAAAGCTAATTTTAAGTACAGCTAAGATAAATAGAATTCTTGGATTCAAACTAGGAATTCCTCTTTGCATTTCAACTGTTTCACTCGTTTGTTTTAACTGAATTAATGGCTCTTTACTAAATTGCTTTAATGTCATCATTTCATCCTTTAAATAGAGTTGACCTTCACTTATCCAGATAAATAGATACTCATCTAGCACAAAAGCAAGCACTCAATCTGCTACTGTTTTCTAAGAAGCAAAGGGAAAGGCTGCAGAAAACTTCCTTTCTACTTTACTTCCTATGTTTTCTCCTGGCCATTTCCAACCAGTCAAGTGTGAAAACAAGTATCACCTGTTTTGCTCCCACCTCCCTTGTGATTCACACCTCTCACCTATGTGTTTACTGCTCATTATATCTTTTAGCTCCTCTCTTCATTGGCTCTTCTTATCTCTGTCACTACAGCTTCTAGACTGAGTCTTAGGTAGAATTTCTCTTTAAAAAATTTATTTATTTATTTATTTGGCTCCAGTATTCTTGCCTGGAGAAACCCATGGACAGGGCAATCTGGTGGGCTACAGTCTGTGGCATCGCAAAGAGTTGGACGTGACTGAGCATGCATGCAGCAGGAACACAACAAGCATTGGGTCTTGGTTGTGGGGCACACGGGATCTACACTGTTGCAGATGCAGGATCTTTGATTGCAGCCTGTGGGATCAGGTTCCTTGACAGGGATCAAACCCAGCCCTCCTGAACTGGGAGCATGGAAGAGAAGTCCTAGCTAGCTAGAATTTCTTATGGAAAGAGGATTTACCAACCCTTCTCACAATCTTTTTATCAATAGTGAATTGAAAATTCAATATTCAGTACACTCAGTTTCTACTCCTACATCATATTACCGTGCTTTTTAGAAATCAGAATGTAATTGAGGTTTAATTTTTTAATCAAAACTTTTTGTATAAAGATTTATTTTACTTGTATCAATGTAGACAAATATTTATTTTCATATTGAATTATTTACTTAAGTATTTATTTTCTGGCATTCACTGATTTTAATTGAATAGGGTTTGTAAATTGTAGTTACAATCTATTAACTATCATCAGATTACTGATTTGAAAAATCCCACATATAGCCATAGGCATCAGATAAATCAATTTTGAAGTTTTACAGAAATGGCAGTAATACAAATATTAATGCTTGTAAGCCAGGTCAAAATGGATATATTATATTAGGCTATTATGAATTTATGTCCTAAATTTAAGGCAAAATGTCACCATAGTGAAATTAATAAATTTAGAAAATCTGTACCTGCTCTCTTACTTTAGAGATAAATTAGGGCAGAACTTATCTCTTTGCTGCAGAAAAGTAGGAATGAAAAAATAATCCATAAAATATGGAAAACCTATTTGGTTAGCTTAAGAAGGTATTTTAAAGCAGAAAAGCCTGATATATATTTTTGTTATTATTAATACTGATTAAAGGCCAAATTCTAAGTTTGAACAATGAGAAATATGAAATTCTATGTCAGAATGTTTTGTCATCTGGGCATAGCATTGGAAACTCATCTCAAAAAGACTAACATGTTATGAGTCCATTTTTTTGACTGAAGGGCTGAAAGCATCCATATGGGAAACATACAGGGTCTGGTGATTTTATGTCCTTCTTCCCTGTCCTTATTCTAGTCTTATGTAAACCAGTGTTCTTGGTCTTATGCTTACCAGCTTAATTCTGTATCTTCATATCTTAGAACCATGCACAACACTTTCTCTAAAGTAGATTCTCAGTAAATCATTGTTGAAAAAATAAATGAATACTCAAAAGATACTCAAGTGAAGATAAGAAAGCAAATAAATTGTTCTAGTTCTGTGAAAAATACTATTGGCAGCTTGGTGGGAATTGGATTGAATCTATAGATTGCTTTGGGTAGTATACTCATATTCACTATATTGATTGTTCTTTCCATGAACATGTCATCTAAAAGTCTACAAACAATAAATGCTGGAGAGGGTGTATAGAAAATGGAACCCTTTTACACTGTTAGTGGGAATGCAAACTGGTATAGGCACTATGGAGAACAGTGTGGAGATTCCTTAAAAAACTGGGACTAGAGCTTCCATATGGCCCAGTAGTGCCATTGCTGGGCATATACCCTGAGGAAACCATAACTGAGAGACACATGTACTCCAGTGTTCATTGCAGCAGTATTTATAATAGCTGGGACATGGAAGCAACCTAGATGTCCATTGGCAGAAGAATGGATAAGAAAGTTGTGGTACATATACACAATGGAATACTACTCAGCTATAAAAAGGAATGCATTTGAGTAAGTTCTAAAAAGGTGAATGAAACTGAAGCCTATTATACAGAGTGAAGTAAGCCAGAAAGAGAAACACAAATACTGTATATTAACATGTAAATATGGAATTTAGAAAGACGGTAATGACAATCCTATATGCAAGGCAGTAAAAGAGACACAGATGTAAAGAACAGACTTTTGTACTCTGTGTGAGAAGGCAAGGGTGGGATAATTTGAGAGGATAGCATTGAAACATGTATATGACCATACATAATACAGATGGCCAGTGCAAGTTTGATGCATGAAGCAAGGAACTCAAAGCTGGTGCTCTGGGACAAGCCAGAGGGATGGGGTACGGAGGGAGGTGAGAGGGTGGTTCAGGATGGGGGAACACATGTGTACCTGTGGCTGATTCATGTGGATGTATGGTAAAAAGCATCACAATATTGTAATTATCCTCCAATTAAAATTAATTTAAAAAGGCAAATAGATAAAATTTCATAGGTTATTATGGCATTTTTTGTAATTATTCAGAGTGATCTGTTGTGCCCTCTTTTTCTTATCTAATTTTTCTCTCATTTATCTATCCTCATTTACTTCATCCTTAAAAGTTTCTTTTATTGCCTTTTGGCCTAACTTCTAACCTTTCCTGCCATACCCAGTTCCCTGTTCTCTCTTCCCCTAGTCCCTGTTCCCCACCCCTCACCCCCGTCCTTCTGACTTCTTAAGGTAGGAATATAAACCTTATTCATTCGCCATATCAGCAAACATATTGAAATCTATACTGGGCCAGGCACTAAACTAGGTTCTGGCACCTCAAAGATGAACAGCAATTCCTGCCCTCAAGTAGGATACATTCGAGGTAGATGGAAGATATGTAAGCAGAAATTTTTGTAAAACTGTGTGATATTTGTTACGTCAGAGGTGAATACCTAGTATTAGGATTTGAAGAATAGAGAGCTGGAAGCATTCAACCCCAGCTGTGTGCATGTGTGTGTAAGTAAGGAAGGTGATAATCACGTGAGTCTTGAGGCTGGATGGAAGTGCATCAGGTATGGTGCGGGATGAGAGTGGGGATGCAAAGTGAGATTTGGAAGGTTATTCTTGACAAAGCAAATGGCATAAAGCGGAAAGCTTAGCTGCTTTTGTACTTAGCTCTCTTCTGACTTTCATTCTTCCCTACCTCCCATCCCATCTTACCCCATCTTCCCTTTATTCCTTTTCTATTTCTACCTCCATTAGGCTCAGGGGCTAAATAGTTCCTGGAAGGATGCAGTCGGACTATTAAAATAAGGGGTCATTTTTCACTTTTGCTACCCAAAGAGTCTGAAAATGGTATTTTATGTTTTTTCTAAAGATATAAGACATTTTTGTTACACTTTCTTATAAACTGCTGTAGAAAAAATCTGTTCAGTGCATATTTATTGTATACCTGCAATTTTCCTGGCAGTTGGGATTTGATGATAAAAGGAAGGTAGACATAATCTCTGTCCCCATGGTGGTTACATTCTAGAAGGGAACACTGACATTAAACAAATAGTTATAAAAGTGACAAGCTCATGTAGTCTGTGGTATATATCTATACTAGGGGAAATATGGAGTGTGACGTGAGAGAGAGCTTGTGGTTTTTACATGTGACCAGAGTACAGAGGGCTTCCCTGATAGCTCAGTTGGTAAAGAATCCGCCTGCAATGCAGGAGACCCTGGTTTGATTCCTGGGTCCGGAAGATCTCCTGGATAAGGGATAGGCTACCCACTCCAGTGTTCTTGGGTTTCCCTTGTGGCTCAGCTGGTAAAGAATCTGCCTGCGATATGGGAGACCTGGGTTCGATCCCTGGGTTGGGAAGATCCCTGGAGAAGGGAAAGGCTACCCACTCCAGTATTTTGGCCTGGAGAATTCCATGTACAGTCCATGGGGTCACAAAGAGTCAGACACAACTGAGCCACTTTCACTTTCAGAATACAAAGAGTGAGAGGGAAAGTGGCAGGAGATTAAGCTAGAGATCTGAGTGAGGATAGATTATGTAGAGCCTTGTAGACCAAAGTTATTCAAAGTGTGAGGCTAGTTTTAAGCTGTTGATAATGGGTCCACATGAGGTAACTGAAGAGCAAATGTTTAGAAACTCTGATTACATTTTGACACTATCACAATATCTAAGCAGGTGTTTGCAGTTTCAGTTTTATGTGGAAGTGTCCTCTCATGGTGTGACAGTAATAACAGAAAAGCATTCTGGAATTAAATACCTGGATTAAGAAGCATGTAATTTAACACACTACCTAAAAAATTATTTTACTGAAGTCTAGTTGATTTATAATGTTGCATTAATTTCTACTGTACAGCAAAGTGATAGTTATATATTACATATATATATTCTCTTTAATATTCTTTGCCATTATGATTTATTATAGGATATTGAACATAGTTCCCTGTAACACAGTATTTTCTTTATCAAGAAAGTCTTGATGAGAGAAAAAAATATTAGTTGAACAGACAGTATATTTAGTGATGTAGCAAAAACTGTGAGATATGGTAAAGCTGATGTGTTAAATTTTACTACATTGTTCTCTTTACTTTATGATGACTTGAAGGACATGAAAGCTGGTCATAAGCATCTGTTTTTGCATGCTCAGTTATGATTATAGAGGGAAAAATTTCAGTTGAGAATGTTTAAGTCACAAAAGAAGCTCTTAATCTTTTTGCAAGATAAGAAATCAATTTTATTTCAACATTTTAAAGTTATGAATTGGACAGCACAGATTTGTATATATATCTGATGTCTTTGATATTTTAAATGATCTAAATACATTCAGGTAAGGAAGTAATGCAAACTATATTTCATTAATAGATAACACTGAAGGGTACAATTAAGAGTTTGAAGCTTAGAAGAACAGTTTCTTTTCAATTATTCCACAGTTTAACAAAAAATATTGATGGCATAACTGATCTTGTAATTTTGACATTTGTGAAAGTGAAAGTCACTCAGTTGTGTCTGACTCTTTGTGACCCCATGGACTGTTGCCCACCAAGCTCCTCTGTCCATGGAATTCTCCAGGCCAGAATACTGGAGTGGGTAGCCTATCCCTTCTACAGTGGATCTTCCCAACCCAGAAATTGAACAGGGGTCCTCTGCATTGCAGGTGGATTCTTTACCAGCTGAGCTACCAGGGAAGCCCCACTTGACATCTGTGAATACTTTACAAATTTGATAGAAGTTATGGGATTTTACTTTATATCAAAAGAAGACCTATGCATAAATAGTAGTGGATCCAACTTTCCTTTCCATTTTTGAAAAATGATGTAGGTTTAGCCATGACTTTACATGACAAATTGTTGTAACTATTTACTGATAAAGAATTAAAGATGAATTTTGAAAATATACATCATTTGCTTCACATTAGATAAAAATTAAGAACAAATATCCTGAGCTTACAGTGACTCATTTTCTTCCATTCCTGCCAGTATATCATGTAGGACTGATTTCTCTATGATGAGTGTTAATAAAACAAGACATAGATGTATGCTATCCCCTGAGAGCAGCATTGTCATCAATCCAACCCAGATAAGTTAACAAGCAGAAAACATTCAACTGTTGATATATGCAGTGTTCATTCAAAGCGTGTGTAAAGCAATTTAATACAGGGGATTTCTATTTTCTTTATAAATTTTGTTCTTTATGATTGTGAATAACAAAAGTTATGCACATAATCAACAATTCTCCATTTTAATCTCCTATGTGAAAGTTTTCTATAAACAATGTGCATAGTTTCTATAATTTTTCTCTTTTATGTCTGTTCTGATTAGATCTATTGAAATGTAATTTTAGGTCTGTTGAGTTTCTATGCCTTAAAAAATTTTTTTTCTAGAAGTTCATTTTATTATAGTTTACAAATATAAAATTTTGAATCTCTAATCTGTTGATTCATGATGGTTTAGAAATAAAAATTTGTCCATCACTTCAATAAAACTGGGAAAAAATTAGTCTGTCACCACAGACAGTTTGAACAAATCTTCTGTAGGCAGGTTTAGGGTTTTGGACACTGTCCCAAGGGCAGGAAGAAGCTTTTGAAGGTTCAAATATAACTGGTATCCCCATTGTTCAAGGTGCTATATGGACATTCACAATCAGAAGGCTTGGGAGACCCAGCTGTTAGGCTTGCTTAGGTGCTTAGAACAAGAGCGCAGCTAAGATTTGGACATGATTTAGTGACTAAACAACATCAACAGTCTCAAACCTTAGCCAGCTAAGTTGAAGATAGTACAGTGTTGCTCTGCAATACTTCTGACTTGCAACATCTACCTACTCTGCATAGGAAAGAAGTACCCATTAGATCTCAGAAGTACTTCAGTTCAGTTCAGTTCAGCTCAGTCACTCAGTCATCTCTGACTCTTTGCAACCCCATGAACTGCAGCATGCCAGGCCTCCCTGTCCATCACCAACTCCCGGAGTCCACCCAAACCCAGGTCCATTGAGCCAGTGATGCCATCCAACCATCTCATCCTCTGTCGTCCCCTTCTCCTGCCCTCAATCTTTCCCAGCATCAGGGTCTTTTCAAATGAGTCAGCTCTTCGCATCAGGTGGCCAAAGTATTAGAGTTTCAGCTTCAACATCAGTCCTTCCAATGAACACCCAGGACTGATCTCCTTTAGGATGGACTGGTTGGATCTCCTTGCAGTCCAAGGGACTCTTTAAGAGTCTTCTCCAAAACCACAGTTCAAAAGCATCAATTCTTTGGTGCTCAGCTTTCTTTATAGTCCAACTCTCACATCCATGTGTGACTACTGGAAACACCATAGCCTTGACTAGATGGAGCTTTGTTGGCAAAGTAATGTCTCTGCTTTTTAATATGCTGTCTAGGTTGGTCATAACTTTCCTTCCAAAGAGTAAGTGTCTTTTAATTTCATGGCTGCAGTCACCATCTGCAGTGATTTTGGAGCCCAAAACAATAAAGTCTGTCACTGTTTCCTCATCTATTTGCCATGAAGTGATGGGACTGGATGCCATGATCTTAGTTTTCTGAATGTTGAGCTTTAAGCCAACTTTTTCACTCTCCTCTTTCACTTTCATCAAGAGGCCCTTTAGTTCTTCACTTTCTGCCATAAGGGTGGTATCATCTGCATATCTGAGGTTACTGATATTTCTCCCGGCAATCTTGATTCCAGCTGTGTTTCCTCCAGCCCAGTGTTTCTCATGATGTACTCTGCATATAAGTTAAATAAGCAGAGTGACAATATACAGCCTTGACGTACTCCTTTTCCTATTTGGAACCAGTCTGTTGTTCCATGCCCAGTTCTAACTGCTGCTTCCTGAGTTGCATACAGGTTCCTCAAGAGGCAGGTCAGGTGACCTGGTATTCCCATCTCTTCACTTAATTGTGTTAAAATAATGTTAACAATTGTCATTTAAGTGAAAGAGACTCTTTTATGCTAAATTATTATTAGAAAAATTATGATTATATGATTATGGACAATTAGTAAATATTTGAAGGGTTAATTTGTCTGTTTTGTTTAGAATAATAGAATTTTGGAGCTGAAAAGAACTTGATGTATTTAACTTAGGCTCAGAGAGGTTTTATAGAAAGAACTGATAAAGAGTTTGGTCTCAGATGCAGAGACTGGAGTTATGCAACCACAAACCAAGGAGTACCTGAGGCTCCTAGAAACTAGAAGAAGCAAAAGGATCCTCCTCTAGAGGCTTCAGAGCATCACCTCGATTTCAGACTTCTACTTTCCAGACCTGTGACAGAAGTTTCTTTGTCTTAAGCAACCTAGTTTGTGGTAATTTGTTATGGCCACCCTAGCAAGCTAGTACATGTGCTGATAGAGTGTCACGAAAAACAAGTTTCTTTGGTATATGAACTTCCAAAGAGTTAAACTGACATCCTCTCTATGGTTACAAAGTTTTAAAAAAGGGTTTGGATGTTGGAATCAAATTGCTGTGTTTCATATTCCAATTGTGCCCCTTACTTGATATGACCTTAGGCAGTTTGCCTAATTTCTCTATGCTTTGGTTTCTTCATCTGTAATAGTTTGATGATGATAAATAATAATATAATAATAATAATTGTACTTAGTCTATAGGAAGAAACAAGATGCTACAATAGTTAAACCAAAGGAAAAAAAATTTGATGTGTGGATAAAGGAAGTAGGCAAAAAGATTGAAAATATGACTGTAATGTTGAAAAAATGGTTGCTAGTCATATTGATGCAGTTTTCTGGGGGAGAGAGAGGAAACTGAAGAAAATGAAATGAATTTCCATGCTTCATCCTAAATTGGAGGCATTTTGAGGCACGTTTTTATGTATAATCAATAAGAGCCTGAAGTACTAAGATAAATAGCAAGCAAAAGTAAGTTGTCAATTCCTTTTTGTTGCTAAAAAAATTTGTGTTACGGAACTGCTGCTAATTTTATACAAGAAGTTTTGCTTAGAAACTGAGACCTTAGACCTTAGACTTTAGGGAAAAAATCATATGTTGAACCCATTTTGAATGTATAACAGTGATCCGAACATGAACAAGGGGGCTTTTGCTACATCTTAGCAATTATGTAGAATGATCTGTAGAAGATACTGAGGAGGTTTTACATGCCCTTAAGGATTATGTCCTGTTGATAGAAAGCTTAAACACTCTAGTAAAAACTAAGTAATAATAGCTACCATTTTATTGAATGCTTACTATATGCCCAACACATACTAGGTGTGTTTATATATGTTATTTGAGTAATCAACATATTTACTGACACCTACAATGTGCCACGCACTGCTGTAGCTATTGAGCATAGATCAGTGAGAGGTCTGGCAAGATGGTGGAGGAGTTAGGAGGACATGGAGTTCGTCTTTCCCCACAGATGTATCAAGAATACAAATGGAACAGTTCTCACAGCGCACCTGCTGAATACAAGCAGGGAACCTTGGACACCTAAAAGGACAAGAGAGACCCCCATGTAAGTGAGAGTCTAAAATAAAGACTGTTACAAGAGACAAAGAAGGATACTATATAATGGTCAATGAATCAATCCAAGAAGAAGATATGACAGTTATACATGCACCCAACATAGGAGCACCTCAATATACCAGGCAAATGCTAACAGTCAAAAAAGGGGGAAATCAACAGTAACATAGTAATAGTGGACTTTAATCCCCCACTGACACCAATGGACAGATCACCCAGATAGGAAATTAATAAAGAAACACAAGTCTTAAATGAAACATTAGAACAGATGGACTTAATTGATATTCGCGGGACATTCCATCCAAAAGCAGCAGAATACACTTTCTTCTCAAGTGCACATGAAACATTCTCCAGGATAGACCACATCTTGGGTCACAGTCAAGTCTTGTAAATTTAAGAAAGCTGAAATAATATCAAGCATCATTTCTGACCACAATGGTATGAGATTAGAAATCAATTACAGGAAAAAAAAAACCTGTAAAATACACAAAAACATGAAGGGCAAACATTTTACTAAAAAAAAAATGGATAACTGAAGAAATCAAAGAGGAAATAAAATAATACCTAGAGACACGTGGCAATGAAAATACAATGATCCAAAACCTATGGGACACAGTGAAAGCAGTTCTAAGAGGGAAGTTTATAGCAATACAATCTTACTTTAGGAAACAAGAAAAATCTCAGCTATACAACCTTACTTAGCAACTTATACCCAAAGAGACTAGGGAAAAAAGAACAAGCAAGACCCAAAGTTACTAGAAAGAAAAAAATCATAAAGATCAGAATAGAAATACCTAGAGATGAAGAAAATAAAAACAAAGATCAATAAAATTAAAGGATGATTCTTTGAGAAGATAAGCAAAATTTATAAACCTGTAGCCAGACTCATCAAGAAAAAAAGGGAGAGGACTATGAAAAAGGAGAAATTACAAGTGACACCACTGAAATACAAAGGATCATGAGAGTACTACAAGCAACTGTATGCCAATAAATTGGACAATATAGAGGAAATGGACAGATTCTTACAGAGGTACAACCTTACAACCCTGAACCAGGAAAAAATAGAATATATGAACAGATCAATCTCAAGTATGAATTGAAACTATGATTAAAAAACTTCAAACAAATGAAAGTCCAGGACCAGATTGCTTCGCAGGCAAATTCTATACAACATTAAGAGAAGAGTTAGCACCAACCTTTCTCAAACTCTTTCAAAAATTGCAGAGGAATGAATACTTCCAAGCTCATTCTACAAGGCCATCATCACTTTAATACTAAAAACAGACAAAGATATTACAAAAAAAGAAAATTACAGGCCAATGTCATTGATGAGCAGAGATGCAAAAATCCTCATCAAAGTATTAGCAAACCAAAAACAACAACACGTTAAAAGGATCATACACTATGATCAAGCAGGATTCATCCCAGGGATGCAAGGATTTCTCAGTATACACAAATCAGTCAATGTAATATAGCAATTAACAAGTTGAAAAATAAAAATCATACGATCAGCTCAATATATGCAGAAAAAGTTTTTTAGAAAATTCAACACTGATTTATGATAAATATTCTCCAGACAGTGGGCATAGAGGGAACCTACCTCAACATAATAAAGCCATGTATGACAAACCCACAACTATCTTCAGTTCAGTCACTCAGTTGTGCCCGACTCTTTGTGACCCCATGGACTGCAGCACACCAGGCTTCCCTGTCCATCAGAAACTCCTGGAGCTTACTCAAACTCATGTCCATTGAGTTGGTGATGCCATCCAACCATCTCATCTTCTGTCATCCCCTTCTCCTCCTGCCTTCAATCTTTCTCAGCATCAGGGTCTTTTCCAGTAAGTCAGTTCTTTGCATCAGGTGGCCAAAGTATACATCATGCTCAATGGTGAAAAGCTCAGAGCATTACCCCTAAAATGATTAAGAAAGATGTCTACTCTAGACATATTTATTCAAGATAGTTTTGAAAGTCCTAGCCATGGCAGTCAGAGAAGAAAAAGAAATAAAACAAATCCAAATTGGAAAAGAAATAAAACTTTTACTGTTTGCATATGACATGATACTATACCTAGAAAACCCTAAAGATGCAACCAGAAAACTACTAGAGCTCATCAACAGCATTAAAACATGTATAATATCATATAAGAAATGAATCGCCAGTCCAGGTTCGATGCAAAATACAGGAAGCTTGGGGCTGGTGCACTGGGATGACACAGAGGGATGGTATGGGGAGGGAGGTGGGAGGGGGTTCAGGACGGGGAACACGTGTACACTTGTGGTGGATGCATGTTGATGTATGGCAAAACCAATACAATATTGTAAAGTAAAATAATAATAATAATAAAAGAAAAAAAATTAATTTGGTAAAGTTGCAGTATACAAAATAAATACCCAGAATCCTGTTTCATTTCTATACAGTAACAATGAAAGATGAGAAAGAGAAAATAAAGAAAAGATCTTATTTATCATTGCATTAAAAAGAATAAAATATCTAGGAATAAATCTACCTAAGGGGGCAAATGACCTGTACTCAAAAATCTGTTAGACCTTGATGAAAGAAATCGAAGATGGTACAAAGAGATGGAGAGATATACTATGTTCTTTGGAAGAATCAATATTGTCAAAAGGACTATACTATCCAAGGCAATCTACTGCTGTAAGGCAGCACCCATCAAATTACCAATAGCATTTTCCACAGATTTTTACTTTTACAGTTTGTATGGAAGCACAAAGGACCCTGACAGCCAAAGCAACCTTCAGAAAGAAAAATGGAGCTGGAGCAGTCAGGCCCACTGACTTCAGAGGAGACCACAAAGCCACAGTACAGTGTGGTACTGGCACAAAAAGGGCACAAAGGAGAGGGAGCCAACAGAGGGTGAGATGGTTGGATGGCATCACCCACTCAGTGGACCTAAGTATGAACAACCTCTGGGAGATAGTGAAGGACAGGGAAGCCTGGTGTGCTGCAGTCCATAGAGTCGCAAAGAATCAGACCCAACTTAGTGACTGAACAACAGCAACAACTAGCACAAAAACAGAAACATAGATTCATGGAACAAGAGAGAAGGTCCAGAGAGAAACCCACGTACCTATTTTCACCTAATCTATGGCAAAGGATGCGAGAATATACAGTGGAGAAAAGACAGTCTTTTCAATAAGTGGCTCTGGAAAACTGGACAGCTACATGTAAATGATTGAAATTAGAATAATTTCAAACACCATACACAAAGATAAACTCAAAATGGGTTAAAGACCTCAACATAGGTCCAAATACTATAAAACTCTTAGAGGGAAACATAGGTAGGACACTCTCTGACAAATCACAGCAAGATCTTCTTGATCCACCTCCAGAGTAATGAAAATAAAAGCAAAAATAAACAAATGGGACCAAATTAAAATTAAAAGCCTTTGCACAGAAAAGGAAACCATAAACAAAATGAGGAGATAATTCTCAGAATGGGAGAAATATTTGTAAAATTAAGCAATTGACAAGGCATTAATCTCCAAAGTATACAAATAACTCATGCAGCTCTATATTAAAAAAAAAAAAAACCCAATGTAAAACTAGGCTGAAGATCTAAATAGACATTTCCTGAGGAAGATATACAGATGACACAAGAAAACATGTTCAATATTACTAATTATTAGAGAAATGCAAATCAAAACTGCAATGAGATATTACCTCACACTAGTCAGAATGGTCATGATCAAAAAAAATCTATAAACAATAAATGCTGAAGAGGATATAGAGCAAAGGGAACCCATCTATACTGTTGCAGGGAATGTAAATTGATACAGCCACTATGAAGAACCATATGGAGATTCCTTTAAAAACTAAATGATGCCTTAAAAAACTAAGTGATGCCATCCAACCATCTCATCTTCTGCCGTCCCCTTCTCCTCATGCCCTCAATCTTTCCCAAAATCAGGGTCTATTCCAATGAATTGACTCTTTGCATTAGGTGGCCGAAGTATTGGAGGCTCAGCTTCAGCATCAATCCTTCCAATGAATATTCAGGGTTGATTTCCTTTAGGATTGACTGGTTTTTCTCCTTGCTGTGCAAGGGACCCTCAAGAGTCTTCTGAGGCATGGAGAAATATCTATTGTATAAATGACTAAATTAGGAGAATGAGGCTTATGTGGTAGCTTTGAAATTAATTAGTTGTGTGATTTTTTTGAACAGATTGCTTGACTTGTCTGCATCTTGGTTTGTAAAATGAGAACTTTCCAAGCTTTCTTACTAAATGACCATGAATGATAGCCAGTATTCCCAGCAAGTCCCTGATTCTGTGAAGGCAAGTCAGCTCATACAGGGAAAGGAGGAGGATGACCTGAAGACCCAATGCACCATGAACGCATTTATTTCCCTGCTCACTCAGCAGTTCTGTCTTCCTCTTTGCCTTCTCAACTCCAGCTTTCAGCCAAGACAGTAAAGGTGGAGATAGAGTCTGTCTCTGTCAGGGTGACATAACTCTTGAGGTTTTTCTTCCTGTCAGAGGATTTGATGATATGTGTGAATAGACACTTTGGCCAGGCTCATGCTGAATCTGGGTTCCTCCCAGCCTCTTTAAGACACTAACATAAACTTATCCTTGTTCTCAAGCCTTGCATTTGGACTTGGCTTGTCTGGCCTTTCCATCTAGTAACTATATGTTCATCAAAAAGAAAATTCTAATGTCAGTAGCTAAGCACTAAGAATTATGTGATGAGTCAGAAAAGATTTTGAATTATTGTGTCTTGAGGCCTGAACTTAATAAATTTCCTTGAAGATGTGGGCTATGAATAACCTTAGAAAAGGAGAATGATTTTTGCTGATAGCAGAGGCAGAATCAAGTAAAAATCTTCCTTTGAAAATGGAATTTTTAATGACTTCTATATTTACCATTTCTGGAGTTACGTTTACAAGATGAAGGGGAAAATCTGATATAAGTAAAGTTGGCTGCAGGATATCATTAGGAATATTCTCACCTTTAGCCTTCCTGGGGAAAGTTACTTTGTCTCTTATAGGCAAAGCCCTCTCCTTTAACAGAAAATTTTGAGCAAGGCCAGAAGCCAGCAGACCAGCTGAGTCCACATGGATGCTTTATTCTATTCAAATGAACACTAAGTGCTGCAGCGTATTGGCAAAAGCAACCAATGCTCAATCTGCTTGCCTATTGGCAGGTAAAAATAAGGGCTGCATGGTGGAATATGTTTTTAAGCCGATGACGCATGGCTCTTGCAGACTAGAAACATTTGATAAGCCAGTAAGTCAGTCCTCGTCTCAGAACTATATATGTATATATGTAAAATTAATATATATATATATATATACACACACACATATATATATTTCAACCCACAAGACTCACTAGCAAATAGTGCTATTTAGTTAACCATTTACACATATTCAGTTCTGTTTTCCTTGCCTGTTCTCACAGACTGATTTTAATTCATGGTATTTTGCATTATGTTAACTGAATCACAAAGAGGAATGACAGAAACAGGCCAACCTTGATGTGGCACAGTTCAATGTGACAACAGGGGAACTAGCATTTATATATCACACAGCAATTTTCAAAGTAGGCTTGACCGCCTGCAGTCCTGGGATAGCTAGACTTGACCACCTGCAGTCCTGGGATCGTTATTATGCTATCTGGATGGAGGGAAGTTGTGTTTGGCTCAGGAAAGAGGTGCTGGGCCAGGGCCTTGACTCCAAGCTCCTCATCAAGTTCCAACTTGTTTCTTTTTGCTATGCTGCTCCTAGAACTGGATTTGAAGCACTAACTTCCCTTATTTTTCTTAGAGAGTTTCAGTTAGGTTTTGTGAGTGGTTCAAAGCATGGGTAGAATATAAAAAATGTTGACTGAAACCTAACCTTCTTCCATGTCCCAGAGGGGTATGGTATTTCTTTTCCCTTCTACTGTCACAATGAGGGTACTTTGGCAGGAAAGGCATCTTTGTTAAGTAAATTCTCTTTTCTCATTTACCGCTCTTTTTTTCCCCATATTTTACATAATCATTCTCATTTTGAGATGCTGCTTTTACTAATCTTTATTCTTTTATATTTTTTCTTTTTTGCTATTTTAGTGTTATCAGTCTCCTTTCATGTTTTTGTACCCCTTCTAGTTTAATTCTACTTTTAGAATCATTCTGTTATAATCTGTGATTCTGTTGCTTTGACAAAACCTCACCAAAAATTTCTTGGAGTGTTCAGTTCAGTTCAGTTGCTCAGCTGTGTCCGACTCTTTGCGACCCCGTGAACCACAGCATGCCAGGCCTCCCTGTGCACTAGCTCCCAGAGTCCACCCAAATCCATGTCCATTGAGTCGGTGATGCCATCCAACCATCTCATCCTCTGTCATCCCCTTCTCCTCCTGCCCTCAATCTTTCCCAGCATCAGGGCCTTTTCCATTGAGTCAGCTGTTCGCATCAGGTGGCCAAAGTATTGGAGTTTCAGCTTCAACATCAGTCCTTCCAATGAACACCCAGGACTGATCTGCTTTAGGATGGACTGGTTGGATCTCCTTGCAGTCCAACGGACTCCCAAGAGTCTTCTCCAACACTACAGTTCAAAAGCATCAATTCTTCTGCACTCAGCTTTCTTTATAGTCCAACTCTCACATCCATACATGACCACTGGAAAAAGCATAGCCTTGACTAAACAGACCTTTGTGGACAAAGTAATGTCTCTGCTTTTTAATATGCTGTCTAGGTTGGTCATAACTTTCCTTCCAAGGAGTAAGCGTCTTTTAATTTCATGGCTGCAATCACCATCTGCAGTGATTTTGGAGCCCAGAAAAATAAAGTCAGCCTCTGTTTCCACTGTTTCCCCATCTATTTCCCTTGAAGTGATGGGACCAGATACCATGATCTTAGTTTTCTGAATGTTGAGCTTTAAGCCAACTTTTTCACTCTCCTCTTTAACTTTCATCAAGAGGCTCTTTAGTTCTTCTTCACTTTCTGCCATAAGGGTAGTGTCATCTGCATATCTGAGGTTATTGATATTTCTCCCAGCAATCTTGGAGTGTTGAGTCCTTTCAAATGACACGTGGGGCAAGGAAGATGTTAAGAGTCTATGGTTGGTTAAATAAATCTGAGCCACTCTATCTTGAGCCCTGGAATAGAAACCAAGGTTCTCTGATGATTCTTAATATAAAATGAAGGAAATGAGAAAATGAGTCAGGAATCACCCTCTTATCATCCCGAATTTGTCATAGTCAGCAGCACATGAAAGTGTTTTAGGAGTTCATTGCTTTTCAATGATGGATCATGTTCCATTGTATGAATTTACCAAAATTTAGTCTGTGGACATTTGGGTTCTTTCTACATTTGGTTAAAATTTATAAAGCTACTATGAGTCTCTGTTTTCATTTCTCTTGAGTATCATTTGATTCCCTCCAATAAAGTGTAAGAGTTCATGCCACTTTGTATCTTATTGGCACTTGGAATTCTCAGTCCTTTTAATTTTAACTATTTTAATAAGTGTGCCCCTCATTGTGGTTTTAATTTGTGCTTCTTTAATGACTGCCGATATTGCACTTTTCATGACTTTCTTTTTGCCATCTGTATCTTCTCTTGGTAAATCGTCTATTTAAACATTTGGGCTTCCCAGGTGGCACTAGTGGTAAAGAATCTGCCTGCCAGTACAGGAAATGTAAGAGATGCAGGCTTGACCCCTGGGTCGGGAGGATCCCTTGGAGGAAAAAAATGGCACTCTACTCCAGTATTCTTACTGGAAGAATCCCATAAACAGAGGGGCCTGGTAGGCTACAGCCTATGGGGTTGCAAAGAGTTGGACATGACAGAGTGTCTGAGTGCAGCACCATTTAAATATTTTGGCTGTTTTCTTCTTAAATTAAAAACTTTGTCTTACTGAAGTATGACTTCTTTATACAATATGAATGCATGTGTGTATGCTTAGTCACCCAGTCATGTCCAATTCTTTGCAACTGTGGATTGTAGCCCACCAGGCTCCTCTGTCCAAGGGACTCTCCAGACAAGAATACTGAAGTGGGTTGCCATTTCGTCCTCCACAGGATCTTCCCCACCCAGGGATCGAATGTGAGTCTCCTGTGTATCCTGCATTGCCAGGTGGATTCTTTACCCGGAGCCATCAAGGAAGCCCATATATTAATAATGTGAATATGAGTCATTTATTTGATATATGGTTTGCAAATATTTTCTTATATTCTGTATTTTGTCTTAATTTTCTTAATGATGTCTTCCAAAAAGTTAGTTTTAAATTTTGAAGCACAATTTATCAGTTCTTTTAATGAATGTAAGTTTTGTGTGCTGCTTAAGTAATCTTTGCCTAACCCAAGTCACAGAGATTTTCAACTATGTTTCCTTCTAAAAGTTTTAAAGTTTTAGCTTTTATACCTAAGATTATGGTCCACTTCAGGTAAATTGTTGTATATGGTGCAAGATAAAGACTGTAGATAAGATTTCTCTCCCTTCCTCCTTTCTTCTCCCCTCTCCTCTCCTCTCCTTCCCTTTCATACTGTCTCCTCTCTCCCTCCCCTGCTTCTCCGTCTTTTTCCTCCCTCTTATCTTCCTTTCCTTCCTTTCCATACAGATGTCCAATTGTTCAAGTATCATTGTTAAAAAAATCCTTTCTCCATTGAAATATCTAGTTGCCTTTGTAAAATAGCAATAACTCATATATATATATATATATATATATATATATATATGAGTCTATTCCTATATTCTTATTTAATTCTACTGGTAGATATATCCCAATACCAGACCATCCTGTGTACTTAAGCTTTATAGTATAATCTTGAAGTTGGTTAGCAGACATTTGATCCTGTCCAAAATATCTGTAAGACATTTGTTCTATGCCAGAGGATCCTTGGCATTTGGTCCCATACAAAATATTCAGGAGTATATTTTGGTTCATGCCAGATGGTTTTTGGAACAGGATGGAATATCAAGGATCTTTTGTTACGGACTAAATGTCATGAACATTTTAGACAGGACCAAATGCCCTGCGAGCTTGAAATAAGATAATGAAAATACTCTCAGTTCAGCCACTCAGTCGTATCCAACTATTTGCGATCCCATGGACTGCTAAAAAGCCTCTTGATGAAAGTGAAAGTGGAGAGTGAAAAAGTTGGCTTAAAGCTCAACATTCAGAAACTGAAGATCATGGCATCTGGTCCCATCACTTCATGGGAAATAGATGGGGAAACAGTGGAAACAGTGTCAGACTTTATTTTTTTGGGCTCCAAAATCACTGCAGATGGTGATTGCAGTCATGAAATTAAAAGATGCTTACTCCTTGGAAGGAAAGTTATGACCAACCTAGATAGCATATTGAAAAGCAGAGACATTGCTTTGCCAAAAAAGGTTTGTCTAGTCAAGGATAGACAAAAAGATAGATAAAAAGGATGCTTTTTCCAGTGGTCATGTATGGATGTGAGAGTTGGACTGTGAAGAAAGCTGAGCGCCAACGAATTGATGCTTTTGAACTGTGGTGTTTGTTTGAGAAGACTCTTGAGAGTCCCTTGGACTGCAAGGAGATCCAACCAGTCCATTCTAAAGGAGATCAGGCCTGGGATTTCTTTGGAAGGAATGATGCTAAAGCTGAAACTCCAGTACTTTGGCCACCTCATGAGAAGAGTTGACTCATTGGAAAAGACTCTGATGCTGGGAGGGATTGGGGGCAGGAGGAGAAGGGGATGACAGAGGGTGAGATGGCAGGATGGCATCACTGACTCGATGGATGTGAGTTTGAGTGATCTCCGGGAGTTGGTGATGGACAGGGAGGCCTGGCGTGTTGCAATTGATGGGGTCGCAGAGTCAGACACGACTGAGCAACTGAACTGAACTGAACTGAACTGAGTCAATTATTGCTATAGAGCAAAGTGATTCAGATATATATATATATATATATATATATATATATATATATATATATATATATATATAATTGTTGTTCATTTGCTAAGTATCGCCTGACTTTTTCCACCCCATGAACTGCAACATGCCAGGCTCCTCTGTCCTCCACTGTCTCTTGAATTTGCTCAATTTTCTGTCTGAAGAGTGAGTGATTCTGTTTAACCATCTCATTCTCTGCCACCCTTATCTCCTTTTGCCTTCAATCATTTTCAGCATCAGGGTCTTTTCCAGTGAGTTGGCTCTTTGAATCAGGTGGCCAAGGTATTGAAACTTCATCTTCACCAACAGTCCTTCCAATGAATATTCAGGGTTGATTTCTTTTAGGATTGACTGGTTTGATCTCCGTACAATCCAAGGGACTATCAAGAGTCTTCTCTAGCACCACAGTTCAGAACATCATTTCTTTGGTGCTCAGCCTTCTTTATGGTCCAATTCTCACATCCATACATGACTACTGGGGAAACCATCAGTTCAGTTCAGCTGCTCAGTCATGTCTGACTCTTTGCGACTCCATGGACTGCAGCACACCAGGCCTCCCTGTCCATCACCAACTCCTGGAGTTTAGTCAAACTCATGTCCATTGCGTCCGTGATCTCATCCTCTGTCTCCCCTTCTCCTCCCGCCTTCAGTCTTTCCCAGCATCAGGGTCTTTTCAAATGAGTCAGTTCTTCACATCAGGTGACCAAAATTATGAAGTTTCAGCTTCAGCATCGGTCCTTCCACTGTATATTCAGGACTGATTTCCTTTAGGATGGACTGGCTGGATCTCCTTGCTGTCCAAGGGACTCTCAAGAGTCTTCTCCAACACCACAGTTCAAAAGTCAATTCTTTGGGGCTCAGCTTTTTTTATAGTTTAACTCTCACATCCATACATGACTACTGGAAAAACTGTAGCTTTGATTATATGGACCTTTTTTTTGCAAAGGTATACACTGTCCAGGTTTGTCATAGGTTTCCTTCCAAGAAGGAAGCCTCTTTTAATTTCATGGCTGCCGTGACCATCTGCAGTGATTTTGGAGCCTCCAAAGATAAAGTCTGTCACTGTTTCCATGGTTCCCCCACCTATTTGCCATGAAGTGATGGGACTGGATGCCATGGTCTTCATTTTCTAAATGTTGAGTTTTAAGCCAGCTTTTCACCCTCCTCTTTCACCTTCATCAGGAGGCTCTTTGGTGCGTCACACTCTTTATGACACACCATAAAGGTGGTATCATCTGCGTATCTGAGGTTATTGATATTTCCCCAGTAATCTTGATTCCAGCTTGAGCTTCATCCAGCCTGGAATTTCGAATGATGTACGCTCCATTTAAGTTAAATAAGCAGGGTGACAATAAACAACCTTGATGTACTCCTTTCCCAATTTGGAGCCAGTCCATAGTTCCATGTCCACTTCTAACTTTTGCTTCTTGACCCGCATACAGGTTTCTTAGGAGATAGGTAAGGTGGTCTGGCACTTCTATCTCTCTAACAGTTTTCCACAGTTTGTTGTGATCCACACAGTCAAAGGCTTTAGCATAGTCAATGAGCAGAAGTAAACGTTTTCTGGAATTCCCTTGCTTTTTCCATGATCCAGTGAATGTTGGCAGTTTGATCTCTGGTTCCTCTGCCTTTTATAAACCCAGCTTGTACATCTGGAAGTACTCAGTTCACATACTGCTGAAGCCCAGCTTGATGGATTTTGAGCATAACCTTGTTAGTGTGTAGAGTGAGTGCAATTGTATGGTAGTTTGAACATTCTTTGACATTGACCTTCTTTGGGATTGGAATGAAAACTGACCCTTTCTAGTCCTGTGACCACTGCTGAGTTTTCCATATTTGCTGACATATTGAGAGCAGCACTTTAACACCATCATATTTTAGGGTTTTAAATTGCTCAGCTGGTATTCTGTCACCTCCACTAGCTTAGTTCATAGTAATACTTCCTAAAGCCCACTTGACTTCACACTCCAGGATGTCTGGCTCTAGGTGAGTTACACACCATCACTGTTATCCGGGTCATTAAGACCTTTTTTATATAGTTCTGTGTATCCTTGCCACCTCTTCTATATACACTTATACATTCTTTTTCTCATATTCTTTTCCATGGTTTATCACTCGGCATTGAATATAGTTCCTTGTGCTTTACAGTAAGACGTTGTTTATCCACTGTCTGTATAAAAGCTTATATCTGCTAACACCAACCTCCTACTATATCCTTTCCTCAATCCTCTTCCCCTTGGCAACACTCAGTCTTTTCTCTATGTTTGTGATTCTGTTTCTATTTCACAAATAGGTTCATTTGTGTCATATTATAGATTCCACACATAAGTGATATCATATTGTATTTGTCATTCTCTTTCTGATTTGCTTCACTTAGTTGATAATCTCTGGTTCCATCCATGTTGCTTCAAATGGCATTATTTTGTTCTTTTTATGACTGAGTGGTATTTCTTATACAACTATTGTTAATTGCTACCAAAAAGCCCACTGACATTTTGATTGTCTTGAATCTGTAGATAAAGATGAGTATAACTGATACCTTAAAAATGTTAACTCTTCTAATTAATGAGGATTATAAATCTTTTCATCAATTTAGGTCTTCTTTAATTTCATTCAGCAAAATTTTGTCATCTTCTATATAAAATATTGTGTATATTCATATTTTTCCATGAATATTTTATATTTTTAATGCTATTATAAAATGGTATAGCTTTTTAATTTATATTTTCAGTTATTCCTTGCTAACATATAGAAACAAAATTTGTTTCTTCATGTTGGTCTGGTAACACTGCTAAACTCACTAATTCTAGTAGCA
Organism: Bos taurus; assembly: GCF_002263795.3. Taxonomy (NCBI): domain Eukaryota; kingdom Metazoa; phylum Chordata; class Mammalia; order Artiodactyla; family Bovidae; genus Bos; species Bos taurus. The sequence goes on from NC_037332.1 coordinate 35,466,749, forward strand.
AATTTTTAAATGTAGATGCAAAATCATCTAAGGAAAAATCATTTCTTCCTTTCTAATTTAATGACTTTTATTTCTTGGCTCACTGCATTGATTAGAAACTTCAACCTAACGTTACCTTGTTAATGTAGAATCTTTTAAAATATCTTTTACTGTATTGAGGAAGGTTCCTTCTACTTTTACTTTGTAGTTCGTTATTCAGTTTATCATCAGTAGTCGTTCAATTTTGTCAAATGCTTTTCTTGCATCAATTGATATGACCACATAATGTATCTTCTTTAGATTTAAATGAGGTGGATTACACTGATTGATTAAAATACATGACTTAACCTTGTATTCCTGGGATAAACCCTACTTCATTGCAATTTATAATTTTTTTTACAGTTTGCCAGATTGGATTTACCAATATTTTGTAAGGATTTTACATGTATGTTCAAAAGATACATTCTGTGTGTTCAAAAGCTGTATTTTGTGTCTATGTTCTAATTTCCTTTTTTGTTTTATAGTGGCTTTGGCTGATTTTGGTGTGAGTAATGTGAATCTCATTAAAAGAGTTGGGAAATATTCCCTCCTCTTCTATTTTTTGGAAAGTTTATGTGATGCTGTTTTTTTTTTCTTTAAATGTTTGGTGAGATTTGGCACTGAAACTCTCTGATACTGGAGATTTTCATTGATTATGAGAGTGGAATGTGGGGAGTTTCTGAATATAATTTTGTATTTTCTTATATCTTCCTTCAGTTCTGGCACAATTTCTCTTGGGTTTCATGTACTTGGAAGTTTTGTTACTAGGTGCATGCACACGTAGGATTGTTATGTCTTCTTTGTGAATTGACCATTTATTTTCATGTAATGTATCTCTTTATGTCTGGTAATTTTCTTTGCTCTAGATTTAGTTTTTCTGATATTAATATAGCCACTCTAACTTTCTTTTGATTGATGTTTGAATCAAACATGAATGTCTGTATATCTGTATATCTTTTCTTAATACTTTGCCTTAGATCTTCCATATTATATTTGAAATAAGTATCTTGTAACAGCCAATAGTTGGGGTACATTTTTCAAGTCCATTCTGACAATTTTGGTCTTTTAATTGTTGCGCTTTTAGTTCATTTACATTTAGTGCAATGTGTATATGTTTGGATTTTGGTTTTCTAGGTTATTTCTTTTCACTTTGTTGCTTCATTTGTCTGTTCCTCACTTAATCCATTTCCTGTCTTCTTTCAAGTTATCTGAATGTTTTTAATATTTCATTTTTAAATCTTGTGTCTTTAAACTATATCTCTTTTTATGTGTGAGTGTGAAAATCGCTCAGTTGTGTCCAACTCTTTGTGACCCTATGGACTATACAGGCCATGGAATTCTTCAGGCTAGAATACTAAAGTGTGTAACCATTCCCTTCTCCAGTGGATCTTCCCAACCCAGGGATGGAATCCAGGTCTCCTGCATTGCAGGCAGATTCTTTACCAGCTGAGCTTTCAGTGTTCTGGAGAATACAATATGCATACTTACCTTTTCAGTGTCAACTTAGACTTACGTTACCACTTCAGTTGAAATATAGAGACTTTTCCACTGTATTGGTCCCTTTTTCTTCATCTTTTTATGTTGTGATTGTCTTGCGTATTAAATATACGCCCATTGAAATCACTTTGGAGAACTTTAAAATTTTCTTTCAGTCATTATAGTAGCCAGAAGAATGACTTCCCAAAGATGTCCACACTCTAATCACTGGAATCCAGGAATATGGAAAGGGAACTTTGTGCATGTGATAAAGAGCCTTCATGTGAAAACTTATCTTAGATTATGCAATAGCCCCAGGGTCATCATATTAAATCCTTAGAAATTAAGGACCTTTCTGAATTGTAGTCAGAGAATCAGAGAGAATGTACTGTGTGAAGGACTTAGCCCACTGTTTCTGGCTTTGAGGATAGGAGAAGAGAGCAATGAGCCAAGGAATGCAGAGACTCTCTAAAAGTTGAAAGATGTAGAAATGGATTCTCTTGTAGAAAGGGATACAGCTTTGTCAATGCTTTGAACTTAGCCTGGTGACTAGTGTTAGATTTATCTACTGTACTATAAGATCATCATTGTATTATTTCAAGGCACTGGTTTGTGGTAATTTGCTATACCAGCAATAGAAAACTAATAACACTATCAAATATATTTTATAAGACTCAAGAGAAGAATAATCTGTTATATTTATCCAGATATTTACCACTGCTATCTCTATTTCTTCTTTCCTGATATGCTGATTGTCTTTCTATTATCATTTCTTTCTGTCTGAAGGACTTCCTTTAGCAGTGTCTTAGAAGAGGTTTGTTGGCAATTGGTTCTTATAGATTTTCTTAGGCTGAGAATGCTTTCCCTTCATTTTTATTCCTGAAGAATATTTTCACCAGTTATAGAATTCTTTGCACAATTTAAAATATGTTATTCCCTTCTTTCTGGCCTTCATGGTTTCTGATGAGAAGCCTGCATTCATCCAAATTGTTGCGTCCTTGTAAGTAATATGTCATTTTTCTCTGTTTGCTTTCAAAATTTTTTCTTTGTGATAGTTTTGTATTTCTATTGTTTTCAGCAGTTTGATTATGATATGATTAGCCATAGATTCCTTTGCATTTATCCCATTTGGAATTCACCCTGCTCCTTGAATCTCTTGTTTATGTCTTTTTGCAAATTTGAGAACGGTTAGGCCATTATTTCTTGAAATATTCCTTTTTTTTTTTTTTTTTTTTGCTATTGAACTCTTTCCCTTCTCCTGGGACCCTGATTATATTAAGGTTATTTTGTCTCAGGTTCCTTTTTCTATATTCTATATTCACATAAGTACAAACAAACAAAACAAAAGCAAAACCAAAAATCAACCAAACAAAAAAACTTGTTTCTGTTATTCTGATTGGATCATTTCATCTGATCTATATTTAAGCTCACTAACTCTTTCCTCTGTCATCTTCATTCTGTTACTGAGCCCATTCTAATGAGTTCTTAAATTTTGGTTATTATGCTTTCCATTTCTAAAATTTCCACTTTGTTCTTTTTTAATCTCTTCTATTTATTTGCTGCCACTTTCTATCTTTTCATGTGTTTGCCTTTATTTTATGGAGTATTTTAAAATAGCCTTTTAAGTGTCTTTTTCAGATAATTCCAACATCTATGTTATCTTGGCATTGGTAAATGTTGATTTTATTTTTCTCATGTAAGTTGAAGTTTCCTTCATTTTTCATATGCCAAATAATTTCAGATTATATCTTGAACATTTGAATATTGTTAAGTGCTTTGAATTTTAAGTACTATAGAGCACGTCATTTTTTTTTTTTTTTTAGAGCAGGCAGTTGGCCTTGTCAGATTTAGACTGTGAGTTTTGACTAGCCTTCTTGGAGAGATTTCAAAGACATTATAGTATATTCAGTTTTATCTCATGTGTGTATCACCCAGAGGCAGTCTATGACTTGAGTGATGGTATATTTCTTAGAAGTAGTCACTGCCACTGTGGTGGTACTCCAAACTCTGGTCTTCTTTCTCAGTTTTCCTGCTACTGCCTAATTTTCAGAGTCCTCATATATGCTATGCATTCAAATACTCCAACCATACCAGGTTTGGAATCATTAAGTGGGAGAGAAAGGGTGAGGTCTGCTTTTCCCGTCTCACCCAGGATTAGATTCTCATGCATACTTTAATTCTTCAAAGCTTTTCACTCTTATTTGTTTAAACATTTCCAGTGACACCATCTCCTTCCATTTTCTATAGTCTCTTATTTTACGTCTCTGAATAATTGTGTGTTGGCTCTTCTAATTGTAACATTCTTCATGTTTTCCATCTCCTTATCATTCTTGCCTGATTTTCAACAATATCTTGAGATCTCATTTTTTATTCCTACATTTCCCCCCTAATTTCCATCTTTATCTGCTGCTTTTTATAGCCAATGCTTTTAAAAATGTAATTTTTAAGATATATGTTTATTTCTAGAGGGCTCCCCTGGTGGCTCAGATGGTAAAGAGTTCCCTGTAATGCTGGAGACCTGAGTTTAATCCCTTGGTCGGGAAGATCCCTTGGAGAAGGGAACAGCTACCCACTCTAGTATTCTTGCCTAGAGAATTTCATGGACAGAGGAGCTTGGGGGATTACAGTTCATGAGGTCACAAAGAGTTGGACACGATTGAACAATTAACACTTTCACTTTATTTCTAGAAGTTCTATTTGGTTTCCTTTGAAATCTGCCTAATAATTACTCACATAGTTCTGCACCTTCATTATTTTTTCTATGCCTTAAAAACTCTAATGATTTAAAATATATTTTTTAGTATTTTTTGATTATGCTTTTCAGATATACTGAGTTCATGAGATACTAATTCTCTTTTTTTTACATGTGTTTGCCTCCTGAATGATTTTCATGGTATTTTACTTCAATGCAATTTATTATTGTTATTATTTTGTGCTTATATTTTCATCAGAATTTTTTCTTTTATATGCCAGAAGTTGTGGAAGCTCCCCTAATAGAATTCTTACATTTGCTTCTTCAGGACATGCTGGGGGTTTTATTCTAATTTTTGATTTTAGAATTTCTTATACCAGTGAAGATGTAATTTTAGATCATGTGCTCATGTCAAGGCTTGAGATTTGACATTTTTTATAGTTAGAACCAGACATGGAACAATGGACTGGTTCTAAATTGGGAAAGGAATATGTCAAGGCTTATGTCAATATACAAGTATATTGTCATCATGCTTGTTTAACTTATATGGAGAGTACATTATGTGAAATGCTGGACTGGATGAAGCACAAGCTGGAATCAAGATTGCTGGGAAAAATATCCATAACCTCAGATATGCAGATGACACCACCCTTATGGCAGAAAGCAAAAGGAACTAAAATGCCTCTTGATGAATGTGAAAGAGGAGAGTGAGAAAGCTGGCTTAAAACTCAACGTTCAAAAAATGAAGATCATGGCATCCAGTCTTATCACTTAATGGCAAATAGATGGGGAAACAAGAGAAACAGTGACAGACTTTATTTTCTTGGGCTCCAAAATCACTGCCTGTAGACTGCAGCCGTGAAATTAAAAGATGCTTACTCCTTGGAAGAAAAGCTATGACAAACCTAGACAGCATATTAAAAAGCAGAGACATTATTGACAAAGGTTCGTCTAGTCAAAACTATGGTTTTTCTCATAGTCATGTATGGATGTGAGAGTTGGACTATAAAGAAAGCTGAGCGCCAAAGAATTGATGCTTTTGAATTGTGGTGTCGAAGAAAACTCTTGAGAGTTCCATGAACTGCAAGGAGCTCCAACCAGTCCATCCTAAAGGAAATCAGTCCTGAATATTCATTGGAAGGACTGATGCTGAAGCTGAAACTCCAATACTTTGGCCACCTGATATGAAGAACTGACTCACTGGAAAAGTCCCTGATATTGGGAGAGATTGAAGGTGGGAGGAGAAGGGGATGACAGAGGATGAGACGGTTGGATAGTACCACTGACTCAATGGACATGAGTTTGAGTAAGCTCTGGGAGTTGGTGATGGACAGGAAGTCTGGCATCCTGCAGACCATGTGGTCACAAAGAGTCGGACATAACTGAGCGACTGAACTGAACTGATAGATGACTTTGTTTTCCACCTACAGTCATATGCAGCTGGCAAACATTCTTGTTCTTGGGTCAACATGCAAAATATGTGTGTGTATATATATATACAATATAATACTTCAAATCTCCATATTCTTATTGAAAGGCTCAGTAACATCCTTATGGCTTTGGCCATAATTCATTGTTTCTAGTTCTCGTGTGGATGATAAAGTTCTACTCCATTGTCTTGAGGTACGTACTGCATCTGAAACCTCTGTGTCCTACCCTCTGATAATCATCACCTGAATCAGTTTTTTTTTCTGCCAATTTTCAGTTATCTTTATTTTTCCCTGGCATCTGGGAATTTTTTCTTTCTTTTTTAATTTAAAGTTCATCTGTGAATAAAATATTCTTAGAAATTTTATTTAGCTTTGAGATGTATTTATGAATACAGGGTTTGTAGAAGCTACCATTTTGACTGAACTTTATGTGGTTAGTATTTATATTAGTTTTCTCTGAATACTGAAACAAATCACCACAAATTTAGTGATTAAAGCAACAGAAATTTATTATCTTACATTTCTGTAGTTTAGAAGTCTAAAATAGATTTCACTGGGCTACATCAAGATATTGGCAATATTGTGTTTCTTTGTATGTGTGTTCAGTTCAGTTCAGTCACTCAGTCATGTCCAACTCTTTGCAACCCCATAAACTGCAGCACACCGGGCCTCCCTGTCCATCACCAACTGGTGAAGTCTACCCAAACCCATATCCATTGATTCAGTGATGCCATCCAACCATCTCATCCTCTGTCGTCTTCTTCTCCTCCTGCCCTCAATCTTTCCCAGCATCAGGGCCTTTTCCAATGAGTCAGCTCTTCACATCAGGTGGCCAAAGTATTGGAGTTTCAGCTTCAACATCAGTCCTTCCAATGAACACCCAGGACTGATCTGCTTTAGGATGGACTGGTTGGATCTCCTTGCAGTCCAAGGGACTCCCAAGAGTCTTCTCCAACACCACAGTTCAAAAGCATCAGTTCTTCTGCACTCAGCTTTCTTTATAGTCCAACTCTCACATCCATACATGACTACTGGAAAAACCATAGCCTTGACTAGACGGACTTTTGTGGACAAAGTAATGTCTCTGCTTTTTAATATGCTGTCTAGGTTGGTCATAACTTTCCTTCCAAGGAGTAAGCGTCTTTTAATTTCATGGCTGCAATCACCATCTGCAGTGATTTTGGAGCCCAGAAAAATAAAGTCAGCAACTGTTTTCCCATCTATTTCCCATGAAGTGATGGGACCAGATGCCATGATCTTAGTTTTCTGAATGTTGAGCTTTAAGCCAAAATTTTCACTCTCTTCTTTCACTTTCATCAAGAGACTCTTTAGTTCTTCATTTTCTGCCATAACAGTGGTATCATCTTCATATTTGAGGTTATTGATTTTTTTCCCGACAATCTTGATTCCAGCTTGTGCTTCTTCCAGCCTAGCATTTCTCATGAGGTACTCTGCATATAAGTTAAATAAGCAGGGTGACAATATATAGCCTTGACATACCTCTTTTCCTATTTGGAACCAGTCTGTTGTTCCATGTCCAGTTCTAACTGTTGCTTCCTGAGCTGCATACAGGTTTCTCAAGAGGCAGGTCAGGTGGTCTGGTATTCCCATCTCTTTCAGAATTTTCCACAGTTTATTGTGATCCACACAGTCAAAGGCTTTTGCATAGTCATAAAGCAGTAATAGATATTTTTATGGAACTCTCTTGCTTTTTTGATGACCCAGCGGATATTGGCAATTTGATCTCTGATTCCTCTAAATATGTGTGTATATGTATATTTATTTTTTCCTCTGATTTTATCTTTCAGTTTTCAATGTTACTTTGTAAATAGTGTTACAATTCATTACTTTGGTTGTACTGCTATAGAAAGATCTTTAATTTCCTGATGAATAATTTCCTTTGAATTAATTCAATTCAATTACATTAATTTCATTTGTGTAGTTTTGAAAGTTTGTGAAGTTACATAAAACAATACTTCATCACATTTAAGTACGGATCTACTTCTCAAAAGTTTACAAAATTAGAAATAGAATCATATAGAAAAACTGATAAGGAAAGATCATTTAAATTTAATTTGGAAAAACTTCCAGATTCTGATATTTTTCCTTTAAAAATTCCAAGGACAGAGCTAAATATGTTCCACTCATCCTTTTATAGTATGCTACTAAGTTGCTTCAGTCATGTCCAACTCTGTGTGACCCCACAGACTATAGCCCGCCAGGCTCTTCTGTCCATAGAATTCTCCAGACAAGAATACTGCAGTGGGTTGCTGTGCCCTCCTCCTATTATAGTATAATTGAGTATATATTGCCCTGCTGGAACCTCAGACTCTACCCAGTAGGTATTTTGGTAACTGTGTAGGCTCCTTTCGAGAATTCAGAATGTACTTGTTTGGATGGAAAATTAAGAAACTCAATTGACCTTTGTTTGTATGCTGCTGCTGCTGCTGCTAAGTCGCTTCAGTCGTGTCCGACTCTGTGCGACCCCATAGACAGCCTCCTACCAGGCTCCTCTGTCTCAGGGATTCTCCAGGCAAGAACACTGGAGTGGGTTGCCATTTCCTTCTCCAATGCCTGAAAGTGAAAAGTGAAAGTGAAGTCGCTCAGTCGTGTCCTTTGTATAGATTAACATTTTAATCGCTTTTCAAACTTCCTCAATATGGGACTTAAGTGTCATTATTCAAAATTTACCTCAAAATTTAAAGGAACCTCTATCTATCGATCTACCATTTTTGTCTTTTTTTTGGCATAGGCAGGCACCCTGACTGCTGCCCTTGCCTCATGCTGTGTTCTTGTCCTGGAGAACCGGAGCCCGGACCTGGGCGCTGTGTTTGGCAGGGGGCGCGCGAGGTCCCGGAGCTGTCCAGCAGTTCCCGGCTAAGTTCTCCCCTGCTCTCTCCGCGCGGGGGAAGCTCTCCAGCGCCCCGCCCCGGGCAGGGAATCTCTCCCCGGAGCTCCCAGGGCTTCCCAGGCTCGCCATCAGTCTCCGCCCGTTTCTCCCTACTTCTAGCCCCACCGCGGGAGTCTAGCTGCTTTAGTATCTTCCTCCGCAAGCCTCCGAGAGGGATTCCCCTCTCTAGTCCGCGGGGCTGCGCTTCCCTCCTTTGCCTAAAGGGCGGGCGAGCGCGTCTCCATCTAGCCTCGCCTTCTGCTGTTGGGTGGTCCTTTCTCTTTCTCCGTCTGTCTTTCTAGACACGCGCCCAAAATTGAGGGGTGAGAGCAACGACCGCCCATCAACTTAGCACCTTGAAATAAGATCTTTCGATCCCGAAGGAGCTTAGCGTAGCCGGGATCGGCGAGAGAGGGAGGACGCGGCGGAGGTTGTCGCCGCTCCGGGGTCCGCTAGACGGGGCTTGGGGACCGAAAAGCCCGCGTAGGAGAGGGACGCGGGGCGCCGGGCCTCGCCCTCGGACTGCCTCCCTTCTCCTCCTCTCCCCGCCTCCCCGACACGCCCCTCCCTCGCCGAGGAGCAGTCTCTCAGCGCGTCTCCCGGCGCTCTCTCCATTGTCTCTGCCTTTACAACAGGTTCGGGCGGCGGGGAAGACGGGCGGGTGCGGGGCCGCCCCAGTCTGGGCTTTCTTGGGGCTGCCTCCTTTCCTCCCGGAGTGTGCTCCTTCCGCTGCTCTGATTGGGCTCAAGAGCTAATTTCCCGGCGGAGCAGCCCCCGGCGAGGCCGACCCCTCCCTCCGGGCCCCGTCCCAACCCGCGCCCGCCGCCTGGGCTCTGCGTGTGGGAATGATGTGCGCATTGGAGGGTCTAAGTTCTTCACGTGCTTGGGGGGTCCTCCCTTTTTTTTCTTAGCAACCAAATCGTACTAATCTTACTAATCAGTAAATCCAAGTCAGCGGCAGGAAAGACAAGCGATATTTTTTTCCCGCTTGATTCCAAGAACCTCTTCGATTTTTATTTTTAAAGAGGGAGACGATGGACTGAGCAGATCGGCACCATGGAGTCTCGGGTCTTACTGAGAACCTTCTGTTTGCTCTTCGGTCTCGGAGCAGGTGAGTGGCCGCAGAGCTGGGGCGGGAGAAGGGTTGGCTCCCACCTCGGGGCAGCCCCAGTTGCCTGGGGACACCTCGCTTTCCCTCCACCTGAAGTAGGTCTGGAGTGGGAAGCTTGGAGTCGGGGGTGGGTTTGGATTTGGATTTTTTTTTTTTTTTTAAATCCCTGTGCTTATCTTGGAGACCGCAGGGCGGGTCACACCCCAAGTCTAGGGTCTGAGGGCCGAGGGGAACTTTGCACCGAGCAGGGTTTAAAGTAGGTCACGGAAATGGGACTGGGTGCTCCGCTATTTAAAGCTGGGCTGCTGATCTCTGGTAAGGCTCTCAGCGGCCGCGGAGGCAGTCGCCTCTCGTCTTCAGTTTCCAATATTGTCTCGAAGACGCGGTTCTTTGCTGCCCTGAAAGAAGAGGCTTGTATTCTGATGGAGCTTTTTCTTTCTTTTCTCCTCCCTTCCCCACTCCCACCAGTTTGGGGTCTTGGTGTGGACCCCTCCCTGCAGATTGACGTCTTAACGGAGTTAGAACTTGGGGAGTCCACGACCGGAGTGCGCCAGGTCCCCGGGCTGCACAATGGGACGAAAGCCTTTCTCTTTCAAGGTATGAGGAGCGTGCTCAGTCCCCAGCGCTGTTTCAGTTCGGATAACCCCGGGAGGAGCTGGCCTTGCCGCTCCTCCTAACTTCTGTTCTGCCTCATGGATGACAGTATCTGAGCTGAGACGTGGAGGGGTCAGTGTGAAATACACACATCTTCCACCTCTTTTTAAGTGGCTTGTTTCTTTCTTCTCCCACCCCCTCCTCTTCCTTACTTTGTACTCTTGCCAGTCTAATAGATAGTTCCTTAATTACTGTGCAGAAACTCCGATGGCAGATGGTTGATTCTGGAGTCTGGGGAACAATGAATTATAGCAAACACCACAGCTGGGTGAAATTGATTTAGGTAGGAAATAGGGTAGCTTAATCTTAGTTAAGACATTGCTCTCTGAAAGTTTCAGGTACAATGGTGCTCAGTTGTGGACGAATTTCTTTATGTGGGTAGCTTTGTGGGAAAATTAAATCTTTCAATAGTTGTAAGCACTGTATGTCACAAACAATATATTTAAGATTCCTCATTGAAAGATAATGATTCTTCTCCATCGATAACAAGAGAAAAGAAATAATATTCTCTTAAAGTATTCTTTGTCTCACCATTAATTGTGTACTTAGGAATTTAAAACGTTTTTGTTGAAGTCAATGGACTGGCTATACACGTGTCTGCATTTAAATTTACCTGTTTTAGGTAGTCAGAAGCAAACTCCAATGAATCAAACCTTCAGCGTTGATTCACCAACACTTTTGAAGGTTTCTTGGTTTGTGGGGAGATGCTGTAACATGAATATTCTAAAAGGTAGCTAAACACATACAGGAAGAGTAGTTTCCCATATGGTGAAGTACAGATAAAGGCATAAGAGAAATGGAATTTGGTTTAACATATTTGGTGGACTGACTAAAGCATCTTTTCCCCACCCCACCCAGATTTTTCTTTTGTGATTTTGGTGCTGTGCTTTCAGAAACACGGCAACTCATAATTAATGAAGAGTTGGATATGCAAAATAAAACTTCTTCAGCAAAATTACCACCAAGAAATAGGCATAAAATAAAACTTGAGTGTTGCTGTAGAGGTGTTGTTGCTCAATATAGCCAGTATGTGTCACCATGGACAGTAATACCAAAGCTTACAGTTGGAAAAGGAGGAAACTGACCTGTGTTGCATTTATTTTAAACAAGTTTACTCTTACAATATGTTAAATGTAATTTTCTCTTTTAATTATGATGCACCCACTAAATGTTTTTATTATGACAGATATTTGTGATAATATTTTATTTACTTAAGTCTTTTTTTTTTTTTTTTTTTTGGTGGGGAGTGTGTGTGACTTTGATATTGAATCCTTTAAAAACAATGACCAAATCTAATAAAGGAAATAAGATTAGACTGTCAGCAAAATTCACAGAGTGGAATAAAGGTCTTATTAGGGTTAAACTCCTGTTTTTTCTTTTTCTTCTCCTTTTTTTTTCAGTCTCTGATTTTTCAATCCCTGTGAACTGTAAACAAAATTATTTCAGGACTGCCAGATTGAGTAACTGGAAAGCTTTATGGAAGCCAAAGCTCCTGATAAATAAATGGCATTGAAGTGTCCTTAAAATTTTGAAAGGTCCTTTAAATTATATTGGTGTTCTTCTTGGCTTTCTCTGAAGAGTGTCTGAGCTGTCACAAATAGAAACCTTCAGGACTGTGCATTTTATGTTCTAATGCTAGACAATTTCTCGGAAATAGTCAGAAGGCACCAATATCTTTTCTGGTTAATTTTAAAAAGAAATGTTTAGTATTCATTTTTATTTAAATTGTCAGTTGTTCAAGATCCGCATTGTGTTGCAAATGAGTTGTCCATAGTTACTATGTATCGGCGCACACTGATGAACTGCTTTTGTTTCTGTGTTGGTACCAAGACCAATATTTAGAAAGATTAAATGCCCAAGAAGCAAGGTTTTAAGAGATTTGGAGATGTGAAGTTTTATTTCTTGTCTAACTGTCAACCTTATTTCATATAGCCAATCAATTAGCAAGTTTTTGCTACTGGGTGGGGACTTCCCAGGTGGCACAGTGGTAAAGGATCTGCCTGCTACTGGTTTGATCCCTGGGTCAGGAAGATCTCCTGGAGTGGGAAATGGCAACCCATTCCAGTATATTTGCCTGGAAAATTCCACAGACAGAGGAGTCTGGCGGACTACAGGCCATGAGGTTGCAAAGAGTCTGACAGGACTGAGTGAGTGAGCTTGCACACATGCCCGTGTTCTCAGTAGGCTTATGTTACTAATGTGTTTATTATGCTGTAATGATTTCTCTTATTCTCAGATTGAGAATTTAAAATTGACAGCAGGTGGGTGTTTGAGCCTGCTTGATAGTTCTGTATTACCTTGGAAAGTTCTGTTCTCTGCAATTAGAATGTGGAAACTTGTTAAGAAGTCAGTTCTGACTCCTGTTGCTTCACTGGGATTTCATGAGTTTTAGAAAGACAAAAACTTTTAACCTCTAAAGACTTTATGGATTTGTTTTATAGTGAATTGAGGGTGCTGCAGATATTTTTGTATAGTTTGTAAAATGTCATAGCAGGAATAGTAACACATTACAAAACCTGTGAGATGCTCTCAGATTTCACGTAAACCTAGCAGATAAGTTAGTTTGTGCTGTCAGATATGTTCTAAACAGGTGGGAGAGATTTTCGAACCATCAATTTTCTTCTGCAGTCATATTGTCTTTTGTCTCTTATCTTTGAAGAAATCTCAGCATATAATTTCCCAATGACTTTTGCTCATTTAATATTTTGGTTACTTCATTCCTCGCTTTATTGGTTTTTAGGATGCTTGTAATTTGGTACTTTTCAAATTTAAATACTTCTTTGTAAATTGTCATGCAATATGAATCTACTATTATTTAATAATCATACTTATTATATATATAACAAAACAAAGAGAAATGTGTTTCAAAGTTATATCTGATCTTTATACAAAAGTTGTTTTGTTGTTGAAATTTGGTTTAAAATTGTTTTGGAAATTGAAGTAATAAGATACTAAATTATATCATCCATTGATACATGTGGCTTTTGATCTGTGCCAGTGATAATAATTTTCAAAAGAAACAGGTGAACAGGCAACAATTTGGAATCTGTATCAAGATCTTCCATGTATTTCTAGCTGTAATCTGACTAAGCCACCAAAATATACTTATGTTTTTAACAAATGGAGGACTGGATGCTGAAGAATTCTGAAATGTTGAGGGCTAGTACAATGATAAATAAAATTCTACCAACCTTGTTTACGGTCGAGGGCATATGATTTTAGATCTTTGGTTTTAACATTTGCCCTGGCTGTGTTCCCAAACTAGATCATTTCCTCTTTGGTTTAATAAAATTTCTTCTGGGGTGTCCACAGATTTTTATAATACCATTAGTCTCCACAAAAGAAGTAGATAAAATAAAAGCATATTTCCTCCCTGATTTGGTAATTTGGAAATACATTTTTTAGTAATTATTTTTAAAGAACTTTAATATTTTAAAGGGAAAAAGTATTCCCAAGTGTATCCTGATGACAGTATTTGAAAATAAGAATGAAATTGGACATCTGGTGGTGGGTCATTGGCTTGATGAGGTGGTAGCAACTGCATAAGGAATATGAGTGGCAGTGAATATTTGTCTTCAGTGAATATTTGACCTTCAGCAAAGGTCAGAGAGTATCTGTGGACTTAGAAACAGTGATCATTGGTGCCCCATTAGAATAGAATAGCACAGTGACTGAGGGACCAGTCACATGTGACTAAGGGCTAAGTGACTGGGCTTAGAAACCAGATGGAACAAGTGGAATTTCATTATTTGTGTTTCTGTCATAAAGTTAATTTCTATAAGCTTCAGTACCCTCAATTATAAAATTAATGTTGTTATGAAGAATTTTTTGTGCAATTACTGTTCTGCTAGGTATTAGGCATATAACAAATGAAGTTAGAACTTTCATGATGCCTTCAAAGTAGTCATTAAACAAACAATTACGCAGATAATAATTTAATCACTATTAAGATAAATGATATGAAGAAAAACTAAGGATGTAAGAGAATCTACATCTTGTTTAGGGAGTTGTAGGATCAGGGAAGCTCTTTGAAGAAGAATTGCTTAAGCTGATAGCCAAAGGATACCTAAGAGTAGTCTGGGGAAGAGGAGCTGTGGGGATTCAGAAAGACTAACACGGGCAAAGGAAATAGCATGAGCAAAGATCTTTTCCTTGAATGAGCATAGTGTATTTGAGAAAATGGAAGAAACCCAGAGTGGTGGAAACCTAAGCATTGTGATATGAAATGAAGCAAATGAAGATAGCATGGATCGGGTTACACGGTATATCATATTTATACAAGAGAATTGAAAGTTTATCATTATGCAATACATATTGTGGCAGGGTTAATAATAGTCCCTCAGAGATGTTCATATCCTAGGAACCCAATTATATGTTGTGTTACTTGTCAAGGGGGAATTAAGGTTGCAAACCAGCTGCCCTTAAGATAAGGAAGTTTTCTTGGATGATCTAGGTAGGCCTTGTGCAATCACAAAGGTCCTTTAAATGTGAAAGCAGAAGCTAGAATAGCCAGTGTCAGAATGAGGCAAAGAATGACTAGACCTGGACATTGCTGGCTTTGAAGATAAAAATGGGCCACGAGCAAAGGAATGTGGGCAGTCTCCAGAATTTGGAAAATGTAAGAAAACAGATTTTCATTCAGTGTGTCCAGAAGGAATACAGCACAGCTGACACCTTGATGTTAGTCCAGTAAGATTCCATTTGTACTACTCCAGAAATGTGAGATAATGAATTGATGTTGATTTAAGCCACTAAGTTTGTGGTGATTTGCTACAGCAGCAATAGGAAACTAATACAGGTTTTGATAAATGGAAGTGGGAGATGCTATAAGAAGTAAAACCATGGAAATAGCTTTGAAATTGTGCAGTAGGCACACGCTGGAAGAATTTTGAGAAGCATGATAGGAAAAAAAGGCTAGATTCCTTTGAATAGACTGTTAGTATAAATAGGGATGTTGGCTGTTCTACTAGTGAGGACTTAGAAAAAGATGGAAGGACATGGTAGAGAAAACCCAAATCATCTCAGAGAATACCTGAACTGTCATGAACAGACTATTTGTAGAGAGATGGGCAATAAAGGCAATGCTAGTGAGGGCTCAGAAATCAGGAACATGTTACTGGAGACTAGTGGAAAGGATATCCTTGTTAGATAGTGGGAGGAAACTGAGCTGAATTCTGCCCTGCCGTTATGTGGAAAGTCAAACTTGTAAACATGAATTTAGATATTTAGCTGAGATAATATATATGCAGAGGTGCAGCCTGGCTTTCTCTTACTGCTTATAGTAAAATGTGAAAGGAGAAAGATAGATTGAGGGAAGAATTGTTAAGCAAAAAGAACTTTACATTTGAGAAATTCTTAGCCTATCCAGATTGCAAAATATGCTGAAATTAGGAGATTTGCTGGTAGGAAAGCCTTTTTTTTGGAAAGAAAGCTGGTAGTGTGACCTAAAAACATCTTGGTAGTGCCTCAGAAGTAAAGCCAAAGTATTCAGTTCCAAAGAGGGCTCTTTAAAGAAATTGAACATGTGACATGAATTCCCTCACATATCTCAGTGGAAGCCCGTAATAGAGATAAATCTATCCAAGAGGTATTTGGGCAGGAACCTCTTGTCTGTTGGAATAAATCTCAATGACATATATGGGAAATGCACAAGGTTCTTAAGAAGATCATACCAGCAATAACACTTCTGGCCTGAACGGGGAAGTGAGAGGATTTAATGACAGAAGGTTGTTGGACCCCCTAAATTCTACAACTAAGATACTGATTAAACTGTTCAGCTGTAAACATGTGCTACCTTTCATGGGCAGAACTGAGACCCCAAAGGCAAAACTTACAGCCCAGAGGTTTATTCTCGGACCTTGAAACCAGATGCAGTTTACTTGGCTGGATTTCAAAATTGCACGGGTTGGGTGTCTAAATTTTTTAACTTGCATTTTCTCCCTTTTTGAATGGGAATGTCAATAACTGTTATCCCATGTCTATCTCACCATTGATTTTGGGAGGAGATAACTTGTTTCTTGAATTTCACAGATGATAGGAATTGTGTCTGAGGATGGATAATATCCAAAGCCTCAATTTTTACCTGATTTAGATGGTGAGATTTGGAGCTTTCGAATTGGTAAAATTTAGACCAGATTTTAAACTTAGAGTTGATATTCTAAAGGCTTGATTGAGTCTTTTGGGGCTTTGGGGATAGAGTAAATGTGGTTTCATTAGGGATGGACAGGTTGTCCATTTACAGGATAGATTGTGGTAGGCTGGATAATGATCCTCCAACTGTCTATGTACTAGATCCTTAGAACATGTGAATATGTTATGTTACATGGAGGGATTAAGGTTGCCAAAGGAATTAAGGTTCATAATCAGTGGACTTTAAGATATGGGCATTTTCCTGGATTATCTGGGTGAGCCTCATGTAATCACTCAGGGGGTTTCCCACTGGGTCCTGGAGGTGGTTCCCCCCAGGACAGTACGCTGGGCCATGGCCATGGCCATGGAGGAGGGAGGCAGAAGAGTCAGTGTGATGCAATGTGAGAAAGACTTGATTGACCCTTGCTGACTTTGAAGTTGGAATGTGGTCATAAGCCGAGGAATGTGGGCAGTTTCTGGAAGCTACAAAAAGATAGGAAATGGATTATCCCCTGGAACCTCCAGGAGGAACATAGCCTCACAGACACCTCGGTTTTAGCCTAGTGAGATTCATTTTGGACTTCTGAACCTCTAAAACTGTGAGATAATAAATTTGCATTGATTTAGCCATTAGATTTGTGGGGATTTGTTACAGCAGCAATAGGAAAGTGATGTATATGTTAAACATTTATTTTGTAAGTGAATTAAACTTTCTTTTGAGCCTGCCTTCAACTATGCCTGAGAATATATTTGTGCAATGACTGGAAATTTGAAGTAGCCAGTTAAAGTTAACTTAGTCGTTTGGGACTTAAAAGTTTAAGTATAAAGTCAGAGTCTTTATACTGTATTATTAGTCTTTAAGGGATTCTCTCTATCATTTAATTATGAGTTCAAACGAGTTGCCAGTCCAGGTTCAATGCACGATACTGGATGCTTGGGGCTAGTGCACTGGGAAGACCCAGAGGGATGGTATGGGGAGGGAGGAGGGAGGAGGGTTCAGGATGGGGAACACATGTATACCTGTGGTGGATTCATTTTGATATTTGGCAAAACTAATATAATTTTGTAAAGTTTAAAAATAAAATAAAATTGTAGTTGGAAAAAAAAATAAAAACTGAAACATGAAAAAAAAAATATGAGTTCATTCTCAGAACAAACAGTAAAATCAAGTGATGGGTTTTTTTTTTGTTGTTGTTTTTCTTTTTAAAAAATATATCCTTCCTCCCCACAACAGGTTAATCCAGAGGTTGAGAGGGAAAATAGAAAGCATGCATATTTTGGAAGTAGAATGGGTAGCACTTAGCATGGTGTTTGGCACCCTGTGAGTGCAGTCCTCAGAACTATGGACTACAAGAATAACTAGAGTTTTCCTATCAAAAGTGCCAGGGATCTCTGTACGATGCTAACGTGGGAGGAGCTGGAACAATCTTGACAGGCTTTGACAGGAGAATGGTCTTTTCTTTTTTTTGGCTGAGCCAGAATTCCCATGGCAGGGGAGCCTGGTAAACTATAGTCCATGGGGTCGCAAACAGTTGGACACGACTAAGCAACTAAGCACACACACGGCTTGTGGGATCCTAGTTCCCTGACCAGGGATTGATCCTATGCCCCTGCAGTGGAAGCACGGAGTCCTAACCATTGGGCCACCAGGGTTGTGGCGTGCATCTTCAAAAATAGCTGAAGTGAAGGGCATTTCTTTGGCTTTATTCCATCTCCCACTGGCTCCTTTACCTCTTGCTGGTTCCAGACCCCATTTTTGCAGACACCTATTTTTGGGGGGTTATTTTCTATCTGTAATTCAAATAATTATCTGTCAATATGGTAACTGATAGCTTAGGTAATAGATATTAAAGCCTTGTTAAGGTGTGATATGTCTTCTATTGATTTTCAACTTAATTGATTCATTAATTCAACTTAACAAGTATTTATTTCACTGCTACTGTGTATGCTGCTGCTGCTAAGTCGCTTCAGTTGTGTCCTACTCTGTGCTACCCCATAGACGTCAGCCCACCAGGCTCCACCATCCCTGGGATGCTCCAGGCAAGAACACTGGAGTGGGCCGCCATTGCCTTCTCCAATGCATGAAAGTGAAAAGTGAAAGTGAAGTTGCTCAGTCGTGTTCGACTCTTTGTGACCCCATGGACTGCAGCCCACCAGGCTCCTCCATCCATAAAGAAGTCATAAAGTATATTAGAGAAAGAAAGATGTCTACATAAATTAGTACAGGAGGTAAAGTAGGAACTAAAATTTAATTGTAAATAGTGAAAAAGAAAATTTGAAACTGTAGCATAAAGAAGATAGAACTCTGAAAATTATTTGTCCTAGTCTATAGTTGATGAAATGTAGACAATAATTTAACCATGAGCCAATTACAAGAACAAATAGAATAAAGTCAAGTGTTGGGGTTTTGTTTGCTTATTTTTGCAAAAATACCTAAGGACTGTTCTTAACCTTCTATGAGAAATCTTTCAGTTTGAGGTATTTATTATTTTGGTCAAATTTTTATTTTTCATGTTAAAAATTTATCTATCTGTGTCAGATCATCAAAAGGTAGTGCCTTTGAATCATGTAAGCATTTCTCTTACATTGTTTTTACTGACTTTATGAAACTTTTCATCTTTTGCTAGGCTTCAGTTTAGAATTGACATTGAAGAGATAGATGCCAATCGTATGTGGAAACATTTTATAAGCAAATGGTGTATTGGGGGATATTTTTGTTATGGTAACTTTTGCGTCACATTTATTGAAACTCATATGTGGACTACTGTAATTAAAAGAATTAGCAAGAGAGCTGATGGGAAGAAAAGCACTACTCTTCCCTTTCTCATTAAGGCTGCTGCCAGGAGCTGGATATGGGTACTTGCTGAGTTGTTCTTGATGGGAACCTTCCTGACAGTCTTCATTCTGGGAAGGGATAGGGAGCCCAGCCAACCACGTGTCTCTCCCTTCAAAGGAAAAATTTAGAAGGAAGACAACAATTCAGTGCTCAGAAGGTCACACTTAGCTTGTCTAGCAAAGGGAAGAAATTATGGAGGCAATTCCAAGTTCATATTGATGTGCTGTAGTAGTTTCTAGTAGTCAGGAACATAGACTTCAGAGCTAGATATCTCAAGGTCAAATCTTGGTTCCTTTGTTAACTAGTGTGAACTTTAACTTGCTACTTATCTCCACTTCCACTGAGATAATGACGGTACTATTTCTTAGAGCTGATGTGTAAAGTATATCAATAAAACTGTGCATGGCATTTACCAAACATTCAATACTCATATATTGTTTTTATTTTGGAATCGGCTTAGCAGCAGGTCAATCTCCCTTGGATTGTTTTAGGGGCTCCCTGGTAGGAAAGCTGGGTTTTGTGGAGAAACTAAGGTAAGGTGACTTGCCGTGTGATGTGGGGATGAAGGTGAAGGTAAACTGGAGTTGGGGAGAAACTGGCCCTGCAGCAGCTCCTGTTCTGTTTTTTCTGTTTGGGCTTTATTGGGGTGAAGAGGACATGCTGATTTGGGTAGAGAGAGATGGAAACAATGGGTCCATTTGTAGAGGAAGAAGTATAATTTGCCCTGTTGTATACTTTTCACAAGTGGGGGTGGGGCATAGAGTAAATCAACAAAAGATTCAGAATATAGTTCCTCTATAGTCACCCCAACACACATTGCTTTTTTTTTTTTTTTAACCATCTTTTATTTATTTATTTATTTTTTTAGGGGATTTCATCATTTTCCATGTTTTGAAATAACTTAATTCTTTTTACTTTTTTTTTTTTTTAATTTTTTATTCCTTTATTTCTCATGTGTTCCCCATCCTGAACCCTCCTCCCTCCTCCCTCCCCATACCATCCCTCTGGGTCATCCCAGTGCACGAGCCCCAAGCATCCAGCATCGTGCATTGAACCTGGACTGGCATCTCGTTTCATACATGACATTTCACATGTTTCAATGCCATTCTCCCAAATCTTCCCACCCTCTCCCTCTCCCACAGAGTCCATAAGCCTGTTCTATACATCAGTGTCTCTTTTGCTGTCTCGTATACAGGGTTATCGTTACCATCTTTCTAAATTCCATATATATGCGTTAGTATACTGTATTGGTGTTTTTCCTTCTGGCTTACTTCATTCTGTATAATAGGCTCCAGTTTCATCCACCTCATTAGAACTGATACAAATGTATTCTTTTTAATGGCTGAGTAATACTCCATTGTGTATATGTACCACAGCTTTCTTGTCCATTCATCTGCTGATGGACATCTAGGTTGCTTCCATGTCCTGGCTATTATAAACAGTGCTGCGATGAACATTGGGGTACACATGTCTCTTTCCCTTCTGGTTTCCTCAGTGTGTATGCCCAGCAGTGGGATTGCTGGATCATAAGGCAGTTCTATTTCCAGTTTTTTAAGGAATCTCCACACTGTTCTCCATAGTGGCTGTACTAGTTTGCATTCCCACCAACAGTGTAAGAGGGTTCCCTTTTCTCCACACCCTCTCCAGCATTTATTATTTGTAGACTTTTGGATCGCAGCCATTCTGACTGGTGTGAAATGGTATCTCATAGTGGTTTTGATTTGCATTTCTCTGATAATGAGTGATGTTGAGCATCTTTTCATGTGTTTGTTAGCCATCTGTATGTCTTCTTTAGAGAAATGTCTATTTAGATCTTTGGCCCATTTTTTGATTGGGTCATTTATTTTTCTGGAGTTGAGCTGCAGGAGTTGCTTGTATATTTTTGAGATTAGTTGTTTGTCGGTTGCTTCATTTGCTATTATTTTCTCCCATTCTGAAGGCTGTCTTTTCACCTTGCTAATAGTTTCCTTTGATGTGCAGAAGCTTTTAAGTTTAATTAGGTCCCATTTGTTTATTTTTGCTTTTATTTCCAATATTCTTGGAGGTGGGTCATAGAGGATCCTGCTGTGATGTATGTCAGAGAGTGTTTTGCCTATGTTCTCCTCTAGGAGTTTTATAGTTTCTGGTCTTACGTTGAGATCTTTAATCCATTTTGAGTTTATTTTTGTGTATGGTGTTAGAAAGTGTTCTAGTTTCATTCTTTTACAAGTGGTTGACCAGATTTCCCAGCACCACTTGTTAAAGAGATTGTCTTTAATCCATTGTATATTCTTGCCTCCTTTGTCAAAGATAAGGTGTCCATATGTGCGTCGATTTATCTCTGGGCTTTCTATTTTGTTCCATTGATCTATATTTCTGTCTTTGTGCCAGTACCATACTGTCTTGATAACTGTGGCTTTGTAGTAGAGCCTGAAGTCAGGTAGGTTGATTCCTCCAGTTCCATTTTTCTTTCTCAAGATTGCTTTGGCTATTCGAGGTTTTTTGTATTTCCATACAAATTGTGAAATTATTTGTTATAGCTCTGTGAAGAATACCGTTGGTAGCTTGATAGGGATTGCATTGAATCTATAAATTGCTTTGGGTAGTATACTCATTTTCACTATATTGATTCTTCCAATCCATGAACATGGTATATTTCTCCATCTCTTAGTGTCCTCTTTGATTTCTTTCACCAGTGTTTTATAGTTTTCTATATATAGGTCTTTAGTTTCTTTAGGTAGATATATTCCTAAGTATTTTATTCTTTTCATTGCAATGGTGAATGGAATTGTTTCCTTAATTTCTCTTTCTGTTTTCTCATTATTAGTGTATAGGAATGCAAGGGATTTCTGTGTGTTGATTTTATATCCTGCAACTTTACTATAATCATTGATTAGTTCTAGTAATTTTCTGGTGGAGTCTTTAGGGTTTTCTATGTAGAGGATCATGTCATCTGCAAATAGTGAGAGTTTTACTTCTTCTTTTCCAATTTGGATTCCTTTTATTTCTTTTTCTGCTCTGATTGCTGTGGCCAAAACTTCCAAAACTATGTTGAATAGTAATGGTGAAAGTGGGCACCCTTGTCTTGTTCCTGACTTTAGAGGAAATGCTTTCAATTTTTCACCATTGAGAATAATGTTTGCTGTGGGTTTGTCATATATAGCTTTTATTATGTTGAGGTATGTTCCTTCTATTCCTGCTTTCTGGAGAGTTTTTATCATAAATGGGTGTTGAATTTTGTCAAAGGCTTTCTCTGCATCTATTGAGATAATCATATGGTTTTTGTTTTTCAATTTGTTAATGTGATGTATTACATTGATTGATTTGCGGATATTGAAGAATCCTTGCATCCCTGGGATAAAGCCCACTTGGTCATGGTGTATGATCTTTTTAATGTGTTGTTGGATTCTGATTGCTAGAATTTTGTTTAGGATTTTTGCATCTATATTCATCAGTGATATTGGCCTGTAGTTTTCTTTTTTTGTGGGATCTTTGTCAGGTTTTGGTATTAGGGTGATGGTGGCCTCATAGAATGAGTTTGGAAGTTTACCTTCCTCTGCAATTTTCTGGAAGAGTTTGAGCAGGATAGGTGTTAGCTCTTCTCTAAATTTTTGGTAGAATTCAGCTGTGAAGCCGTCTGGACCTGGGCTTTTGTTTGCTGGAAGATTTTTGATTACAGTTTCAATTTCCGTGCTTGTGATGGGTCTGTTAAGGTTTTCTATTTCTTCCTGGTCGAGTTTTGGAAAGTTGTACTTTTCTAAGAATTTGTCCATTTCTTCCTCGTTGTCCATTTTATTGGCATATAATTGTTGATAATAGTCTCTTATGATCCTTTTTATTTCTGTGTTGTCTGTTGTGATCTCTCCATTTTCGTTTCTAATTTTATTGATTTGATTTTTCTCCCTTTGTTTCTTGATGAGTTTGGCTAATGGTTTGTCAATTTTATTTATCCTTTCAAAGAACTAGCTTTTGGCTTTGTTGATTTTTGCTATGGTCTCTTTTGTTTCTTTTGCATTTATTTCTGCTCTAATTTTTAAGATTTCTTTCCTTCTACTAACCCTGGGGTTCTTCATTTCTTCCTTTTCTAGTTGCTTTAGGTGTAGAGTTAGGTTATTTATTTGACTTTTTTCTTGTTTCTTGAGGTGTGCCTGTATTGCTATGAACTTTCCCCTTAGGACTGCTTTTACTGTGTCCCACAGGTTTTGGGTTGTTGTGTTTTCATTTTCATTCGTTCCTATGCAAATTTTGATTTCTTTTTTGATTTCTTCTGTGATTTGTTGGTTATTCAGCAGGGTGTTGTTCATCCTCCATATGTTGGAATTTTTAATAGTTTTTCTCCTGTAATTGAGATCTAATCTTACTGCATTGTGGTCAGAGAAGATGCTTGGAATGATTTCTATTTTTTTGAATTTACCAAGGCTAGCTTTATGGCCCAGGATGTGATCTATCCTGGAGAAGGTTCCATGTGCGCTTGAGAAAAAGGTGAAATTCATTGTTTTGGGATGAAATGTCCTATAGATATCAATTAGGTCTAACTGGTCTATTGTATCGTTTAAAGTTTGTGTTTCCTTGTTAATTTTCTGTTTAGTTGATCTATCCATAGGTGTGAGTGGGGTATTAAAGTCTCCCACTATTATTGTGTTATTGTTAATTTCTCCTTTCATACTTGTTAGCATTTGTCTTACATACTGCGGTGCTCCCGTGTTGGGTGCATATATATTTATAATTGTTATATCTTCTTCTTGGATTGATCCTTTGATCATTATGTAGTGACCTTCTTTGTCTCTTTTCACAGCCTTTGTTTTAAAGTCTATTTTATCTGATATGAGTATTGCTACTCCTGCTTTCTTTTGGTCCCTATTTGCATGGAAAATCTTTTTCCAGCCCTTCACTTTCAGTCTGTATGTGTCCCCTGTTTTGAGGTGGGTCTCCTGTAGACAACATATGTAAGGGTCTTGTTTTTGTATCCATTCAGCCAGTCTTTGTCTTTTGGTTGGGGCATTCAACCCATTTACGTTTAAGGTAATTACTGATAAGTATGATCCCGTTGCCATTTACTTTATTGTTTGGGGTTCGAATTTATACACCATTTTTGTGTTTCCTGTCTAGAGAATATCCTTTAGTATTTGTTGGAGAGCTGGTTTGGTGGTACAGAATTCTCTCAGCTTTTGCTTGTCTGAGAAGCTTTTGATTTCTCCTTCATACTTGAATGAAATCCTTGCTGGGTACAATAATCTGGGCTGTAGGTTATTTTCTTTCATCATTTTAAGTATGTCTTGCCATTCCCTCCTGGCTTGAAGAGTTTCTATTGAAAGATCAGCTGTTATCCTTATGGGAATTCCCTTGTGTGTTATTTGTTGTTTTTCCCTTGCTGCTTTTAATATTTGTTCTTTGTGTTTGATCTTTGTTAATTTGATTAATATGTGTCTTGGGGTGTTTCGCCTTGGGTTTATCCTGTTTGGGATTCTCTGGGTTTCTTGGACTTGGGTGATTATTTCCTTCCCCAGTTTAGGGAAGTTTTCAACTATTATCTCCTCAAGTATTTTCTCATGGTCTTTCTTTTTGTCTTTTTCTTCTGGAACCCCTATGATTCGAATGTTGTAGCGTTTAATATTGTCCTGGAGGTCTCTGAGATTGTCCTCATTTCTTTTAATTCGTTTTTCTTTTATTCTCTCTGATTCATTTATTTCTACCATTCTATCTTCTAATTCACTAATCCTATCTTCTGCCTCTGTTATTCTACTATTTGTTGCCTCCAGAGTGTTTTTAATTTCATTTATTGCATTATTCATTATATATTGACTCTTTTTTATTTCTTCTAGGTCCTTGTTAAACCTTTCTTGCATCTTCTCAATCCTTGTCTCCAAGCTATTTATCTGTGATTCCATTTTAATTTCAAGATTTTGGATCAATTTCACTATCATTATTCGGAATTCTTTATCAGGTAGATTCCCTATCTCTTCCTCTTTTGTTTGGTTTGGTGGGCATTTATCCTGTTCCTTTATCTGCTGGCTATTCCTCTGTCTCTTCATCTTGTTTAAATTGCTGATTTTGGGGTGTCCTTTCTGTATTCTGGCAGTTTGTGGAGTTCTCTTTATTGTGGCTTTTCCTCGCTGTGTGTGGGTTTGTACAGGTGGCTTGTCAAGGTTTCCTGGTTAGGGAAGCTTGTGTCGGTGTTCTGATGGGTGGAGCTGTATTTCTTCTCTTTGTTCAGTCGCGCTGTGGGGAGGGAGGGAGGGATGCTGCAAACAAATAACACTGGCGTGGGCTCGCAGTGCCTCAGCCACACTGGGTCTGCCCCCGCTCACGGCGCGTGTAGCCTCCCTGCCCACACTGCTCGGGCTCTAGGTTGTTCCGCCGGGAACAATTCGAGGCTGGCCCTGGGTTGCATGTACCTCCCAGGTCCAAGCCGCTCAGGTTCAGGCACTCGGGTAGTCCTCAGAGGCACAGACTCAGTTGGGCCTGAGTTTTGTGCTCTTCCCAGGTCCGAGCAGCTCAAGTGATGAGGTGTTTGGCGAGCGCCAATGCTGTGACTTATCGCCTCCCCGCCACTCGGTTATCTGGGTGTAAAACCGGCGCACCTTCTCAGGCAGATGTTAACCGTCCAGACCCCCAAAAAGTTTTAGTTAGCAAAGAAGCCTGCTTACAGTTTTATAGATAATGTCTCTCTGGGGCTGCGATTGCCCCCTTCCGGCTCTGGCTGCCTGTCACCGGAGGGGGAAGGTCTCTGTTCAATTCTTTGTTCCGTGCGCGAGCCTGGCGGTCTTAGGTTAGGGCTGGCTTTTCGCGTGGTAGATATCCCACAGTCTGGTTTGCTAGCCCAAATTATTTCGCTCAGATAGTGCTCAGGGTATTCAGGCCAGATTCTTACTCTAAGCGATGCAGCCCGCGCTGCGCCTCCCTGCCCAGCCCCTGCTTGCTAATGGCGCGTGCAGGCGTCTGCGCTGCTTCTCCGCTGGGGGAGTTACCGTAGGACTCGCAATCTTCGAGTTTTAAATTGTTTATTTATTTTTTCTTCCTGTTATGTTGCCCTCTGTGCTTCCAAAGCTCGGCACAGATTCGGCAGTGAGAAGGTTTCCTGGTGTTTGGAAACTTCTCTCTTTTTAAGACTCCCTTCCCGGGACGAACTCCGTCCCTCCCTCTTTTGTCTCTTTTTTTGTCTTTTATATTTTTTCCTACCTCCTTTCGAAGAGTTGGATTGCTTTTCTGGGTGCCTGATGTCCTCTGCCGGCATTCAGAAGTTGTTTTGTGGAATTTACTTGACGTTTAAATGCTCTTTTGATGAATTTGTGGGGGAGAAAGTGTTCTCCCCGTCCTACTCCTCCGCCATCTTGGCTCCTCCTCCCCACACATTGCTTTTTAAGTGTGTTAAAAGTCTAGCTTAGATTTTGAGTCTCATATGTACAGAGGATAAGATGGTTGGATGGCATCATAGATGCGATGGACATGAGTTTGAGTAGGCTCGGGAATTGGTGATGGACAGGGAAGCCTGGCATGCTGCAGTCCATGGGGTCGCAAAGAGTTGGACACGACTGAGCGACTGACCTGAACTGAACTGAGTTGTATATAGATTTTGTGTCACAGTATAGTGGAGAGAAGCATTAGAAGTTCTCAGAAACAACCCAGTTTTTTTACCTGTTTCTGTCTGGGTAATCTTGGCCTTCCTTGGCAAAGTACAAATTTGGTCTGTTGGTGGGAGCTGGTGATAGAGGATAAGATTCTGTGGAACCTTGAATGGTGGTTGCAGGGCCAGTGTAGTGTTGGCAGGACCCTTGGGTGGCCCTGTGGGTCCTTTATGTATTAAAGTCACTTTCCCTACATTTCCTGCTACATCTTTGACTTCTCTTGAACATATCTTGTTGGAATGATTTTTTCTCCCCATAGTCTCTCTGCTAATTTTCATTCCAGTGTCACTGGGACTCTGATCTTAAGTAATTTACTGTCTTGTTTCCTTATTGAGACAATAAGTTCCCCAGGAGAAGGATCATGCCCTCTATTTTTCTTGGTCACTAACAACTCTGCCAGTTCCCTTCTCTGGATGGTTCTTCCTCTTTCTTTTTCTTGGTGAACTTTTATATATTTTTCAGGACTCGGCTAAGCTACTAATCTTTCCTTTGGTGAAACTGTTGTTTCTTCTGTGCTGTCTTAGCTTTCTCTACTAAAAGAACCACCTCACTGTATTGTAGCTAGGTTTTTTTCTTAATATAAAAACTCGGACCACTTCTATTTTCTTGCTGCTACTTCCCTGGTCCACACCACTGCCTTCTCTGACCTGGATGATTGTAGTAGCTTCCTAAGTGGTCTTCCTGTTTACACTCTTGCCCCCTTTCAGTCTGTTTTCAGCATAGTTGCTAGAATGATCCTTTCAGAACATAGTTCACATCACGTCACTGCTTTGCTCCAAACATTTAATAGTTCTCCACTTCACTCAAAGGTGAAGTTCTTATTATGTCCTGCAAAGACCTACATGAACACTCCTACCCTGCCCTGTTACTCTCTGGCCTGCTGTTCTCCCCCTTGCTCTTGGCTTTAACTCTACTGGCCTCCTTGCTGTTCCTTAAACAGGCACGGCACTCTTGTGACTCAGGCCCTTTGCATTGGCTGTTTATTCTGCCTGGAATCCTACTGCCCCAGATATCTAAATGTTTTCCCCCTTTTTTCAAATATTTTATCAACTATCAATTTGTTAATGAGGCCTACTCTGAATGCTGAGTAAAATTTCAACTTGTCTTCTACCCCACAAGTATTCTTGATATACTTTAGTCTGATCTGTTAGTTTTCATAACATTTATCATCTAGAATGATGTGTAATTCAATTATCATATTAATTGTTTATTCACCCTCTTCCCTCTAAAAAGTAAGCTTCATAAGAGCGGGGCTTTGGGAATGTTTTATTCACTAATAGATCAGTCAAGTGTCTACCATATAGTAGGAACTCCATAAATATTTGTCACATGAATCTCCTTGTCTTGCTGACTAATCCGAAATCTCCTGAGGCTTGGAACTCTACCTTGTTCCGTCTTGTGGCCTCCTGGCCTATTGTGGTGGCAAGCACAATGTGCTCAGTAAACCATCAGTAAGTGAATATTTGAAGCATTGAATTGAGTCCATTTGGTCATGACAGATCTGGTTGTTTTTGTGTGATGTTTTTATGCTTTATATTTATGTAACTTTAAAGAAGGCTGAAGAGCTCTTCTACTAAATCAAAACACTTCTATTCTCCAGTCATAAGAAAAGGCAAGAAGTTTGAGATGAATTGAAAAAGCGAGTTCTGCTTAACTTAGTCTCTGAATTATTCTGAGATGGCTCTTCTCCATCCCAAGATGAAGTGTGCCACAGGGAAAACAGCAGCATGGTGAGGAACCTGAACGTCATGAATACTTCTTGACAATGAGAGTTTACAGTTTTAGTTTAATATGTTGTGAATTCACCATTTAGCAGAGACACTCATATTCATATGAATGCACTAAGAGAGATTTCCAAGACAAGATTGATTTGGGTTATCCATGCTGTGGTACTTCTCCGCTACTGTAAATGAACCAAACTGGAGTCCTACCCAGAGGACAGCAACCAGAGAGTTGAGAGGTTTGGAAACCATGTCAGATGAGGAACAGATGAAAGAACTTGGGAATTTTAGCCTGGAGAATAAAAGACTGTAGATGTGACCCTGTATTTTAGATATTTGAAGGGTCGTCATGTAAGGGAGGACTTAGATTTATTTTGTGCTGTTCTGGAGCAAAATTTTATCCTGGAGAATAAAAGACAGTGTAGATATGACCTATATTTTAGATATTTGAAGACTAGTCATATATGGGAGATCTGAGATTTATTTTGTACTGTTCCAGAGCAGTGATTCCTAAGTATTAGTCTGATGATCAATGGTTAATTAATTACCTTGTTAGAAATACTCTCAGACCTTCCTAAACTAAGTTTGTATCTCTGGGGTTGAATCCTAGGAATCTACATTTTCAAAAAGCTTCCTGTGATTCTAATGTTCAGCCAAATTTGTGAACCATTGTCTAAGCTGTCCAGTAGAGCAGACACTGGCCACTTGTGGCTCATAAGTACTTGAAATGTGCCTGATACAGACTGAGATGCAGTGGAAGTATCAAAATATACTTGGAGTTCTGAAGGCAATCTATAAAATCACAATATTTTAATATGGATTATATGTTGAAATAATATTTTGATTAAATAGATATATTATTAAAATTAAAATGATGTGTTTCTTTTACTTTTTTAGTGCAGCTAATAGAAACTTAAATTTATTTATGTGACTCACATTTGTGGCTCTCATACTCCTTATACTAGGCAGAACTGTTATAGAGGACAAAACTAGGATCTGCAAAGAAAGTTAAGAAGGGACAAATTTTGAGTTGACATAAGGAAAGCATTTTTAACATATAAATTCAAAAATTAAGAGACTTATTTTAAGCAATATTTGTCCATCCATCCATCCATTCATTCATCCAATAAACGTGCTTCTAATAATACTCAAATAGAGATTAAATGACCTGTATCAAGGAAAATATTTCAGTGGGGGAAGGGTGGGGATTAGGCTGAATGATTTCTAATGTTACTTTAGTTCCAAATGAATGTGAATTATTATCTTTTCTCTTTTACTTAACTTTTCTTTCTATTGTAAGCACGGGTATCCAGGACATCTTCTTTTTCATCTCTCTGACAATCTGTGGCTCTCTCTTCAAAGCAGTTCCCTTTTAAAAAGCATCTTGGATTGTTCTAATACTCTGAAGTTTGCTACTGAGAGACATCTTGTCATTGACTACTGTGCTCTGCATTGTGCATCTCTTTTATAAATATTCCTTCTTTTACAAAATTGAGATATAGTTGACTTTCAATGCTGTGTTAATTCTGCTATACATCTAAGTGATCCAGTTAAGCATATGTACATTCTTTTAATATTCTTTCCGTTATGGTTTATCACAAGGTATGGAATACAGTTCCCTGTACAGTAGGACCTTGTTGTTTATCCATTCTATACATAACAGTTTGTGTCTGCTAACCCCAAACCGCCAGTCCACTCCTTCCTCCCCCTGCCCTGGCGCCCTTTGAGTCTGTTCTTTACGTCTTTGAGTCTGCTTCTGTTTTATAGATAGATGTTTCATTTGTGTCATATAAATATTCTTTCTTAATAAAGTGATCCACTTTATTTCTTCCATACATGGTGTTTGGTTTTTAATCTTTTTGCTTGTCTATTTAAATGGAGAATCCCTTTGGCAAACAGTATGTCTAATTCTATGTTCTTATAGTCTAACACATTGTACTGATGGACCATTAAATGTCCCAGAAAAAGTGCCAAATAGATTAAATATTTCAGAGCAGAACATAACCTATATTTTTAGAACTAATTTAAATTTCCGGCAGTAATTGGTAGCTGAACATCCTCACTTTGAGTTGTGTGTGTTGACATACACTTGTAACAGAGCAGAGTTCTTCCTGGAGACTGACAGATTGTTTTTTTTTTTTTTTTTTTTAAAAAAAAGGCACGTAAAAATGGTTGCTGTGTGCTACCAATGAGAGGCAGTGCTCCTAGTAATTGAATGTTGAACCTGAATGTTTCCTGAGAGCCTGTTGATTTTGGAGGAGGACATGTTGTTTGCTGATATGCTTTGGTATTTCTTTCTATGTTTCATGAAATTGCTAGTTATACTATAAATACAGATTTATTTAAGTGTATGACTAATCCTGAGAGGCAGCTTATTTTATGGTACTGTCATTCATATATTTGTTCTTCCTTCTGAGACATTTTCAAAAGTTGGGTTAATATATATTAATGTTACTGCTTTTGTTTATACTGCCTATACTCTGATGTTCAGAGTGAATTTATATAGGATACTTAGTAGATAATTCAAACATCTTAGAAAAGCACTGTGACTCTAGGCTTTCTGATTTTGCCTTTTAGGAGAAAACAGAGATTTTTGTTACAGGAGAAGAAACATCATACCCCCAAGTAAAAGGGACAGATACTTTAAGATGTCTCAAAAGTGGAATTGTTTAATCCAAATTTGAGACCAAAGAATCCACACTTGGGCTTGTCAGGGGTTTTAGGACACTTCTGTTTTATTATTATTCTAAAAGAAAACACACAGACATGACTTTACCAAATTTCTTCAACTTAAAATTAAAGGTTCAGAAATTGGAACTCATTTTAATTGGACTTTTAACATTTCAAACTCAAATGTAATTTGCTTTTAGCATAACCCTTACCAAATCCTTCTTGAAGTCCATCACTAATTTCTATGATGAACAATAATCCTGAAAAGATAGGACATTGTTTTAAATTGCGATTTTCATAGGCAATTATGGGTTAAAATTAAGAATTATTTGAGGTTGAAATGAACTGGTGATAAGCACTTGAGTTGGAGTGTGAAGATGACGTATGGGAATTTCCAAAAAATCAGGCCTATAAAGGGGACGAAAACACAGAATAGATGTGTTTTTATTGCTCCTCACCTTGAAAACACTGACTGTGATGGAGAGGTCAATTTTTTTCAAGTTGCTGCAAAAATTTCATTATCCTTATCATAGATACCTCTCTACAACAAAGTATCTCATAGTCCATTTCATCCCTTTGCTGCTGTGGGTCCACTTTTTAATAACTGAGTTGCATTTCTGGTGAAAATAGTGTAATTTAAATTGTTCTTTGATAACACACATCCAAATTAGAATATGTTTCAGAGACTAATGGAAAAAAATGAGTGTCGACTCTGTGAATCTTTGACCAAGCAGGGAACTGTTGTATGGGAGAAAGAACCTGCCTATTTAATGACAATTACTTTTTGTTATTTTGGTCAGCAAATTAGTGAAGTTGGAGGGCAAAGTTGGGAGAAGGCCAGATATTTTGTGGAAAGTTGCAGGCGCAGTCTTGTTTCTAAAATTTTCTGGGATTGATGTTAATTAATTTCACAGGCATCAGACAAGTAAAAGTCGGATTTTAAGTAAACATTCACTCTCTGAGCTGCCTCATAAAGAAACTGGAGGGAATGTTTAAATTGTAGCCATCTGTATGTAACAAAGCTTTTCTCTTGTGGGGAAAACACAGAAAAGAGGGGCAAATACAGATCTAACTCTAAAATTTTTAGACTTTCTGAACTTGTATAACTGTGCAACAAATATATACTATTGGGAGATATCAGAGGCTTCATTTTCTTTCCACGGTGTCTTAGAAGAAGTAGGTAAGGAAAATAAAATTTGTTTTTCTCCAACAGTGTGAGATGTGACTCCATGGAAGGAAACGTTTGTATTGTTAAACTGAGATACTGCTTTTCAGGTTCAAGTCTCTGTATTCAAAAAAAAAAAAAAAGTATATCGAATGCTTTGTTGATATTGATGACCACTGGACAATGACTGCATTTAGGTTCTAATAGATTAAATGGAGAGGATTCGTAAAATAAATCCATAAAAATATGAGAGGACTATGGAAAGTCTGTAATAAATGTTCTTTGTTCTTGTGGCAGAGGGACTTATTTTTAATTATAGAAAGCAGAATGGAATGAAAGCAAAGATCAAATGTTTTTGAAGGGCAAAATCCGTCTTTGTGGCATTGTACGTATTGAAGAAGAATAAGATATGGCAGATGACGCACAAACAGATTCAGCTGTCAGTATGTGATGCATGAAAAGACCTGGGTAGTGCTGGCTCTGGAACTGGGTCTCACTGGCACACTATGCTGCCAACATTTGGAACTGAAATAGGCCATCTTGCACATGGCATATCCTCCCTCTGTAGGAGGACTGGGTTTATGATAAATGTTAGTCAGCCACTATTCCATCCTCCAGAGAGACCCATGAAACTTTTTTGCATTTTGATTTTAAAAGCACTGTATCTTTGGAACTACAGTTTAATTCTGTCTATAGCTAAATGCTTGTTAAGTCGCTTTAGTTGTGTCCGACTCTTTGCGACCCACTGGACTGTAGCCCGCCAGGCTGCTTGGTCCATGGGATTCTCCAGGCAAGAATTGTGGAGTGGGCTGCTATTTCCTCCTCTGGTCTATAGTTATCAGTTCAGTTCAGTCGCTCAGTCGTGTCTGACGCTTTGCGACCCCATGAACTGCAGCACGCCAGGCCTCCCTGTCCATCACCAACTCCCGGAGTTCACTCAAACTCACGTCCATCGGGTCGGTGATGCCATCAAGCCATCTCATCCTCTCTCATCCCCTTCTCCTCCTGCCCCCAATCCGTCCCAGCATCAGAGTCTTTTCCAAAGAGTCAACTCTTCACATCAGGTGGCCAAAGTATTGCAGTTTCAGCCTCAACATCAGTCCTTCCAATGAACACCCAAGACTGATCTCCTTTAGGATGGACTGGTTGGATCTGCTTGCAGACCAAGGGACTCTCAAGAGTCTTCTCCAACACCACAGTTCAAAAGCATCAATTCTTTGGGGCTCAGCTTTCTTTATAGTCCAACTCTCACATCCATACATGACCTCTGAAAAAACCATAGCCTTGACTAGATGGACCTTTGTTGGCAATGTAATGTCTCTGCTTTTTAATATGCTGTCTAGGTTGGTCATAACTTTCCTTCCGAAGAGTAATCGTCTTTAATATAGCTATAGCTGTAAATAAATTGTTGGTGAAAAGTGAAAATTTAGCAGGATGCTTAAAAAAGACTGAAAGAAGATAATACTTGACTTTTTATCATTCTGTTTAATATTACCATGTGCTAACAGTGATGATAGTAGTGGTTTAGTTGTGAAGTCATGTCCAGCTCTTTGCGACTCCATGAACTGTAGCCTGCCATGCTCCTTTATCCATGGGATTTTCAGGCAACAATACTGGAGTGGGTTGCCATTTCCTTCTCCAGGGGATCTTCTCTATCCAAGGATTGAACCCACGTCTCTTGTGTCTCCTGCATTGTAGATGGATTCTTTACCACTCAGTCACCAAGGAAGCCCTGTATTAACAGTAGTGGGCTATCTTTTTTTATATGTACATATATTGTTATTGACATGCCTTTATAAGTAAAAAAAAAAAAAAAACAACAACAACAAAATCTGGACTTGTTTTCAGTTTTAGTCCATTTAATGTTTCAGTATTTTTTCTGATAGAAAATGTATAGAAATGACTACCATATCCATTACCACATTTTCCCTGAAGTTTACCATTAATTTTTATTTATGAGTATGAATTCTTTACTCACCTTATCTGTGGTGGTGGGTGGGTGAGTTTGGCAGACTAATCCAGTTAGATCTTGTTTACTCTTTCCAAGATACTTTGTGGTGACCAGATGAAAAAGCAGAGACATTACTTTACCAACAAAGGTCCATCTAGTCAAAGCTATGATTTTTCCAGTAGTCATGTATGGATGTCAGAGTTGGACTATAAAGAAAGCTGAGCATCAAAGAATTGATGCTTTGGAACTGTGGTGTTGGAGAAGACTCTTGAGAGTCCCTTGAACTGCCAGGAGATCCAACCAGTCCATCCTAAAGGAAATCAGTCCTGAATATTCACTGGAAGGACTGATGCTGAAGCTGAAACCCCAATACTTTGGCCACCTGATGTGAAGAACTGACTCGTTGGAAAAGACCCTGATGCTGGGAAAAACTGAGGGTGGAGAAGAGGGGGATGACAGAGGAAGAGACGGTTGGATAGCATCACTGATGTGATGGACATGAGTTTGAGTAGGCTCTGGAGGTTGGTGATGGACAGGGAAGCCTGATGTGCTGCAGTCCATGGGGTCACAGAGTCAGCCACGACTGAGCGACTGAACTGATTTCTATTACAAACAATAACTGTCTAGGGTTCCTTTGTTAATTCTTTGAACAAAAAAAGAAACATTGATGAATTACTTGAGTAATACAATATGGATAGCATTCTGATCAGATTTCATTCATAATTATACAAATATGTAGCTACAATATAAGCGTGTTAAGCATGCTGTATGCAAGATAATAGATAGGCTCACAGAGCTCTGGATAACCCCAAGAGCTAAGTCATATTTGTCTGTTTCATCTAATCCCTTCTCTGGATTTACCACTTTCTTCCTAAATTGTACTTGCTCCTTGCTGATTCCCTTTGGCTATTCTCTTTCATTGACCTCTACGTTGTTGTCATTGTTGTCAAAGGTTTATAGAGTTGTTATGGGCTCCTTTTAATGGTATTGCCAGGGCTTTGTTGCAAGTTCCTGTCATTTTAAATTATGTATTCATTTTGCTACTGTTTATCATGAACTTCAAGTTGGTAAATTTTACAACAACTGTGAGAAACTTCAGTTTCATGAACTTTTGAGCTGTACTCCAATGTTTTAGTATATACTTCCAATATTAATTTTTTATAGAGGGAAAAATTACTTTTGTATTGACACCTACTTTAATGAAAAAAGCCTCATGCTCTAATTAAATTTAATTTCTAAAAATGAAATTATAAAAAACTTTAATAAAGTTTATTAACACAGTGAGTAATATATAAGACAAATCAACGTATTTTTGAAAGGACTCTTTTAATACCATTTAAAAAATGACCAAATATACTGAATAGACATCATTGTCACTCAGTCTCTTACACTTTTCCACTTATGCAGAGATTTCTCTTTCCACTTAATTCATTTTTATGTTTTTGGGATTATTTATGTCTGCATTATTTTTGTAATCCTGAAAAATAGTAATTAGAAAATATTTTTAGTTCTGTCTCTCAAAATGGTTATTATTCCCTATAGGACTGTGTTCCTCTATACATACATGCTTTTATTGAGATACAATTAACATGCAATTGAATGTATAAATTTTGAGTGCTTAGTTTTAATTGTTGATAATTGTCTACAATTGTGTATCTACTATCTAAAACAAGTATAGAATATTGCCATTCTCCCAGAAAGTTCCCTGGGCTCCTTTGTAGTCTGCTTTCCACTCCTTGCTCCACAACTATGCTCTGATTTCTTCTGTGATAGGTGAAGATCGCCTATATTTTGAAATCATGCAGTAGGTATTCTTTTGGTATTTCTTTTCTGGCTTCTTTCATTTAATGCAATGTTTTTGAGTTTTTTCGTGTTGTATGTACCAATGCATTTCTTTTTATTGCTGAGTTTTATTCTATTGTATGAATGTACCACAATTTGGTTATTTCTTTGTTGATAAACATTTGGTATTTTTCTAGTAAGAAAAATACTGGTTATGTGAGTAAGGCTGCATAAAATTTCTTGTACAAATCTCTTTTGGACATATGCTTTATTTCTCTTGGGTAAATACCAAGTGAGAGGTTAGGTGAAAGTTGCTGTGTGGATGTATATTTAACTTTTTAAGAAACTGCCAATCAGTTCTTCAAAATGGTTGTACTGTTTTGTATCCCTGTGGTCACACAGAAATGCTCCACATCCTTACCTTATCTTACATTTGTTTTTGTAGTCTTTTTTTAGTCAGTTTTTGTGGGTATGAAAAGTATCTTATTTTGGATTCAGTTTTCATTTTTCTGGTATAGCACAATATATGATTTATTTTTGTGAAATATCTGTTCAGTTGTTCTGTCCAATTAAAAATAGGTTGTTTATCTTTTTATTGTTGGTTCTTGTAGAATTTCTTTGTATATTGTAGATACCAGTCCTATATCAGATATATACCTTGTAAGTGTTTTCTTCCAATTTATGGTTGTTTGTTCATTTTCTTAATAGAGTCTTTTAATGAGTAGGGACATTTACTTTTAATGAAGTTAAATTTATCATTTTTTTTTCTTTTATGGTTGGGGCATTTTGTGTCTTGTCTAAGAAATCTGATGTTCATTTAATTTTAAAAACCTCTTAATTTGTGAATTCCTTCTTCCCAACATGTAAATTCAGCAGAAAGAAACATATCTATACCACCTTAAAATTTTAAAGCTACCGTAGCAAAACTGTTGCTTACGTGGTCAGGGCAAGTAAGATAAATAAGCTCACTGAACCGTTTATGAGATTATAAGGAGTACTGAGGTTAATAGCTAAATGGAAAGTTCAAGTTTCACTTAAAGCTATTCAAATTCAAATTTACATGCCCGGAGATGGATTGGCCAGCTGGGGGAGTTTGTAATCCCTGCCTTAAAGAACTACTGAAATAGAGTTTTATTAAATGATTTTTGTCCTATGACCGCTGCTTAAAGCATGAGCTCTTTTCAGGTGAGGAGGAGTAGATTAAAAGAAAAAAATCTAGTTTCTCAGATATTCTGGCCCTTTTGCCTTTTTCTACAGTGAAGATGGTTCATAACGAGAGAGATATGGCTTTGGTGACTTCATACCCAAAGGAAAGACTTGAAATCTTTGGGAGGCTTGTTGTCTGATTCCTCTATCTGCATGCGTGCGTGCGTGTGTGTGTGTTGATGTCCATCCCCCTGCTGCTCTCCAGGGTGATGTCCCAGGCCCACCTGTTGCTACTTGGCTGGCAACTGTGGCTCAAGCCTGTGTCTGCTATTACCTGTACACTGGCCTTTGTACTTGTGCACTCCATCAGAGCCAGTGGAGTCACCTGGATGACTGTCTTATCTTGGTCCTGCTGATGCTATAGAAGAGCCTCATGAGGTCTGGCTGTGACTGCCACATGAACATAGTCTGGCTATCTGGCTGCTTTGCATCACTCTCTGTTAAAGCAACCTGACCGTTTCTCTGATCTGTTCTCTGGCAAGGTCCAAATCCAGATCTTGGGAAAGATGAATCCCAAGACATCCCCCCTGCTTGGCACAATGCACTGCTAAGTTTACCCTGGTGGAGATCTCTATCAGGTGCTATCAGGGAATATCAGAGATCTCTAAGAGCTTGGTTCTTGTTATATACAAGGAATGACTTGAGAAATTTATAAAATCCTCTCTGGAGATAGTAGCAGGTTTGCAAGACTGTAGTCAATGCAAAATCCTATTTTTGACTTACAGAAATTGAATATTACTTAGGCTTTTTTTCTTTGCACTCCTTCTGTACTGAGCCAAAATCTTCCTCCTAGGCAGAAGGATACTTAGGCTAGCTGAGGTGAATGCATTCAGAAAAGTGCACTAATAATTTATAAAATATTCTCCCTGTTACTCATAAGAAATAGAAATAAGTCCACAGTGTTAAATCTACTGTGTTAATCTCAGTGGACTTAAACAGTAAATAGCAATAAGGTGTATGATTACAGTGCTTAAGAAACATGCATCTTAGTATGGAAGAGAGAATTAATAGAAGTAAAATACATATAATAAGAGAATAATCCAATGTGCTTACTTCATAGGAATGATGATTTACATATTCCATTCTTAAGGCTGATTGCATCCTTGCTGTACCATGGCATGGGGTCAGTCACTACCCTGACAATAGTAATAATGGTGATTGTATAGCTGAGTCTCTAGCTATTCCTGTGGTTCTTTTTCTGTCCTGGCTTTTCAGCCCTGGAACTGTTAGAATCATAGAGAGTTCTGGTATCATGCATTATGTAGCATGGGAGAAAACTTCACCTGATAGTCAGCTGCTATCTCTATGTCACCACAAGTCGTTCTGAGATTAAAAAGTCACCTTCCAGAGATCCTTGGCTGATACTGGCTTTAGAACATTATTGTTTGTGAGATGTCAGAATGCCATGGGTGATAGATGGATTGTTTTTAATTCTGGAAAGTGGTGTAACTGAAAAATTCAAAGTAATACCTGTATATATCATAAATGCAGATTTCAAATGGAAATGGAAAGATCATTTAGAAAATTTAAAAATTATTGGTCTGAGAAAAAACAGAAAAAAATGTTTTTTAGGATTTATTTTGCATTGCTCATCTTAAATGGGTTCCATTGCTTACAATAAAATGTCATAACACTTTGATCCGTTGTCTGAAAGGGGAGAGTATGGAAGAAAAATTATATATTTTTTAACTTGGAACCCAGGCTGCTCTGCTGTTGTGGCAACTTTAAAATACGATAGATTGCAACAGGAGCAATACCACCATGATAAATGAAAATGTTCCAGAGGAGCTCTGCTGATCAATATTGCTAGTGATCCATAAAGTGAGGACTTTCTTAGCGGAGTTTGACGTGGTTAGAAACTCAAAGCAAATTTGTGCATCATAGTACTTCTTTCCAGGTGATCCCTGCCACTCTAAAGAACGGGAGAAGAATC
Source organism: Bos taurus (assembly GCF_002263795.3). Lineage (NCBI taxonomy): Eukaryota > Metazoa > Chordata > Mammalia > Artiodactyla > Bovidae > Bos > Bos taurus. The sequence goes on from NC_037332.1 coordinate 35,506,017, forward strand.
CCCATCTGTGGCATCAAACATCTTCATAAAAGCAGAATGTCCATGTTGATGCTGACCCCATAGACTGCCTGGCAGTGCTAGAATTTTCCCTTAAGATAAATGTATCATTAACCGTGATGGCTCCAAAAGAACGTTTGTGGTCTTTTGGGGTCAATAATCTCTAAGTATATAGTAGCATAATGAACTGCAGATGCTGTGAAAGCACTTTTGCAGACATCTGGCCTATAAGTTGTCTTTTAAATGGCCTTAAACCATGTACATGGCCAAGTCAGTAACTTCAGTGGATCCACTCCAATCGTTAGTCAGTATGGTTATTAGTTCTCTTGGTAAAAATGTTCCAAATCCATTTTTATTATATTAACATTTTTATAAGTCCAGAATCAGCACTGCCTTACCATGGAGCTCAAGTCATTTTCTAATATAAAGTCTTGAATTTTAAGTGCCTTCAGGATTAAATCCTTGACATAAATGGAGAATAACCAGAGAAAGAAAAAGTACCACTTGGCTCAAAGATATTCCTTGGAAATGGAGGCAAATTGAATTTGCTGTTAAAAGATCTTTTGGATGACTCTCATGTGAACATAGAGTAAAAAAAATAATAAGGCTGATTGACCTTTAGTTTTTGCTTTAGGACTATGTGTGTTTTTTGTGTGTGTCTTTATGAAAAGGGCTTCCCTGGTGGCTCAGATGGTAAAGAATCCACCTCCAATGTTGGAGACCTGAGTTTAATCCCTGAGTTGGGAAGATCCTCTGGAGAAGGGAATGGCTACCCACTTCAGTATTCTGGCCTGGAGAATTCCATGGACTGTTTAGTCCATGGGGTCACAAAGAGTTGGACACGATTGAGTGACTTTCACTTCACTTCATGAAAAATCTCTGGTTCACAAGGTTCCAAATCTTAATTAGTGTTGGATCATTTCCTTTGCTTCAGAATAGCAAGTTTCCATTGCATTAAAAATGCATCTTTTACCTTAAGGACCGTTTCTTGCCCCCAGCTTGCTTTCTAAATTGTAAGTGTCCAATAAAAACGTGTGATGTGTGGAATTGTCCAACATGGTAGCCATTAGTCCAAAAGGGTAGTCATTAGTTCAGTATGGTAGCCATTAGTCCAATATGGTAACCAAGCATGGTACTGCACACTTGAAATGTGTCTCTCGTGAATGAGGAACTGAGCTTTAAATTTTTATTTAAATTTGGTAGCTTACATTTAATAGCCTTGCATGGCTAGTGCACTGATACACCTACCGCAGGCCACGGTGTAGACTGCTCTGTATGCTGCACTGTACGGAGCAGCAGAGCTCTAAATACTGTCCCTCATTCCTGTCACCGTCCTATTCCTCTTGATGGACTTTAGGTCAGAAATGGCAACATGTGATTAAGAAAGACTTTTTACTCAATTAATCATCTTTATCCCTTTACCACTCATTTTGGATGGAAAGGTCTTTTGTTTGACACATAAACAATAGGACAGTTGGCTTTTTTGAGTATAGTTTGGAGTCTGTATTATTTAATCTCATTTTCTCAAGTTAGAAGTGATCAAATACTTTGAAGTTTTCTAGTTTGTATAGAAAAGGAGACTCACCTTCTATTTAGGAAATTTAGTGGAACTTTAGAACTCTCATTATTCACATTTTTGAGTGGTTAATACAGTTGATTAAGAGGGTATATCCAAAAAACAAAACAGTATGTCCAAAATATTTAGCAAGGGACAGGTTGGAATTATCTGCCAGTGTATGGCTTCCCAGAATTAAAATAAGAGACTGGGTACCAATTGTAATTTAAGAGATAGTTTCCTTTTATATCACATGTACACACTGATGAATACTCTCTAAGGTATTATTCTTTAATAATATGAGAAATAGAAAATAGAAGTTTACTGTGACCAGGTCCTCAGAATCGAATACTTCTTACTACAGTCATGATTTATTTGTTATAGACTGAATTTTAAAACTGAATAGACTTTGGAGAAGGCAATGGCACCCCACTCCAGTACTCTTGCCTGGAACATCCCATGGATGGAGGAGCCTGGTGGGCTGCAGTCCATGGGGTCGCTGAGGGTCGGACATGACTGAGTGACTTCACTTTCACTTTTCACTTTCATGCATTGGAGAAGGAAATGGCAACCCACTCCAGTGTTCTTACCTGGAGAATCCCAGGGATGGGGGAGCCTGGTGGGCTGCCATCTATGGGGTTGCACAGAGTCGGACACGACTGAAGCGACTTAGCAGCAGCAGCATGCTGTTCTTTAAAAGTATTTTTCAGATTCTAATTTATATATGGTGAAATGCACAGACACTAGGTGTATGGCTCAGTTAGTCTGATAAATGTGTGTATCTATTTATCTCATATTTCATGCCTCTAGGAACTCCAGCATTTCTCATGTAAAACAAATTCAAGCAGCATAGTCCCTCTTTCCAGGTGATCCCTGCCACTCCCCTCTGCCACCTCCACTTTTGAGGAAACTCTGATCTCCATAACCATTGCTCAGTTTTTTTGTTCTCTTTTCTGTGTCTAGATTCTTTTTTTCGGCATAATGTTTAAGAGATTCATTCATGTAGTACATCTGAAATTTGTCTTTTAAAATTGTCATTGTATACGTATATCACAACTTGTTTTTACATTCTTTTGTTGGTAGATATCTGGTTTGTTTCATTTTTAGCTATTATTAAAGCTGCTGTGAAAATTCCTGTTCAAGTCTTTTTTGTATACGCACTTCCATTTTTGTTAGTAAATTGAAGGAGTGGAATTGCTGGCTCATAAGGCTGGTATATGTTTAACTTATTAAGAAACCATTCAACTGTTTTCCTAGCACTTGTATCATTTTGTATTCCCTCCAGCAATGTCTGAGCATCCCAGTTGCTCCATGATTTCTCTTAGCTGTAAGGCTGTTAATGAGTATATAGTGGTATCTCTGGCTTTAATTTACATTCCCTAAAGATGAATAATGCTAAGTACCTTTTCATGTGCTTATTGCTCATTCATATATCTTTAATGAAGTTTCTGTTCAGTTCTTTTACTTAATTTTATAGTATATATGTATGTATATATATATGTGTATATGTATATATCTATATATAGAGAGTCATTTCTATCATCTCTAGCTCAGCTGTTTTTTTTTTCATTTTTAAAAAATTTATTTATTTTGTATTGAAGGGTAATTGCATTCCAGAATTTTGCTGTTTTCTGTCAAAACTCAACATGAATCAGCCATAGGTACGCATATATCCTTTCCCTTTTGGGCTTCCCTGGTGGCTCAGATGGTAAAGCGTCTGCCTGCAATGCGGGAGACCCAGGTTCGATCCCTGGGTTGGGAAGATCCCCTGGAGAAGGAAATGGCAACCCACTCCAGTACTTTTGCCTGGAAAATTTCGTGGACTGAGGAGCCTGGTCCATGGGGTCGCAAAAAGACCCAGGTTCGATCCCTGGGTTGGGAAGATCCCCTGGAGAAGGAAATGGCAACCCACTCCAGTACTTTTGCCTGGAAAATTTCGTGGACTGAGGAGCCTGGTCCATGGGGTCGCAAAGAGTCGACTTCACTGAGTGACTTCACTTTCACTTTGAAACTCCCTCTCATCTCCCTCCCCACCCCACCCCTCTAGGTTGATACAGAGCCCCTGTTTGAGTTGCCTGAGCCATACAGCAAATTCCCGTTGGCTATGTATTTTACATATGGTAATGTAAGTTTCCGTGTTACTCTTTCCATACATCTCACCCTCTCCTTCCCTCTCCTCATGTCCATAAGTCTTTTCTCTATGTCTGTTTCTCCATTGCTGCCCTGTAAATAAGTTCTTCAGTACCATTTTTCTAATGAAATCTTTTGATGAGCATGTTTTGATTTCCTAAGGTAGCTGTAACAAATTACCGTACACTTTGGGGCTTAAAACAGTAGACATTTATCCTCTCAGATTTCTGTAGGCCAGAAGTCTGAAATCATGATTTTAGCAAAACTCCCTCTGAAGAATCCTTTTTTGCCTCTTCCTACTTTCTGGTAGCCTTCAGCAATCCTTGCTATTCCTTGGCTAGTACCTGCAGTATTCCAGTTGCTACATCTGTCTTCACGCTGCCTGCTTCTTTCTCTGTGTGTCTGTGTTTCTGTGTCTCCATGAGTTACATGGCCTTTTTATAAAAATATCAGTCCTTGGATTTAGACTCTTCCTAAATCTTAAGGTATGATCTGATCTTAACTAAGTCCAATAAGGACTCTGAAGTTCTAGTGAACAAGTCATGGGGAGACACTATTCAAGATAACAGACTTGTCTATTTATTTTCTTAATGAAATCTTTTGTTAAACAGAAGTTTTTCACTTTGATGAAATCCAGCTTATCTGTTTTTTTTTTTTTTTTTAATTGCTGATGCTTTCTGTGCTCTGTATAATAAATCTTTGTAACTCAAGTTCTAAAAAGATATCCTCTTGTGTTTTCTACCAGAAGTTTTGTACTTTTTAATTTTACATTGAGGTCTATCATGCCTTTTGAATTTCTTTTTGTTTTTATAGCATGAGAAGGAATTCAAGGATTATTTTCTTTTACATATGGACATCAAATTTTTTCAGCATGATTTATTGAAAACATTATCTTTTGCACTTTGAATTTCTTTGTCAAATTTGCTTTTGTCAAAATGTATTGAACAGACCTCTTTTTCTAGACTCTCTGAGCTATTCTTGTATCACACTGTCCTGATTACCCTGCATTTAATGGTAAGTATTGAAATCTGGTAGTGTAAGCCTTCCATTTTCTTTCTTCGCTCCCCTCCTCTTTGCTTTCGTCAAATTTTATTGAACAGACCTCTTTTTCTAGACTCTCTGAGCTATTCTTGTATCACACTGTCCTGATTACTCTGCATTTAATGGTAAGTGTTGAAATCTGGTAGTGTAAGCCTTCCATTTTCTTTCTTCGCTCCCCTCATCTTTTTCAGAATTGTTTTGACTATTGCAGACTTTTTGCACTTTCTTTTAAAGAGTACTGAGTTTTTTTTTTTTTTTTATCAGGCAGATACTGGAGGATTATCATTTTTCTGTTAAGGTTTAGTTTTAAGATTTGTTAAGATGGCTCTAGAGTGGCCATTACTTTATAACTAGAGTGGTTCCACTTACAAGGCATGACCTTTCTGGCTTGTATTCTCTTGGAGTTTCACTCTGGATGGTCATAATCCCAGGCTTGTGTATGACCTCTGTACTCTATCTGGCTCCTACTCCACTGGAGCTGGTCTCTGCTGATCTCTTACAGTCTGGCTCAGTGTGTGCACAGCTTAGTAACTGGCCCAAGTTGATTCTTGGGAACCATATGCAGATTCCTGGAGCTCTTCCCCTGCATGCACATCTATTTTCTACCGCTGTATGGTGAAAACTGTGGCTGTGTCTTTGAGGCCATTTGTTTCTCTATGTTTGTGCCTCAGCTAGGAGGGTACATTTAAGCATAAAGCCAAGGTTACCTTCTTGCAAGGATCACAGTATCATGGTATCTGTTGTCCAGTGACCAAAAATAGTTGCTTTCTCCATTTTTTTCTAATATTAATTATAGTTTTACATAGAAGTGGTTAAGTCTGATAGCCATTTCTGCATTGTGGCTGAGACAAGAAGCATGCACTATCCTTTTGGAAACTGTATTACCAGTCAGATTCTTGATGATATCTATTTTTAAAGGATTCAATCTATAGAAAATTGAGGCAAGGTTCATGATATAGAAGTAAAGATGTGGAAAGACCACGGGGTGCACTTAAAGAAGTTTGGTTACTCCTGGCAATCACAGAGATTGCAATCATTTTGAAATATCATACCACAAAGCCTGCCTATTTCTGCTTTCTTCTATCCATTATACTTTTTGCTAATAGATTTCTGAGGCATTGTCCAGTGTACAGGTGTCCACTGGTGTATTTGTTTTAAACTGTTGAATTTTAATAAAATTATTATGATTTTCTCCCAATAGGTAGTTATGCCACCAACAAAACACTGCTTTCAGGAAAAAAAAAATCAAGCCTAGGGGTCTGCCTGCTCTTAGTGTTTTGCAAAACTACTTGTTATCTCCTCAAATTCAGACACAAACAACTGCCTTAGAAAGACATTTTTAGCATTTTAAAAGATATCTTTTCCGTGTATTTGACCTATTCCTGCCTTGGCAGAAAGGAAGGAAAATGAATTGCTGCAGTTACTGTAGCACCTTTAACTTATTCATAATATAATTTTAGAGATCTATAAAAAAGTGGTTGAAATTTATGTTGGTCAAGTAACCTTTATGACTCATTGCTTAGTTATGGTTAAGAGCAGATACAATATATATTATGCCATTTAGAAAGGAAGATAAAGAGCCTTGTTTAGGAAAATAAATTTCAACATCAAAACAATAGGTATGCATTTTGAACCTAATGTGGGCCAGTTTGGATTTTAACTTTTGGGTGTGGAAGAGACATTCATTACTTAAAAAAGCTCACTATATACAATGACTAGGATGATTTAGTCAGTATTCCTCAACCATGTGTATTGTATAAACCTTTTCCAAAGGAAAAAAATTCTTTCTGACTCCCATTATGTATGTAAATTATTTGTATTATATTGTTCCTTAAATTTATGTAAATATAAAATAAAGTATAAATTCTTTGTGCTAATAGTGCATATACTAGTTTTAATCAAAACATATTTAAAATTTAAATACAAACAAAGCTATAAATTCAAATTAACAACATTAGTTTCACACGATAGGTGATGTTTTACTGAAAAGCTTAAATTGTTTACAACATAAATGCGGCAGTGACTGCTATGATGCAGGTTCTTTTAAGCCCTCAACTGTCTCATCACTTTGCTGTGAATACTGCAAAACCTTTCTTGGTATTTATCCAGTATTGTAATTTGATCATCTCTTGACCTGAAAGCAATCATGTGTGTGTGTTATTTACCTGTATCATTTTATATTTGTCTCTGTCAATTATAATAGTACTGTTGGGGTCACTGTAGTTAAAAACAAAAATATTAAGGCAGTCACTGAAATTTGATGAGAGTGCTCAAGAAGGTGGCTTTCCAGATGTGCAAGAGTGTATTAATACTAACGTTAAATTTTTGTATCAAAACAAGTCACAAAATGATACAATTCTTACAGGTAACTTATGGACTCTTAAGAATTCATCCATGCACATACAATTAATAAACTGTTTTGTAGAATGTATTTAAAGAGGCAAAGATTAGATGCAGGGAGATTAGAAGAATACTGCAGTAGTCTAGAATTGGGGTATCAGGAGCTTGAACTTGAGTGGAAGTAGTGGAAATGAAAGAGTTAGTGGGTGGTGACTGGTCACTGGCCCCAAAATTCCAGTTTGTTTGAAAGATTTTTTTAATTCATTTAGCCATTCATTTCTTCATTTGGTGATTCATCACTGAGGAGACTGTCTTCTGTGATGACTAAAACATCTTATTTTTGTCATCTGTCATTTCCTCATAAGATTATTGAGTATGATCTTGGTACATAAGTTCTTGGTAAATTAGGATTATTATTAATCCACTCACAATTATTGAGGTTGAATTTTAAATTAAAATTAAGTTTTAAATTATCAATATAGTTTTAAATTGTGTCAGGAAGTAGATTAAATTGGGGTAGATAAAGCCTGAGTACTGTTGGCAAGGTGTTCAGAGTGTAGTGAAGGACACTGATGTGGAATCAAGTAGTTTTCAGTCGCTCAGTCATGTCTGACTCTTTGTGACCCCGTGGACTGCAGCACACTAGGCTTCCCTGTCCATCACCAACTCCCAGAGCTTTCTCAAACTTATGTCCATTGAGTTGGTGATGCCATCCAACCATCTTATCCTCTGTCGTCCCCTTTTCCTCCTGCCTTAATCTTTCCCAGCATCAGGATCTTTTCCATTGAGTCAGTTCTTTGCATTAGGTGGCCAAAATATTGGAGCTTCAGCCTGAGCATCAGTCCTTCCAATGAATATTCAGGACTGATTTTCTTTAGGATTGACTGGTTTGATCTCCTTGTAGTTCAAAGGACTTTCAAGAGTCTTCTCCATCACCACAGTTCAAAAGCATCAATCAAGTTAATACCCTGCAATCTGCTAAGCTTTGTGGTTCTGAACTCTACAGCTGTCAGTGGACTGGCATTCTGAGGAATAAATCAGCACTTCTGCCAACTCTAGTGGGATCTTCAGGAGCAGGGTGCTTGATTAAGCTGGAACTCGGAAAGCATTTAGGTGTTTGTATGACAGACCGACAAGGCAAGGAAGGACATTCTAGGCTGACACACAGCATTTGCAAAGATATAGGGAGTTCAAGAGCATGTGTACTTGGAGGCACGCAAGTACTTCAATATGGTCAGACTGTGACACACACATAGGAGTGTGGGCTGGGATGCAGTTGGAAAGGTAGTGACAATAAGGCAGTGGTGAATTCCGAGAATCCGAATGGAAACCTGACCTGTGGCATCTGTCTTGCAAGTGATGCCATTTGTTATGGGAGGAGCTGAGAAAGCCAGGGTTAAGCAGTGCAGCCAAGCCCAGTTGCCAGGTGCTGAGTAAGTGCAAAGTTGCTTCAGTTGTATCTGACTCTTTGCGACCCCATGGACTGTAGCCCGCTAGGCTCCTCTGTCCATGGGATTCTCCAGGCAAAGATACTAGAGTGGGTTGCTATTTCCTCCTCCAGGGGATCTTCCTGACCCAGGGGTTCAATCCTGGAAGGCAGCCGAATCTGTGTCCCCAGATGTCAGGCAAATCATGTCATCCTGGGCAAGAAGAGCAGAAATAGTATAGTCCTTTTCAGTGGAGTCGTTAAACAAACTTTTCACTGTGATCAGAGTCCTGACAGCACACTGAAGTAATGATAGTTTTCAAGTGAAAAATTCATTAAGTTGTGTTAGAAGTTTGAAAAATCATCCAAGAATGGAAAGAACTTTGAAATATTAAGAGATTATTATCAGTAGAGAAAATACACAGAAAATACAGTACCAGAAAATACATATTTTGTATTAGTATTTCTGGATGGAACTGAAACACCTTTTGGAAAGCATTTATGTTTTGATATTACTCAGTATTCACATCTTGCTATCATACTTAAGATAAAATAGAATTTTTTTGGCTTTACATACTAGTACTTGTGTTCTTCATCAATATTTATGAAGAGAAATCTTCAGTTCAGTTCAGTCCCTCAGTTGTGTCCGGCTCTGTTTGCCACCCCATGAACTATAGCATACCAGGCTTCCCTGTCCATCACCAACTCCCAGAGCTTATAAAACTCGTGTCCATCAAGTCAGTAATGCCATCCAACAGTCTTACCTCTGTTGTCCCCTTCTCTTCCTGCCTTCAATCTTTGCCAGCATCAGGGTCTTTTCCAATGAGTCAGTTCTTCCTATCAGGTGGTCAAAGTATTGGAGTTTCAGCTGCAGCATCAGTCATTCCAATGACTATTCAGGACTGATTTCCTTCAGAATGGACTGGTTGGAGCTCCTTGCAGTCCAAGGGACTCTCAAGAGGCTTCTCCAACACAACAGTTCAAAAGCATCAATTTTTCGGCACTCAGCTTTCTTTATAGTCCAACTCTCACATTCATACATGACTATAGGAAAAACCATAGCTTTGACTAGATGAACCTTTGTCGGCAAAGTAATGTCTCTGCTTTTTAACATGCTGTCTAGGCTGGTCATAGCTTTTCTTCCAAGGAGCAAGAGTCTTTCAATTTCATGACTGCAAACACCATCTGCAGTGATTTTGGAGCCCCCCAAAATAAAAGTCTCTCACTGTCCATTGTTTCCCTATCTATTTGCCATGAAGTGATGGGACCAGATGCCATAATCTTCGTTTTCTGAATGTTGAGTTTGAAGCCAACTTTTTAACTCTCCTCTTTCACTTTCATCAAGAGGCTTTTTAGTTCTTCTTCGCTTTCTGCCATATGGGTGGTGTCGTCTGCATATCTGAGCTTATTGATATTTCTCCCGGCAATCTTGATTTGAGCTGGTGCTTCATACAGCCTGGCATTTTGCATGATGTATTCTGCATATAAGTTAAATAAGCAAGGTGACAATATACAGCCTTGACATACTCCTTTCCCAATTTGAAATGAGTCTGTTGTTCCATGTCTGTTTCTAACTATTGCTTCTTGACCTGCATACAGACTTCTTAGGAGGCAGGTAAGGTGGTCCGGTATTCCCATCTCTTGAAGAATTTCCCACAGTTTGTTGTGATCCACACAGTCAAAGGCTTTGGCGTAGTCAATAAAGCAGAAGTTAATAAAGCAAAATCTTATGGTCACTTAAAAGCATTGATCTGGGTGATCGTTGCAAATAATTCTGTTTTTATGACATGTTGCATATCATTTATATATAATTTATCATCTCTGTTTTCTTCTAATACAGTTTTCATTTTCTTTAGTACCATCGTTATGTATAAGTAACATGAAAAAATAAACACAGACTGTTTTTTCTAATTATGACTATAGTGCTTTAGTTGTCTTTAAAATGTTTGTTCATAGTTACCAAGGTTACCAAAGGGACACATAAATATTCTTCAGAAATGTAGTTAATACAGTGGTACAGAATAACCCTTCCCAGATGGTAGAAAAGAATAAGAGAAAAATTTTACAAAGATCATGATGAGAACAGGAAGTAATGTAATATAAATTCACTCATGTGGCACAGATTGAAGTGTGTGTGGGGAGGTGTGGGAGATGCACAAAATTAAATTCTCTCATCACACTCTGAAAATTGCCATCTTGCAGTCATCAAGTCCTCCTCCTTCTCAGATGTTGAAGCTCTGCTCTCAGACCAGCAGAAGAAAATTTCATAGTTCAACATATTCCCACTTAGTTGATGAACTCACTTACAATTGTGGCTGCTAAAAGCTGTTCATGTGCATGTGAAATGACTGTTCATATCTACATCTGTTAGAGAAGTGTTTTATTCTTCCCGTGACTTTTCTGTCATGCATAGTGTAGTAAAAGTGTAAGTATTTTAGTTCTACTAGAAGAGTTGTAGATGTGTCCCTGTATCTGGCATTGAGGCTTGATTATCTATTTATTCCAATTTATATATCAGTTTACACACATCAGTTTGAATTCTTTGAATACCAAAGTGTGTGTGGTATTAATTGGGCACTTACTGTGTGCCAAGCACTGTTCTAAGTAGTAAATGTGTATGTGTATATATATATGTGTGTGTATATATATGTATATATATATACTAATCCTGAAAATGACCCCATGTACTATTATTATTATTCCCATCTTGTAGATAGTAATAATAGATGGGAGCCAAAGCCCAGAGAGGTTAAATAGTTTGATTAAGCTAAAAAATGATGGCAATAGCATAGACATTCAGTATACACTAAAAAATGATGGCAGTAGACATTCAGTATACACTCACTACAGAGTACACATGCATATTCAAAAATGCTTATTCAAAATATATGTCCATTTGTGCTGTGAAAGATTGGTACTCACAATTTGTAAATTTCCTGTGTAATTCATATTGACATTACTTACAAAAAACGTTTTTCCCAACGAGTGGTCGTTATTGGGTTTTCAATATAGTCAATGACGTGAATGTTCTTACTGACCTTTCAAGGTGTGCTCCACTGACATAATTTCAGACATGCTTTGTGCTTTGGGGAGTACCAGGATACCAAATTCTGGTACTGTATTATCAGTGGGTTTTATTACCTTTATTAAAGAATAGTTCATCCTACATATTCTGGATACTAAAGACAGGTAGAAAGATTTGATATTAAATGCTTTGGACTTCACTTTTTAGATAAATTTTTGAAATGAGAGAGAGAGAAACTCTGTGGGTTGAGGTTTGCTCCTGTTGTCTTAGAGTGGAGGCTTCTATGAAGAGCATTGACAGCATTACAATCAAGTTACCTACCCCCTGCGCAGGTTTCACAAATGCCATCTTCCTCTTGGAGCTCACATCTTTTGGAAACTATTCCCCACTGATTTGTGCCTCTACTTTAAGATGATTTTAGGATACTGTAATAAAACTGGCACAGTATAAGTCCTTAATGCTGAATAACAATCTGAATTGTTTTAATGTAGACAATCTAATCTGTTTAGTTCTGTAAGAAACACTGAAATTCTCAAAAATAGGACAGACAAGTCAGGACCTTAAACCATCAGAAAACCAAAATGTAGTTCTAGTCCTCCAGAAATATTTGAAACAGTATCTGGAATGTGAATCAACTTGTTAAGAAAAACACTTCAGGTTATTCTTCTGCAGTGTTTGGTTTCAAGGCAGCCATCCAGATGCACAGCGATGGTGATCATGAGATGAGATGGTTTGAGAAAGTGTCCACAGGACATCTGGCTCCTAATAAGCAGTCACTAGATGCTAGCTTGTGTGCTCGACGGGCAGCTGTGATGGAGAGATTAAGGGTGTTCTCTTGTGGATAACCTGAGTTCATATCCTGGCAGAACCATCTATCAGCTAGAATCCTAAACAGTGGTTCTCAACCAGGGACAGCTTTGTCCCCCATGGCACATTTGGCAATGTCTAGAGACATTTTGGGTTGTCACCCTTCAGGATGGGCTTCTATTGGAGGCCAGAGATACTGCTAAACATCACACAGTGCTCTGAACAGCCTTCTCCTTGCCCCCTCCCCCCTCACCCCCGCCTCCCGTGAAAGAATCATCTGGTTTGAAATGTGAATAGCACTGAAGTTGAGGAGCCCCAGCCTAGAACAAGTAACATTGTCTCTCTAAATAAGGACAATAACAGTGCCTCCTTAGCAAATACAAAGAAAGGACTTAGGAAAGTGTCTCACCTACAAAGCACATCAGAAATACTAACTCTTGTTATTCTTTAAACAGGTATTTGTAGGAGATTCACTGTGTGTCAGGCACTAGCCTAGGTGCTAGGTGTACAGTTGAAGTGGAAGGATAACAGTCCCGGTCCCTCCCCTCGAGGGGCTTGCTGTTTCTGGCTTCAGGGGTCACTGCAGAGATGACACCCCTCTTTAGGGGCAGCAGCATCTATCCCTGTTGGGGCCACCTTGTGCTCTCTGTGCCTCCCTCGCCTTGAAGTACAAGCTCCTTCTTCATCTCTTTATAAAAATCTCTCATTTAGAAGAATCCACCAAAAGCAGAAAAATATTAGCCCCAGCTTTCTCCTTCCACTCATCTGAATTTGAGCATCACAAACTCACCTGATCCACATGCAGACACCGTCAGTATCTCCAAGCATCTTTTGCCAGTGAGGAAGACTTTCATGCCAGTGGCTCTCACTTAGAGAATGCTCTTCACTCTGGGACTACTTCTCTTCCTTCTTTATGGCTTTGGATATCTTAGTCTTTTTCCATCAATGTTGGGACCCTTGAGTTTCTTCTCTCACCTCCTTCCATTATCTGCTCAGTGCTGCCAGCAGCACCGCAGGCTTCTGCCCTTGCTCCTGTAACTTAGTGTGACTCAGGGAGGGAGCGTTTCCATTCCCTTTACAGGTGTTGTTTAGGGAGGAGACATTCTTAGGTCCTAAGTGCGAAGATTAAATGTGGTTTAATCTGGAGGCCAAGCTGTAAAGAGTGGTCTGTGTCAGCACATGTAGGCTGGGGTAACTGAGGCTTTGTATGCCACCATTCCCAGTTCCTGAGTCAGTTCTGACCAGGACAGAGAGTTTATGGGGACCTCACCCCACTAGTGTGGGGGTACAACCCATTCGAATTCACCGTGCCAATGCCTGGAGCCTGGTGTTGTGCAGCCATATGCCTGCAAAGTCATGCCTCCTCCTTACGTCCCACTCTGTTGGTCTAGTTCATATAACTGGGCCTCTGCTTTGGTTTTGTCTTAGCCCCACAGCTCTCTGAGTAACACAGTGTCCCTGCAAAGGCTGATCACAGAACCATGATCTGTTCCTGACCACCTGACTAGACTTTCCATTCCCACCTCCCTCCCTCCCACACGCCTTATGCTTCAGCGGTATAAAACACTGGCAGGTCCATGAAGGATCTGTGCTTCTGTGTATCACGTGCTTTGTACAGATTGCTTCCTCTGCCTGGATTGCCTGACTTGAGCCAAGCCAGAATTCCTGTTTACTTCTTTGACTGTTAGGGATTGAACTGTTGGCTCCCTTCTTCAGGATCTAGTCTGCAGCTTGCTCAGTTATTCCATCCCTCTACTTCATTTTGGCTTTCATATTTCTCCCTTGCCCATTGAGGTGCCAGGTGTTCTGAGTTCAGCCTCCTGGATTTATGAAACCAGAATTTACTGGATTTAAATCAGCCACAGCATACTGCAGTAGGTTGAGTCTTTTCAGGACCTAGCCATCATGTGAAGTATTGCTTCTGAGTGAAAATGCAGGCCAAAGTCCTAAAAACTGATGGATCAATGATGTTTTAGAAATAGCAACATTTATAAATTGTAGATTGACCAGAGCAAAAATGTGTGTGAACTTATATACACAACACACATGAACACATACTATTTATCTTTGGCACTTATGCTCATACTTTATGAAATAAGAGAGAAAAATGAAATAAGAATACTAAAAATAAGAATTCAGAATAAAAAGAAAATTAAAGTATATTTCTAGTGAATGAATGTGAAGTTGTGTAGATAAGGGAGAGAAGGTATGCAAATGAGGAAAATGTGAGTGAATCATTTGCTGTTGATATTTAAATAGGAAATATTACTGTTGATGTTTGGGCTTAATTTCCTAAATTGGAAATATATCTTTGGAATATATGGACAGGCATATCTAAATGTGGCATTAAGGTGGAAATACCCATTTTATCTTCCAAATGCTAGAAAGAAAACAATTTTGTGGAACTAGAATATAAACAAAGAGGAATAAATATATGACATAGGGTAACATTCAAATAGGAAATTCTGGAATGAAAAGAAGCAGCTTGTTTTAGGTTATACTCAGATATTGGGGTTTCAAAAGAATTTCAAACTCTAGCAATTTTCCTAACTTGGACTAATAAGACTGGTACTTATAACACTATGGGCCACGCCTCTCAGGACCTCTGCATAAAGCCGAGTGCGCTGCCAGTTGTCTTTGCCTGGGTAGCAGGCATTGCCTGGGGCTGCACAGTGAGCTCAGGGTTGTATGCCTTGCTTCAGTGGGGAATTAAGAGGGGATGGGAGTGACACTCTCACTCAGCCAAGGTGGGTATGTTGTTTTATCTTGCAGACCTTGAAAAGGAAAATTAATTCAACTCTTTTCAACAAGTATTTTTCAGACTCTTTCTCTCTGTCTTGGACTATAATCGCCAGTAGTTAGAAATTGAAGAGAACTAAAAGGTGCAGTTGTTGCCCTCAAGGAGATAAAACCAGTTTTTCTGAGGATGTAAGACTGGCATATAAAGGAATTAGACAGGAAACAGAGAAAGATATAAGAGAGCAAAAGCGCTACACTGAAAAACAATGAAAAAGTCCATAATAAACAATCAGAGCTCTAGACTACCATGAAAGCAAAAGAACTGTCAAGAAGGCAGGATGTGACATGTTAAATCCTGATTTCTATATAAATCCAGGATAATTCTGATGCCTGGTTCTCCTCTCTTTTAAAGGGTGTAAAATGTAGTGAGGAAGCTATCTGTAGACCATTGTGTAGACGTTTTGCCTGAATAGTTTTTTTCATAAGAAAGAAAACCAAGAACATTAATTTATCAAAATGTTCTGAACATTTTGTGTAGGTCAACTCACAACTATCCCAAAACTGACGGTGGAGCTGAGGGAAGACAGGTCCAGTGCTTTCATTTGGTTCTAGAAGGTGTTTTTTGCCATTCAATTAGAAATTGTTTCCTCTGACATTCTGGAAATTGGTGACGTTTCTAAGAAAGTCTCAAGCCACAGTGTAATCACGTGAGGGGGAGGTTTTGTACCTCTCATTAACTGAGACCCTCTATTACTCCTTTTTCTAGGAACATGCTCATCTCAGTGCTACAAAAGACTGAGTTCTTTTCATAAATCTAGATTCCCTCTCCATACTTGCCAGTTTATATTCCAAGGGGAAAGGAGAGAGTCTTTGGTTTTAATATATAGCAATATAAAATATTACTGTAAATTTTTTTTTACATTTGTTTGGGTTATCATCTGTTCTAGATTTTAAATAATAAGTATTAACCTAAGTGCAATGCAAAGGAATATTTGAAGGCAAAATAAATCTCTAACTTCTACTTAGTTATTTGAGCAAACAACAAACACTGTTTTGAAAAGGCATAGAAGTAGATGGGAAAATCATCAGTGAACAAGACAATTGTCCACATATGTATTTTCTACATGAACTGTGCCAAGAAGGAGAATTACAAAGTTGATCCCTGCACTCAGGAAGCCTGTCACAGAGTGAAGGACAACAGGATATGCCCCCAATATAGATATTAACAGCAGTGATGAAAGCGAGTTAATGGGAATTTTCTCCTCCTTTTTTGATTCTATAGCATCTAGACCTGCTCTAATTAAGCAGATCATTACATTTTTTTGGTCTTACATTCTCAACATAAGTATAACTAAAGATATAAAATAATTTCTTTTTTAAAAAATTATTGTAGTTGATTTATAATGTTGTGTTAATTTCTGCTGTACAGCATAGTGACTCAATTATTCATATATCTTTTCATATTCTTTCCCATTGTGGTTTATCACAGGATATTGAATGTGGTTGCCTGTGCTGCACAGTAGAACCTTGTTGTTTATCCATCCTACATATAATAGTTTGCATCTGTTAATCTCAAACTCCCAATCTATCCCTCCCCTATCCTCCCTGTCCTTTGGCAACCACAAGTCTATTCTCTATGTCTGTGAGTCTCTTCCTGTTTCATTGATAAGTTCATTTGTGTCATATTTAAGATTGCACATGTAAGTGATATCATATGGTAGATGTCTTTTTCTAGTTTATTTCACTTAGTATGGTAATCTCTAGGCCCACCCACATTTCTGCGAATGGTATTATTTTATTCTAAAAGAATTGCTGTTTATCTAAGGGAAATTTTATCTACATTTGTTGCTCCTAGGGTTTAGTAAACTGTGGCCCTGTGGGCCAAATTTGGGGCATGTTTTTTATATGACCTTTTGAGCTAAAAGGGCTTCCCTGATGGCTCAGATGGTAAAGAATCCACCTGCAATGCAGGAGACCTCGGTTTGATCTGGAGAAGCACATGGCAACCCACTCCAATATTCTTACCTGGAGAATTCCATGGACAGAAGAGCCTGGTGGGTTACAGTCCACAGAGTTGCAAAGAATCAGACACAGTTAGACAGTGATTAACATTTCACTTTTTGAGCTAGGAATGGTTTTTTAAATTTTTGTGTGCTCAGTCTCTCAGTTGTGTTCAACTCTACATGACTCCCTGGAATGTACCCTATCAGGGTCCTCTGTCCATGGAATTCTCCCAGCAAGAATATTGGAGTGGGTTGCCATTTCCTCCTCCAGGGGATCTTCTGGACACAGAGACTAAACCCGCATCTCTTGTGTCTCTGGCATTGGCAGGTGGAGTCTTTACCACTGAGCCACCTGAGAAGCCATTTAAAATTTTTATTTTATTTAGTTTTTTTCTTATTAATACAGTATTTATTTGTCTTCCTTCTGTCAAGCTCTGAGCCAACCACTTTCCCCAGGTTGCCTGGGGAGGTACAGGAAAAGAAAAATACAGGGCAGATGAGACACGGGAGAGCTATGGGAGGTGGAAACGGCTCCTTCACACGGCAAAGAGGATGAGAAAGGCCACCATCAGGCAAAAGAGCCCCATGGCCTCCGAGAGGGCAAAGCCCAGAATGGCATAGGAGAAGAGCTGCTGCTTCAGAGAAGGGTTCCTGGCATAACCAATGATGAGACTCCCAAACACGGTCCCAATTCCAGCTCCAGAGCCAGCCACCCCTACTGTGGCAGCCCCAGCTCCAATGAACTTGGCTGCTGTGTCAATGTCCCTTGAGATGGCACTGGTTTGGAAGCTGCGGCTAGGAGTAAGTGAGGTGGTCAGGGGACGGGGAACTACTGCCAAGCTGCTGTGGCTCTCATCCGTCAGTGTCTCCGGACGTCTTACCACCACTGCAGACAGTGATCGGCTCAATAGTGTAGAGGTTCTCCTGATCAAGGAGGGGGTGGAGACGAACTTGGCGCAAGTGTACATTTTCAGGGGATGAAGGGCTGCAGCAGGAGAGCTGCTCCCAGTGCAGAGAAGACAGAGAGGGGTGGGGAGGGGGTGGGCCATTTAAAATTTTTAAATGATTGTAAACATAAATATTGGAGAAGGAAATAGCAACCCACTCCAGTATTCTTGCCTAGAGAATCCCAGGGATAGGGGAGTCTGGTGGGCTGCCATCTATTGGGTAGCACAGAGTCAGACACGACTGAAGCGACTTAGCAGCAGCAAACATAAATATGAATATAAAAGAGTGTGTAACAAGAGATGTATGTGACCTGCAGAGCTTAAAATATTTACTGTCTGGCCATATACAGAAAATTTTGCTGATGCTTGTTTTATTTACTTTGTTTTTAATTGAGTTATAATTAACACACATATTATATTTGCTTCAGGTATACAGAATAATGATTTGATGTTTTTATGCATTATGAAATAATCGCCACCTTTAAGACCAGTTATCATTCATCACCAAAGTTAACTTTAATTTTGACAATGGTGGTGGTTTAGTCGCTAGGTTGTGTCTGACTCTTGTGACCCTGTAAAACTATCTTAGCGATCCCTATTCTTTATTCTTGTCAATTAATAGGTTCAATTGAATGTTGGAGATACATAATAAAAATCTCATCTTGTATGTTTCTTCCTTCTTTTTACACTAATAAATCTACTAAGCCAATCTAAAACTAACATGCTGCTGTGCTGCGCTTAGTTGCTCAGTTTTGTCTGACTCTTTGTGACTCCATGGACTATAGCCTGCCAGGCTCTTCTGTCCATGGGGATTCTCCAGGCAAGAATACTGGAGCAGGTTGCCATTCCTTCTCTAGGGCATCTTCGCAACCCAGGAACCTTGGTCTCCTGCATTGCAGGCAGATTCTTTACCAACTAGGCTATGAGGGAAACCCATAATTGACTATATTCCCTATGTATACTTTATATCCCTGTGACTTATTTATTTTGTAACTGAGAGTTTGTACCTCTTAATTCCCTTCGCCTGTTTCGTCCATTCCCTTTGGGTAACCACAGATTTATTCTCTGTATCTGTGAGTCTCTTCTGTTTTGTTTTGTTTTTCAGATTTCACATATAAGTGAAATCATATGATATTTGTCTTTCTCTGTATGAATTATTTCGCTTAATATAATACTTTCCATGTCTATCCATATTGCTGCAAATGGGAATATTTCAAATTTATAGATGATGGAAAGGAAGAATGAAGAATTAAAAATTCTTTTTATTTTATGGCTGAGTAAATATTCCATTGTATATATGTACCACATCTTTTTCCATTCATCTATTGATGGACATTTAGATTGCTTCCATATCTTGGCTATTGTAACTGGTACTGCAATGAACATACGGATATATATATATATATATATATGTATAGTGAAAGTGAAGTCGCTCAATTGTGTCCGACTCTTTGCGACCCCATGGACTGCAGCCTTCCAGGCTCCTCCGTCCATGGGACTTTCCAAGCAAGAGTACTGGAGTGGGGTGCCATTGCCTTCTCCAATATATATGTATACACACATACATATGTAGCTTTTCAATTTATGCTTTTGTTTTCTCTCCTTAAATATCTGGAAGTAGAATTTCTGGATCATATGATAGTTCTAGTTTGAATTTTTTGAGGAGACTTCATACTGTTTTCCAGAATGTGTGCATCAATTTACATTCCCACCAACAGTGCATGAGAGTCCCCTTTTCTCCACATTCCTACCAACACTTGTTCCTTGTTTTTTTGATACCAGCCATTTTGACAGATGTGAGGTAGGGCTACATCAGAGCAGAAAGCTTTTCCAAAACAAAAAAATCCATGAACAAAATGAAAGGCAGTCTACTGAATGGGAGAGGATATTTGCAAACAATGTATCTAGTAAGGAGTTGATATCCAAAATATATAAAGAACCCATAAAATTAAAAAAGCAACCCAATTAAAAATAGGCAGAGGACTTCAATTGGCATTTTTTTAAAAATTATTTTAACTGGAGGATATTTACGTTTTGAAAGAAGACATCCAGATATACAGAAGGCAGATGGAAAGGTACTCAATATCAGTAATTATCAGAGATGTGCAAACTGAAACCAAAATGAGATGCCACCTCACATTTGCTGATACTTGTTTTAAAGAATGACTCTTCAAGGAGCATCTGAGGAAACTTGGAGAGATGTATTACCTAGGAAACAGGCTAATAAGCTGCTGTAACAGAGACACCTCAAATGTAGTGTTTAATAAAGGAAGAAGTTATTTTTCTCTCACCTTAGCAGGCTAGAGGCAGGCCATTGCTTTCTTGGATGATGGGTATCTTTGCCATGTGAGATTATTCAGGGTCCCACAACGCACTTGTCCTCATTGAAGAACTTCACTTACTACTGCAGTATCCTGATTCCAGTCTGAGGGAAAGGAAAGTGGTGAGCAGTCGGTCTCCTTTTTAATATTAAAATCTGGATCATAGCACGTATCACTTCTACTCCTTTTTGCCAGATCGGAGTCACTTGGCCTCTTTAGCTGGAACATAGTTCCTAGCTGAACAGCCATGTGCCCAGATGAAAGTATGGAGTTTAATTGCTAAAAAGAAGACAATTATTGCTAATGGAGGAAAATGAGCAGTCTCTGCACAGTAGACAGTTCACTGTATTGAATTATTCCTGATCTTTGTTGCTGAATGCTCACTTCATAGCAAGTGCTCAATATATATTTATTGAATTAATTAAAGTGAGCCAGAAACTGGAGGCAATACTTAGCAAAGGAAGGAGCACTTAAGGAGAAACCCAAGTCTTGAAATGGGAGAGACCTAAGCTTGGTAAGATTAGATTTAAGGCTCCTGGAAATGAGTAGTGGAGATTAAGGTGAAGTTCAAAGATAACCTTAGACAGTGAGTGAATCTTCTGTGCTTTATCTAGGGATAGAATCCTCACTTAAATAGTGAGTGTAATTTATAAAAACTCATAGGAGCAGGAAAAACTCCAGGAGGATGATAAAATAGGATGGAGGAGGGTATGAGGATGAGTGGGAGTTGGAGTGGTATACAGTCTGCTAATGAGGAAAGTCCAGTAACCCCTACAGTTCAAAGGCAGGCAGGCATCATTTGATGGATCTAGCATTCTGACACTTTTTAACAGGATTCATCTATTCCTGAGGATTAGCAGAGAGAATTGGCAAGATCCTGTCTGAACATCAGAGCTTCAACCAAACAGATGGGTGTGCAGGACAGAATTTTGAGTTCTAGGCTAGAAAACTGAAGCAGTGGCTCAACTTTGTAGATTGGGCCAACATAGCAGGGCTGGGAAATGATTTATTTTAGAGGCTGTATAAATTCTCAGAGCTATTTTATTATTATTGAATCTCTGAGCAGTAAGACTTAATTCTGAGCTTCACTTTTAATTTTCTGGCTTAATTATCATAACTGGTTCAGAAATGGAGGGGAGATAGATACGGGGCCTGGGGAACAAGGACAGAGGTAGACTTAAGGGCTGGTGTCTGAGACTCTGGATTGAGAAACTGATTATGCTATGCCCTGTATCCTTTGGTACTTTATAATGCTGTTTTCTTTCTTGCAGTGAAAATAATAATCATAAAAGAGCACAGTTTCAATAGGGTGATAAATCATGATAACTGATATTTTGTTGTCTTGTTATTCTAAAGTAATTTGATTATTGTAATTAAAGAAGGATAAAAGCGGAGCAAATTCCCAAAATTGATGTCTCAGGTCAAATTGGCCTATTAGGTAGAAGATGAAATTGTGTATTTCAGCACTTCAGCTCTGCATAATTGATGGGGAACTGTATACTGTCTCTTTGGCTATTCAGCAAATATTCTGTTAGAATCTGCCTGTGCAATCTGAGGTTGCACCATTTATAAATTTCACATTTTATAGATGTAAAACTATCTTAGCGATCCCTATTCTTTATTCTTGTCAATTAATAGTTCAATTGAATGTTGAGGATACATAATAAAAATCTCATCTTGATCCTATGTTGTTTTTCTTTCTTTTTACATTAATAAATCTACTAAGCCAGCTAAACACTAACATATGTGTGGATAAAAAGATAGCCAGCTTTGTGAATGAACATATTGTTTTTTCTGTCTTATCCTTCTCACGGACTGTATGAATATTTGATGAGGCTTCAAATAAAATAAATGAATGACATATGGTTCACTTAAAAAACTGTTATATATATATATATATTTCTTTTAAATTTCTAGTTACTCTTTTAATAGAAGAACTTACAAAGAGTAATTATATATGTATTAAAGATATAGCTAGGTACTATATATGAGATATCTTATAATAGAAAAGAGAGGTTACATAATCGATGAATTTATACACGTCACTGTTAAGGTGAGCATTTTGTTAATGTAAGCAACACCTCATTCATCCTAACTGTATCAATATAGGAAGGTGCAGTTGAGCCTCTTCACCTGTTAATGATCAATAGTAAGATCAATAAAAATTCATATATTCTCCTTTTTTAAAGAAATTCAAACATTTCACTTATTCAAGTTTATAATTACTTTAATCACAGCAAAAGCATGTTTTGTAAATCATGAAAGTCCATGAATTTAAGTTTCCTTATGTATTTAAGACATTGACTAATGATATTAGCTAAGACATTGTATACAGTTTGGGTTCAATTGTATATAATATTTTGGGCTACTTTAAATAAAGATGTAGCAAATTACTAATTCTCAGATCTACTACTTATGTTCAAATGATGTTGTTGAGACTACTATCCATAAGTAATGAGGCAGGATCAACAAAACAGTGCAGCCAGTCTACTGAAGTTGTAAATGATGTCATCATTTTAATCATTGACATTGTCATTGTCATCAGTCATCATATTCTCTTCTATTTGCTTAGTATTTCTGTCTATTTGATCTTATTCTTGAGCAGTATTGCAACTGAGAGAAGAGATGATAAAGAGAAATACTGTTTTGGCTAATTTACCTTCTTAATTTTGCTGGTAACAAAACAGCTGCTAATTTCACTGGTGAAGTTCTGAGGGACTGGTAAACACTAGCTAAAAGTATTAATATGATTATAAACTCAAGCAGCAGTTTTCATGGAAGCCAGTTTTCAGAAAGTTGCTTGTTTCCATGGAATCAAAACAAACAAAAATAAAGTAACATTAATATCTTCTCTTATTTTAAACTTCAAAGTGTAGGGCTTCCCTCATAGCTCAATCAGTAAAGAATTTGCCTGCAATGCAGGAGACCTGGGTTTGATCCCTGGGTCGGGAAGATCCCCTGGAGAAGGAAATGGCAACCCACTCCAGTATTCTTGCCTGGAGAATCCCATGGACGGAGGACCCTGGCAGGCTATAGTACATGGAGTTGCAAGAGTCAGACACGACTTAGTGACTAAAGAGAGAGAGAGAATATCTTGTCTGGTGGCTGTTGTGTATATAATTTTAAGCTTCAAAGTGTAGAGATGTTTTCTTATTTTAACCCCTTTACACCTTGACTACATTTTGTTCTGCTTTAATAAAATTCTGATAATTTACTTAAAGTCAATCATATAGTTGCTAAATCTAGTAGTAGAATCTGCTATTTGTTTTTGTTTCTTTGACTAGTTAGTGGATGCTTTTGTTTCTGATTTTTTATTATATGTATTTGTGTATGTCTATTTGTGTGTTGGGGCTTGCCAGGTGGTGCTGTGGTAAGGAATCTGCCTGCCAATGCAGGAGATGCAAGAGACTCGAGTTTAATCCCTAGGTCAGGAAATCCCCTAAAGTAGGAAATGGCAACCCACTCCAGTGTTCTTGCATGGAAAATTCCATGGACAGAGGAACCTGACCACTTACAGTCCATGGAACTGCAAAGTTGGACATGACTGAGCATGCACACAGGTATTCACAACACTAAGCCAACAAATCTTTTTGGTAAATAATATGTGAAGATATGTTTATTTTGCATTGAATCAAATTATAATTATCTGTGGATTTGAAATAAACTTTTGAGATTGTTTTGGATTTAATGAAGGGATGTTTCCAAGTTGACCTCCCAAGAGTGTGTCTTTGTACTCCCCGAACCCGGCAATGTAAAGAAGCATGTAGATGTCTAAAGGGTGAGGATGTGGCATCCTTAGATGTGTGTTTGCTGATGAAAAAGTTGTGGATTACTCATACATTTTGATCAGTAACTTTTTGAGGAAAATTATCTTTTAAAAAACTTTAAAATTTAGTGCCATTACACCTCAGTTGTTTCAATATTAGCTGAGAGATTGTGTGATATGAGTAGTTTTATAGATCTGCAAATCCTAAATTGAGCCAAAGATCAAGAAAAATGTATTTGTTTATCTTCAGAATAAATTTTTTCATAAACGTTAACTTAAAATGAGGGTTTATCTACTTTGTAGAGTATGTATCAGCCATCATGGCCTGGGTTGGGATCCAGGTTCTGTCAACTGAATTTGGTAGGTTTGTTCCCATGTAATTGCCTAGAGTACTCTACTGGAGAAGGTTGTTGAGAGGACATGACCGCCAGATGACCCAAAAGCCAGATCAGGGCAATCAGAAGCTCCTCACCCTCTCCCATCCTTGAAATGTGCATTCCAGGGTACCCACAGTGGGAGCTCTTTTCAACCATACGGCCACCTTGAAGAAGCAATGTGTTTTTGAGACCATCTGGGAGTTATATGTGACTGAACCCAGTTTAAGGTTTCTATATAAACTTTTAAGATTCTGGTAGGCAAGTGTGGAGATCTGTTCATCTTGCAACTGCCCAAGACAAGCCTGGTGTCTAAGTTCCTTTGTTTGTTAAACCTGCCACCTATCAATCTGAAGCTGTCTACCTCTTCCTACAGTCTCTCTTTGCCCTCTGTGTATGTGGCCAGTTTTAGATTTCATTCAGGAAGTTCCTGAAGTTTTGAACCAACAAGTTCCTCATATAGTAAGTTGATAGACATCAGCTCTGATTTTGAGCCTCTAGTGGAGATGAGTGATTTGGTTTCTCTGCACTGCTTTCCTTATCTGTAATTTTTACTACTGTAGAGCTACTAATCCCATTTATTCAAAGTTGCTGTGAGGCTTAAATGAGATTGCTCATGTTGAAAGACTTTGCAAACTGTATATTCTGTGTTAGTCCAGTTTTTATGGCTTTTAAAATTTTTATTTTGCTTTTAAAGTTTTGGACTCTAAAGGCATGGGAATATTGAAGGGAGAGCAAGAGCAATAGACAATAATGATAATAGTTATAACAGCATACGTTTCTAACCTGAATTTAGAAGACAACCTTTCCCAGTTAGAGACTGGGAAAATAGGGTATTTTGGTGAGTTTTGGAACATTCTAAGTTAACCATTCTATGCCTGAGATAGACTGTTTTTAATGATTGAATCTGCACATTTTATCTGTATTAGTCTGATTATGTGGCAGGAAATCAATTTAGGTTTCTACATACTGCAGATAGGAGAGAGACCTGTCAGGGAACAGAGACTCATTAGATTCATGATGGCAGTAGCAGTGATGCAGTTTAAGTGCAAAAGAAGAAAAGAATTATTAACAGTTGCTTTGTTATTGGGAGATGGACAGATTCCTTCTTTTACTACTAATGCACCAAAATTAGTACTTAAAGAAGCTCCAGTTGGATTCTTTATCAGTAAACATCCATATTTGTGACCACAGATACACTTGCATTCAGCTGCATTTTGATTTAGAAAGAAACCAGTCTCGCTCCATTTCACCCTCACTCTGTTTGTGTGTGTAGGGGGTTACTCTGCATTCACGTGTGAGCTCATGTCTTCATTCTGGAAGTCGCATGACTAAAAATGAATATTTTGATGTGATTGCTTCTGACATGCTTTATTATTTATTAATAACTACTTGAAAATGCCACTTGTGTTTTTGGTGGGATTTTTATGCACTGCACACAATAAATATGGAAAGCATGGAAACAAAGTTTTGCTTTAAATTCAAGCAGTTCTGCAATTAAAAAGACCTTGTATAGCATGGGCGTGTTGGTAAGTTCTTCTGTGCAGCTTCCTAGTAGTATTTAAAGACCCTTTTCTTAGCCTGTTTTTCTCTAAACAGGCAGTTCAAATGATCTTTGTCAGTTCTTCTTTGAAAAGAAATTCAATTCACTTTGACTTTTGTCCGTAAGAGAATGATCAGTTCTCTAGAAACAGAGGGTGGTAGGCAGGATTTATTCTAAGAATAATTTCATTGCCAGAAACTTTTTTTTATCAGACTCTTAAAACAATGCAGTGTTTACATTGCCCAAAATTTTATGTCAATTTTCATATGTGGAAACTTGTATTTTGTGGAGTGTGAGATACTTAGAATGAAAGTAAGCTCAGAAAGTCACAAGGGTATAATGGCTCTTGGTAGTTTGAGTAGGTACCACAGGCTCACTGCTTGTGAGAGTAATAATAATATGTATCATAATGTGAAAAGCCAACACATGGTGTTGCTACATGCCAAACACAGCTAGTCATCTGATAGCTGGCATTGGAAACTCATTATTCTGAGTTCAGAACCACCACACACATTCTATTTTTTATACGTGGTTCCTAACAGGAGGCCTTGTTGAGGAATTGCTTAATATATCCCTGAATTTAATTGTGAATTCTGAAAATTGAAATGATAACAAAAATAAAGTAGAATTATTCTCACATGGTGGTTTCTCTGCCTTGATTTTCTGGTGAGGAATAGAGTTGGGTCTTGAAGTAATAATCACGGGAACTAAGAAGTCTCTCTGAACATTATATAATCTTTGAGATGAAAATAAAAGGCAAGAATGCTAACTTTACGAATTGGGAAACAAATGCAAATGAGGAAAGTGACCTTTCTTAAAATCACTACTAAGCCAGTCACTTAAGAAACTAAAAATGTTATATAATTACTTTTTTCTACATTATTTTCTGTGTTCACATTCTTGAATTTACTTTTCTGCTTGTGAGAGGCAGTTGAGCATAGGTTAGGATGTGTTCAGAAGGCAGGGCAATTTAGTGGAAGGAATATGGGACCAAAAATTGTCATCCCCATTACACCTCTAGCATGCTGGATGCCTTTGGGTGACTCACAGAATTGTTCCTTGGTTTGCTTTTCCCATTGACAACTGTGATAACAGTTGTCCTTGTCAAGCTTTGTGAGAATAAAATGGAATGTGGGTTCAAAGGGGAAAATATATTATTTACACATTTTTGAAAGACAAATGTTGTATGGTATAGATGTGCAGCATTATGTAGTACGTATATAAAGTTAAATATGCTGTCCCTGCTGTTCTACAGATCTAGTGTCTTTATGGTCCATCCTTTTATCCTCCTCTCATTCCTGTGATTCCTATGATTTACTCAGGCATGCCTATCACTTTAGATGCTGTATTCCAATGACCTCTACATTTATACTGCCAACCTTGACCTCTCTCTTGAGATCAGGTTCTGTAGTGCCAGCCTCCTGCTGGACATGTCCCCATGCACGTCTCTGAACACCTCAGAATGACCGTTTCTAAAATTGAAATCCCATCTGGGTACCATTATGCTTGTCCTGCAGTTCCTTTCATTCAGTCTCTCAAGCTGGGAATTTTGGATTCAATTTTTTTCTTTTTTTTTTTACCTTTGGCATGTCTTTTATTGGTGACCAAATTATTTAGACTTTGCTTTCTAAAGACTTCTTGAATTCAACCCCTGCTAAGTTTTCTGAGCTACTCACAGAGTTCGGGCTCCCTTCAAGCCCTTGTTAGACTCAGACATAATGGATTCTTGAAAAACATGTTTTTCGGGGGGAACAATAGATATAAATATCATTAGGGTGAGGTAAGGGGTGGTGGAAGATGCTGTTCTATTGACAGAAAGCTGAAAATTATTCTGCTTCCTATAGGTGCTCTCCCTGTCTCATTCAATAACCCCCCTTCACTGTGTCTTAGGCTTCTGGACTAGGAATGCCAGATTCATGCCAGCCCCAGTTTTTAAACCTTTATAACCATGAACTTGGTTAATCAGGATGGAAAAAAAGAATTTCATTTTTCCTGTCAGTAAAGTGTAGATTGAATGGAGCTTCTGCAGGACATGTTCCATGTTGGAGGGTCTGTTCTTGCAAGTCATCCTAATCCTCATAGAGGGAGCAAAACAGGAAGTGTAATGGGCCAAGAGGAGAGCTTGGACAGGTGAGAGAGCTTGTCCTGAACTGTGACCCCATGAATGAATAGGTTTAAGTCTAAGCTGGATAGAGATCTTCTGGGACCCTGCCTACCACCCTGGTAGGATAAAGGATGGTTCTGCCTTGCAGGTCTCCTTAAGCACTTCCTGAATCTCAGTGCAAATAACATCTGGTGTTTACTTGGCCCTTCTTGCATCAGCGTTCCTGACAGGCAGTGAAATGACCAGTAAGTAGCTCTATATCACCATTCCTGGTAAATGCCAAAACATGTGAAACTTAACGAAAAGTCAACAATCATGTGAATTATTAGTCTCTCAAGAGTTTTCCCTATGTTCATTTTTTTTTTTTCAAATAACCTTCCATATGGCTACCAGAGAAATTTTTCCAAAATGAAGATTGAACAATTTTTACAAAATAATTTCCCTTCAACTACACTTGCCTTCACCATGTTTTCAACCATGGTGATGTACATTTTTACCAAGGATATTCAAATATAATCCATTTTTATGTCCTTCCTTTCATCATGGGTCAGTCTTCACATGTCATTTCATCTGAAAACAAGACAAACAAAACCCACAAAAATAATACAGCCTCTCAACCCTTCACGAATCTGACCCCAAAAGCAATGGAAAATAACAGAGGTTTTCTTTTGAGTAACAAATGATGAAACTTTCTAGAAATCCTCTTTAAGCATCTCTTCTCTAAAGTTCTTCCTTGTCAGGCAGCTGCTATCCTTTTCTCAGTTTCTTTCTCTCATTATTGGAGCTTAACCTCACTGGGCCACGCCTTTGCTTCTATTGGTGGCTCTGATCATCATTTCCATATTCAATGTAGTTCTTCCTCTGTTTCTCTCCTTGGAGTCCTCATCTATCACCCTGTTCAGCAAGACAAAGGATTTTGCTCAAGCTCTACCTTGAATCAACTCAAGCCTGAAAAGGGGAGGGGAGGGGGGAGCATAATAAATATTTATAATTCAATTTTAATTTGCTTCTATCTATAAGTTAGAATGAAGTTTTGGAATTTGTGAATAATTCACTTGTATGTAAATTGGAGTAGATTAAAAGTTAACACTAGGTAAATTCTTCTCAGAGTCACATCTTATGTGCCTCCTTGAGGCAGCAGAAGGTTTTGGAGCTCAGAGGAATTGGATTGCATCTCTGCAAAGCCTCTCTTCTCCTTCCTGGAGTCTGGGGAGAAAGTATTACACTAACCATGGCTGAAATTGCAGATTATTGTTATGCTTTTTGTTGTGACTGTGGGATAGAACTGAAGAAGTTTATTTTTGGAAACACCGAAGTTTCTTTGTCCTGAAACTTTGAACCAGTATCCTGAACCTGATTTCCTTGTCCTGGGTTAGGTGCCTGTTCCTGAATCAGTTACTGTGGACAGGAAGAGGTGATGCTGTGATAGATCAGAATCCTTCTAACACAGAGGAAGCTGTGGGTTAGGAGTGAGGTGGGATGGTTTTTCAGTGGTACATAAGAATTATTATTATTTATTTTAATTTTTGCATCCAGAGATTAAATCGTGGATGATGACAAAGACAAGTATCTGTTACACTGGCACACAAAGCCCTGCCTATCCTATCCAACTTTCCTGCCCAGCTCCATTCTGCAGTGGCTGCTGTTTGGTTTTTCAGCCGTATCATGCCCTTTCACACCTCTCTGCTTTTTCATCAGCTATTTCTATGGCTGGAATGGTTTTCCCTCTCTTCTCTACCTGGTGAAGAAGTTGAAAGTGTTAGTCACTCAGTCATGTCTGCCTCTTTGTGACCCCATTGCCTGTAGCCCGCCAGGCTTCTCTGTCCCTGGGATTCTTCAGGAAAGAATCCTGGGGTGGGTAGCCATTCACTTCTCCATGCAATCTTCCCAAGCCAGGGATCAGACCCGGGTCTCCTTCATTGCAGGTGGATTCTTTACCGTCTCCTCCTGACCAAATGCCATTTGTTTTATGAGCTCCTTCCCTCCAACTGATGTTGGCTACTTTTCCCTCTGTGATCCAAGAACACTTTGTATTTACCTGAAAGAACACTTTGTATTTATGCTGAAAATGACAGCATTTCTTTTATTTTATTAGGATTATTTGTCCCCTATATTTTATGACTATCTTGAGGGCTTCTCCATGTCTGTGCATTCCCAGTGATGGACACAAGCCAGATGGTTACATTTTATTCCATAAATTTATGGGGCTGGAAAAGTGGGAACGTTAGATTAATCCTGTAATCTCTGTTTCATCAAGGTAGTTATTCTGAACCTGATTTCTGCTACACTGTTCCGAAAGGTATGCTTGGCAATGTGTGGGAGAACTTTGGGTTGTCACAGTGACTAGGATTGGGTGCCACTGGCATTCTCTGGGGGTAGAACCAGGGGTTCTACAACTAGGAAAGTGTTGTGCTTTGTTGGAAGATGGCTTGAATGATAGGCTTTGTCATGTCCACTAAGTCTGTCCCTGGCTATTTTCCCCATATCCTGTGAGTCTTGAGGTTGGAGCTGCAAGACTAAACCAAAGAGAAGTGCAGGATAAAAATCTACTCTCCCACTCAAATCTCTTGTCTAGTTGCTCTTTAAACCAGGGGAGAGGGACGTGGGAATTAAGTTCTCTGCATTTCTTTCAAAAATATGGTATGATAATTTGATCTTAACGTTTCATCCAGTGCACAGAAGGCTGAGAGTGACTAATTTCAATGATCTTTTTAAAAATCTATTTATAGCAAGCCTTCTGGCTATAGATATCAATGTGTAAGGTAGCGCATTGATTTAAATCCAGTTTTCTGTCATAAGGTGTCAGAAAAGCTAAATGGCTCTATCATGGTCTCTTAGGTCCTTTTTTCGGAAGGACATCTTTCTGTTCTGTTTTGACACTGATGTGGCCATGGTATCCAGGATATAGGAAGAGTGTGAGCAGAAAACTTGGAAGCTCACTTCTTCAAACAGGCTTTTTTGACAGGCTTCTTTGATTCCTTGTCTCAAAGACATTTTTGAAAAAAGATCCCTGAAATACAAGCTCAGTCATTCATGTGGTTTACTGTCTGTGTTATGTGTAGCAAAAAGTGTTTTTTAAAGAATTTACCAGGAGAGTCTGGAGCTTGATATTTATCAGCAATTACTTGTAATGTTTCTGAAAGATGTTGCCTATAAAGGATAAAGGACCACATTCTAGTCTATTTACTGTTTGTTTCCCTTTTTAGATACTCCCAGAAGTATAAAAGCCTCCACTGCTACAGCTGAACAGTTTTTTCAGAAGCTGAGAAATAAACATGAGTTTACTATTCTGGTGACCCTAAAACAGACCCACTTAAATTCCGGAGTGATCCTTTCCATTCACCATTTGGATCACAGGTATGTGTGACTGCTGGAGTTTCCTGTGTTTTCATTTTATATAGTGAAATTAACACATTAAAGAGAACTAAATAAAAGTGAGATAACAGGGTTGGTTTAAAACAGCAAGAATAATTTTGCTATATTATGCAAAATCACAAACACAGGTAATTGAGATCAGCCTAAAAGCAGAAGGAGCTGCTGTTTTTGGTGTTGCTAAGAGCATACAGAAGTTACCATTTTATTAAAACCCATTTATTAATCACTAACTTCTTCATGAGATATGCTATTCAATGTTAAAGTCAAGCAAACTTCTTAATTGATAAACAGATAGCCACAAAAATACTGTATTCTATTTCTTTAAGATATTGCTTGGGTTTAGAGTTTAATAGTCTTAAAATTTTAATCACGGACAAATACATTCTTTTTCAACATGTTCTTAGACTGTGATAGTTACAGCTATTCTTGGATGTGTGTTGAATCAAAATGCTATCTGGTATTTCCTAGTTTCTCGCACATGTGAGAAACATGATTTGGGAGCTGGTGGGAGTAGTGAGGAGGAGTGGAGAGGGAGAAGAAAAAATTCATTCATGACACTTAGAATGTACATAAATTGCTGCTAAATAATATCAAGCAAGTTAAAGTGATTCCTTCCTGAAAGAATAGCCAGGGTTCTGACAATGAAATTTCTTTCATTGTTCGTATTTTGAGTACCCACTTTGTGACTCTTGGTAGACCTTGGGGCAAATTACATAACCTCAGTTTCCTCATCTATAGTACAGGGATGGTAGTAATACCTTCTTCATAGATTGTTGTGAGGGTCAAAGAGTTTATATATGTAAAGTGTTTTACATATATAATGGATTTAATGTGATGTGAGCAGAAACCTCTTTTCCTGGTTTCCCTTATGAGAGATGGGACAGTCTGGGACTTTGCAAATCTTTGCTAAACACTGAAGGCCAAATATATGTGGAGAACAAAATATAGAAAATCAACTCATAGAATAGGGTTTCTGATCACATTCTGCCTAGATTACTCACAGTATTTAAGATCCCATCTAATTTTATCTTTAACCCCAAAGGATTATGGTAACATCTCAAGCCTCTCACTTGGGTTTTTTTCCTCCCAGGTTTTGGCTTGTTTTTCGGAGGAGGATGTCACCCAAACATTCACTGAGTAGTTGACTTAGTAAAAAGGGAGAGTTCCATCTCCCAAGGATTCACTAGGATTTTCCCTCTTGGTATGTTTCTGTTCCTTGTCTTCAGGTGATTGATATCCTTGCTTATACCACTGTGACCCTGCCCTTCTCCATTGGGCTTTGGGCAACATGATTCACATACAGCAAAGGATATTGTTCCTTCACAGAGCAGCCTGATTTATTTCTGATTATTTCTGTTTGCTGAGAAAATTTCCCCTGTATTTCAGGCACTATATTTTTCTGCCCTGTGGCTTTTTCCCACTACCCCATTTGTAGATATTGAAAGGATGTGGTGGGGTCCAGCTGCTTGCTGCTCAAAAGCCAATAAACAGGCCAGGTTGGTGGAAAGGAAAGTTTGCTTTATTTCAGATGCCAGCAACTGGAAACGGGGCAGATTCAGATGGCTATCTGTCCAAAAACCAGCTCCTCCCCGCTGGCAACCAGTGGGGCAACAGCTTTTATAGACAGGAGGGGGCTACGTGCAGAGACAGCACAGCCAGCTCCGACAGTCATCTTCAAATTGGTCATCAGTGGTCTGACCAGTGTCATCTTGGTTGTTTTAGGTGTGGTTAATCTTCAGTTTCAAGGTCCACTTGTTCCCTTTTCTTTGAGACCAATTCTCAAAATCGTGGCAGCTTATGTCCAGGGCACAGTCTTGTCATCATGCAGTTAACTTCTCCGCCTGGTGTTTTGGTATCTGTAAGATAGCTCACTGGATATGCCTCAGAATATTATCTATAGCCCTTGAGAAAGTGCTAGAGGTCCTTGACTTTGCTTAATGACTGCATTATTATTTGGTTTCCTTTGATTGTTTTCTTTTGTTTCCATCTGTTCTCACTTTTCTGATTAAACTTATTCTTTGACTAAAGTTTTCCACAGACAAAAGGCAGGCAGAGGACATGGTGGGGAGAGCAAAGACCGCAGGGTCCTGCTTTGTTTCATAGGGATGTGAAACTCGCCCATCCTTCTTCCAGGTGATACCCTCAAAACCATCCCTTCTAAATGGACAATGTTTTGTTTGGTCCTTGGGTTGAATATATTAACTCTACAAATGCTTGACCAGCATGGATTTCATATTATCTATGTACTTTCTATCTGATGCTTCTTACAACAGTTTCAAATTTTTTTTTTTTAGCACCTTAGACATAGTAAGGGTATATTGATATCCCCAGCCTTTATCAGATAGGTCCTTGAAGGCAGATTGGTGTCAGACAGATCCTTTCTTACTGTTCCTATAAAGTAGACTTGTTAAAATGATATGTAGGGCTTTATATTGACTTATTTCAATTAAAAATAATGTTTACTTTTTTCAAATTAGCATAGCGATGTATTTTCATTGTAGAAAAATTGGAATACTGGTAAGTATAACAAAGAAATAGGAGAACTCATACAAATCATATCACCCGAAGAAGACTATGTTGAAATTGTCATATTTTAATCCAGAATTGTCTTTGTACAGAGATATGCCGTATTTTGTTTGATCAATTTCTTACTTGTGGGTACTTAACTCATTTCTTTTTTAACTTTAATAAATAGCACCAACGTGAATATATTTATATGAATCGTTGTGCTTAGCTCTCATGCTTTCGAGTTATTCTTGCTAAATTTATTATTAATTATTTATATTATCTATAAATATCTATTATTAATTATTTATATTATCTATAAATTTGATAACATTTACATAAATAAATACTGCATTTGAGATATAGGATATTTTTTATAATATTAAAATCATCTGTATTGGTAATTCACTTTCTCATTTGCTTAGCAGCAGCAGCAGCAGTAAGCAAATTATTAAAGGCTTATCATGTGCCAGGCAGGGTGCTCAGTGCATTCCATGTGTTAATTCCTGTTATCATCATGTATTAGATAATGGTTCAGAGTATGGACCTGGAGCTGGACTGTGTGCATTCCAGTCATAGCTCTAAGACTGACTGGCTTTGTGACTCATGTAAATTTCATACCTCTTCTGAACCTCAGGTTCCTCATCTGTAAATTCATATAAAGTACTTGATAATCCTAGAGAAAAAATTCCACAGAAGTCGATCATATGGCAAAGTCATTATTCTCATTATCATTTTACAGATAGGAAAAATAAGCATTAGAGATTAAGTTGTCACCGTATAAAGATACCAAATAGTTATTGCCTATATTCCCCACACTGTGCATTGCATACTCATGACTCATTTATTTTATAACTGGAAGTTTGTACCTCTGAGTCTCCCTCACTTATTTATCTCCTCCCCTCAAACCCTCTCTACTCTGACCACCACCTGTTTGTATCTATAACTCTGTTTTGTTATGTTGATTGTTTTAGGTTTTACATTCCATATATGAGTGAAATCATGCAGCATTTGTCTTTCTCTGACTTATTTCACAGTTGGCATCATTCCGATTCTTGAGTCCAGAATTTTTAACCTGTCCACTGTGATAGCTCCTGACCTCATGTTACCCTCCCAAACCTTGTGCTTTGTTGTGTTTTTTTTCCCTATTATTATTGCTGACATTATCTTTCTTTCCTTAAGTCTTATTCGCACCGGTCTCTTTAGTTTCATCATTTCCTGAATGCTTGTTTATTCTCTGCTGATTTTTACAAAAGATTAAAGTGGTATATAGAGAGATATCTATCTGGGCTTCCCTGGTGGCTCAAATGGTAAAGAATCTTCCTGCAATGTGGGACACCCAGGTTCGATCCCCTGGAGAAGGGAATGGCTACCCACTCTAGTATTGTTGCTGGAGAACTCCATTAACAGAGGAGACTGGCAGGCTGTAGTCCATGGGGTGGCAAAGAGTTGGGTACAACTGAACAACTAATACTTTCACTTTTACTTTCATAGAGATATGTACAGGACAATAAGATAAAAATAAAATGAAATATACAAATTAGGGCAAAGAAAAAATAGACACCCAGTTGGGTGATTAAGGAAATGCAACTATTCTTAATTTTGAGGGCAGAGACGTATTTCTCCTATGACCTATTTTTATTTTTTTTAGTTACTCAGCTCTTTTATTTTCATTTAACTTTTGAAGCCTCCTGTGACCTTTTATGGGAAAATGTATTGAGTGCCTTTAAAGGATCAAGTTCAGAAGACCTTGTGTCAACTGGTTGCATTACCACACAGTGCGCTTCAGAAAAATCAAGTCTATAACAATGCCAGTAACATGCATCTATGTTGAGGGTGTTTGAAGCAATACTGCCTGCAAGGCCTTAGGCAGCGTGCACGAAACTTCTGTGCAACCAAGTTTTACTGCTCAAGATGACAATAGCACCTCCTGTATGAAATCCTGATAAAATACCTTGTCTTCCAGGCAATAGTCCACATAGATTGCTTTTTCAAATGTCTTGAAAATATTAAATTCAAGTTAGACTTCTCTGATATATCCCAAGTTAGAGTTATTCTTTGTTGACAGTTAAGTGAGACTTAGTATTGAGCTTCAGCAGCAATTGAGTTGGAGGAAATACTGGCATTTTTTTTTACAAAAATTGAGGAGCCAACAAGGACATGCCCGAACAGAAGGTACCTATGTTTGGCTATGGTAACTGAAGTAGGTGATTCCCAAGGCCAGGGCCAGGCTTTTCCTGGGGAAGTAGCACAAGTTCCACTCTCAAGTACTGATGGATGAATCCTCTAGAATGTGGAAGTTTTAATTATGCTGCAAATTTGAAACGTTACATGTAATACTTATAGTGAATTTTACAAATTAGGAAAAATCACAAAGAAGGAAGCAAAAATCATCAGTAATTTTACTCTACTGGGGATCAGATCAGATCAGTTTTTACTAATACTTTCAGTTATACATGTCTATTTAAAATGAATAGATATACTATTTAAAATAGTATAGCCCTGGAGAAGGAAATGGCAACCCACTCCAGTACTCTTGCCTAGAAAATTCCATGGATGGAGGATCCTGGTGGGCTACAGTCCATGGTGTCACAAAGAGTCGGACATGACTGAGTGACTTCATGACTTCACGACTATTTAAAAAAGTGAATCACACTGGACATAATATTTTATAGCTTTTTAAAATTTAGCAAAGTATTTTGAGGATTATCCCATTGAATAAACATTTGTTTATAATCTATTTGTTAAAGACCAAAGAGTATTCCATTGCCAGATGTAAAGGAGGAGTGCAGGAGGAAAAGATTGGGAGTTTGGGATTAGCAGATGCGAACTGTTACATATGCAATGGGTAAACAATGGCCTGATATACAGCACAGGGAACTATATTCAATATATTGTGATAATGTAATGAAAAAGAATATGTATGTGTAACTGAATCACTTTGCTGTACAGCAGAAATGAACACAGCATTGTAAATCAAGTATACTCCAATAAAATAAAAAAAAGCCAAACGAAGTATCCCCAGAGTGTTAAATTTTAATCAGTAGAACTATCTGAGGTAGCCACTAAGATGACTAGTTTGCAAAACATATCCTGGATAAGTGAATACATTTATGTGCTTCATGGGATGGTCAGCTGTAAACTAGTTAAATGTTGAAGAATGGCCATCAGAATAAACAAGAGATCTGTTATCCTTTACCTGGCAGTGATTAGATGTGGGTCCAGCTCTCCATCACATCTGTCTTAGTTCACAGAAGAGCTCTTCCTGCTTATTTCCTAGTTGCTTTTGGGGATGGTTGTGGTGAGGTGGTAGCATTCCGCTGACTTTGAGTTCTTGACTGCTTGGTAGAAAGCAATAACTTGAATGATTCCCCATTAATAAGGCTCTGTGAGTTCAACCACATAGTGCCTGCTATGGAATAAACCCTAAATAAACATTAATGTTACTACTAGAGATGAGATGCTGCTGCTTCCCTGATCCTCATGTCAGTGCCTGACTTCACTTTCATTTCCATGCGATTGATGATAGTGAGTTCCGAGATATCTGGCTATTTGCGGCTTGCTCTGATGCCAGATGCAGTAAGGAGAATCAGAGAGAAATAGAGGCTGTGGGTTATGTCAGCTCCAGTACTGGCAGAGATGAAGAAAAGTGGCATCATTCAGCAGGAGTATAAATGCCGGGCACAGAGGCCTGTCTGCTCATCATCTATGTGTCATTCCCTTTCTTTCTGCTCATCCAAAGCGTGTTCACACTCCAGAACTTCACGCAGTGCTCCATGAAGCTTTTACTGACCTTCCCAGTCTACATTCATCACTTCCTCCATGAACCTCCAATGCCTTTTTGAAATTTGGGCCACTCCTTTTGCCATTCTAACATATAACATCTTACCTTGTTTCAATGTTTCACATATATACATATGTATTATTTACATATGAGACACTAGAAATATCATTTACTGCCTTTGATCACAATCATAGCAATTATTTATTGAAGATTTAAAAAGTTAAAATTTTAAAAAATTGGTAACACATTCTGTGGTTCAAAATTGAAAAGACACCATAGGATATAGAGAAAAAAGGCTACCTCCATCCATGTCCATGGGTACTTGATTTCTGTCCCTGGGGCCAACCACTATTATCCTTAAAAGACATTTTGAAAATAAGAAAAACATAAACAGGAAAATATCTCTCAGCCCATCAGTGGTGTGCTGGAGTGGGCTGGTACTGGCTGACAGGAGTTGAAACTTTGTGAGCTGACTGACATTACTGCTGTAGCTTGAAGAAGGCTATGGACATCAGCAAGTGCTACAGAGCAGAGCTTTTTAAAAAATATGCATTTTTATTGATTATTCTTTTTTTAATGAGTCCACTTTTTTATATTTTCTATCTTCCCTAAAGAAATGGATAAATGAACCAGTATCTCAGAATTATTTCTCTAGAGAACAGAGGGCCAAACGTTAAACATTTGCCAGTGTCACTGTGTGTAGTTCTGGCATCTAGAGACAACCACAACAACTCTCCAGGATGTAGCTTTCTAATCCTTTTCCCAGGTGTACTTATGCATTTGTGTGAAATTGTATGTAGCTGACAACATTGTTTTATTAGATTTTTTTTCCCTTTGTTGTGGAGGATTACACATAAAGTTTGCATACTCCATTTCACCTGCCATGCTGTCATGCAAAGTTAGATGCTAAATAAATATTTGGTGGATGAAGAAATGAGTGAAAGATCAAGAGAAAGATCATCATGACTGGACCAGGAATCGTAAATGACATGAGGAAGTTTTCTCCAGGCTAGGGCAAATGATCTGGAGAATGTTCAAATTGCTCTATTGATGCAGGGTGCCTAATCTGTCCTGAAATGTCATTAGCTCTAAGCATGAGGATTTCACTAACTGGCAGGTCCTGCCTCCAAATGACAAGTTCTTAGCGAATAACGACACCTATAATGAGCTACATGGCAACATCTCAGCCACAGTGTAAAAACTGGAAACCTAATCACAGAACTTTGTTGGTTTGGACATAGGAGACTAATGGATGTGCTCTGGGTTCGGGGGTGTCTGAAGTGAGCTAAAAGCAGGATGGAAGTGGGAAAGGCAGGCATCACAGTATCTTGGGATTGAAAGTGGGCTTAAGTCACATCTTGGTATTGAAACACAGCTTGAAACAAAGTGGCATCATTATGAAGCTGCTAGGAACCTTGTCAGGGCTTCCCTAGTGGCTCAGATGGTAAAGAATCTTCTTGTAATGCGGGAGACCCAGGTTCAATGCCTGGGTTGTGAAGGTCTGCTGGAGGAGGGAATGGCTACCCACTCCAGTATTCTTGGAGCTTCCCCGGTGGCTCAGACGGTAAAGAATCTTCCTGCAACATGGAAGACCCGGGCTTGATTCCTGGGTTGGAAGAAAGGAATGGCTACCCCACTTTTGCTCATTAGCAGTACCCTGGTGCACTGTGTGTAGGATCTCATTTGGTCTCCCAACCTGAGATGCAGGTTTCAAATGATGTTTTCAAGTAGGAGCTGCTATTAAAAACTGGACCACAAATGTCATGTGAATACAGTGTAAAAAGGCTGTTGGCTCTTCTGTCATGTCTGTATATGTTTAACCAACAATAGTTTTACCTAAAAAAAACAGACAGTAACATACGGTACTTTATGTCTGAAAGAATTAAGACCCATAGGCAGATCAAAGGAGTTTTCTCATCATTACAGTTTTCTGACTATTGTGTTTTGAAAGGAATAAAAAAAGACTATAGAGAAATAATTCTATGATGTTAGTTCACTTACTTATGTATACCAGAAACATAGAAGAGAAATATGAAAACAGTAAATACTCATTGAAAAGTGAAAGTGTATTTGTAAGTAAAAATGCATAATAAAATTTCCCCAAATTCCAAAAGGACTGTTTTGTTTTTCCATTTTACAAAACTACAGTTTCTTCAGAATAAGTAAAATCCTTTTGTTGTCCTTTGGTGCTGATTTGGTACAGTCCCCTAGATTATATTCTGTGATTTATAATACTTCTCTTAAGATAGTCTTGGGATTTATATATATAAATTGATTTTCATGAGATTAATATTAGAAAATTTCCTGATATGCAGATATTATCTATGCTTCTAACTTTGAATGTTTTGCAAATAGGATACATGGAAATAATTTACGGCAGTAGGTGTGCAACTATATACAGAACTGTCTTGCAGTTTGCCATGGTCTTCTATATTAATAAACTTAAGGTGAAATAAATGAGATTTTTTTCAACTCTCTTAGTAGTAATTATTGTACATTTTGAATGAGTAAGAATGTTTTTATGTATGAGGCTGATAAAATATGTCTTCATATTTGTGAGTGAGCGTCATGTATTAAGCCATTTCTTACTTGATATTACTCAGTAAAAATTAAATTTACTGGCAATATTTGCTTGGCTTAATGGTTCTGAACTAAAAGATGACTGTTTATTTTGGATAAAATTACCAGACTGATGTTATAGTTACTATACTCTTTATTTTTTGGTTGCACTTTACTTAATAAATAACATTAAACATAATAGGATTTATAAATTAAAATTTCAAACCCAAATTCTACATAATTAAAAAAAACTGCCCTTATATTGTGTTCTCTTAAAGTGTGTTTCAACATTATTATTTATCTCTAACAAAATTGCATCTTTAATTATTAGGAAAGTTGCAATATATATTCTAATGTGGTTAAACCTACATATACCATTCATTATAAGGCAGGGTGAGTTGCTCATCAAAGAAACTCAGTTGAAGTTAAGACTCAGCAAGCAAATGAGATTTCTCTTATTACTTATATGTACCAAATTTTTATATAGGTTAAGTGATAGAAAGAATATAGAGAGCTAATATAATTAATAAACTAGTATAATATAGTTAATATAGAGAGGTTATTTCATGGAGCACAGATCTCTTTCTCATGCTGAAGAAGCAAGGCATTCTTCTTCTGGTCAGCATTCCATTCTTTCTTCAGAGCCAATGAGTGAATCCATTGGCTGCTGCTGCTGCAACTAACCATGGACTAAGCAGCCATACTCACAGCCACACATCACATGTGTGGGCTATTCACTTCCCTAGACAGAGATGAAGAGGGCCGGGGTATTTCTGGGTTCCTTCTTGTTTTGACCATATCCAGTTATCAGGCCTCAAATAGCTTGGGCCATTATGAGACCCTTCTGCGGCATCCATCTTGTACCTTGTACTTCCTTACCTGCTCTCTTCACTCGGCATGATAGAATACCAGTCCCTTGGCTGTATTGGCCCATGTATCTACTAAAATACAGTTTGCTACTAATTATTTTAAGGTATTTTTCTTACACTAAAAATACTTCTAATAATTAAATTTTTAAAAATATGATTCTTCACTTGGGAATGGAAACTTTCAGAATGTTATTTTAATTCTTTTTTTTCCTTTAATAAGCCCTTGAGATTTTATTATTTTCACTTTCATCATTTTTGATGATGCTGACATGTTTAAATTTTAGGGGGAAGCAGATCTCCCAGATTGCCTTCAAGTAATAAGTTTATGACTAAATGATTTACCTACTGTGTTTCATATAGAATCTTTATGAAATGATATTGAAATGAATGAAGTTTTTTTTTTTTTCAGTTATTACCCCAGAATTTGTCTAGGATGAATTCTAAGAAATGCAATTTGTTGGGTAACTGGTTATAATAGATTTTTCCTGTATGTTAGATAATATTTTTTTTTCTTTTTAGATACACAGTGTCTGTGTGTGCATGCTCAGTTGTGCCTGACTCTTTGTGACCCCATGGACTGTAGCCTGCCAGGCTCCTCTGTTCATGGAATTCTATAGGCAAGAATACTGGAGTAGGTTGCTGTGCCCTTCTTCAGGGGATCTTCCAGACCCAGGGATTGAACCTGGGTCTCCTGCACTGCAGGCATATTCTTTATCATCGAGAGCCACTAGGGACTAAACTATCAAAATAAGAAAGTGATGAGTTAGAATGGACTGTGACTATAACCAACTACTATGGCTATTTCAATCAGTGCAAAAAAAATAGAGGAAAACAACAGAATGGGAAAGACTAGAGATCTCTTCAAGAAAATTAGAGATACCAAAGGAACATTTCATGCAAAGATGGGCTCAATAAAGGACAGAAATGGTATGGACCTAACAGAAGCAGAAGATATTAAGAAGAGGTGGCAAGAATACACAGAAGAACTGTACAAAAAGATCTTCATGACCCAGATAATCATGATGGTGTGATCACTCACCTAGAGCCAGACATCCTGGAATTTGAAGTCAAGTGGGCCTTAGAAAGCATCACTATGAACAAAGCTAGTGGAGGTGATGGAATTCCAAATAGCTCAGGATTTGACCTATTTCAAATCCTGAAAGATGATGCTGTGAAAGTGCTGCACTCAAATGCCAGCAAATTTGGAAAACTCAGCAGTGGCCACAGGACTGGAAAAGATCAGTTTTCATTCCAATCCCAAAGAAAGGCAATGCCAAAGAGTGCTCAAAGTACCACACAATTGCACTCATCTCACACGCTAGTAAAGTAATGCTCAA
This sequence comes from Bos taurus, assembly GCF_002263795.3. NCBI lineage: Eukaryota > Metazoa > Chordata > Mammalia > Artiodactyla > Bovidae > Bos > Bos taurus. The sequence continues at coordinate 35,548,564 of NC_037332.1, forward strand.
AATTCTCCAAGCCAGGCTTAAGCAATACGTGAACTGTGAACTTCCAAATGTTCAAGCTGGTTTTAGAAAAGGCAGAGGAACCAGAGATCAAATTGCCAACATCTGCTGGATGGTGGAAAAAGCAAGAGAATTCCAGAAAAACATCTATTTCTGCTTTATTGACTATGCCAAAGCCTTTGACTGTGTGGATCACAATAAACTGTGGAAAATTCTGAATACCAGACCACCTGACCTGCATCTTGAGAAACCTGTATGCAGGTCAGGAAGCAACAGATAGAACTGGACATGGAACAACAGACTGGTTCCAAATAGGAAAAGGAGTACATCAAGGCTGTATATTGTCACTCTGCTTATTTAACTTATATACAGAGTACATCATGAGAAATGCTGGGCTGGAAGAAGCACAAGCTGGAATCAAGATTGCCGGGAGAAATATCAGTAACCTCAGATATGCAGATGACACCACCCTTATGGCAGAAAACGAAGAACTAAAGAGCTTCTTGATGAAAGTGAAAGAGGAGAGTGAAAAAGTTGGCTTAAAGCTCAACATTCAGAAAACTAAGATCATGGCATCCCGTCCCAGCACCTCATAGCATATAGATGGGGAAACAGTGGGCACAGTGGCTGACTTGATTTTTCTGGGCTCCAAAATCACTGCAGATGGTGATTGCAGCCATGAAATGAAAAGACGCTTACTTCTTGGAAGGAAAGTTATGATCAACCTAGACAGCATATTAAAAAGAAGAGACATTACTTTGCCAACAAAGGTCTGTCTAGTCAAAGCTATGCTTTTTCCAGTGGTCATGTATGGATGTGAGAGTTGGACAGTGATGAAAGCTGAGTGCCGAAGAATTGATGCTTTTGAACTGTGGTGTTGGGGAAGACTCTTGGGAGTCCCTTGGACTGTAAGGAGATCCAACGAGTCCATCTTAAAGCAGCTCAGTCCTGGGTGTTCATTGGAAGGACTGATGCTGAGGCTGAAACTCCAATATTTTGGCCGCCTCATGTGAAGAGATGACTCATTGGAAAAGACCCTGATGCTGGGAGGGACTGGGGGCTGGAGGAGAAGGGGACGACAGAGGATAAGATGGCTGGATGGCATCACCTACTTGATGAACATGGGTTTGGGTAAACTCCGGGAGTTGGTGATGGACAGGGAGGCCTGGCATGCTGTGATTCATGGGGCTCGCAAAGAGTCGGACATGACTGAGCAACTGAACTGAACTGAACTAATGGCTATTTTTGTGTGTACTAGGTATGTGTCTCAATCTTATGGTATTGGATGGAGGTATCACTTCATGGGAAATAGATGGGGAAACAGTGGAAACAATGTCAGACTTTATTTTTTTGGGCTCCAAAATCACTGCAGATGGTGACTGCAGCCATGGAATTAAAAGACGCTTACTCCTTGGAAGAAAAGTTATGACCAAGTTAGATAACATATTGAAAAGCAGAGACATTACTTTGCCAACAAAGGTCTGTCTATTCAAGGCTATGATTTTTCCAGTGGTCATGTATGGATGTGAGAGTTAGACTATGAAGAAAGCCTAGTGCCGAAGAATTGATGCTTTTGAACTGTGGTGTTCAAGAAGACTCTTGAGAGTCCCTTGGACTGCAAGGAGATCCAACCAGTCCATTCTGAAGGTGATTAGCCCTGGGATTTCTTTGGAAGGACTGATGCTAATTCTGAAACTCCAGTACTTTGGCCACCTCATGTGAAGAGTTGACTCATTGGAAAAGATTCTGATGCTGGGAGGGATTGGGGGCAGGAGGAGAAGGGGACGACAGAGGATGAGATGGCTAGATGGCATCACTGACTTGATGGACGTGAGTCTGAGTGAACTCTGGGAGTTGGTGATGGACAGGGAGGCCTGGTGTGCTGCGATTCATGGGGTCGCAAAGAGTCAGACACGACTGAGCAACTGAACTGAACTGATACATATAGATATACGTATCTAATCTGGTATGTGTTTAATTTTCTTATGAATGTATATATATGTTTCAGGACAGATTTTAATACATAGTAATCTCATTAGCAGTTTAAAGTATCTACTTACCCACTTTCTTCAACAGTGATTTGAAAATTTGCCAATCCAGTAGGCAAAAAATAACACTTTGTTGGTAAGATTGAATACTTTCTCATATACGTATTGGCCATTCATATGTCTTCTTTTGTAAATAGCTTATTTAGGTAATTCCCTGGTGGCTCAGACAGTAAAGAGTCTGCCTGCAATGCGGGAGACCTGGGTTCATTCCCTGAGTCAGGAAGATCCCCTGAAGGATATGGCAACCCACTCCAGTATTCTTGCCTGGAAAAACCCATGGACAGAGAGGAGCCAGGTAGGCTACAGTACATGGGGTTGCAAAGAGCAGGACATGACTGAGTGACTTCAGTTCTTATTTAGTTAATTGATTAATTAAGTTCTTTTGGCTATGCTACACCTTCGCTGCTGCCCTTGCTTTTGTCTAAGTGTGGTGAATGGGGGCTACTCTCTAGTTGCGGTGCAGGGGCTACTCTCTAATTGTGGTGCATGGGCTTCTCATTGCAGTGACTTCTCTTACTGCGGAGCACAGGCTCTAGGGCATGCTGGCTTCAGTAGTTGCAGCTCTCGGCCTCTAGAGCACAGGCTCTGTAGTTGTGGCACACAGGCTTAGCTGCCCAGCAGCTTGTAAGATCTCCTGGATCAGGGGTTGAACCTGTGTCTTCTGCATTGACAGATGGATTCTTTAGCACTGAGCCACCAGGGAAGCCCAACAATGTATTTAGATACATTGTTTATTTTTGTACATTTTCTTACTGATTTAAGTGAACTCCATTTAATAAGAATATTAATTTCATATCATCTATAGTTTTCATTTGCTTTGAAGTCTTTATGGTGATTTTTGCTGTGCTAATTTTTTTTAATTGATATGCAGTCAAATCAATAATTTCTGTCTCTAAAGAGTGAAACTATACAGTCTCACTTTAACGACATAGTGAAGAGAGAATATATTTTCTTTCACCAAAGAAAAGAGAAAACCAATTAGAAAATTCCAGGAAAAGAAAATTTTAAATTGTGTTTATGAGAAATTTCTGGTCTACTATATAAAATAGAAAATATGGCATGATTTTGAGTAGTTTGGGTGAAGTATGAAAAATTGTATGTGTTCTTGATTCTACCTAACATTCGTCTTTGGATGTTGACAAGTTTGTGACAATAGACAGTACAATTTTTGACTCTGCAATGAATACTAGTACATAGGCATTAATGCAAATACAGTTGATGAATTTACTATTGATCTTTTAATTGGAGATCTGAAAAGAGGACAGTGGTATATCTGTATTTAACCTTCTATCTTAATCTGTCTCATAATACTCAATAAATAGTCCACCTGCAATTCAGGAGACCTGGCTTTGATCCCTGGGTTGGGAAGATCCCCTGGAGAAGAGAAAGGCAGCCCACTCCAGTATTCTGGCCTGGAGAATTCCATGGACTGCATAGTCCATGGGGTCGCAAAGAGTCGGACATAATTGAGCGACTTTCACTTTCATTTCACTTCATACTCAATGAATGATTTTTTTGTTCTGATTAATAATGAAAAGAAATGGCCTTCTTGAACTCAGATCTAGGTATACTTATCTAGTGTAATAGCTGGGAGGTAAAGCTGGAGGTCCCTGTGCCAGTTACCTGAAGCCAATTCTTTTCTCATGTATTTGTAACATCAGTTGTAGGACCAAATCTCTGAGGTTGGCTTCTGGGCCTTGTATTCTGATCTGCTTGTGATTCCCACAGCAAGAGCACACTACTCTGATTGCTGTAGTTTTGTAAGAGTTTCTATGTCATAGTTCAGGTCTCTGTTCTTCCTGTTCAGATTTTTTTTTTTTTGGTTATGTTTGCAACTTCATTCTGTGGTATAAACTTTTAAAATCAATTTAATAAGTTTTATGAAAAAAATGCTATTTGGATTTGTATTGGAATTACACCATATTTATAGATTGTTATATGTTACCATTCTCCTGATACTCATTTTTTAAAATCCAGGGATATGACTTATCTTTCCATTTTCTTTCATATCTTCTTTATAACTATTTCCATAATGGGTGTACACATATTTTGTTAGATTTTCCCCTAGGAACCTTTTGGGCTGTGTGTGCTCTTACTCAAATGGGATCTTTATTTTTCCATTATATTTTCTATTTGTAAAAGACTTAAATTGCTATAATGGACTCTGTTTGCTATCAAAAGTAACTTCTTTTTATAGTATTTAACTTGCTTTATCTTTTGTCTCTGTAAAAAAGTTGGATTCTTTGGTTGCAACTCAGTATAATAAGAAAATTTTCAAGATACATTCAAAGTTCACTTAACTCTCTTTTCTTAATCTGCCATACATTGATATGCACTGACATTTCAATGATCTTTTCGAAGATGAATGTTGAGGGACTGTTGTAATGTATTTTAATTCTTTGGCATTAAGACTCTTCTCTCTTTAGCCTTATGATGTCTTTATTAAACTTCCCAAATGCTCTTTAGGACTTTGATCAATCACATAAAATCATTTTTCAAAATACTCATTTAAAAAGGATAATCGACTTTCTGCAGTTTATTATGAAGTGAGAGGAAATAGAATTCACCTTATTTGTAACTTGTCTTGTTATTTTCTATAGTTTGGTGAAACATATACCTTTTTAAAAAGTCCACGCAAAATATTATTTTGGTGTCCTTATTGTCATGGAGTTTATATTATCTCCATTACTTAATAAATCTTTTTTCCCTTGATGGTGTGTGTACTTAAATTCCATTGAGCTTGGCAAGGAGTCATATTTTTATGGTTGAAACCATATATTAGTATATTTCATAGCAGTTGAATGAAAGTCATTCAGATTTTGCCTCTTCGTTTTAATGATGTTTACCCATTGAGCATTTTGAAAAAGGAGATGATTGACCTGCTGCCATTTTTTCTTCGTATCTTAACTTTTGATTAATTTAAGACTCTAGAGGGTTCAGGATGGGGAACACATGTATACCTGTGGCGGATTCATTTTGATATTTGGCAAAACTAATACATTATGTAAAGTTTAAAAATAAAATAAAATTAAAAAAAAAAAGACTCTAGGTGTTATAAAAATTGTGTTTGATTATTATTGAGGATGCTAACTGCACCAGAGAACACATGAATCACTGAATATTTTTAGCTTCAACCCATTTAATTTCCCTAAAAGAATAAGAACCCTAAATAGCACCAAAAAGAGAGATGTAGGTTCTGAGGAAACAATTTACTTTGGAGATACTTAAACTATACATTTTGAAGCACTGAACACTATGTTTAAGATATTTTTTGCTACTATGATATCTGAAAAATGACTGTCATTTCTAAAATTTACTGTTCTTTGATTAGTGATTTGTACATTTTTAATATATTTGCTAGTAAGTTGATGGCATCTCTGATTTCATGAATAGTTTCTAAATATCTTTTTGCCATTTTATACCAGCCTTGTCATTTTTCTTGTTTATTTGTAAGAATTTTTATATGGTAAGGATATCAACTCACTGTCAGTTATATATGCAGGGGAGTTCCCAGGTTAATGATTGCTTTTAATTAAAAAAATTTTTTAAATCATTTCAAACCTGCAGAAGGGTTTACAAAGACAGTACAAAGAACTCCCACATCTTCTTTTACCAGATTTCTAATTGGTAACATTTTTGGCCCATTTTCTCCATCATCCTCTATCTCATTTCAATATGCCTTTTACCGGCAATATACTCCATCACCCTTAAATACTCTACTGTATTTAAGGGACAGTAGAGACAAGGGGACTCTCCCTGTATAACCAACATACTTCTTCTAATTAAGATGTCAAAACTGACAGTGTAATATCATCCAATCTCAGACCTCACTTAAATTTCACCAACTATCTAAATAATGTTTCCTTTTCCTTCTTAGACCATGACTCCATTCTAGAACACATATTGCATTTGGTTGTCATATCTTATAATTTCCCTCAATTTGAGCAGTTACAGTCTTTCCCTGTTTTCGGTATCCTTTATGGTCTCAGTATAGGCATTTTATTCCATGTTATCACCCACCACCTGGGTTCATCTGACGTTTCCTCATCACTCAAGCTATGTGTTCTTAGGAATATCACAGAAATGATGCTGATCACCTCTGGACATAAACTGTGTCAATTGTCCTTCTGTTGATGATATCAACCTTGATCACCTGGTCACACTGATGATCTGCCAGGTTCTACACTACTTTTCCCTTTGTTTTTCATTAGTATTTTATTGGGAGATAATTCAATTTTATTCCAATATCCTATTCCTCATCAGAGCTTCATCCACCTGCCTTAACATCCATTAACTGTTCCCATCTGTATAAGATATGATTGATACCAAGTGACATGAATAAAATGGAAAATCGAGTTCATTCTAACTCAAATTCATTTTTTGTATTGTCAAAAATTTAAAGAATATGTGTTGTATAAAAATATATTTCTTTTTTTTAAATTTTATTTTATTTTTAAACTTTACATAATTGTATTAGTTTTGCCAAATATCAAAATGAATCCGCCACAGGTATACATGTGTTGGTAATTCAAACTTTTGTATCTCATACCTCCTTTTAAGTGTAGATCACCATTCACCATGCAGGGCATCTGTATATTAATTGTTCCTTCAGCTCAGTTGGTAAAGAATCCGCCTGCAATGCAGGAGACCCTGGTTCGATTCCTGGATCGGGAAGATCCACTGAAGAAGGGACAGGCTACCCACTCCAGTATTCTTGGGCTTCCTTGTGGCTCAGCTGGTAAAAAATCCACCCGCAGTGCAAGAGACCTGGGTTCGATCCTGGGTTGGGAACATCCCCTGGAGGAGGAAAAGGCTACCCACTCCAGTATTCTGGTATGGAGAATTCCATGGACTGTATAGGCCGTGGGGTCACAAAGAGTCAGACATGACTGAATGACTCACTTTCACTGTATTTTTCCTTAATGAAAGGTATTAATTTATACTGAATGAAATTCAGAGAAAATAGTATTTTATTTCCATAAAGGTGCTTTGCCTAACTTTTCTACTGTTTTCCTAATAGCTTTATATACAGGATTGCATTTATTGAACTAAAAAGACCTTTGTAAGAACAAGATCTGAGTGTATATAAGATACATTTTCAGGCAAATTTTGATGGAAATAAGTTTCTATGACATCTAGTTATTGGGTTTTCATTGTTTGACATTTCTAATAGGTTAAAAATGCATGTCAGAATTCAAGGTCTATTGCAGGAGTTTTATTCAATCACATTAAGAAAAGATGTGTTTATTATTAAGTTCTCCATTTCTAACTAGACTTGATAATGTAAAGTTGTTTTTTAGTCACTAAGTCATTTTTGAGTGTTTTGCAACCCCATGGATGGTAGCCCACCAAGCTCCTCTGTCCATGGGATTTCCCAGGCAAGAATAGTGAAGTGGGTTGCCATTTCCTTCTCCAGGGGATATCCTGACCAGGGACTGAACCTACATGTCTTGCTTGGCAGGTGGATTCTTTTATTGCTGAGCCACGTGGGAAGCCCAGTGTGGAGTAATAGGACAGTATAAAATGTCTGGCCATATAAAATAAAGATTTGGCAGAAATATAAAAATTCTAGACATGAAAAAGGAAGCCCTACAGTTATAGCAATTCATCATCCAAGGAAGTATAGATTCAGGAAAATGATGAAATGGGAACTTCTTTGAGGACCTGGACTTTGTCTGTTTTTCCCCAGTATTCTCTGTGCCTACTATGGTGCTGCTGTAAAGATGGCTGGTAGATGTTTGAGGAATGACTGAATGAGATGTGCAGAGCATCTGCTTATATCTGGTTGTGTGGTAGCTGGATGTTTTCTTAGATTCATTGAAATGTTTTCTCTGTATTATAAGGCTTAACACTTTATTAGGTTTTTACCTGGTGTCATATTGTCCTCTAAGCACTTTACATGGATGAATCTCATTAAATGTGCATCACAGTCTTGGAGGTAGATACCATTCTTAATATATTTTCCAGATAAGGAAATGGAGCCTTGAGAGGTTAAGTCTCAAGTCCAAGGTTATAATAAGTGGCAGAATCAACATTTGAACCAAGCTGCCAGGCATCAGAGCCCATTCTTCTATAACCGCTATCTTTACAGCTTCTTTCTCTGTTTGTTTTAGAGCAGCACCATGGCCTTTCTACTTCCTTAAAACCCAAGAATTCTATTTTTTTAAATTGCTGGATAGTTGCTTTACAATGTTGTGCTGATTTCTGCTACACAACAATTCTAATCAGCCATAGCTCTCTCTCTCTATATATATCTTCTGCCTCTTTAGCCCCCTCCCATCCCATCCCTCTAGGTCATCACAGAGCACCAGACTGGGCTCTCTGTGTTATGTAGCACCTTCCCAGTAGCTATCAGTTTTATGCATGGTAGTGTATACAAGTCAATGCTCCTTTGACAGGGTTAATACTCTTGCTTTCTATTGCTTTTGAAGACAGCAATCATGTATTTTTCTTCCATTGAACTTTTTGTTATAGTAAGAATTTTTATCCAGAAATTTTCTCCCTTAAAATTTATTTATTTCACCAGCATCATCATGGCTTGTTGAAGTTGATATAGTATTAAAAAAGTTGTTGTGGTCTGCATGATTGGGAAAACATTTTGTCTTTTCATTTTTTAAATCGCCTCTCCATAAAAGCTTGGGCTAAAAATTAAAACTAAGATTCCTACCTTTTTGGCCTTTCCGTAATAGAACTGGGGCCAGATTGGATATATTTTCTATAGTTAGGGGGAGTCCGGTGCCCATTTCAATTGGGAACACTTAAAGTAATAGGCTCACTGAGAGCAAGATGTCACCTCAGTGGGTGACCCATGAATCCTGTTGCCTTCTTCCTTGGTTCTTATTTATTCCGAACAATAGAGGAGACAAGATGACCCATGAAACATGTCAGAAAACAGATACTGCGGTGTTGACAGCTTACTCTCCCATGTGACTAATTCCTTTCTTTCAGATACAGCCTGCCTAGAACTTCTAGCCATCTTACACGCATCAGTGCTTCCCCTTTATTGTGTGCCCGTAGTTTCAGAACGTGTTACATACAGAGCCGCCGGAAATTCCTACATGGGCCAACCTCTGTTGGCCTAAAGAGCTCCTATCGATTTTTTAGAACCTTAGCAAAGCAAAATGTTAACTTAAGAGGAAAATTTGAAATGGGATAAAATACTTCCTGGAATCAAAGGGCATTGAGGGTCTGTGGGAGTCACTTAGTCACTCCGGATGGATGTATTCCTAAAAGCATCATGAATCATTGTTTTAGGTGAAGGTGAAGAGGAAAAGTTACCACCTTGAGAATATAATTTTCATCCAAAAATATTATTTATTTATACTTTGAGATAGTACTATTGCATGCACACCTTATTTCACTTGAAAAGCCACTTAAGTATCTGGAAAGTGAAGAGACCATTGCTTTATTCTCTTGATATTATACATGAACACACACAGATAAATCCCAATTCATACAAAACTATAATGATGTTTAATTTATTTACATAAACATATATGGATTTTAAGAGATCACCAAGTTCTTTCCTTCACGCGGAGCTGATTTAAGTCATTCTCACAGGTTAAACTACATTCAGAACAGATGTTTAACTGTGCGATGTTTTGTCATTTTTTTCACAGAAAACCTTGACTTAAGAAATCAAATTCAGAAGTTAAAAAATGATGCATAATGGACTTTTTAAAGTAAAATTAAGTTCATAGTGTCTTATATACTAAAGGATCAAGTAACTAATGATTCCTCAATGAGTGTATTATTCCCTTCCTGACTATGCTCTACTTTTCTAAGTGTATATATTTTTAGATCCTTTCAACTCAAAGTGGATGTTGTGAGAATTTGATGTATAAAATGTAATTTCTATATTTTTTCAACCCTGCTTGACCTAAATCCAGTCCCTTATGATTATACAGTGGAAGTGAGAAATAGATTTAAGGGACTAGATCTGATAGACAGAGTGCCTGATGAACAATGGACAGAGGTTTGTGACATGTACAGGAGACAGGGATCAAGACCATCCCCAGGAAAAAGAAATGCAAAAAAACAAAATGGCTGTCTAAGGAGGCCTTACAAATAGCTGTGAAAAGAAGAGAAGCCAAAAGCAAAGGAGAAAAGGAAAGGTATACCCATTTGAATGCAGAGTTCCAAAGAAGAGCAAGGAGAGATAAGAAAGCCTTCTTCAGTGATCACTTCAAGAAATAGAGGAAAACAATAGAATGGGAAAGACTAGAGATCTCCTCAAGAAAATTAGAGATACCAAGGGAACATTTCATGCAAAGATGGGCTCAATAAAAGACAGAAATGGTATGGACCTAACAGAAGCAGAAGATATTGAGGTGGCAAGAATACACAGAAGAACTGTACAAAAAGGATCTTCATGACCCAGATAATCACGATGGTGTGACCACTCACCTAGAGCCAGACATCCTGGAATGTGAAGTCAAGTGGGCTTTAGGAAGCATCACTATGAACAAAGCTAGTGGAGGTGATGGAATTCCAGTTGAGCTATTTCAAATCCTGAAAGATGGTGCTGTGAAAGTGCTACACTCAATATGTAAGCAAATCTGGAAAACTTAGCAGTGGCCACAGGACTGGAAAAGGTCCATTTTCATTCCAATCCCAAAGAAAGGCAATGCTCAAAAATGCTCAAAGTACCACACAATTGGACTCATCTCACACGCTAGTAAAGTAATGCTCAAAATTCTTCAAGTCAGGCTTCAGCAATATATGAACCATGAACTTCCAGATGTTCAAGCTGGTTTTAGAAAAGGCAGAGGAACCAGAGATCAAATTGCCAATATCCTCTGGATTATCAAAAAAGCAAGAGAGTTCCATAAAAACATCTATTTCTGCTTTATTGACTATGCCAAAGCCTTTGACTGTTTCTATCACAATGAACTGTGGAAAATTCTTAAAGGGATGGGAATACCAGACCACCTGACCTGCCTCTTGAGAAACCTGTACACAGGTCAAGAAGCAACAGTTAGAACTGGACATGGAACAACAGACTGGTTCCAAATAGGAAAAGGAGTACGCAAAGGCTGTCTATTGTCACTTTGCTTATTTAACTTATATGCAGACTACATTATGAGAAACACTGGGCTGGAAGAAGCACAAGCTGGAATCAAGATTGCTGGGAGAAATATCAATAACCTCAGATATGCAAATGACACCACCCTTATGGCAGAAAGTGAAGAGGAACTAAAAAGCCTCTTGATGAACGTGAAAAAGGAGAGTGAAAAAGTTGGCTTAAATCTCAGCATTCAGAAAACTAAGATCATGGCATCTGGTCCCATCTACTGCTGCTGCTGCTGCTAAGTCACTTCAGTCATGTCCGACTCTGTGTGACCCCATAGATGGCAGCCCACCAGGCTCTCCCATCCCTGGGATTCTCCAGGCAAGAACACTGGAGTGGGTTGCCATTTCCTTTTCCAATGCATGAAAGTGAAAAGTGAAAGTGAAGTCGCTCAGTAGTGTCCAACCCTCAGTGACCCCATGGACTGCAGCCTACCAGGCTCCTTCATCCATGGGATTTTCCAGGCAAGAGCACTGGAGTGGGGTGCTATTGCCTTCTCTGTCTAGGCCCATCACTTCATGGCAAATAGATGGAGAAATAGTGGACACAGTGGCTAACTTTATTTTTCTGGGCTCCAAAATCACTGCAGATGGTGATTGCAGCCTTGAATTTAAAAGACCCTTGTTCCCTGGAAGAAAAGCTATGATCAACCTAGATGCATATATAAAAAGCAGAGACATTACTTTGCCAACAAAGATCCATCTAGTCAAAGCTATGGTTTTTCCTGTAGTCATGTATGGATGTGAGAGTTGGACTATAAAGAAAGCTGAGCACCGAGGAATTGATGCTTTTGAACTCTGGTATTGGAGAAGACTCTTGAGAGTCCCTTGGACTGCAAGGAGATCCAACCAGTCCATCCTAAAGATCAGTCCTGGGTGTTCATTGGAAGGACTGATGTTGAAGCTGAAACTCCAATACTTCGGCCACCTGATGTGAAGAGCTGACTAATTTGAAAAGACCCTGATGCTGGGAAAGATTGAGGGCAGGAGGAGAAGGGGACGACAGAGGATGAGATGGTTGGATGGCATCACCAACTCGATGGACATGAGTTTGGGTAAACTCCAGTAGTTGGTGATGGACAGGGAGGCCTGCCATGCTGTGATTCATGGGATCGCAAATAGTCAGACAAGACTGAGCAACTAAACTGAACTGAATCTGACCATTAACACTCATCACAGATGGTTTCTCAGATCTAGGGATAATATACTCCAGTTTGTTTCTACAGAAGTAGAATTATGTATACTCAGTTGAAAATGAAATTCATGTTTTATATAGGTCTTTTAAAATATTTCTTCAATAGCATCCTTGAATTCAAATGAAGTGATATCTCAATTAATAAATCCCTTGGAACCAAATGTATTTCATTACTTAATGTTAAATACACAAAGCTATTAAATACACACTTGTGTACATGTGCACACACACAGACACACCCCTCCTCCAAGTCTTTCTAAAGAACTAGTGGCTTATATTTAAACGACCAAATCTTTAAATTTTCTTGTCCAACATGTTGATCCGAGTTGTAATAAAAGTGTGACCATTTCTGATATTAGAGCAATGTTATATATTATAAAGGGATAGAGAGTTGGAAAGGGGCTTCCCTGGTGGCTCAGCAGTAAAGAATCTGCCTGCAGTGCTGGAAATGCTGGAGACATGGGTTCTATCCCTGGGTCAGGAAAGTCACTTGGAGGAGGGCATGGCAACCTATCCAGTATTCTTGACTGGAGAATCCGCATGGACAGAGAAGCTGGGCTGGCTATGATCCATAGAGTTGTAGAGAGTTGGACAAGGCTAAAGTGACTGAGCAAGCACATACAGTGAATTGGAAAGGTCTTAGAAAGAAGGAAAGGGTGACCCTTTCTCAATCTACCATACTTCAGTATAAGCTCTCTTGGTGAGTTAGTAAAGGTTTATACTTGTAACTGGGCTTCCCAGGTGGCACTAGTGGTAAAGAACCCACTTGTCAATGCAGGAGACACAAGAGATGTGGGGTTCAATTCCTGGGTTGGGAAGATCTCCTGGAGGAGGGCATGGCAACCCACTCTAGTATTCTTACCTGGAGAATATCATGGACTGAGGAGCCTGGTGAGCTACAGTCAATGGGATTGCAGAGTTGGACACAACTGAAGTGATTTAGCATGCACACACATATTTCTAACTTCCCTTCTAATATCATTAACATCTCTATCTTGGAGCAAGGACTAGAAGCAGAAAAGCTTTGGAGATGCCATCAGGAGTGGAATGGAATGAATCCAGTCTCCAAACAGATGCCTTGAGTTTTCAGCAAGTGGGGATTTTATTGACATGTCCCATACTCATAGGTCATAAATATAAGTTGGAAATCACTGAAAAGATCTTTTTCTTGTATGAATGTCTAAGTAATGCTCCCTAGTTTTTTAAAAGAACAATTATATTCTTTTAGAATTGCAGTCACCTTTGCTATAATCCACTGAACCTGATATATATGAGCCTGTTTTTAAATTGGAGAAGGCAATTATCTGTATGTTTCCATCAGTCCATGTTTCTACTCATGTGCCAACTTTGCAGTTTTAACTACTGTTGTTTTATAATAATTTACATATGGTAGTGTAAACCCTCCAGGTTTTTTGTATCACTAGATTATATTTGCTAATGTTTGTTTCAGTTCAGTTCAGTCCCTCAGTTGTGTCTGACCCCATGGACTGCAGCACGCCAGGCTTCCCTGTCCATCACAAACTCCCAGAGCTTGCTCAAACTCATGTCCATCAAGTTGGTGATGTGATCCAACCATCTCATCCTCTGTTGTCCCCTTCTCTTCCCCCTCAATCTTTCCCAGAATCAGG